>NW_027040504.1:2697500-3357219 GCF_037179485.1 Ochlerotatus camptorhynchus | reverse complement strand
GCTTCTAAAATAGGCTTCTAATACAGGCTTCGAAAATTGGCAAAAAAAAGCTTCTAAGATAGGATTTTAAAATTGGCTTCCTTAATTAGGTTTCTAATATAGGCTTTTAAAATAACTTCTTAAAAGGCTTCTGAAATAAGTTTCTTATATAGGATATAGGATATAAAAAGGCTTCCAAAATAGGCTTCCAAAACAGTCTTCTAAAATAGGCTTCTAAAGAAGGCTTATAAGCCTGTACTGGAAAGGCTTCTTAAATCGGCTTCTAAAAGTGGCTTTTAAAAAGGCTTGTAAAATAGGCTTCTAAAACAAGCTCCTTGAAAATGCTTCTAATATAGGCTTTTAAAATAAGCTTCTAAAACAGGCTTCTTGAAATATGCTTCTAAAATAAGCTTCTAAAATAAGCTTCTTAAATAAGCTTCTAAAATCTGCTGCTAAAATAAGCTTCAGAAATATGCTTCTAAAATAACCTTTTAAAATAAGCTTCTAAAATCAGCTTCTAAAATATTTTTCTCAAATAAGCTTCGTAAATAAGCTTCTCAAATAAGCGTCATAAATAAGCTTCTTAAATAAACTTCTAAACTCAGCTGCTAAAATAAGCTTCAGAAATATGCTTCTAAAATCTGCTTCTAAAATAAACTTCTCAAATCAGCTTCTAAAATCAATCTCTAAAATAAGCTTCTCAAAGAAGCTTAAAAATCTGCTTTTAAAACAAACTTCTAAAATAAGCTTCTTAAATAAGCTTCTCAAATAAGCTTCTTCAATAAGCTTCTTAAATAAACGTCTTAAATAAACATTTTAAAATAGCTTATCAAATAAGCTTCTAAAATCAGCTTCTAAAATCAGCTTCTAAAATCAGCTTCTAAAATAAGCTTTTTAAAGAAGGATCTAAAATAGGCTTCTAGAAAAAAGCTTTTAAAAACAGCTTCTCGTATCAGCTTCTCGAATAAGCTACTCAAATAAGTTTCTTAAATAGGTTTCTTAAAAAAGCTTCTTAAGTAAGCTTCTTAGATTAGCTTCTCAGATTAGCTTCTTAGGTTAGTTTCCTAAAAATAAGCTTGTTAAATAAAGTTCTTAAATATGCTTTTTTTTAAAAGATTTCTTAATAAGCTTCTTAATTAAACTTCAGAAATATGCTTCTAAATAAACTTCTAAAATAAGCTCCTAGAATAAGCTTCTCATAAGCTTATAAAGTATGCTTTGAAAATTAGCTTCTAAAATAATCTTATAAAAGAATCTTATAAAAAAGGCTTCTAAAATAGGTTTTTAAAATAGGCTTATGAAATAGGCTTCTATAATAGGCTACTAAAGTATGCTTCTTAAATAAGCTTCAGAAATATGCTTCTAAAATAAACTTCTTAAAAACTTCCAAAATAAACTAAAAAAAAAGCTTCTTAGAAAAGTTTCTTAAAAAAGCTTTTTAAATAAGCTTCTTAAACAAGCTTCTTACATAAGTTTCTTCAATAAGATTGCTAAACAAAATTCTTAAATTAACTTCTAAAATAAACTACTTCTTAAATAAAGCTTCTTAAATAAACTTCTAAAATCAGTTTCTTAAATCAGCTTCTATAATAAACTTCTAAAATAAGGTTCTAAAAAAAGCTTCTAGAATCAGCTTCTTAAAAAAACTTCTAAAGTAAGCTGATATATATTATTTTATATGCTTCTAAGATGAGCCTTTAAAATAAGCTTCTTATAAAGCTTCTAAAATATGCTTTAAAATAGGCTTCTAAAAAAGGCTTCTAATACAGGCTTTCAAAATTGGCTTCTGAAACAGGCTTCTAAGAATAATTAAAATTAACTTCCGAAATCGGAGTTCCCAAATAGGCTTTCAAAATAGGTTTCTAATAAAAGAATTTTAAAATAACTTCTTAAAAGGATACTAAAATAGGTTTCTCATATAGGATATAGGATATAAGAGGCTTCCAAAATATACTTTCCAAATAGGCTTTCCAAATAGGCTTCCAAAAGAGGCTTCTAAAATAGGCTTCTAAAATAGCTTCTAAAAAAGGTTTATAAATTGAGCTTCCAGTGCAGGCTTCTAAAATCGGCTTCTAAAAGTGGATTTTAAAAAGGCTTGTAAATAGGCTTCTAAAACAAGCTGCTCGAATAAGCTTCTAACATAGGCTTCTAAAATAATCTTCTAAAACAGGTTTCTTAGATAGGCTTCCAAAATAAACTCATAAAATAGGCTTCTGAAATGAGCTCTAAAATAGGCTTCTAGAGAAGGCTTCGAAGATTGGCTTCTAAAATATGCTTCTAAAATGGGATTTTAAAACAGGCATCTTAATTGGCTTGCAAAATAGGCTTCTAAATAGGCTTTAAGGTGGTTCGCTGTGAGATCCTTATTCTCGCTACCACTTCGAAACTTTAAGTGCACAAATATCAGCTTCCACGACACGTACTACAATGAAACTGTTACTCTACGTTTGCTGCGCTGCAGCATACATGCAGTAGCAATTTCAGGTGAAATGGAACTCTAATTTCCGAGATGTGTGTAATTGAAAATTCGAGGTGGAAATGCATTTATAGCCTACGTGGTGGCCATTTGTGGACTCTACAAGGAATCACCTTAAAATTAGTCTCTTTTATTGGCTTCTAATACTGGCTTCTGAAATAAATTTCTTAGATAAGCTGCTTGAATATGCTTCTATACAGGCTTCTAAAATAAGCTTTCAAAACAGGCTTCTTAGATGGGCTTCCAAAATAGGCTTCCAAAATAGCAGTAATAGACTTCTAATATAGGCTTCTAATATAAGCCTCTAATATAGGCTTCTAATATAAGCCTCTAATAAAGGCTTCTAAAGTAGCTTCTTAATATGCATCTTATATTGAGCTTCTAATATTGGCTTCGAATATTGGGTTCTAATATTGGCTTCTAAAATAGGCTTCTAAAATAGGCTATCTACGATTTTTATTTTTTTTTCTTGATTTGTTTTCCGTCGATCTTGTCTTCCGTGCTGAGCACCAATGCTACCGACGCCAGGAAGGCAGCTCCCAAACCTGGACCCTACCTTTCGACCCATCAACTCATGAACCGGGGACCTGTACTTCCCGTGATCAGAGATGTTATGCCACAGAACATCCCGGTGGAGCCGACTGGGATTGAACCCAGGCCTGCTGGGGTGAGAGGTAATAACGCTTACCGCTACACCACCGGCGCCGCTGATAGTTATCTATACTATGCTTCTAAAATTGGCCCCTAAAAAGGCTTATAAAATAGGCTTCTAAAAATAAACTGCCTTCAAATGCTAAAACAGCCTTGTAATTGACAAACTGGCCTGAAAACACTGGATTAGGTCTTAAAATAATAATAAGTTCCCAGAAAACATCCATTAATATACACAAATAACCTATCAATAAGGTTGAAAATCTGTTTTAATATCCGCAATTTTATTTTGGACAACTAAGACCGCTCACGGTCCATCTCGCCACGATATTTATTAATTTGAAATTTAAGCTGTTTTAACAAGCAAAGTTAAAAAAGAACATTCAAAACAGCATTAACCAATATATTGTTAGTTTAGTTCAATTTGCATTGTCCCAACATAATTTAAAATTCCGATAAAATTTTCATGGAATTTTAAAAACATGTGAAAGTCGTTTGAATTTCCACGACCCGTCAGGGCAGCCCGCATCCGCTGCAGTTGATTGCCTTTTTTATCCCCTGAAAATATTGAATTTTAAACAAATTAAAAAAATCGTTTTAGAGATAAGTGATTTTTAAGATTATTTTTGTATGGTGCAATTTTTTACAGAGTGTATATTTTTTTTTAAAATAGTCTCAGCCTTTACCTACAACATTGCTCAAGGCACCAAATCGAGCGGACAAACCATTTTCGAGAAACAGTTTTCTGAAGATGAGCCTAATGTTTTCTTTAGGCCATTTTCAAAACTAAGGCTCTATTCAAAAGTACGATTTGAAGATTTTCATCCAAATCAACAATACAAGAATAAATGTATTAGCAAATTAGCATTAGCGGCACGAAAACGTCTCATCGAATTGAAATGATGCCTTATCTTTTTTGATTCAGTTCCAACCTAGATCGGGTATCAAGATTGGGTCGGCTTGTTGTTTGTCAAATGTCACTGTAAACGTTTGTTTTTGCAACCTGGCTCGGGTTGAGGTTCGCGCTGACAATAAGCTCGGGTTCGCATGGGTTGGAACTGGTTCCAACCTGGATAATAAACAAATTCGCTATTAGACAATGTTGTAGGCAACTGGATTGTATATACAGAAAAAATACACACTGAAAAAAAAATCGCAAATTTTCGACAAAAAAGAAATTTAAAACTGTAATTTTAAAACTAGTTCATTTTTAAGATTTTCAATTTAGAAATCAGCATTTTTGATAAGTTCTCAAATAAACATAAGTTAAAAAATAATTAAATGATCTTTTTTTTGTTATTGATGTTTTTAACAGTTTTTTCATATTTTATCGAAAAAACATTATTTTCATTTCTGTGTATTTTTTCAGAAAAGGCATTCCTTTTTAACCAATTACGTGTGCTTTATATAAAGCAGATATCTACATGATTTTTTTTCATACGGTGTATGTCGATTTGAAACATTGGGAATGAAGTCTTCACGTAATTAAAATTGAAACTTACTTGAATCCAATCTAATTCGTGCCAAATTCACACCAGACCAAATCATTGCAACAATCGCAAAAATTCTCGAAATCCACGTAAAAAAATCAGAAGTTTAACCGATGCGTAAAATCTTTCCTAGCCTAATTTTGAGTTATGTTAGAATAAACTATATACAACATTACTGATTTATGCGATATCACACTTATTTATTTATTTATTTATTTATTTATTTATTTATTTGTCGTCAATCATGTTGGTATACTGATTTTCATCCAGCTTTATCTAAGTACAATATGTATGAGCATATAAATATTTTTGAACAAATGGTTCTCCGAGCTATCGTTACGCGCGGAAATATTGTTTTAATTTGGTTTTGGACATTGTAATGCCAATAGTATCATAGAGGCAACTCTAAGACCAGATGGTCCCAAAGAAACGTGCTCAACTTTTTGGCTCAGCTCTGGTACTCTCTTCGATCCCAAGCTAATCGATGCACCCCTCCAAACATAGGAAAATCCACGAACCCCTCATTTTATCCGTCAAACTTTCATAGCGAATCAAAACAAACATAGTGTAGTACTAGAACTTCGGCTAGAATAGGGTACGTTAGTCGATTTGCTAGTATAAGTTAGGCTAGATAGATAGGCTAGTAAAGTTGTAAGCCAATTTAAAATCGTTAGTATCGTTATGTTTATTGTACATAGTCATCATTTGATTAATAGGCCCAAATTTGGCGTAGTTCGTACGACGATAATTTGTAGAAAATAAGTGCCTGTGTCGCAAATGCCTTAATGGCTTGTAAAAGTTTAATTTTGATAAGAGTTTCATTGAATCAATTCTTTGTGAGAACCTTACATTTATATGGAACATCGAGTAATTTTACGTCAAATCAGGCTTCACCAACGTGGGCGCTAATTATCGTTGAAATTTACATGATTTTTTCAAACGATGTAGTCGCAACAGTTCTGGAGTTCTATTAAACTAGTTATAAAACTAATATGTTAAGTTAAAAAAATTAAAATCTGGCCCACCAAACATGAAGAGTTTCAGACTAACTCTGTTTAAATGTAAAAGCAAACCTAACACCTCATTCAATCGAAATAATAAGACATTTTACTAATTCGCTGCAGCTGAGATATTTTTCTACTAGCTTAAATAGCATGCTTATTGTCAGTATTCCTTGATGGAAACTTAAAATGACGTTTCTTCGCAACAAGGAACAACCGACAAAGATCTAATTTTGGGATAACCATTAAGGATCCGATTTGAGCCCCGTGCAGCAAAGTCGTTTATTTTGAGCTTTTTTTAGAACAGTTGGCCCATGATTTTGTTTTCCGGCAACTTATTCGCTAAAGTCTGAAGTCCGATACGAGAGGTTTGCTTGCTGTGCTGCAATTCCCTCCTAAACAGCTACCCTAGCGAGTGGGAGATTATATTGGCGGTCAAGGTTTGCTCCATTGGCGGAGGCTCAACTGGTCAGCGGTGGATTTAGAATAGATGTTTTACGCTTCTTACAAAGAAGGGTATACATATCGCTTGAAACCCCGATTTTCGAACAGTGGCCTGGAAGACCGAACGTACCAGTTGACTCATTACGACGAGATTGGAAAATGTCTTCATAAATCTTTATCATGTTGGGGTTATGAATCAAACTGAAAATCTTCACACTTTTTTTCAAAATGAACCACCCTAATAGAATATTCTGTAGCTGTTTGAAAATTGAAATTAAAATCATGAACAACGGTTTTGTTCTTCGATACAAATAGCCCTTTACTTTACCATGACCATTTCGCACCAGAACCGAAAGCAACAGTGTCTTCTCACCGCAAACCGTGTGCATCTGTTCGTACAACCAACAGTTGCACTCGCTTTGCCATAAAACCAACCGTGCTATAATTTTACTCGTCTATTTTGCTCCGAGAAAGAGAGCGAGAGAGAGATCTCACTCTCCCTCGCCATGCTCCGGTATGCTCGGACGTTTTCCACGGTAAAGCTCAACAGTGTTCTGTCTTCCCTAGCATGCTCTGTTTTATGCTGTTCCACCCATTCGAAGAGGAGCGTTGATTTATGCTGCGGGGAAAAGCGTGAGCAAAAAACAGCTGTTCGCTCATTCTCCCCGTTCTGGATTTATGCATTTCACTCACCCGTGAGCTCCCCCGTCTGTCCGGGTGAGTGGATCGCTTGCTGCATGCTTTCTAACTGGGCTCCTTCCTCGGACCCACAGCAAAGCAGCAGCAGCAGCAGACAACCAGCGTCGTCCGGTGCAGAGCTCGTCGCTTTGCTTCAGTCCGTATTGGTACGTTCGACCGGGCAGTTCGTAAATTCGTAATTGTAGCACAATCGCGCGTGGACAGGGCAATTGGAGTTGGAGTTTTTCCCTACTACTTTGTGGAGTAAAAAAAAAAAGAGCAACAAGCATAGTACTTTTTACGGCGTGTGTGGACGAGCCTTCTACTGGGAGTAAGTGAAATCTAGAACGGTACCGCCTGTTTCGGTTTTTTTTCTCTATCTGTTTGTGTGAAACGAGTTCTGGAAATTGTAGAGTTGTAGATCCAAGTGTGTGGATCTTCACGCCGAGTTGTAACGAGAATTACAACAAAAGAGTGGTTCGTGCGGCTGTGGCAATAGAATGCAAGTTCGATGATTCGATTGAAGCACCTCTGGAGCCAAGAATAGCCGGAGAATAACCTCGTGATCAATCCCATTGTGCAGTGGTGTTGTGTGTCGAGAAGCTATTGAACGAGTCTGTCTGGCCGCGATCGAGATGTGGAGTGTATTGGATTAGTGCACTTTTTTTTCTTTTTTTTTTTCGATCGGTTCGATTGTGTATTGAAACTTGTCTGGGTCTGCTGGAAGTGTTCTTGTGTACAAAACCTACCCATAAAACTAGTGAGCATTGATCGAGGGTTACAGCGGGCCAGCGCACGGTACGGTGTGTGTATGCATGTGATCTATAGGATTGGAATACACAACAAACAGCAAACACCAACTGGTTTGTGGTCGAGTGTTACCTTTTTCGGAGTGAGCAGCAGCAGCAGCAGCAACAATAACAAAACCTACAGTCGGTGGTTCGCGTTTTGTGAATTAATGTGCTGCACATGAGTCAAGAGGAGCAGAGCGGTTGAATTGAAATATCGTATAAATGTAGAAAATACAGCCCGCAACATAATACATACAACAATATAATAAAAAAAAGGTGAAGCGAAAAGTTCAAACTTGCTGTTCCGAGAGTTTGGTGGTACGTGGATGCGAATGTGGATTTGCTTTGGCTGTAATACATGCAGTAAACAAGTTTTCAGTGGAAAACTGATGAATTCGTAAGGTGTCCCCGCATCTGGTGAAGGGCAGCAGCTGCAGCAGCGGCAGCAGTAGTCTGAAATTTTGTGTGTAGGTATGTGTAGTTTGCATTTGGGGAATCAAATGAGGAGATTGGAGGTTTCGATTTCCAGGGACGAATTATGGTTGGGATTTTTTTTAGCATTGAAAGGTTGAATAGCATTTGAGTGATTTAAGTAAAATGCGTTGCGCTTAACCCTTTGTCTGCGTCTCTAAAATAAAGCTTAAGTTCATTGCGAAAACTCTATCGGGTATTAAATAAAATTCGGAATATGTCTCAACTAAGAGACAGGCATATCAAGAAGACTTAAGCATGCAAAAATGTCAGAGAAAAATTCGTTTTGATGAATAATCAAGATTGCAAAAATAACCTGAGGTCATATTGACCCCAAGATACAGACAAAGGGTTAAGAAGAATTTGAAAATTGTTTCGTTATCAGTAATTGGGTTCATTAAGGACATTGAGGTAAATGCATATTTGCATTGCTAATGGAGCCAAAATCCAAAATTTTATCAACTTTGGTACACTGCGACTATTTTAAATAGGTGCGATTACATTAGCAAAAATCAACATATTAGTGCATAGGAGTTGCATGGGAGCAAGGTGTCAATTTTTTAGTTTAGTGTCAATCAGTGAAGTTATTATTTTGCTTTTAAACTTGATTGAAAAATCGAGATGAAAGTCTATAGGTTCGAAAAAATATCGTTGTGCTCAGAACACGAAGCTCTTTCAGATGATGTATAAATAGCGATAAACTTTCCAAAATTAAAGAACCCAATTATAATAGTCATTACAGCAATACTGTCTTTAGACAGTCAAGCTTTATGGGTATCGCATTATTCAGATGATAGTTTTAATAACTTGAATGGTAGAGCTACTGCTAAGATTTGAATGTTTTAAAATTGGTTTGAAATATCGAAGTAGTTAATGTTCTTTCTTCGTCTTCTTCTTTTTCTTTTTCTTCTTCTTATTCTTCTTCTTTTTTTTTCTTCTTCTTCTTCTTCTTCTTCTTAGCATTGCAAGCTTATTGCTTATCCCATATTAGCTTATTGCGTGCTCTCAACTTAATGTTCTAGATGCACTACCACAGTTATTAATTGAGAGTTTTCGATGCCTGTACCATTTATGTGTGGCAAGATTGTACTCAATGCCCAGGGAAGTCATGACATTTTCCTACCCGAAAAATTCCTAGACCGGACCGGGAATCGAACCCAGCCACCTCCAGCATGGTCTTGCTTTGTAGCTGCGTCTTTTACCGGATGAGCTAAGGGAGGCAGTAATTGATGCAATGTAGTTATTATTAGAATATCGTTGACACAAAATACTACACTTTTTTAAGTGACTGTTTATCTTGAGCTTTTTAGTCAAGTATTTCAATTATTGATGCTGCTTTTTATATGTAAATGTTTTGTGGTTGTTTTGTTGTTTAACATCAGAATTGACTTATTTTGAACTTACTATCGATATTCATTTGGAGAATTATCTGATCGATTGATTGACTTTTTAAAGATTTTCCACCGTAAGTGATCCTGTCAGAATAGTATCGATATCATCATTAAGTAGTTCAAATCTCATCTCCAGACAAGTGTCGAATGACCCACGAGTGTTATAACGACTATCGCCCGTGGTAAAAAAATCATTAAGTTTGTCGACATTTGTTCAAAGATTCGTTAGAATTCTCTGGAATTCTACTCCTAATTCCTATAATTAAATCTTCAGAACCACCTTGGAATTCATCTCACAATATTCCTTAAATTCTTCTCAAATCATATGGAATTTCTAGTGAAATTTCTTTAGAATTGTTCTCAGAATTCATAAAGAGAGTAAATTGTAGTATGCTCTTAATCTAACAATGGCTTGGTGTAAAAATGAGGGGTTGTCCATAAACCCTCATTAGACTACTGTTATACCATTTACACATAAAAGGAAAATAAAAATACCAGATTTGCACTTGGAGGAAACTAAATTAGTCTTTTCTCCAAAGCTTAAGTATCTGGGAGTTATTCTTGATAGCAAACTCAATTGAAAGTTGCATTTGGATCAAAGTTATTTATTTATTTATTCATTTCGTCAAGCCAGTGTAGACTACATACAATGATTATTACTATATTTACTTACATACTATGCATTAATTCTATTCTGTTTTAGCTTAGTTTTCATTTGCTGCTTGGACATAGTGATGTCAATAGTTCCGCAATGCAAATTATACAGGCGCATCATTCCATTGATTGGGCTATTTTTTGCATAGTTTGTTCTGTACGATTTTTCAGAAAATAAATTCCGTGTTCTAAGATATCGACAAGGCGTGTAAAAGTTTAACTGTGCGAGAATTTCTACCGAATATATGCGCATTGAAATAATGTCGTTGATGAAGAAAAGCATTGCAAATTGGCGGCGCTCCTTAAGTGTTTGTATATTGATGAGCATGCAGCGCGCTTCATAAGATGGTAATGGAAATGCAGTCCAATTTAATTTACGTAAAGCATATATGCGTTCTTTGTGTATGGAAATGTATGGATTCCATACTAGGTGGCAGTATTCCAGAATTGGCCTTACATATGTGGTATATAATAGCTCAATAGTGTATGGGTCTTCGAAATTATGACTAAACCTTTTAATGAAGCCAAGCATTCTGTTTGCTTTACTAATGATAGTATTATAATGTTCTATGAAAGTTTGTTTGGAGTCTAGGATGACACCTAGATCTCTTACAATTTTGCATTTTTCTACTATTTGGTTGCCTTATTGCCTTTCAATATGTGTTGTTTCAATTTTTCTGCTAAATGCTATTGCGGTAGATTTTTTAGGTACTGGTGTAGTCAAAGTCTACCACACCTGGTGTAGTAGATTTTTACTACACCAGGTGTGGAATTTATTGATTACATTCTGAAATTCTTCTGCATCGCTAGAATTACTAATTTCCATGAAGAGCTTCATGTCGTCTGCATATACAAGCAGTTTTATATTTTTAAGTATTCCTACATGTAGTTTATGTACAAAATAAAAATAAGTGGGCCTAAATGAGAACCCTGGGGTACCCCAGAGGTGTCTGAAATTGGTTCTGAAAGTTTATTTTGAAAGCGGACTATTTGTTTACGATGTAGGTATGATTGAAGCCAATTCATAAGTCCAGGCTCCATTCCTATTTTCAGCAATTTGAGGATTAATAATGGCATGTCGATGCGGTCAAATGCTTTACTGAAGTCGGTGTATAGCGCTTCAACGTGCTTGCCACTGTCCATCGCTTTAAGAATGAAAGATACTTATTCTAGAAGATTAGAGGTATTTGAGCGACCTTTAAAAAGCCGTGCTGGTTACTTGTAATTTGATTTTTCACCTGCTGAAAAATATTTCCGTTTACGATCGATTCAAAAAGTTTTGGAATGCAACAAATAATAGCAATTTCACGATAATTTCGCATGTCTGATTTCGTGCCTGATTTGAAAATAGGTACCAAATAAGATGATTCCCTAAATTTCTGGGAATTTTCCATTTTTCAGAGACATGTTGAAAAGACGAGTTCTTCAGAAAGGTTTTTCAAAAATATGGGTGCAATGCTGTCAGGTCCAGACCCTTTCGACACGTTTAAGTTTTTTAGTGCATTGAGGACTTCATGTTGAGAAAGTTTGTTAACAGAGATGTTTTAATAAGTAAGGCTACAAATGTCCTATGGATAAGCAAAAAAACGTTTGGTAATAAATGGGGACTGAAACTGAAAATGATCTATTGGACCTATACGGCTTTAGTAAAACCTAGAATAACATATGCATCATGAGTTTGGTGGTCAAAAACAAAAGTTAAATATGCTAAAAAAAAACTCGAAAAGTTGCAAATACTTGCTACAATTTTCATCTCAGGAGCAATTCGTAGCACGCTCTCTAAAGCGCTAGATGCAATGTTAAATCTTCTTCCCCTACAATGCAGACTAAGACTAAAAAGAACAAAACAGTTTTTTTATGGGATCCTTAGGGGTCATCTCAGTATTTTGAAGGAATTTAAAATTAATTCGTTATTAACTCATCAAGACTGGATGAATAGACAGTATAACTTTGAAAGACTATTCAACGTCACTGAACCTAGTCGCACCGAATGGGAATCAGGGGGACCTAATATTCAACCAGGATCAGTAATTTTCTACACTGATGGTGCCAAATTAAACAGCTGGTGTCAACATATCAATATCTATGGGTAAATGGCCAACCGTATTTCATGCAGAAATACAGGTAATTATTGAATGTGCCACGGTTTGCTTACGTCGTAATTATAAACATACAAATATATGTATTTTATCTGACAGTCAAGCTGCCCTAAGAGCATTGAGGTCAGTTACTTGTTCTTCTAAACCGGTTTGGGAATGCACTCAATTACTACAGCAGGTGGCTAAAAATAGTACTGTCAACTTATTTCGGGTACCTGGGCACTGTGGGGTTGAAGGTAATGAAAGGCAGATTTGTTGACAAGATTGTGATCATCAAAACCATTCCTAGATCCAGAACCATTTTCTGGGGCCTCAGAATGTTCCCTCAAAATGGAACTAAAGAACCTAATAAAGGAGCAACTCAAAGACTTCTTTGTCTTTCCAAAAAAGGTTTATGTGCTTTTAGCGGCCTAGTTACGAGCCACTGTTCAAGCCAATATTATTCAAAATAGCTAGGCAAATTGGAAGATGACCCCAAGCAAAGTCTGAGATCAAATTGAAATCTAAATTTAATGTTATGATTTCGCTGAAAATGATTACTCAGGTTGCTGTCGTTTTGGTCGTTTTAACGGTTAAAATATCAAAATCGAGAGCAAAAACATCTTCCTGTGACATCACATTGAAAACTATTTCTGCTATCAGTGAGAGCAAACTGAAAACTGAATTTGATATCAATTTTTCCTATTGATAACAAAACAAGTAATAAATTTGATGGTATGGTAAGGCAATGAAAAAAAACCCGCAACAACATATTTTTGTAGAGCAAATGTACAGCAAAATGAAAACGAAATTTATCAATTGCATAAACTGAAATCAAATTAGAATTTCAGTTTGATGTTGATATCAAAACTTGATTTCAATTTGCTGTCATTTTGATGCTGGACTTTGCTCGGGACGCTTGTCGCTTCTGCAACCTAGAGAGTGAACATTTGGAACATTTACTATGTAACTATGCAGCACTTTTTCATAAAAGGAGACATTTTTTGATAAGGGTTGAATACAACCCTCAAATATATGGATGACTTCTCCCAATAAGGCAATAAAGTTCATTCGTTCTATAATACCTCACTGGGATAATGCCTATAGTCAGCTAGTGTAAATCACTCAAACAAATAGTGATACGACAAACCGGGGCCTGCCACAATAGATCAAATAACTGGTCGCAGTGGAAAATTTGACCAACAAGGAAAAAAACCGTAGAGGCCTACAATTCGCATCAAAACTCTTTTGGCATTATCATCTAAATTATCCGGACTGTTGGTGGGTTTAAAAAAAAATCGATTTTTGTTTTGTTTGTTCGGCATCCTTATACCTTTTAAAATGTTGTGTTAAAATGCCAATTCGATACACAAAGCCGTTGCGAAGATACAGTGAAAAATAAGGGATCTTGTCCAAGCAGTCTTGTGTTAATCGCGCTTAAATATAGCTCAAATCTTTAAATGCATTTTTCATTTTTTTACCGTGCAATACAGGGATCTCGCAGAATATTCGATCAATTTAGCTGATTCTTCTGTCCGCCATGTAGGAATGAATTATCTAAAATCTAACATAGGATTTTTTCTGGAACATAGGAATTCTGGATAATCCTTAATTTTGACGTAGAACTACGTCTGTGTTTCCTTACACTTTGTGAAAACTGAAAATGGAACATGTAACGAAATTATGAAAGATTTTGAACGTTAATAACTCAGCTGCCCCTGGACCAATTTCAATAATTTTTATCACCAACCGATCAGAAATATTTCTACGCATCGCAGTAATGCTGTTGATCATCAACAAATATATTGAAAAAGTGGTAAATGTCAAGCATTGTCCAAAAGCGTCGAAATAACTAAAAAAATCCACCAATTACGTACATGTATATGCTGCTACCCCAACACAATCATCAGGGAATCTTCCCCAGCACTGTCATAAGAGAGTCGTTAGTAGACGAAACAAGTCGAAATGGCATTCACCTCCAATATTCGGGCGTGTGCGAATAGGGAGGATGCAATTACGTAACATTTTGCACACTTATCGCCATATTCAGAACCACACGCCCCCAACGTCCACACAAAATGCTCTTCAGAGTTGTAATCTTGTAACCAAACTTGGAAGCAGGGGTGCAAGTGATTTTGATCGACTTTCTGTTTCGTTAATAACTCGACGGCAAACACAATCATTGATTCATTTGTTTTTTTTTTTTTTTTTTTTTCCTTGATTTGTTTTCCGTCGATCTTGTTTTCCGTGCTGAGCACCAATGCTACCGACGCCAGGAAGGCAGCTCCCACACCTGGACCCTACCTATCGACCCATCAACTCATGAACCGGGGACCAACGGCTTTACTTCCCATCCGAAGGAAGGCGTGATCAGAGATGTTATGCCTCAGAACATCCCGGCGGCGCCGACTGGGATTGAACCCAGGCCTGCTGGGGTGAGAGGTGATTCGTTTGTTGTTCTGAATGATAGAAGAGGATAGCAGAAATAGTGCGAAATAGGTTAGTGAAGCCATGGTCATCAAAGGAGGAAATTGATGAAGAGAATTGGCTTTCACTTCTCTGCTTCTAAGCCCCTTAATTCAGTCGTCATCATAGCAATGAAAACTAGCATCGCACCGCTTTTGGTTCTTGGGTTACACTTGCTGGTTGCAATTCCAACCAATAATTGATAGATTTATGATGACTTAGCTGCCAAAAATTTAGAGACGTATCTTTATACCTTGTGATTTTAGAGCCGTTTTTTTTTAAATTGAAGGACAGCTGTATGCTCAATTTTGAGATACACCGTATTATAACAAGTAATGTTATTTTCTCTCCTGGAAAAGAAAATTAAAACGATTAACCGCACTGTCATATAAACGTTAAACATTCATTAGAGAAAATCAAATAATGTTACGTTGCTTCGTCCAGTTGTGTCGTGTTTTGAATATTTATCATTGAATAATAACAATATAGATATTTAAGTTATGCTTCAAAATTAGTTTATAAAAAGCTGCAAAATTTATGTTTCACTTTGCCTACATATTTTCCAGTCGTTATCCATATCTTACGATTGTTTATAATTCAATCTAATTATTAATTTTATTGAAAATTTAAATCTTAATAATTAAATATTGTCAATTTGCCTTCAACTGAATGATTGTCCTAAAACTTAAAGAACATATAGTAATAAACCGACCATCAAACGCCCTGCACACAAAAGCAGACACGTCCCCTCGAAAATGCAATCGAGAAATGTATAAGAACAATCATCAACTGGAACGTACTCATCAAATCAATAAATCCGGGAGCGCATTCCCGATGCTTCCGCGCATATTTTCCTCTATTCATTATAAACAATTGCTTTTCCAGCGATTCCAACCACACAATAACTAGATATCACGTTCCTATTTCAAATCACTCTGTGCACAAAAGCAATGCACATGAGCATGATTGACCGCCCACGGTTGCTAAGTACTCTGTTATTGCCAGACCAGCTGTAATTACACAGAGAACCAATAAACGATGCTTAGGAGTAGCAATCATCCTCAATGTGTATAAACTGGTGATCTCAAACTAGGCAATACCAGCGCCGGCCGTGCCCGAACACAGGGTAGGAATGTGTTGAAGTGACACTCGCTTTGATGGAAGTCGAGAACACCTCTGCACTTCCACGAGGAATCACTGGGATATCGGGTAATAGGGTTGAGTTTGCAGCAAGGTTGCAAAGACTCATTTCAGCTAAAACAATGTTTTTCTAAATTATGAAATAATTAGATGCCATAATCAAATTTTGAATTGGTAGGATACAAGAAGAGGTTGCAAAGAATGTGTTTGACATATTAAACCTGTTTATTTCACTTCATGAGAGTCACAATCAGCGATTTTTCACAAACTCACTCACTCACTCACTCACTCACTCAGCGATCAGCAAATCGCTGATTGTGACTCATAGAAAGCAAAATTTACAGGTTTTATGTTTCCAACACATACTTTGTAACCTCTTCTTGTAAGTTACAAGTAAAACATGCCATCATACCATCTTTTGGTTTTATTATTCCGAAAAACATTATTTTAGCTGAAATGAGTCTTTGCAACCTTGGTTTGCAGCAGGGTTCGTTTTGGTAAACGATAGGCTGAATTGATGTCCTAACGATCATATAACGTGAAGGAGCTTGGGATTGAACCCAGGATCTTCTTCTCAGTAAGCAAAAACGTTTGCTACTAGGCAGACGAGCTCCTTTTTAATCATCGAGTTGCTGATTTTGCCATGTAGTTGTTGACAAATAAAACGATTAAGGAATCTTGAATGTGGGTGGGCTTGAGATTAGACTCATGATGTTCTGCTCAGTAAGCAAAAACGGTTGCTCTAAGGCCACCAAGGCCCTCATACCCCATTATACCGTTACTCAAGTTGTTATAACTATTCAAACCCGGCACCGACAACAACGAAAAGTTTTACAAAATATACGATAAACAAGTGAGCTTACCATACGTTTTTCTGCTCAGTAAGCAAGTCACTGCAACCGACGATCTTTCAAATCCGAAAACTAAAAGCTACGAAAGAGTACTTAGGCCTTCATTAAGTTCCACTTTCACGCAACGTTCCATGTTTCGATTTGCTCTGTACGCATGGTTCAGGCAATCATAACAAGCTATGACTGACGTGAGGATTGTTTAAGCCCGGGTTAAACAAGATATTTAAATGAAATTACGTTCTCGAATTTCACTTGGTATGTAATGAACAACAGAAATACGCGATAATTCATATAGTTTCAGCCGGTGATGGTTAATTTCAAATATACTATCGGTACTACCTACGGCGACTACGACGGCGGTTACGACAACGACAACAGCAAATTTGTAACTTACCCTTTGTCTAGGATATACAACTCGGGGGCAACTTGACAACTTCAGTATATTGGCAGTGGACCCCGATAGTTTGGTGCTGGTGGTTCTGTCAAACTCACAAATTTCAGAAATGATATATGAATAGGGCGTATTCGGAAATGATGTACAGTAAATAAGATTAAAGTTTAAAATGCATCTTATTGTCGCACGCCCGCAAAAACGGACACGCGACGTCCGACGTGAAAACTAGCAATAGCGACATAGGAATTCCAGTGGTGCCAGCGACAGATGTCGTTTTGATTCTCTGTAGTATGCACAATACATAATCAGTTTACGTTTTTTTTTATTTGGCGTAGCGTATGTATTTGAGCAGCTATTCTCGTCAATGATAAACAAAGAAAGAATGGTTTTGCAGCGAGTAAGAACGTACTAATTCTACGCAGCTAGAAATGAAAAAAGTACAATTTGAGGTACTAGCTTAAAAGAGTACAACCAACAATCAATACGAAACTAACGGTTTTAAATTGGCTCACTACGTGACTAGCCTATTGGTCCCAAGCAAACGATTAACGTACCTTATTCTAGTCGAAATTCTAGTACTACACTATGTTTGTTTTGATTCGCTATGAAAGTTTGACAGATAAAATGAGGGGTTAGTGGATTTTCCTATGTTTCGAGGGGTGAATCGATTAGCATGGGACCGAAGAGAGTACCAGAGCTGAGCCAAAAAGTTGAGCACGTTATTTCGGGACCTTCTAGTCTTAGAGTTACCTCTATGGTACAACCATAGAGGTAACTATGAGATCAGAAGCACAAACACAGTGACAGAAGACTAACTGGCGAAGAAATCAATTAAAATAATGTGGTTCGCTCTTTTATTAGAAGCTTGTGCCATCAGCCACCAGATGGGTTAGTATTTTTGTTTTGATTTGGACAAACTTGATTTTGTGTGCAATTATCTTTGACAGTGTGCAAAGAGTGTTTCATTTTGTCATTTTTCTATGTATTTCAGTTTTGACTACACAGGTAAAAATTTTGAATTTTAATTGTGATGTAAACATTAATTCACGTAAACTTAAATTTAATTTCACGCAACCGAGCAACTTGTAAACAATGTTGTTTACAAATATGGGCTTTTGTATACAATATATGCTACATTGCATGAAATGTGCCAGAACTTTACATGATATATAATGTAAACTTATATGATATATGACGCTCCATTTATGTGCATCATATTGAACAGAAATTTACACTACTTTTTGAACTGTGTAGAGTGAAAGAGATAGAACCAAAACATTCTAGTACATTTGGTGAAAATGCTAGCACAATCCCGTAGTAGTGTTGCCATGTGGTATACTAAAAAATTTCAATAGCAGTTTCGTCACCAAAGGTAACTTCGTTTGTGCCAGAAGGTCCCGAAGAAACGTGTTCAACTTTTTGGCTCAGCTCTGGTACTCTCTTCGGTCCCAAGCTAATCGATGCACCCCTCGAAACCTATGAAAATCAACGAACCCCTCATTTTATCTGTCAAATTTTAATAACGAATGAAAACAAACATAGTGTAGTACTAGAATTGAGTACGTTAATCGATTTACTTGGGACCGATAGGCTAATCCTGTGTGAGCTAATTTAAAATCGTTAGTTTCCACCTGTTGATACAACGGCGTACTTTGTACGTCTGTCAAAGGCCTTTGCATTTAAGCTAAATATGTGATATATTATTCAATTTGACTACATTTTCAATTTCTTGCGACAACGCATGCAAAAATCGTCAATTTTAGCTGATATTTTCGAAAATTCCGGTTAACAACCACTTCACTTATATGATCACTACATTTTCAGAGTTCTTCATGGTATTTGAGTTGTCATTGTCACTATGCCCATAACTGTGTAACTAAATAATATACATAAGACTGATGAAAAAAATATACATAGGCCCATGCTATTTACGGATGGTACTTTGATCGACGAGGAAGTTGGTTATGGGGTGTCTGGGGCGGCCAGGGAGGTCTTCTCAGCTGAGGCCTATGCTCTCCTGCAAGCTCGTAGGCTAGCAAACGGGTCTCAGGCCGTTGTATTCTCTGACTCAGCGAGTTGTCTTTCTGCCCTTGAGCATGGGCAGTAGACTGATGCAAAATTTGAAATTTTCAATGGTTTCAAATCAGATTCTGATTAGCCTCCCAAAATTTAAACTCATTTGGTAAGAAACTGACTTGGGACAAAGTATTCGAAGTTTATATGGAAATTACTTTGGGAAAACCAAACTTTTTGTTCATTGTCTTCTACCCATTTTCCATAATGATTTTTTGAAAATTTCTATAACTATTCTTTCGGGAAATTTTCTAAGCTACAACTTTGCGCAATATCGTTTTTCAGCCAAATGTCAAATTAAATTGCTATTGATTGTTTAAGAGATTGATAATCTCATGGCATGATCAAGCAGCTGTTCTGTGGGCAACACTGTATTCTGCAATGTGACATACACGGTAAGAAAAAAGTACCCAACGGCCAGTTCACTTTTACCTGCTTTTGACTAGTTTGTCTCATTTTTTCCTTCTAATGTTGGCAAAAAAGAAGTAGAAAAACCACGCAACAGAGGTAGTAAAGTGTGGGAACCGAACGTTGGGTATAATCATATTTACCTACTGTTGGGTACAACTAACTTACTTTTGGTTGAAAAGCTAGTGGAAAATTCCATACGAACTACACACAAGTAAATGAAAATTACTTTGACCGGCTTGACCTACTTTTGGGTTCCTGCACTATAGTGCCAAGATGAGTGAAAAGAACTTAATTTTGGGTACTTTTTTCTAACCGTGTAGTAGCCATGATATTTGTGCTCTATTCTTCGCAACAGAAACACCAATGTTGCCTGGTGAACAGTTGAATGAGCATAATCATAAGACATCAGTGACTTGAATCATTAATAACTTTTGTTCCTTACGTTTGATTGAAAAGTGGCTTTGAACAAAGTTGTAGCTGAGATTTGCTACAATCACTGCTTAATTTTTAACAGCATAGTTTTGTGGTGAATTGTTAGATAGTGATGAACAAAAACATAAGTTTCCCATAGTAATTCCCATATAAACTTGAAATGGTTTGTGCCAAGTCAGTTTCTTACTAAAGTAGTTCAAATTTTGGGAGGCTAAGTAGGACCTAATTTGGAGCCGTTTAAGCACTGTGGAGCGAAAATTTCAAATATTGCATCAGTATAATACACATGCATATGAACTCATCTGTTTATTGAGGCTTCAAGTTTGGTGAGAAATAGGGCTTTGTAATGTATCACCAACGTAGAGTAAGCCACGCGAGTTCGAGAGGAAACGTCATCAATCCCGTTTGTTTACATCAGAATATGGATTATTAACAACACAAATTAAAGCATTTTGCATTGAACATCTTGCCAATTTCCATCGGTAATTGTCTTATTGCACGATTTTATACAGATCTAAACTGATTTGCACCTAAAGTATTCACACACAAGAAATCCGGAAAATCATAACCACTAAGGCACTCTTATAATTTTCCATTGTCCTCAACAAAAATATTCCTGAAAACCATCAGCAAATATGATACAGAATTACATTTTTTAACTGCAGATCAAGTTTTAAAGCTTCTTAGATGAAAAAGTGTTTCACTTCCTATGTCTCATGGCAGACATTTCTGCTTACAACACTATTTTTGACGATCATGCCTACGTGATCGGACCAAAATATACTCTGTCAGCTACTATACTGTTAGTAATATGTTTTAAAGAGATAGCTACTAGTTTTACTTAGCCAGTAAACTCCACATGGCTCTATGAAGCAACATTTAGTAGTCAAAAGGTGATTAACACTTCTATATGAACGAGATTTAACGAAATTTGAAGAATTACATCGATTAAATAAAGATTTGAACGCATTCAAACGACAATGAAAAATGTTAAATCTTCTGAGCTATTAACAAAAGAGAAAATCGATCATCGCAGTTAGACCCTGATGATTCTACACGCTAGAAATATTTGATGAATCATCAGTCAAGAATTTATAACTGTATCTTTTTGTATTGAACTCGCACGCTTCTTTTCTATAATATAAGGAAAACTATAGCGGAAATTTATGGATTCACTATAGTTAAGAACTAGTCATTTTCTAAATCGAATTTGAACACAAAATCATATTCAATTTCATAAACGCGGAAAAAAATTCCCCTCCTTTGGTACGCTCAGCCATGACGATGTAAATCCACTCTAGTTCCTTGTCTTGAATAATCAAATTTGCGTGAAGAAATTCAACTCGCTTTTCGCTGTAAAACAAGTCCCAATAAGTCCCGGCCTATCGCGAGTATCGCTTTATTAGTCATAATTCGGCTGTGGCTTAACATTTCAAATTATGGCCATTGAATTGGGGACTGCGTATCAGCAGCTGTGGCAGCAGGTGAGCGCAGCGAATTGCAGCAATCGGAACGCTCACTTCAATAAGGTAAACACTGGACTTGTAATCATTTTGTTTTTTTTTTCGCGAACATTAAACCAAACATTATAGCACCTCGTAAAGTGTTACGCTATCAAGCTAATGGGAGTGCTGTGGTTTGTACTAGTTAGTAGGCACTACTGGCTTTGTTTGTTGAAATGTGGCCGACAAAGTATTTTGTTCAAATTAGTTTACCGCTTACCAATCACGATATGCTGCTACCTGCTCGTTTTTTGGTTGCTTTCAACTCCCTTTGGATAATGAATGTATCAAATGATAAACGCTGAAAATCAAAAAAAAAAAAGTCAGACTCTGCATGAGCGAGCACGACATTCTATTGTGTAAGTAAAGAGCATGATATTCAATCGCACCTCACCTCACAAGGACGATGGTAGGGTGTTGAAAGCCGACTTCTTCTGCCAGTCAGTTAACGATCTAGCTACTTTTCAATGGACGATTGTTTTGCCGTACTGATGTGGGCTGGATACAAGGATCTTGGCGGCATGTGCTGCCACGGGAAAGCGGGGGTGTTGAATCACAATGTCGATGATAACCTAGGCAACACCCTACTCTGGAAGTTCCTTGGACTGTTCCCTTGGTTTTCTTATGAAGGCACTATTTATGTGAGTGTGAGTGGGTGAGTTATTTGAATGCAGTGGGTAAAAAGGGGTTCCACGAAGCAGCTTAATTGACGTGAATCAGTGTTCGTTTCAAAGGTACCAATTAGGGACAGTTAAAATCCCGAATGTTTAGCATATACGCGCGTACGGGTGGACCTATGTTGGTGGTCTTCGTTTCTAGAGTAAGAAGGTGGGAGGTTTCTTTTGAGTTAAGACATGGGTTTATAATACATTTCACAAAAAGGAAAAACGTTTTTTTTTTTCCTTTGGTTTGTTTTTTTCCGTCGATCCCCAATTAGTTTGGGAGGGGCTAGCTTATGCTACCAAAATATAAATAATTCAATGAATTATTGATTTGGGAGTCTGATAAGGAGTTCAATTGATACCTTATTTTCAAATCAGAGCTTGCTGGAAATTCAGAGAGACTTGTGGCAACACGAACAAAAATATCAGTGGTAATAAATCACAAAAGTTCAACTTTTAGACTTTTACATATACACCGGATGGGAATCGATTTTGGTGATTTTTTTGCGATGGACCATATCAAATATTTTTATGTTCAAGATCCCCGATGAAATTTGTATGTAGAAGTTTCAAAAGGCAGGAAAAAGTATTTTCTTTTAAATCAGGGAGATTTTGGAATTATTTTTCTTAGATTTTATTAATTATAACAAGCACTCTAAAAGTAGAGGTGTGCGACGCCGCCGGCACTTTTTGGGCCACGCCGTCATCGACACAATTTTATCGGCGCGCCGAATGTTTAGAAATCGTCATGCCGCCGGTCTACTATTTCCCACGCCGACGGTCAATTTTTTATATTGCATACGAGTTGATGAGTTAGTTAGTCTTCATCTATGTGATTCCTAATCTTCTATTCGTTGTTCCCTAGTTTGAGTTGGTTAAGACTAGGGTTCTCATGCATGGCCATTATCGGTGTCATTCCTTAATTTTGTTGCTAAGGAATCCAATTTTGACTGACACAGGGGTGCGCCTTTGGAGAGTGTTTCAACACTTCGAAGGGTATAAATGTTGGAACCTTGCAATTAGAGTCGGATCCTTGCGATAATTGCAAGAATGACAGCTGTAAAAACACCGAATACTTTATCATTTCTCAATAGTGATGGAGTAATACGACATGCACGAAACTAAGGACACGGGATAAACTACAATATATCAAATTACTCGTCGCAGTGGTGTTAGGTCCCGAACAGAGACAAAAAAGCTCTGCAATAGGCTTTTGAGTTTATTTTTTTTTTAATTTATATGAGTTTTTTAAAGGGTTTGGAACTTGGGTCTAATTTCGAAACATTATTTTCAAAAGTTTTGTTCCTCAGGGCAGATAATCACTTTTTAATTTGGTTTTGTAAATCACGCCAGATAACTTTCATGGCAGGATCGCGTGTTATTTGAAATTGCCACCTACGGACATTTTTCAGACGGATCAAGAGCCCCGCTCTATGGTTATTGAAAGTAGAGCTGCTGGGATTACACATTATTTCTTGGGATATATCAAAAGATACTGGAAGGTGATCAGAACCGAAGTCAGCCATGGGTAACCAATTGGCTACAAAGTTGACATGAATCAGTTAAGACCAAATCAATAGTGGAGGGATTTCTTGCTGAAGATAAGTATGTTGGGCTGTTTGGATATTGAATAGTGTAATAACCTGCAGAACAATCATCAAACAGAATATTACCATTGAAATTGCTTATAAATAGTGCTATTCCATGAGCGGTGTTTTGCATTAAAATTACCAATAATGAAGAATTTAGACCTATGACGGGTAAGTTTCTGAAGGTCACGCTTGAGATAATTCTTTTGCTGGCTTACGCAATGGAAATAAGCAGCTATCAACGTAAGTTGTCGAAATTTTGTTTCGACAGAAACTTTCAAAGTCCTTAGACCTTAAGTTCACTAGACTTGAAGTGAACTAAATAAAAATCATTAGAAATCCCGTTTCGCGAATTGTCATGACGGGATTTCATTCTCATTTTGATTATTTGGACTGGCCAAGGGGTGGTCATTCTACACACGTATTTTGCGCCAACTTTTGTCTCAGTGTGCCGGCAGTGCCAAGAGTGTCATCAGATTGAATGTTTGTGTAATGGTATGTTTGGCAACCCGGTTAATTTGACATTTCATATTTTTTATTTTGAAGAAACAAAACAACAAGCAGTGGAATCCTATCCCAGATCCTAACTGTCGCGACTCTCGGTTCGTTGCTCCCAAATTCTCTCGGAAAAGGACTACACTGAACCTAATAAGCAACGGCCTTGGCCTCCGAATCGAAGCTTCGAGCGAGAACGTTCTCCGGGGATGCATGTCCAATTTACGACAGGTGGTCCGAGTGATCATCGATGTCAGTTACGATGAGGAACGAATCATGGAACTAAATGTCGGTTGGCTGATCAACGAAGTGGTCAAGCGTTACGGAATCAAACATGGTAAACGAACACTGATAAAACTACTACGGCCAGATGGCCTTTGTATGGACACCGATCCCTTTACGACCTTCTGTGACTCGGATTTCATAATCAATTCGTATCTTATATAGTTCTAAAAGCTGCGTTCGGACTTCTTCTCCGTCAAGCCTATAGGATTTCCAGCGCAGGGTTACCAGGGTCGTTTTTTAGAGCTAAACTCACCCTTGTCGACTTTCAGGAGCTCACCTTCAAGCCCAACAACTGACCAATCAACAGCTTACAATACCATTTAACCACGTTCGGCTGTGATTTCAGTTCCGTCACGAATCTCCCCTCCCCAAATCGATCTACCAACGTCTTCAACGTTCTCTTATTTCCTCATTCAGGGTCTCGCTCTCCCCATTAACCAACTCACTAATCACATTCCGAATCGGCATGGTCATCTTTTCAATCTTCCGGAACGATGCCACCCCCTTCCCAACTTCGATCAAACTGTTCTGAAACACTATAGCCTTCCGCACCAGATCCTTGAACAGTTCGACCGTCTTGAGTAGAGATTCTCCGATCTCGAAGTCTTCCGGTAGCGACTCCAGTACTATCCGCAAGAATTCCAGTATCACCCCCAGATTGCAGTTGTACTTGGAACGGTCATCGCCTTGATGACCTTGCTCATCCCGCAAGCATACCGCGTTGACTTTTGACCGGTTTTAAGCTAATGTTTTGAAAATATGGCGCTGTTTTGAAACCAAAAATTGAATTGCGTCAACAACAATGATCATCATTTTGACACATGTACAGAGCAGAAATAGTACAGTGTTGCCAGTAACTTTAAATATCATGAAAATGTCTAACAATGTGTGCCAATGAAAGTGCCCAGGTGTGCCCATCTGTATTTTTGACACACGGTGCAGTGTGAACAACCCCTTGGGACTGGCTTAGCTCCAAGTTAATTTGTAAAACCAACGTAAAATGAGCATCAAAAGACAATAACCGTACCTTAGATATCACTCTGTATCACATAAGTATTCCATATTAAAGGGACTCCCTTCTGGAGCCTCTCCCATCTTTCAGAAGTGCCCCCTCCGAACACTTTTTTCCAATTTTCCAATTCTGTAATTTGGGGAAACCCTTTCAGGGGTTCCCGGAGATGAACCAGCGTCTGGCTGAAAATCTCCTTAATAAAGACAACTAACCAACCAACCAATTTGTAAATTCATCTTTGATCTGATCTAGGGTTTCACCACTGGGCAGACCTTTCAAGACAACCTTGAACATATGTTCAGCTTTGCTGTCGTAAGTGCTGCTTCTCAGTTAGATGCTTGAGAAGACGTTTGAATCCATCCAAGGTTCCAGCTAATACACGGCATTCACCCCGATGGCCAATTTGAAGTGAAAACTTGAATTTAACGAAGTTAAAAAAGTTCCTTGCAAAGAGCATGTGTGGGGTTATCACAATAGGGGGAACCTTTTCCTTCTTGGCATTAAGCCGGGAATGTTTAATGGAATATTGCCTGTATTATGGATCATTCTCATCATCCGTGAGCATATCAAATTGATTGCTCAAATAAATTTCATCACAAGGGGGATCAAGAGCTTGCCCTTTTCTTTTGCGTTTAGGCGCCATGGCGGCAGTAAAACATTTCTCCATATCGACTTCCAAGTAGATTACTATAAGAGTTTGAAGCATCGAACAAGAATTTTCCAAGTCGATGTCCAAGGAGGAATACCTCGGGTAGGGTCCAAACAAGAATCGAAGAGGAATAAGTTGTAGCAGTAACACTTCCTTCAGCAAAAAGCAAATAGATTCACACGACAAGAGAGCACGATACGGACTGACCGATTCAGAACGATATTTACTGTTTAATAACAACATTTAACATGTCAGAACCACCGTAATGTAGAGCTGGATTATGTCATTTTGATGGTGAACCTTTGAAAACATGATAATTGGTAGTTGCTTGAACCATTTTTCGAATTCATATGGATAAAATGGATTACATTAATTGGAGTACTTCGAGAATACCATTAAACATATTGATGAAAAACAGATTTTACAGGTTGATAATTATGTAACTCGATCGTTCCTTCAATATCGAGTTCTAGAGGGTAGACTATATTTGTTTGTTGGTTATGATTTCAAACAAAATTTATCACCGGTTTTTGTATGGAATCGTCCCACTGTGCACCAGTTGGTCGTGACCTATAGATCTGCTTGGTTTGATAATTTTCATAGATTTGCATGATACATTCTAACAGGGCTGTGGAGTCCGATTTAAATTGACCTACTTCGACTCATTTGAAATCAAAATACCGACTCCGACTCCAATTCAAACAAAATTCAATCGATATTACATATGTATATGATTTCAGTTCTATCGAGTGAAACATTATTCCAATACATGGGTTGTGTAAAATATTCGGGACTAGCAATCCATGTTGTACAACTTTTAATAATTTTTTTTTTTATATAGAGCGTTTATTTTTTCAGGCTCATTTGCTGTAGCTTTGCGGAGCCAATATTCATTGGTTAGATTACAAAATTACTTAAAACTAACGTTAGTAAAGCGGGGGCCGATAACTCGCGGCTATCTCGCGGTTAGGAGTGACAAATTGTAACAAATGGATGGTAGGGTAGGGATTGTGAACACAAGGTTTGGAGAGCAATGTGCTCTTGATCTCGAACTAAGCGACACTCTGATGAAAAAGACAAACATGGGGGTACATCGATGGGCAGCTAACAACTTGGGAGAACACAAGATGACACTAACTACCAAATCCTCAGATCTATCTGTTTTAAAAACACATAAATTAAATTCAAATAGTCGAGGTCTCGGCTCGCCAAGACATCTCTAACGGGTATCGCGGGTTATTTTCCTCGGGCCCTGAGGGATGTGGATAACTCAGATCTGGCAACACGGTGTAAGATACACAACCAAACAACATGCTCGATATCGTGATAACCACACGCACATAAATTGCTGCCTGAGAGCCCAATTCGATAGAAGTGCGAGTCTAACGAGCAGTGATTGGACATAAGCCTTGATGTAACGCGTATAAAGTCGCGGCTCATGTCCAACCCTTTGAACCATGGTTTGTTCGACACCTGTGGGAGAATAGAATGTAACCATCTTCCCAATTCACCATCATTCCATTTTTGTTGCCAACTGATAAGGACTTGCTGACGAGCAATGGAGAAAAATTCGTTGAAGGCGATTTGTCGCTCAAAAATATCGCCTTCCAATAGCGCCCACCTTAGCCAGCAAGTCCGCTTTCTCATCACCTGGAATTGAGCAATGAGATGGGACAAGTGCCTCAGTTCCATGAATAAATAATGGATTTTGATGAACGTGGAAGCATTCGACGGGAACATTATTGAAATTATTGTAGTTGCCGGAAACCGAAAATGTTCCGCATTTTTTGAGGTTGTGTCAAACGGGATATGGGATTCTGAAATCAAAAACCAGCAAGAAACATACCTTTACGCAACTTCTTCGATATCCCCAAAGTATCAGATTGTTGAGTACCACTTATCGACGGAAATGACCTCAAAGAAATCTGGCCTCACTGGATTCCAGCCTCGTTCAAACAAAGCGCTGAGTTCCGACGCGTCGCAGCTGTTTGCTAGTTTGCGATTCCACCCCAGTATATTTAGGCTCCCATTCACACCTGGCTGGGCAAGCGCAAGTGCCTCGAGGGGAGAACAACAACAACACCCAACAACGCGCTTCGAAAGCACGCACAATGCGAAGAGTAAAAGTAACCCACTTTAGAGCCGTCAATTCATGCACACTTTTTCCCTGCCTTCAGGGCTCTTGACGCTTCATGATGCACACAAACGTGCTTGGTGTCTGCTGCTGCACTCCTTTGCTCAACCAATGCTCATTTTTTCCTCTCTGTTTACGTTCCAGGTTTCGTTCCGGGGGCCACCACGGATAAACAAGTTGCGCTATTCTACGGAAACGGGTTTCCAAAATAAATAAAAAAACCTAATAATGAATTGAAGTTTAGTGAAAAAAAGTGCGAGCGAAAAGTTGTACAAAGTGAAGTTTAAGCCAAGAAATTCGACACAATCAACAAGCATACAAAGTGTAGTGAGTGGTGAGAGCTTTCAGTAGAGAGTTGAAACGAGAAGCACAAATAGGAATGATTTGGCAGTGAGGGGAAAAAAAAGTGAAAAATAAACCGTAAAAGCGTGGCGCCCGTTCCAAACAGAGTCGTGAAGATCCCCAGTATCGAACGGAAAAAAGGTCGTCGTTGGATATTCATATAAGGTGCTCCGGCTCGCGGAAGACACATACTCGGCCGACGTCGTCAACATTAGCCGGATGCCGCCAAACGGCAAAAGCTAACTGTAAGTACAAAATACCGAAAATTGGACCTCAGTCGGTGGGTCGTCGCCGGTGAGCAGCGGCTTCTTGTTTTTGTTGCAGGTTATTTACTGTACATGTTGCCATTTTTTGTCGACATAGGGGGGGGGGGGGATGCGAAGCATGTTTTTGAGCTTGCCGCGGGCAGAGCGGTCCGTAGTGGTGGAATGGAATTAAAACAAATTCAACTCAATTTTCGTTCGCATTTGACACCATCAGCGCCGTGTCCGTGTCTTAGTTGTTTAAATTAAATTAAAGCCACAGGAAGTGCTTGGGAAGTTTTGCGTTTTCCGCTTTCGGCTGTGTGTTTGAAGAGTTTGGGAAAAGAGACGCGTAATAAGTAGGACTTGATGTTTCAGTCGACAATTATCGGGTGCGGTGAGGGAAATTCACTAGGGGAGATGTTTTGTCCGTTGTTTGCTTTTCGTTTGAGTTGGTTATTTCGGCGAATTTTGCAGGATTGAAAGTTATCCGTTTTACAGATTTTTTTTACAGAAATTGAATCTTAAATCAAAAGAAAAAAAGGCTAGAGGGATTTCTTGTGAGGGAGATTCCTTTCCAGAGAAAACCGGTTAGGAATAGGAGTTATAGACTTGTAGAAGTGCCAACTTCATGAAATGATGGGGGGGACAAGATGTTTTTGAAAATAGTTCATTTTACAAAATGGCAGCAGCTCGCCGAATGACGAATCGATCAGACTCGAACTTTTACGGTTTGCATGAAACTTTACGTATTTGTTTGTTATGGGCAATCATTAACATTTTTGCTAAAAATGGATCATTTTGGATCTTGATTTTTTTTTAGATGGTGTATTCGGCATTTTTTTTAATAAATCGTAGCACAAAAATTACCCTTCTAATCAAAATGACGACTGAGACAAAGTTGTAGTTGTAGTTGTTTTCCATCTATGGACGATCATTTTTAAAGTTTTTTTTTTGTTTTTTTTTGTTTTTTTTTTTTACAGTCCGCGCGTGCTCTCTTGCCATGCGGATCTATTTGCTTTTTGCTTAAGGAAGTGTTACTACTACCTAAAGCTACAACAAATTTAAACAGCACTTTTCAGTGCTGAACCTGTAAAAATTTTCTACCTTTTTCAACTCCTCTTATTCCTCTTCGATCCTTGTTTGGACCCTACCCGAGGTAATCCTTCTTGGATATCGATTTGAAAAATTCCTCTTCGATCCTTCAGATTCTTATAGTAATCTGCTTGGAAGTCGATTTGGATAAAAATTTACTGCCGCCATGGCGCCTAAACGCAAAAGAAAGGGGCAAACTCTTGACCCCCCTTCTGAAGAAATTAATTTGAGTAATCAATTTGATTTGCTCACGGATGATGAGAATGATCCATCAGCCAAGAAAAATTCTAGTAAACTTTCCCGGCTTAATGCCAAGAAGGAAAAGATTCCCCCTATTGTGATAACCACTTCCGATTTCCATGCTCTTCGCATGGAACTTTTGAACTTCGTGAAAGTTAAGTTTTCTCTACAAATTGGACGTCGGGGTGAATGCCGTGTATTGGCTGAAACCTTGGACGGATTTAAATGTCTTCTCAAGTATCTTACTGAGAAGAAGCACACATTTTTTACTTACGACACCAAAACTGAACGTGTGTTCAAGGTTGTCATGAAAGGACTGCCCAGTGGTGAATCCCTGGATCAGATCAAAGATGAACTGGCAAAATTACTTGGAGTTGTGCCACTCCAAGTAATCAAAATGAAAATGAAATCCCGTCCTGGCGATTCGCGCAACGGGATTTCTAATAATTTTTATTTAGTTCACTTCAAGTCTAGTGACCTAAACAACCTTAAGGCCTTAGAAAAAGCTAGCCGTATGCTCCATGTCCGAGTGAAGTGGGAACACTTCAGGAAGACTGGAGGAAATTTCCAAAACCTCACTCAGTGCCGTAAGTGCCAGGGATGGGGTCACGGAACTAAAAATTGCTACATGCCAGCTAAATGCATGAATTGTGGTGATTCCTCTCACGCAAAGGACGACTATCCTGTGAAGGAAGATCCTAAGAAATTTAAATGTTCAAATTGTGGTGAAAACCACAAATCCAATTTTTGGGAATGTAAGACTCGCAAAGCGATCCTACAATCTCGTTCTAACCGACAGGTAGGAAACGCTCCACGTTTCCGACCAGGTACAAATTCCTCTGCTGTTAACAACGGTCAGCGAGGAACAAATTCTACATTCGTACCCGTAGGTACAAATATCACCCCTGCTTCAAATGTTTCATCTGTACCTACTCCCCTCGCTGCTAACAATGTTCAGCGAGTTTATGGAGCTACCTATGCTGCTATTGCAGCGGGTAGAAATCAAAATACTAACCAAAGTAATTCTAACGGAAATTTTGACAATTTTGACTTAGGAAGCATTACTGCCCCTAAAATGGAATTTTTACAGAAATCATTAATTGACATGATTTCTGATATGCTTAAATCTAACTCCATGTTTGATGCTATTCAAACTGGAGTAAAATTTGCAAATAATATTGTCATGACTTTAAAATTCAGTAATGGATTTTAAAGCATTAAATATTGTAAATTGGAATGCTCGATCTCTTAAAGATAATGAAGACGAGCTATTTAACTTTTTGAGAGTTCATAACGTGCATATTGCCGTTATAACTGAAACGTTCCTTAACCTGACCATAAGGTTAAGAAGGACGCAAATTACTTGATTTATAGAAATGATCGTCTTGATGGACCCTGTGGTGGTGTTGCCATCATTATTCATAGACGAATCAAACATAAAATTCTTTCTTCATTTGAAACCAAAGTTTTTGAAACTTTGGGAGTTTCTGTTGAAACAAAATTTGGACAACTTACGTTTATAGCTGCCTATTTGCCATTCCAATGCGTAGGCCAGAAAAAGAATTTTCTCAAGGGTGACCTCCAGAAACTTACCCGTCATAGGTCTAAATTCTTCATTATTGGTGATTTTAATGCAAAACACCGCTCATGGAACAATGCTCAAAGCAATTCCAATGGTAATATTCTGTTTGATGATTGTTCTGCAGGTTATTACACTATTCAATATCCAAACAGCCCAACATGCTTTTCTTCTGCAAGAAATCCCTCCACTATTGATTTAGTCTTAACTGATTCATGTCAACTTTGTAGCCAACTGGTTACCCATGCTGACTTCGGTTCTGATCACCTTCCAGTAACTTTTGAAATATCCCAAGAAATAATTTCTAATCCCAACAGCTCTACTTTCAATTACCATAGAGCTGACTGGGAGCAATATCGAACATTTATGGAATATAACTTCGATCCAAACATTCCTTTGCAAACCAAAGATGAAATTAATTATGCTCTTGAATCTCTGACTACTTCTATAGTTGAAGCAAGAGCTGCCTCAGTACCAAAATGCGAGGTTAAATTCGATTCAATTATAATAGACGACGATCTTCAGCTCTTGATCCGTCTTAAAAATGTCCGTAGGAGACAATATCAAAGAACACGCGATCCTGCCATGAAGGTTATCTGGCGGGATTTGCAAAAACAAATTAAAAAGCGATTCTCTGCCCTGAGGAACAAAACTTTTGAAAATAATATTTCTAAATTAGACCCGAGTTCCAAACTCTTTTGGAAACTCACAAAAATTTTGAAAAAACCTCAAAAGCCTATTCCAGCGCTTAAAGAAGGTGGTAAAATTTTGATCACAAATTTGGAAAAAGCTCAGAAACTTGCTAAGCAATTCGAGAGTTCCCATAATTTCAGTTTGGGTCTTACTAGTCCTATTGAGAATCAGGTTGCTCGGGATTTTCTGACTATTTTCTCTCGGGAAAATATTTTTGATGATTCCTGGGGGACTGATTTGGACGAAGTAAGGTCTATAACTAAAAAGTTTCAAAATATGAAAGCTCCAGGTGATGATGGAATTTTCTATATCCTCATAAAAAAACTCCCAGAGAGTACCTTGTCTTTCTTGGTAAAATTATTTAACAGATGTTTCCATTTGGCATACTTTCCTGATAAATGGAAAAATGCAAAAGTTGTTCCAATTTTGAAGCCGGATAAAAATCCAGCTGAAGCTTCTAGCTACCGCCCAATAAGTTTGCTTTCTTCAATAAGTGGTATACCCCTCACCATCCCTCTCCAACGGGGAAGTTTGGTAAAGAGAGATGATCAAACCGATTTGTACCTTCCTAAAAATTTTACCTTGCTCGCTTTCTACTCTCTAAATACAATTTTCACACTGCCGTACTGCCACGGAACTATCAACTCTATACTTTCATCTTCTCATTTATCGTATAAAAACTACCACTTTAGTCTGTTATTTGAAATTAGCATCTTCATCTATTTACTGCAAACTTAATTATGATATGGAAACAATTCTGACACTACTTCTTATGATCACTCAGGGGCTAGGAAATCTCTTATATGTTAATCAATTATTCAATTAATAAAAAAATAATTCTAAGAAGAATTCCCAGGGGATATCAATAATAATTCCAAGAGAATCTAATGCTGAACATAACTGAAAAAACTACAAGGGACAGCCCCATGGGGTTGTACGCAATGGTGACGTAGGACTACGTGGTCTTATATAATAAACCTTATTTTGTTGTGTACTGGAGAAGACCACCACTAACCACGCGGTGATTGAATAACATCGTTTGGTGAGACCGGATGGAATTCAACTTTGAAATCTGTGTTAGGAAAATCGCTTTTCGCATGCAATCGGTGATAATTTTAATTATCATAACAACATTAAATTAGTCTATTGCTATGAGTGGGCTCCCAGTTACATGTGTATGTCCGTGCAATGGAACGTTCCATTTCGCTTGTGCGGCACTCACTAAAACTGCGGCGAGGCTTATAGCAGATAATGCAAATGTTCTGTTCAAGTGTGATAGTTGTCTATCAGATCAAAGTTGTGACGAGCAGAATGATCTGATCTCGTGCGTCAAAAGGACAGAGGAAGAGATGAATAAGGTTTTTCAACTCTCGGACTCGATCACTGGCGAGATCACATTGCTGCTCAGGTGGACATCGTAGTTAAAAGTGGGATGGCAGACATTAGAATAAATGTAAATGGTATTAAAACATTAATTTGTGAGAAATTGGATAATATGAAAAGTTCATTTTTTTAAATTGATGCGGAAAACCAATTAGCTGTAAAGAATGATCAGTGCAGTTCATCTAGGACGATTCAGTCAGAATCGGACCAAAATACCAGACGCAAAAAACGTAAATTAGTAATTTGTAATAGTGATCATGATGATGATGTTGTTTTTCAAGAAAATGCGAGTTGTAAAAAGATATAGTCATGCTAGTCAAAGTAAAACTAATAGTAACAGTAACAGTAAAAGTAACAAACCAGTTAATCGTAAGACTCGTCCAGTCATTGTGATTAAACCGAAAGAGTACAAACAACCTAGCGAAGATACTCGTAAGTTTTTGAAAACTCTGTTGGATCCAAACACACAAAATCAGTAACTTTAGGAATGGTAAAGATGGCTCCATTATTGTTGAGTGTGCAACAGGAGCAAACGTAAGTGATGTGAAAAATGGTATTGAAAGCAATCTGGGTGAAAAATATAGTGCTGTTGTTCCCACTTCGGTGCCAAGATTAAAAATAGTGGGCATGAGCGATCAGTTTTCCTCCGATGTCTTTATTAACTACTTAAAAATTCAAAATGAAGACATCGCTATAAATGATGTAGAGGAAGTGAACATGTTTGAAAATCCACGCTTCACGTATAACAAGTTTAGTGGTGTAATTGAAGTCGATGTCGATACTTATAAATGTTTGTTATGTGCGAAAAAAGTAAATGTAGGGTTTGATCGGTGCTCGATAGTTCCCGCGATTAATGTGTTGAGATGCTTCAAATGTGGAGAATTTGGGCACAAGAGCATGGATTGCAAAAATTGTGATAGATGCTCTAGGTGCAGCCAACAACACAAAACGTCGGAGTGTTCGTCAACTGTATTGAAATGTATTAATTGTTTGAAAATGAATAAAGAACGAAAAATGAACTTGGACGTCAACCATGCCGCATTTAGCTCGGAATGTTTGCTCTATAAAAGACTTTTTGATCAGAAGAAAAGCAGCTTGCGTTTCAATAAATAGCAGCCAAGTTCCAGGGATGTCTTCTTCTTTTCCTTTATTTAACGTCGGTCTCTGTTCCGCAATCTAGTGCCAATCTCCGACGGACATCGATTGCCATCCATTGACTGCAATCGAATGTGCAGGAAGGCAGCTTCCACACCTGCGTAGGATATCGCACCCATACAACACACATGGGCCGGGACCAACGGCTTTACTTTCCTTCCGAAGGAAGACGTGACCAGAGATTTTTATGCCTCAGAAAAATCCCACCAACCTCGGCTAGGATTGAACCCAGACCCATCGGGGTGTTAGAAAGTAGTTACGCTTACCACTACACCACCGGCGCTGGCGTTCCAGGGATGTGAATCAATACGATTTTCTGTATTTGAATATTACGGGGTTGTCAACAAACTATGATGCATTACGTCAGATTGTTGAGGAAAAACGTCCTCTTTTGGTTTTATTATCTGAAACTCATATCGTATAAACTGAAGCTTTTGATCAATATAGTATTCCGGGATATATTGTTGCTGCTTGTTTATCACACTCTAGACACACTGGCGGTGTTGCCATGTATGTCAAAGAATCAGTTCAATTCAACCTTCGTACCAACGAAGTTATTGATGGCAACTGGTTCTTGGGCATTGCAGTTGTACGTGGCATGAAGATGGGTAATTATGGTGTTTTGTATCATTCTCCCAGTTCTAGCGACCAGCGTTTTGTTGAAGTTTTAGAGAACTGGCTTGAGACATTCCTTGATTCTAGTTAATTAAATATATTGGCTGATGATTTTAATATCAATTGGCATGATAACCATAATTCGAATCATTTGAAGCTGAGTTTTTTTTAATTTAAAGCAAACGGTAAATGAATATACGCGTATTTCCAGGCACATTAGAACTTTAATTGATCGCGTTTATTTCAATTTTGATTCCATTTGTTCAGTTACGGATACTGATTTGAAAATAACCGATCATGAGACCTTAGTGATTAATGTTAACGATAACGATAATTTTGTAAAATTGAAGTGCTGGAGGAAATATTCGAAGCAAGCTGTTTCGAATCTTGTTGAGAGAAGTCTGGATTTTCCATTCGCGGCCGGTAACATAGATGAATCTACAGCTGTTCTTAATAGCGCTTTGAAAACGTGTACCAATCAACTAGTTGAGCAAAAGTTTGTTTCTTTGAAGAACTCGAGCAGCTGGTACAATTTGGACCTTTTGCGTCTGAAACGGAAAAGGGACAAATGGTACAAAAAGTTTTGTAGATCAAATAATGACAATCATTGGAATAGGTACACAATCGCACGTAATAAGTATTCACAATCGATAAAGAAAACTCGTTGTGAATATGTTCAAAGGAAGATTGATCAGCATCAAAACAACAGCAAAGAGTTATGGAAAATTTTGAAATCTTTATTAAAACCTCGTAATTGCAAACCGCGGTCCATAACTTTTAATGGCACATTAGAACAGTCAGAACAAGTAATTGCAGCAAGTTTAATCTATTGAATTGGGCGATGAAGCTGACGAAATAAAACAGCCAGTTAATAGTAGTTGTAGATTTGAAGTTTTTCACCCAATTACATTAGATGAACTTAGAGTTATTTGTTTATCATTAGGAAAATCGGCTGGAGTAGATAATGTTAATGCTAGAGTTATTCAAGATTGCTTTCATGTCATTGGCCACATCTTTCTGGACCTTATTAATAAATCATTGCAGAATGGACATGTGCCACAAATTTCGAAGGAATCCTCAGTGGTCCTTATTCAAAAAGTTGCTGGAACGATTAAATCCAAAGAGTTTCGTCCCATCAACATGTTGCACACATTAGAGAAAATCTTAGAACTTGTTGTTAAAGGCCAGCTGTTGGAGTAGTTGAATAGCAACTCTTTGTTGATACCAGAACAATCGGGATATCGGGAAGGTCATTCTTGTGAAACCGCGTTGAATTTGGTATTAGCAAAGTGGAAAGACAACTTGGAGCGTAAAGATACGATTGTTGCTGATTTTTTGGATCTGAAACGCGCTTTTGAAACAATTTCAAGGCCCTTACTGTTAAATACAATCAAGCGGTTTGGAATTAAGAGTACTGCATATAAATGGTTTGAAAGGTATTTGTTTGACAGACGTCAATGGACTGTTCTTAATGATTCTGTTTCCAGTCCCGTGGGGAATAACCTTGGAGTGCCCCAGGGAAATGTATTAGGGCCCCTGTTATTTATTATGTATATTAATGACTTGCGACGTGTTTTTAGATTTTGCGACATTAATCTTTTTGCAGATGATACTGTGTTATTCATTGCAGCTAAGGATTTAGAAGTTGCCGTCTCACACTTGAATGAAGATTTGCAGTATTTAAGTAGATGGTTGAAGTGTAAGCAGTTAAAATTGAATACAAGTAAAACTAAATTTATGGTAATTTCGCGGAATCAATTAAATGAGAACGTCTCTGTTGTAATTGATGATGAGACTATTGATCGCGTTCAGGAGATTAAATATCTTGGTGTGAGCATGAGCATGAGCATTCGCATGATTGACCGCCTACGGTTGCTACTTTGTTATTGTCAGACCAGCTGTAATTACACAGAAAACCAATAGACGATGCTTGGGACTAGCAATCATCCTCAATGTGTAAAAACTGGTGATCTCGAATTAGGCAATACCAGCGCCAGCCGCGCCTGAACGCAGGTCAAGAAAGGAATGGGTAGGAATGTGTTGACGTGACACTCGCTTTGATGGAAGCCGAGGAGTCCTCTGCACTTCCACGAGGAATCACAGGGATGTTGGGTAAGAGGGTTGGGTTTGCAGCAGGGTTCGTTTTGGTAAACGATAAGCTGAATTGATGTCCTAACAATCATCTAACGCGAAGGAGCTTGGGATTCAACCCACGGTCTTCTGCTCAGTAAGCAAAAACGTTTGCCACTAGGCAGACGAGCTCCTTTTTAATCATCGAGTTGCTGTTATTACCATGTAGTCATATTAACAAATAAAACGATTGACGAATCTTGAATGTGGATGGGCTTGAGATTAGACTCATGATGTTCTGCTCAGTAAGCAAAACCGGTTGCTCTACACAGCAAAAAAAAAAAAATTTAAAATCGATCAACGTAATTCAAGCTAATGTATTAAATAATGCTGTAATAGCAAAACGCAGATACAATATTACATCAATAAATATCTTGGCGTGATTATTGATGACAAACTTAAGTTCAACTCTCACATTGACAATGTCATCAAGAAAATTGCCAAGAAGTATGGAATTCTATGTCGACTGAAAAACGATTTAACTATTGCCAGTAAAATACAGCTATACAAATCAATTATCTCTCCTCATCTTGACTTTTGCCCTTCCATTTTATTTCTGTCCAATGCAACATAAATATCGAGATTACAGCGCTTGCAGAATAACATAATGCGTTTGATTTTGAGATGTAATAGATTCACTTCCTCAACTTTGATGTTAGACGCCTTACAATGGTTGTCGGTGAAGCAAAGAATTGTATATTTGACTATGGTGTTCATTTTTAAAGTAGTTAACGGTTTGCTGCCTCGATATTTGTGTGATCGAATTGAAAGAGGAAGTGACCATCATAGATATAATACTAGAAACGCGGATGAAATAAGAACACCACATTTCTTGACTTGTGCTTCACAGAATTCATTATTTTTTAAAGGAATAAATGTTTTCAATTCGATGCCTAGACACATTAAACGTGCAACAACATTAGCAGAATTTAAGAGACATTGCATTTCATACGTTAAAACTGTCTTTTGAACGGTTATCCAGTGACTTTTTTTTATGATTTGACAAATTATGTATCTTTTTTTTTTTTTTCCTTTGGTTTATTTTCCGTCGATCTTGTTTTCCGTGCTGAGCACCAATGCTACCGACGCGCCAGGAAGGCAGCTCCCACACCTGGACCCTACCTATCGACCCATCAACTCATGAACCGGGGACCAACGGCTTTACTTCCCATCCGAAGGAAGGCGTGATCAGAGATGTTATGCCTCAGAACATCCCGGCGGCGCCGACTGGAATTGAACCCAGGCCTGCTGGGGTGAGAGGTAATCACGCTTACCACTACACCACCGGCGCCGTTCAAATTATGTATCTTGACGAAGTTATTTTTACGGATTATTTTGTATGGATAGCTGTTATAATAACTTTTTAATAATTATTGTAGCACTGCAAAAACTATTTTTAATATTTGATTTAATAGTAGTAGATTAAAAAAGGAAGTCTACAAAGGTTTGAGCCTCACGCGCGTATTACGGATATAGAGGACTGAATTTAACATTTGATAAAAAATAATGCAATTTTGAAGCTTATTTGGAAGATACCTTGAGTTAGTAGTAAGTTTTCTGGCAAATGTTGGGGGTTCGTGAGCATTCCTGACATTGCTGAAAATTATGATAGCATCAGATTGCGGGGTTGCTAGTGTAATATGATGCTCTGTTGATTGTTCATTAACTCTTGATCGCTTGTAATACTTATCCTTGGAGGCGAACCAGCCCCAGGCTGAAAGCCTCCCTAATAAGGATAAATTAATTAATTGTAATACTTATGGATACAAAAAAACAAAAAAAAACGAACGAAGACGTGGACGCCTAAGCTTTTTCACATTTATATCGCTGTGAAGCAACTGTAAACTCTAGAGGGAATTTAGATCTGTAAATGTAACCAGCTCGTGTTTTTTGCTAACGTGGTTAAAATGTTTACATTTAATTATCTTAAAGATAAATCGTCCAACTCAAACCCTTATAAGGGTAAGAGGTGGGACCATCATCATCATCAACAGTTGCACATTCGTGCAATTTTCAATAGTGACAATTTGAAATAATGATAAAGTCCTAAATTTGTAAAGTTGAAATGCTTCTCTGAATTTTCTAAACAATATCACAAGAATATAGTTAGAATACTTCTCGCTACTATCCTCCAAATCCAATTTTCTTTTAATTTTCCTATGAATTGCCTTGAAATTATCTTCAGTAATAAATCCTTTGGTAAGAATTGACATTGAATTCATTTCAGATTTCTTTTTTAATCTACTTCCCTTGGAATTCCACTCACATTGAAAGCCTCCTAAGAATTCATTTCATTTCCTCACAATTTTTTTTAAATTTCTCAAATTAATTTGTTTGGCAATCTCTCCTGGAATTATTTTCCGAATTTCTTTGAAGGTCTCCTGGAGTTATTCTCAGATTCAACTGTAATCCTCCTTTCAATATCCCCTTCACCCCCTAAGTATTCACCATAAAATTGCGAGAGGCTAATGCTCCAATTTCAGATGAGTGAATGAATATAACTAAAATGCATTCTTTTCTTTGGAATATCCTTAGTAAAAAAATATTTAATTTAATCTGATGAGATTCCTTGAGTCTAATTAATAAAATTCCCTGATAATTCCCATTTTTCCAGGTTTTCCAGGTAGTAGACACTTGGAGCTTTAATGATAAACTTTCAATTAAATCTTTCGCTCTAAAGGTTCCTATCGTACATATATAAATGATTATGAGATTTTAACTTAATAAGTCTAAAAAATCAAACATTTATTTGGTATGCCATCAGAACGACTATTTTTTTCCCTTAGGTCATTTTTTTTACCAATATCTGGTCACTTATTTCTTCAACATGGTCACTAAAATTACTATTTTTTATAGCTTTGATCGCTACAAGGCCTGCAATTGTAATTCTCATTCTTTAGAACTTGCGCGGTACATTTAGAATTGAAGTGCTACATTTTTATTTAAAATATGGACCATAGTGAGGGGGCGACCCCGGCGTAGTGGTTAGCATCCATACCTCTCACGCCAAAGTCACGAGTTCAAATCTCACCCCCGGACAAGTCACGAATGTTCCAACACCGTTCGAAAAATTAATGTAAATTTCTGCGAGATATAGCGCACATAAAATTAACGCTAGATTTGGTATACATTTACGTAATATTTCGTGTAAATTTAAGCGCAATATCGCATAAATTAGCAATATTGTATGCAAGCTTGTAAACGATTTCGCTGTTTATGCCAAATATAGCTCAAAATTAAACGAAGGGATATTTTACGCGATAGTTAAAATTCAGAAATTTTTTCTGTGAAGAGCGTTAAAGTGACTATAAAAAAACGAGAAAAAAAATGGATTGTAGTGACATTTCTTATGGATCATTTCCCTTTTTTTATGAATTTCGTTTCATTAATTCTAAAGGCGCATACTTAAGGCTGCCATTGGAAATGGATGCTTGCCCTTTTGATCACTAATTCACTATTTTCATTGCTTAACACTGCCAGCAGCCTTGCAATGGGATTTTCAAAGGAAGTCCAATGGGTCTTCCAGAAGTAGCGCAGTGGGACTTCCAGAGAATGTCAATAATGGGACTTTCCATGGAAATCAGGAATTCAAAGTGGAACTCCAATTAATCATGAAATTTTCGATCGATTGGCGTCAATTGTAAGCTCTTGTAAACGTCCAGATAATTGACTAATGGAACAGTAATTGGCGATTGTTTTCAGTTGGTGAATAGAAAAACCTTGGAACGATTGATGAGCGCAGAAATTTTCACTGAGAGGCCGGGAAGCGGAATACATTTTCACTTTTCTGATTGATTGATTCATCGGGGATGCTCGATAGTGTCATCAAAGTTTTTAATAAAATTTGATTCGGTAGAAATTTTGGAAGCTTTCATTCGGTTGTTATACATATTTTGGTGAGAAAATTTTATGTAACAATCCACAATAAAATTTGCCCCTACTTGAAGAATAACACATCATCGTTTGATATGGATAAAACTTACAAATCTCCATCGTTATGGTTCAACTGCCCAATGAATATTTGATTGCCTGTCCAAAACCTTTCAGTTATGATTTTCCATTTTTTTTTCCTTCGTCACCCAGGAGGATTATGTACACCTGGAAACTTGACCTCCAAACTTTTCTTCATCCCAGCTCGTAAAACACCGGTAATCTCAAGTTTGCCGACGCATCTTATCATAATATTTCCATCCACCGTAAAACAAACTCCATAACCTCATCATCATTCTCACCTAGAGAACCCAGAAAGTGTATCACACATTCTACGAAAGCACATCTGAAACAAAAACATTCACACGAAAAAGTTTTATAGTGACTCATAAAACCATTTTTTTTTTCACGTTCGCTCTTATCCCGAACCCAACCAAACAAGTTTCCGCGTACCAACAGACTTTCGTGGCTTCTACACGTGCAGAACATAAACAAACAGTCATCACCGTCGTCGTCGTCGTCGTCGTCGTCGTCATCGGCACACATGAGAATGGGAACACCTTTATTCAGCACCAACCGTATCAGCACGTTTCTCCGTCGCAGAAAACAAACCTCAAAACCTGCAGCGCTCGTTGGGCTACCTTTTAAGGTAAAGTTCACCTCTCATAGAGACCCAGACTCACTCGCTAGACTGCCTGCAAGGGGCAACCTTCTGTACCTAGCCATGTAACACCAAGTGGTTTGCTGCGCTACTGGTCGAGCTGGTGGTGGTGGCGAGTTACGGCGCGAACTTTGATAGAGATCAGCGCCACTACTATGCGTGATGTGTTTACTGAAACCGTCCGTGGAATGACAAAGGGAAGGAGGGAACCCCCGAGGCACGGGACAAACATAAACAAAAACAAACTCTGACTGACCGGGGGTAGCTTGAAGGTTTGCTTTGGGGGCATGTCGGTCAGAGAGAGATCTCTCTCTCTCTCGGTTAACTGTCTTGTAGTACGATAGGATGGCTCGACTAATGTGGGGTTGCGTGGTTTTACCACGGCAATGTAATTCTGTGATAGTCGAAATGAGGTCAATCACTCTAACTTTTAATGCATTAACATAGGACAAAGCATAAAAATCAATTTCCGAAACAACTTCAACAGTTGAGTGCTGACGGTGGTGGTGGTGGTGGTGGCGATCAGTAGCGGTACCTTACGTAAGATTGTTCATCGAGTCTGAGGTCAAACTAAGGGGACTAAGGGGTGATGCATGCGATGAAGACCGTGCGAAAAGAGGCAAAGCCAAACTACGGAGTGATTCCCTAAAAAAATAAAAATAAACGGTTCTCGTCTGATGTTACGGCACTGTTTTACGAGAGATAGATAAAACAACTGTATGGGCATTAATTTAATTTGCATCGCTGCTGTATGTGGGACGACTGAGGTGAATGCTAGGAAAATTCTACGATGGAGGAAATGCGATAAGGTTCGGTGATTTGGGTTAATTTTTATGTGTTTAGAATATGGCTGCCATTTCTTGCGTGGGCTAGGAGCTGCAGTAGCAGCAAACCTCAAGCAATATTATACTTCCCATGGCCTTGTCAGTTAAGGAAGGAACGGTATTACAGAGCGGGAGGCAGTTGACGATAAAACTGTGAGCAGTTTTTTCATAATGTCTTAAAATCCGATTCAAAATTTCAAATACTTCATGATCATTCAACTTCCTCAAAAGTTTAGACCTTTGTAGAGTTTTCGAAATTTGTCTAAAGTTATTCTGCACTAAATTTCTGAGGCCATCAGTTAAGTTTTCTAAACATCCTTGAATTTCTTACAAAATTTTGAAGTGTCCCGTTTTTTTCCAGACGTTAATTGAAAATAGTATTTTTCTTTTTAGATTTTCTGAGAAGACAAATTTCATTTGGAATCCCGAATTTCCTTGGATTTTTATATTTATTCAAAAACTGCATCTGATTCAGTTCAACTTTATTAAATCAATCATTTGGTGGGAACAGAAAATAAATATTAGAAAAAAACGCATATTTTTGTCTGAATTCTATATAAAACCAGTATAAGCAACACCATCAACACTATTAAAGGCTGACTAAAAGTAAATTGGTACGCACAAAAAGGCCTGTAATTCGTTATTCAATAAGTTTAAAAAGTCCATTAATGGTCGCTTTACAGTACTTTTACTAAAACTTATAAGTTACAGCATTCGATGGATACATTTATCCAGTTCGAACGAAATCTCGAACCTTCCTCTTGATGGAGCCCATTACCCGAGCAAAGCTGACGATCAAATTGAAATCAAAATTTGCTGTTATGATGTAACTTATTTTGAAAACTCCAGTTGATCTCATTTTAGTTGACTTAACGGTTAACACAGCAAAAATGAGAGCAAACTTTTACACTGTTGAATCAAACGGAAAACTTATTTTGCTTTCAATGAAATCAATTTGATTTCAGATTTTGCATTCATAAAGTTTAACTGAATACGGCGCTTATGGTTAGCATCCAAGTCACGAATGATCTAAAATGTGTTAAACAAAACAAATAAAAATTAATCTTTAGTTCAACGACAGATGAGCAGGCATCAAAATTATCTGATAAATGGTGATAATATCATCTATCAGATAGAGGCCTATCACAGTGATAGGTTTCTATCTGATAGATTCTCTCTCAGTCTATCATGATAGAACCCCTATCCCATCTTTGATACTATCATGATAGAAAAAATGATAGATAGACTCAATGATGGGATAGGACAGATAGAAACAATATCATTTCCTTTAGCTATCATGATATATGGTCAATCTGATAGTTGAACTATCACATGATAGAGATAGGGATTCTTTCTGTATCAATGATAGTTCGAAATAATATATTTTACAATGGACAACGGACAATTCACCTCCCAAATGGTCAAAATAAAAAACATTCCAATCCGAATCAATATTTATATTTCGGACCGGGACGAAGTGCAGATGCCGGAAATTGATTTCTGTCCTTACAATATGGGTATATTAAGAACGAGGATGACGTCTAAATACCGGAAATCAATGTTCGCCATCATTTTTAAATCCAAGATGGTGACTTCCGGTTACATTATAATTGTGAAATATTGTTGAATCAAATACTCTTCAATATGGGTATTTTTGGAATCATGGTGGCGTATAGAGAACGGAAATCGATGTCCGACGCCATTTTGAAATCCAAGATGGCAGCTTCTGGTTACCCTAAATCTGGAAAACATTATCAAATACCCTTCAATATGGGTATTTTCAGAATCGTGGTTACGTCTCGAATCCAGAAATCGATGTCCGACGCCATTTTGAAATCCAAGATGGCAGCTTCTGGTTATCCTAAAATCTGGAAAACATTATCAAATACCCTTCAATATGGGTATTTTTGGAATCGTGGTGACGTATAGAGACCGGAAATCGATGTCCGACGCCATCTTGAAATCCAAGATGGCGGCTTCTGGTTATAATAAAATCTGGGAAACATTATCAAATACCCTTCAATATGGGTATTTTCAGAATCGTGGTTACGTCTCGAATCCGGAAATCGATGTCCGACGCCATTTTGAAATCCAAGATGGCGGCTTCTGGTTATAATAAAATCTGGGAAACATTATCAAATACCCTTCAATATGGATATTTTCAGAATCGTGTTACGTCTCGAATCCGGAAATCGATGTCCGACGTCATTTTGAAATCCAAGATGGCGGCTTCTGGTTGTCCTAAAATCTGGAAAACATTATCAAATACCCTTCAATATGGTTATTTTTGGAATCGTGGTGACGTATAAAGACCGGAAATCGATGTCCGAAGCCATTTTGAAATCCAAGATGGCGGCTTCTGGTTATCCTAAAATCTGGAAAACATTATCAAATACCCTTCAATATGGTTATTTTTGGAATCGTGGTGACGTATAGAGACCGGAAATCGATGTCCGAAGCCATTTTGAAATCCAAGATGGCGGCTTCTGGTTATAATAAAATCTGGAAAACATTATCAAATACCCTTCAAAATGGTTATTTTTTGGAATCGTGGTGACGTATAGAGACCGGATATCGATATCCGACGCCATTTTGAAATCCAAGATGGTGGCTTCTGGTTATAATAAAATCTGGGAAACATTATCAAATACCCTTCAATATGGGTATTTTCAGAATGGTGGTTACGTGTTTCCCAGATTTTAGGATACCCAGAAGCCGCCATCTTGGATTTCAAAATGGCGTCGGACATCGATTTCCGGTCTCTATACGGCACCACGATTCCGAAAATATCCATATGTTTTGTATAGTTTGTTGTACAAGTTTGGCAGATTCTTATCTGATACAAACCATTTTTCCCACTATGCCAGGTTTTTCGGTATGCATGATAATATAAAATGATAAAGATGAAACAGTTTTCCAAAAATGTGATGGAGATACTATACGTCGTTTAATTGATAATGATAATATCACAAACGTTCTCTCAAAAGATAGGGATTGATAATAACTTCTCCATCATTGATAGGTTCTCTGCTGATAATATCACTCTCACTCCTATCAATGATAGGGATAATACCCTCTATCATCTATCTATCATTTTTTCTACCACTGATAGTATCATTGATAGAAGCAGTTGTGATAGGGATAGAGATAGGTGATAAAGATAGGTGTGAAAATGATAATTGATAGGGATAATTTGGATGCCTGCAGATGAGCTTAAATTAAATTTTAAACAAGACATTAACAGCAGAACTTCAAGTTAAGTTGCTTTCATTTAAAAAGTCTTAACTGCATAATGAAAGCACAATATGATATCACGCTTATGTCGTGACAATTGAAATCAAAATGAGTTTTCATTATGAAAGGAACTGCAAAGTTTAATATCGATTTGCATTCATTTTATTAACCGACTTTGCTCGGGTAGCGCCCGCACAGTGGAAACGGATACGGAATCAGCGCATTTCTTCCATTTTGCCCGCATTTGCTGGATGTCCTTGACTGCTCAGCCGCTTCGTCGAAGTTCATGCTTTGAAATCGCCCAATATTCTTCGATTGGTCGAGATTTCGGGCAATTCGGAGGATTCATTAGCTTGGGGACAAAATCGATCTTGTTGGCAGCATACCACGCCAGAACCACCCTTTGAGTAGTGGCAGCTGGCCAAATCTGGCCAAAAGATGACTTTGTCTATATGCTTGCGGATGAACGACAATACACGCTTCTTCAAGCATTCTTCGATGTAAACTTGGGATGTCATCGTCGAGGATGTGACGAATGGTTCCATTTTCAGGCCACAACTGCAATCGCTTGCCAAATCGTGGCCTTCTTCGCGAACTTGTCGGCAAACACGATCCTGAATCTTCCCGTGGGGATGTGTCCAGTCGCGATGTAAAAAATTTGACCGGGAAGCTGCTCAAAATCGAGTTTGACGTATGTTTCGTCATCGATCAAAGTGCAGTCCTTGTGTTTCGTCAAAACACGGTCGTACAAGAGCCTTGCACGCTTTTTGGCCACGGAATTCTGCTTCATGTGCCGGTTTGGATGTTGATTGGCTTTTTTCGACTTGTATCCTGCCCTGGCAAAGATGTTCCGCACCGTTTGAAAGCTGGCGTTGTACCTTCTGGCCACATCTCGGATCGAAATGCCGGGGTTGGCTTTAACGCACCTCAACACCTTGCTGTGCAGCTGACGATCCCTGGTTCCAGTTTTTTCGTAGGTCCGGTGATTCCTTTCCCCACTCAAGGTTTCTTGGTAGGTTTTAAGCACTCGACAAACTGTAGTTTTCGGCATCTTCAGCACTTTAGCTAGCTTGGAACCGGACCACTCCAGATTTTCCAAGTATTTGTGCACAATATTTTTTTCTTTTTTCGAGTTCCATTTGACGTTATTTCTGAACGTGATCGACTACTTCGATCAAACTTGCACCATTGTTCTCTATAAAAGTGTAAACAAACCACTGTCAAAGATTTTCGATTCCCAACACTAGAGGCGTGCGAGGGGCGAACCAATTTACTTTTAGTCAGCCTTTAAACCAGGGTTTACTGATAAATTTTGGCACTCAACTTAACATATTAATAATTTTGTTGTACCCTGACAAATGAAAATCAAACCTTTTCGATGATTGTCATTTTCACCCTCTTTTAACACCCATCATCATTCTCTACTGATTCGAGCACTGTAATACATGTTGCCTGCTTCGAAGGCTGACTTATATACATCTGAATAGGGCTCTCAATGAAAGTTGGACCGAAAGTCCGTTTCACATTCCGAAGTTCCCACTATTTGCCAAAAATTAGAACGAAATAATGAATGTTAAAATCTCTTATTTTACCAGTAGTTTTCTGAACTTCCCTAAAGTTTTTGGTACTTTTCATAATATTTCCCTGAAAGCTTTACAACGATCGATAAGTTTTCGGAAAATTCCTGAAGTTTTAAAAATCTCTCATATTTCCTTGGAGCTCCTGCAATTTTGCTGAAGATTATGGGATTTCTCCTTGGGGCAAGACAGCTTTTGATCATTAGTAAAATCGGAGTTAATTTTGCAAAACTCTGAGTAACTCGCGTTGTTCAACATAAAATACACATAGCAACCGATACTGTCCAGCAAAGCAAAGCAACAACATTTTAAACGGTGCGCTTGCAATGCTTTACTGGGAAGATCTTTCAGCAGTGAAAGAGCAATTGCCCGAGTATGAAAGGAACTACAAGCTGCCCCCTCAAAATCGATGGAAGCTTTTTATGGTTACCTTACGGAACAGTCATAGCTGTCTTGCTTTACTGCTGGATTTTGTACAATCTCTAGGAGCGTTCCAGTCAATCGCAAAGGGGATTTATGACAGTCTCAGTAGAGATTCCGAACAAGCCTAGGGGAAGTTTAGACAATCTCAGTTCGGTTTCCCAACAATATCAAAGGTAACTTCGGAAAATCCAAAGAAGGAATTTGAACTATCTCGGGGAGGATTCCGGACAATCACAGGAAGAATTTAACTCAATATTGAGGGGGACTCATGACTGTCCAGGGGGGATTCCAAATAATCCAGTCAATCCAAAGGTAGATTCTGGACAATCCCAGTATGAAAAAAATGGTATGTGGTGGTTCCTACATCCCTTCGACGATCGCTCATTGACAAACTTCATATAAGTTTCAGTGTTGAAAACAATAGCGATGGGCACCGATCTTTCAGCAGAGCAAATAAAACGCACAATTGCAATATTTGCCACATGCTACAAAGCTGTAATATTTATATAATTAAAATACGCATCAAAATACAATACATTACAGTACTTACAACTTCGGTGTTTTCTCGCATTGGAATAGCCAACAGAGCGATTTGCTCTTCCAATGCGCCCGTGCCGTCGCTTGCTTTCACTGATCTATTGTGACTGTGATCATTGACAGCACGGGCGTGTCCGAGAAAACACCGAAGAACGACAAACAAACACACAACACACAACGACAAACAAACAACACATTTCTTCAAGGGGCTCGTCGAGCGGTTGCAAACGCAACATTCAGTATAGAATCAACTATGAAGTTGGCCAGAATTAACCTATTTAACCTAATTAACCTATAACCTGGGATGAACAGTTAAATAAAAGACCGCATTCAACAATGCTCCTTTTGTCCTAAATATCGATCAACACAACAACACCAGACGATGAAAATTCAACCTGTTCCTGTTAAACCTTTTTCAACTCGTGTCTATTGATGTCTTTTTGCAGGAGTATCAGGGAAAACAACGAACGCTTCTGGAGAGAGTTGACCCTAACTGTGACATTTTCAAGCTAAATATTCTCAGAGAATTAAATCCCTCTTCCTTAATGAATGCTGGTAAATAAAATGTTGCTCATCACGAAAGACCGTAATTATTAATAATAATTATTAATTATGAGTTTCCTCATTTCAGGCTTGTAGTGCAACAAAATATGAAACCTCTTTGACCGATTTTTTGAGATTGAGTATTAATTTTCATGAAATAAATTAATCTTCTGAAAACATTTGGCCAAATTCTTACTTCCTTAGTCTTGAAATCACACACCAGCTGGACTTCCCGAGAAGGAGTTTTTTTTTGTACGAAAACCATGTTAAACATATGTTATATTAAAAATGGCAACCCAACTTATGGGGAAAATTGATAGAAATTTTCAGAGAAAGTTTGACGAATTTTTAGTACGAAGCCATGAAAGGTTTCTGGCGAAGAATCTTTTAAACGAAACCGGTAGACGCTTCTGACACAATCTGTGAGAAGCTCCCGGGCGAAGTTAGAAGAGACTTCCATGCAAATTTAGACAGCCGGATGAAACTTTCAGAATAATTTAGAAAAGTTTTCCGTGGGTAGTCCGGATGAAATTGGAAATAGTTTCCACTTCCAGTGGTAAGACTTCTGATTGTCATCTGATACTGTTGGAATGAAAAGATGATGAAACTTCCGTTGAACAATGGACGAAATTTGCGGGAGAAGGTGGAAGATTCTTCCAGGGTAAATAAAAAAAAACTTCCAGGAGATGTTGGAAGAAACTTTCGTGCGAAACCTCCCAGAGAAATCATAAGAACCCTTCCGAAGAAGCTGGTTGAAATCTTCAAGGGAAAGTTGGAAGAAACTACCAGAAATTGTCGGAAAAATCTTCCGGGGGAAATCCTGACGAAGTTCAAGTTTTAATAAATAACTACCGAAAATATTTCCCGATTCCCGGGAAGAGTCTTCAGCTATTTTAAGATTCCCGGGTAATTAGAAATTGTTGGGATATGGAAATACTAACACCACCTCATCACCAAAAACTTCAAAGACATTACACTTTAGCCATCCATCCTAGAAAGCAAAGGAGACCTTAACATCCCCTGGCCTGGACAAGAGCCATCTAACTCGGATCTTTTAATGAATGAAAACTAAATCTTGAACTCAGAACATTCTGTCAGACGGGGATTGTTTAAACATTACTGCCCATAATCACAAGTCAGTCCCATCTGCAAAAAACTGGAAATGAGAAAACGGCGTTCAAAGATTATACAAGTTGTCTGATTTGACACTTATTTTGGAGGAATAAATTTAAAAATAAACGTACAATGTGATAGAATGCATCTATGTTTACCATAAAATATTGAAAAAAATATCGTGAAATTTTTATTTTATGGCCAAAATCTGAATGGGACTGACTTGCGTCAATGAGAAAAATAACCGCAAGTCAGTCACAATTCCATGACGATGCTGCTTTAGTTTAGCACAGTATTGAACAGTAGAAAGATACCATGGTCCCATAGAACGTTATTGAATGTTTCTGGATTTGTTTAGCTGGTTTCAGAGCAATGGCCGGAACGTATTCCGGTGAGTATGGGTCTTCACCAGACCAGAGCTTTTCATAAACGTGCCAAACCCACCATGCGATAAATCAATGGATTATTCACATAATTCACATGAGAATTCAAAAATAAGATCGATAAGAGTTATGATCAGTGACAAGCACCATGTTGGCCAAACATGTTCCTTGTATCCCCTGGGAAGCGGTAAATCTTTTTTAAATCAAAATCCATCAAGCGATACATCAAATCACATGAGAATTCAAAGCCATCCATTGGCGGTCAAACTGAGTATCGTAAGAACTATATTGGCCACATCAGGACATGTTCCAGATACCCTAGGGGAAGTGAACAAAATCTGTCTTGAGACATGAGACATGTGTTGTCTAACATTTCTAATATATTTTTTTCTAATGGGACTGACTTGCGGTTACTTTTCGGTGTGATACAATTTGACTTGGTATTGTTTTTCATTTTTCTTGAACAAACCACCTTTTTTCAATAGCACATCTCAAAAAACATAGAAAGATTAACTGAATAATGATGCTATCTCAAAATTGATTAAAATGCAGATGGGACTGACTTGCGATTACCGGCAGATTATTTGATGAAAAATATTAGACTACTTTGTTTGTTTTTGAGTAAATAGGAGAAACTCAAACTTACTCACTGCACCCAGGGTTACTTCCACTCACTTGCTATAAAAAAATGTTTTTCGGTATTATGTTTAATATTAATAGTTTAATTTTATTTAATTTTAATTTAATAGTTTAATACTAATTAGTACTTGAAAGTTACAAGAAGAGATCATAAAGTATATGTTTGACACATAAAATCTGTCAATATTGCTTTCAGTGCGTCACAATTAGCGATTTTACGACTTGTGAGCGCTCACTCTGAGTGAACGCTCACGAATCATAAGATCGCTGATTGTGCCGCTCTCAAAGCGAAATTGACTAGTTTTATGAGTCAAACACATACCTTACACCCTCTTCTTGTTACTTACAAGGGCAACATAGCATTATAACATCTAATGATTGCATAATTCCCAAAAATATTTTTTTATAGCAAGTGAGTGGAAGCAACCCTGACTGCACCCCTAGGATTTCTTTGTCCATTCTCGAAGTACTCGAAACTTCCCTGAGTATAATGGAACTTCCTTAAAATCTGTAATATTCTTTGGAGTTCCCTTAACTTTCTTGAACATTCAGGAACAGTTCTCACAACTTTCTTGAAATGAATGGAACTGCCTTTCTGAGGCAAAAAATCTCTGATCACGCCTTCCTTCGGAAGGGAAGTGAAGCCGTTGGTGCCCGGTCCATGAGTTGATAGGTCGATAGATAGGGTTCAGGTGTGGGACCTGCCTCCCTGGTGTCGGTAGCATTGGTATTCAGTATGGAAAACAAGATGGACGGAAAACACATCATGGGAAAAAGTTCTCTGATCTTTGCTGAAGTTCCCGCATGTTTTGGAATTTCTCGAAACTTCCATGAAAATCATGGAACTTCCCTTAAAATATTCTCACAATATCCTGATGGTTATGTGACTTCCGAAACGTTTTCTACATTTTCCTGAAGCCCTCGGAACTTTGCGGAAGTTTAAGGAAATTCTGGAACTGGCAATTTCTATGACGTTAATTTAACTGCCCTTATGTTCTCTGATTTGCAATGATGTTATCAGAGCTTCCCTGAAGTTCTCTCAATTCTCTTGAAGTTCTTGGTCCGTCCTGAAATGAATCAAACTGTCCTGAAAAACTTTAAGCTTCTCTGAAGTGTTCTGGACTTTTGTGAAGTTTCCGAAATATTACTGATGTTTGCTTAAGTTCACTGGAGTTTTCTGGACATTCCTTAAAATCTCAGTCCTCAACATTTTCCATGAGTAAATTAAACTGTCTTGAATTTTTTGGAACTTACATTTACTGATGTGGACTTTCATATAGTTTTTGGAACTACCTTGAAATCATCCCGTAAGATCTCTAGACCTAGTTTCACTGATATACTTGGAACTTCTTTGAAGATGCAATTTTTTTTCCTTAATTCCCTTAAATTCTGTGGATCTCCCATCCCTGAAGTTCATAAACTTCTTCAAAGCTCCTGCAGTTTTCCTGGTGCTAACTGAACCACCTGGAAGTTGAACAAGCTTCTCTGAACTTTCCAGAATGTTCCAAAAGTTTTCGGAACGTTCCTAATGTTCCCGCAGTTTGTTCACCAAATTTTCCTAAAATTTTCGACATTTCCTTAAAGTTCCTATAGTTTTATTGAAGTTAATGAGATCACCCTAAATAATTCTAATATTTCCTGATATTCATGGAACTTCGATTACAAACGCTCTGAAAAAAATTCGTTCCCGAAAACGGGAACGGACCGTGAACTAAAAATCACGACCAGCTATCCAGAACAAAATTTTCTCAAATATACACCGTGAACTTTTGATTTACGGTTTAGCGACTTTGCAGTCAATTTAATTGTTTATAGGAAAGTTTGAACATACTGAGAAGTAAGCACATATCATCGGTAAGAGACGTGTGTGTGAGAAAATTTGCGAAAAAATCTAAGGGCATCGGTGGGATTCGAAACCACAATTCCTATTCAGTACACGGTTGCATTGCCAATTATACAACGGTCTACGGATGTATTTGGCTAATGACATTTGAGTTTCGAATCCGTTCCCCACCCTAGATTGTTGTGTATCAGAGAGCGCTTGCGCAAAAAGACTAGGGTGGGGAATGGATTCGAAGCTCAAACGTCATTAGCCAATGATGTTTGCTTAAGTTCACTGGATTTTTCTGGACATTCCTTAAATTCCCAGTTCTCAAAATTTTCCGCAAGTAAATGGAACTATCTTGAATTTATTGGAACTTACTCTTACTGATATGGACTTTCATATAGTTTTTAGAACAACCTTGAAATCATTGTAAACACCCTTAAGATCTCCGGAAATCCCGTAAGATCTCTATACCTAGGTTCACTGATATACTTGTAACTTCTTTAAAGATTCAACCATTTTCCTCAAGGTCTCTTTACTTCCCTTAAATTCTCTGGTTATCCCTGAAGTTCATAAACTTCTTCAAAGCTCCTGCAGTTTTTCTGGTGCAAACTGAATCGCCTAGAAGTTCAACTAGTTTCTCTGAAACTTCCAGAATGTTCCAAAAGTTTTCGGAACATTCCTTATGTTCCCGCAGTTTGCTTACGGAACTTTCCTAAAATTCTCGACATTTCCTTTAAGTTTCTATAATTTTCGTGAAGTTAATGAGATCACCCTAAAGGACTCTATTATTTCCTGATATTCATAGAGCTTCGATTACTTCTTCTTCTTCTTCGAATTTCAAGCTTATTGCATATCGCATATTAGCTTATTCCGTGCTCTCAACTTAGTGTTCTAGACCAACTTCCACAGTTATTAATTGAGATTTCGATGCCTGTACCATTTTTGCATTGAGATAATTGTGTGGCAAGTCCAATCATACTTCTAGCCCAGGGAAGTCGAGAAATTTTTCAACCCGACCGCACCAGGAATTGAACCCGCCACCTCCAGCATGGTCTTGCTTTGTAGTAACGTTTCTCAATTCCGAAATCTGAAGACTGTTTTGGATAATGTGTTTAAGTAATGATATGATATGATTAATTGCAAACACTAGTCATGGTTTTCTAGTTTTTCTAGTGGAGTTGCAACTTTGCTACTGAGACATACCAGCGAAGGCAAATAAAGTAAAACGATAGCTTTTTGATTAACATCCAGAAGTTCAAATAACACTGCATTTCATATTTGAGCACACAAACATAAGCCGGAACAACTCCACTCCAGATCTGGGACATAATTAGTCACTCCATCCCCGCCTCCCAGAAAACATTTCCCAGCCTCAACTCATACCCGTTTCCGTAATAAAACCAAAAGTTACTTACAGAAATGAAACCGCTCTCTCGTCCCTCGTCCTCCCGCCCATCCATCCATCCAGGAGATTTAATCTTACAAAACTACCTAATCCTATAGTCACAAACCGCACAATCATCCCATCATCACAGAGCACAGAAAAGGCAGGGAAGGAAGATGGGCACGAAGTGCGGCGTTTTGTTGGCAGCTGATTCACATGCACGCCTGGACTGGACTGGACTGGAGGAGAGGGGAACGAAAAATTCTCATTTCTACGTCCGTTCCGACAGTGACGACGGTGACAACGGTGAAGGCTGAACCCGAGCAGGAGAAAATAATTTATTTATACCAAATTCAGGTATGAACGTAGCATAACTGACAACGAACTCGAAAAACAATGAACGTCAAAAGGAGCCAGGAGCGTTCCTTCACATATTACGTAACGCGATGTTTGGCCTTTTTGAAGTTCCCTCCTCCCCATGTAACACATCCGTAACAAATGCTCAATGGCTGGTTCGTTTTCTAGTGTTTCCTCGGTATTGCGCAGAGTGGCCAGATTATTTTTTTCATTATCGGTAGGTTCTTAAAACTTTTATCGGTAGTTATCGGTTGGCCGAAGGCTTTCCTGAAACTTGAAACCTTTGTGAGTGGAGGGGGGTTGGTTGATGAATACAAATCACGCGCAATTTCGGACTTTCGAACCGATGTTTTTTGAATAGGGTGAACGCACCAGTATTGGTCATGTTCCTATTTTGGCCACCTTTTGACGATATTTCACGTTGTTTACAGTTTTGAGATGTTCAGTTGCGTTCAGTTTGTTGATACATCGGTGTACGTAAACATTTTGACCAAAGAACGCACGAATATTGTAATTTAATCGGTTTTCTGAAGTGTGGTCAAAATAGAAACTTATGGCCAATATTGGTATACTTCCTCTGTACGATTTCCTAGGTGTACGACATTCTATTAATTTGAAACACAAGGTAAACAGAAAGAGATCCGTACTACAGCCATCGGTTCAATGATATGAGTAATTTGTATCCCCCCCCCCCCCCCCAAAATATGCGAATATTAACAATAACAATTAAGAATTACAAGTAAGCGCGAGTAGGACGAACGGAACAAGATGGGACCTCCCTTAGCTCAGTCGGTAAAGGTGCAGCTAGAAAGCAAGACCATGCTGGAGGTGGCTGGGTTCAATTCCCGGTCCGGTCTAGGAATTTTTCGGGTTGAAAAATTTCTCGACTTCCCTGGGCATATAAGTATGATTGGACTTGCCACACAATTATACTAATGCAAAAATGGTACAGGCATCGAAAGCTCTCAATTAATAACTGTGGAAGTGCATGTAGAACACTAAGTTGAGAGCACGCAATAAGCTAATAAGCGATATGCAATAAGTTTGAAATGCGAAGAAGAAGAAGAATCAGTCAGAGAATGTCGATTATACGTAAAAAAAAAACTCATTCGTATATGGTAAGAAAAAAGTACCCTAGTTCACTCTACTTTTGACTAACGGGTTTTCAATAAAAAATGAGAATGATTTCAGTGAGAACATCGCGACTAAGTTGCGTCGTACGGCTGATCAGGGCCCGTTCTCCAATATTCATTGACGTTTTTTTGAAGAATAAACATTATGTTTTTAATAAAAAATACTGAATTAGTTAAAAAAAAAATTGACTGAAAAAATCTCATTTTTTATTGAACACCCGTTAGTTTGTCTCATTTTCTCCTTCTAATGTTGTCAAAAACGGAGGAGCAAAACCACCCCACAGGAGTAGAAAAGTGTGTGAACCCAACGTTGAGTTTAATCATATTTACCTACTTTTGGGTACAACTAACTTACCTTTGGGTAGAAATCTAGTGGTAAATTCCAAAAGAATTCCACACAAGTAAATGAAAACTACTTTGACCCGCATAAAAGGTTATCTTCCATTTAATTCCACTAAATTATTTTGGTATCTATGATAGATACGTATTTCGACTACAATGTGCAGTCTTCATCAGTGTCATTTTCCACTAAAGACTTATCAAAAACCTAACCCCCTTAAGTACATACATTGTAGTCGAAACACGTATCTATAATGGATTCCAAAATTAATTAAGTTGAATTAAATGGAAGATAACTTTTTCTCTTGTTTTATTTAAGCATTCCGCTAATAACCCTATTTCATTACTCCATTATTTTGACCCGCTTTACCTACTTGTTGGTTCCTGCACCATAGTGCCGAGATAAGTGAAAAAGAACTTACTTTTGGGTGTTTTTTTTCTTACCGTTGGATTGGAGTTGCAAAACGCGTTCGATCAACTGAACTGAAATGAACAACGAGAACTGAATGACTACACGAAAAAAAACATAGGTTTTGACCATTTTTCAAAATTACTAAGGTTGTCCTCCAATCGTGAATTTTCACCTAAATTTGACAGATTTAAAAAAATTCAAATAAACCTGCTATTCCAGCAGACTTATTTCTGACCGATCAGGAAACAATCTTGACAAACACCTTTTAAAAAATCGGACGATCCACAACAGAGGGATTTTCAAACACTATCCAGCTTCCCATGCTCGGTAACGGTGGTCTGTTTGTATGAATAAATGAATCCTTCACTGTGCTTTTTGACACTATCTGGATGTTCGGATTTTGACCTCTCCCTTTCCCTCTCCCAGAAACGGAAGAAAATGGAACAACATACGCCCTACAGTTAGTGTCAAAAAGCACAGTGAAGAATACATTTATTCATACAAACAGGCCGCCATTATCGAGCATGGAAAGCTGGATAATTTATTTTCGAAGTATAGTTTAAGTGAAAATTCATCAAATGGAACACAGCTTTAAAATCTGTGGTTCTCACGTTAAGGTACCGACAATACACGGTGATATTGACAATTCTGCTTTGGTCACTCAGCTGAGCTAATAGTCATCGTCAAGGCAAACCATTTTAATTGTCAATGACAATGCTGTCTGTGACGAATATGTGTAGATTTTTTTATTAGCTAAATTTGTAACGAAATTAAATGACTTGAACAAAACAATTAGATGAAGTCATAAAAGTGAACCAGCATCTACGTCCTGAACTGCTTAGATAACAATAATGTGACACAGAATGCATATAATACAACTTTTTGTTACCAGGGAATCTTTGTCATTGACGAAAAAATGAATGAGATTTTGACGAAGGTTTTTTTGAGGATCAACTCTGTCAGTGACTAAGTGAAACACACATGTGTAATGTCCGGCAGTCAAGCTACTCTAAATGCTTTAAAGTCAGCGACATGTACATCAAAACTTGTCTGGGAGTGTGTTCAATCGCTTAAAAAATAGTCTTATCATAATCAAGTCAACTTATATTGGCAAAATTGACGGAAATGAAAAAGCTGAATCTTCAAAAGTGGAGGAAAACAGGAAGAACACTTCCATTGCTAGGCGATTCATTAATCCAATTAATGACCCACAAAATCCCGGATCTTCCTAAGAAAGATCTTAACATACATACAGGTCTTATAGCAAGTCATTGTCCGAGCCGTTATCACTTGAAGCTGATTGGAAAACTTCAAGATGATGTAGGTGAAATGTCGGCTTCGGCAGCACCATAACCGTACCATATCGTCAGGGGATAAACAAAGTCCTAGAGCACTCAAATTTAACCAATAGATGCCCTGAAACACAATGTATCCACATGCCAATATTGAGGTCTCAAGGACGATAAAACGTTAAGGTATTGCCGAAGCCGACATTTTTTCCTTTTTTTTTCCTGCCTAAAAAATAGGTTTCAATTTGACATGAACGTGACGTATAACCGGCTCTGAATACTCAAAGAATGAGACAGGCAACATTTTAAAAACTTAATGTAAGGTGAGGATTAGATCGGGGCTGTGGTGAGGACTGGGTGCGCGAACAAGGCAGAACTCCACCGTAGGAGACAGTGCCCGGTCCGGCGGAGAAACCCCGACAGCAGAAAAAAAAAATAGAAACGTGAGAAACACACGATCAGTGCAGCCACCGACAGGGGGCTAGATTTGGTCATACAAGGGGGCTTCTTTCAGCCAACGTCGAGGGGTCGTTGTTACTGACGTCCTTGTTGTTCGCGTAGCTTCTGGAACTCCAGGCAGACACACAGCACGTGTTGCACCGAGGCGGGGATGCTGCAGATGGAACAGACATTGCGGAAAGGTGTCCCACCGAAATTACAGGAAACCCTCGCATGGCCGGTCCGGAGTCTTGAGATGATCCGCTGGTCCTTGTACTTTAGGCTGTTCGGCCAGGAGCGTATGGTTTCCTTGACCTTCCTCAGGAAAGTGGTCCGCGACTGGAACCATTCCTGCTGCCAGGCTTCCACAATGGTATTCACAATCCAACGCCTGACGTCGAGGAGGGGTACGTTCCTGGTGTAGCGGGGACGGGATGCGCCAGATCTCGCCAGTCTGTCCGCAGCCTCGTTTCCGGGAACACCGCAGTGTCCGGGGATCCACGTAAAGACGGTTGTAGGTGGGGCGTACCGTGTAATGGCTTGTATCCAGGGGGGCTCAGGGCTTCGGCTTCCAGCGCATCGGTTGATCTGCCGGAGTGATGGCTGCGTCTAGAATAGCTGGCGGCTTCAGTGGAAAAGACGGAACACTCCTCCGGTAGACTTTGACTCGTTGCAGTGTTCGGTCCTGCCACTCCGAGTTCAACTCCAGCCCGCGACCGCGATCCGTCCGTAAAACGATGAACGTGCCCCGGATAAACCGACCCGAGAAGCTCTGCAACAGAACGTCTCAAAGCTACAGAGTTATCTCCGGCTTGGAATCCACTCTTAATCCGCTTATCTATTTTGACGACGTTTGATCGCCAACTCTTCTCTCCATACCAGTGGACCTTGGCCACCGGGGGAGGTCACGGTTGGCTGCAGTGCGGAGGGCTCTGTTCCCCTCGTTGAGGAGAAAGACCCTTTCATTCCCGAATGTCTTAGCAGCGAGGGCAGCGGCTTTCGTAGCAATGGCTGCAGCAGATCGATAACGGAAAGGGAGGATTCCGATTTCCACACATGCGGCGTCTGCAGACGTGGAAGGGAGAAGGCCGGATACGATGCGTACGTAGGTATTGTATACCGGAGCGAGGGTGTGGTTGAGCTTCTCGGTGGCTAAGCAGGTTATTTCGAGGCCGTAGAAAAGTCGACTGTCGATAACAGTGCTGGTTGAAGCTTAGGGTGCAATCCAGTACTACCCCCAGAATACGCACTGTATTCTTGGGCGGAATCGGGTGATCTAGGATGGTGATCGGTAGTCCTCGAATCAGATGGCCCGAGTGACAGATATGGCACGGTACACTCTTCGGAGCGGAGAGCTGGAAGCCAACCGAAAGCGCCCACCTGCTGCTTGAGCTATGTTCCTGGTCCGCTTAGTCGTTCGTCCCGTTACGACGATGAGTATGTCGTCGGCATAAAAGATTACGTGTACTTTCTTGGGCAATCGGCTGAATACCCCGGTCATTGCCACCAGGAATAGCGTTACCGCTATAACGGACCCCTGGGGCACTCCAGTTTCTTCGGGGAACGGATCTGAGCGAGTGTTCCCGACCGTCACCTGGAAGGTACGATCAAGGAGGAAATTCCGTACAAAATGTGTGATGTGACCTTCCAGGCCCCAGTCGATGAGCTGCCTGATGACACCAGGTGTCCATGTCCTGTTGAACGCCTTTGAAATATCAAGGGAGACCAACTCCGCATGGTGACCGTTGTCCTGGGCTTCCTTAAGTACATTGCCGAGGGCTGCAAAGAAAGTGCCGGAACGCATGCTGCCGTTCGTCAAGGAGGCCGTTTGACTCCAGGAACTGCTTAAGACGACGATTTATCATTCTCTCCATCACTTTTGCCGCGCAGCAAGTGAGCGCAATCGGCCAAAAGGAGGAGGCTTCTTCACTCGCCGTGTTGTTCTTCGGAATGGGCACAACCAAGCTTTGTTTCCAGAGGTCCAGATACGAGTCAGTGAGCCATAGATCGTTGAATAGGACGAGTAGCGTCGTTTTTTCGTCGAGGGAGAGGTTTTTTAACACCGGGTATCCAATCTCGTCCGGGCCGGCAGATTTACCACTACTGCTGTCGAGGGCAAATTGGAGCTCCCGGAATGTAAGAGCTTCGTTGATCTGAAGAGCAGAAACATCGGGTGGAATTCGCAAGTCGCGAATGCTGCTAGTGGAAGGTTTGACGCGCTGGACGAAATCGCTGTCGTAGCCACGGACAGCAGACAGGCCGGTAAAATATTTTCCTAATTCGTCGGCGATGTCCTTCGGTTCTGAGATCGAGGTGCCATGAGATTGGATACTAGGTGGAGTAGACCGCCACTTGCCACTCAGAGCGTTGACGCGATTCCACAATTCACTCGACGATTGGGATTCGTCGATTGAATCCAAGAAATCCATCCAGCTAGATCGCTTTGCGTCAAGGATCACCTGTCTGCACGAGAGATGGCGTTCTTGGTAAAACTTCAGCGCTTCCTCCCTCCCATGGTCGTCTAAGGCGAGACGCTTAAGCCGGCGTAAAGCTTTGCGTCGCGCTTTCACCGCACATTTGGTATCCTCGTTCTTGGGATAGATATTGTTGCAGCTTCGTAGAGTACTTCCGTGAAACTCGAGATGTCGTTCGGATCGCGTTGCTGAAGGAGAGCGTCAGATTTCTCCCTGAAGGCGTCCCAGTTGGCTTCCTCGTAGCGCCATCTGGGTCTCCGAGTCGTTGGAGGGGCCGCGCCTACGGAAAGCTGTATACGGATCGGGTAATGGTCACTACCATGCAGGTCGTTACTGATATTCCACTGTGTCCTGTTCGCGATAGATCGACTGGCGGTGGCAATGTCGATCGCGGTGGTGTGCCGTCCATTAAAAAAGGTGGGAGCACCGTCATTCAGCACCACCAGGTCCTCACTCTCCAAGATGTTCGCCAGAGTAGAACCTCTGGGGTCTGGGCGGGGGCTGCCCCAGTCCGGATGGTGCCCATTGAAGTCGCCGACGATGAGCCGCGGTTCCGGAAGCTTGGAAATAGCTACGCTTAAGTCTCCATCTAAGTTGGCTATCTGTCCGCAGAGCAGGTACGCACAGCCGATAGCTAAGTTAGCGGCGTTCTTGAGGCGAACGCCAACGATTGGTAGGTCGGTTTGGAGGTCAAGAACTTGGTGTGGAATGCTCCTAAGCACCCCGATGGCTACGGAGTGCCTGAAGTTACCGCAGCGCTTGTAGCACCAATCGTATCTCCCTCCCAGCGAACGATTGAGTTGGCCGGTTGTAACTTTATTGACCTTTTGTAGAGCGATTATCCAGGGGGCTTCGCTTTGGGAAAGGAGCTCCAATTCCCCTAGGCGGCCAAGGAATCCGTTTAAATTCCACTAGAGAACAACGTTCACCGGCTTGGGTAGTGCAGGCGTGGAGTACGAGATGGTAGACTCACTGCATGTCGATTAGGGCCTATCCCCGCTGAGGAGAGGTGTAGGCATTCCATCTACGGTGTCGTAGATGCTAGGTACGTTCGTGCGACTGGTGGCGTCGATTTCATCGGCCGAGACCGTGTCCGTCAGAGCTTCGCCAAGGATAAGTGGAGGCGTTTCGTCCAACAAATGCGAAGAAGGCACATCGGGAAGAACCACCGGTGGGCTCGAGCAGCAGACCGAATGAAAAATTGTCCCACCCGGGCAGGCGGAAAAATTCCACCCATTTCCCCTATGTCGCTTCTGTGGCATAGAAAAGGAAGACTCGGAGCTCGGAACTTCGACAAGGGGCTGATAGAACCCTGTGACATTTGGAGACCAACTCCCAGTACGGTAGTGCACTTTATTCGAAGTGTAATGCCTTGCTGGGATAATATATATAAATATATAAATATATCACAATAGATCAGAAAAATGGTCGCAGTGATGAAAACACCCGTCAAGGATTAAAAAAAATGTGAAAAACAATTTTGTCAATATCGCGTGAAAGTCTGTCAATGACAATGACAAATCTCAGCACTGAACACAGTGATAATATTTTAACACGAAAAGGTAAAAAACACCTACACAAAAATGTGCCAATATGAACTAAATAAATTTATTTTTTTGAAAAAAGACTTAGCGTTACATAACCAGATTCGAAAACACCCCCCCTCATTTAACGTAACAGAACATAACACAACGTGAAACTCCCTCCCCCCTAAAAACATTACGTAATATGTGAACGAACCCGAATCATGATGATGCTTTTCTTACAGTTGAACAAGAATATACAAGGCGGTATTGAAATCTTGCGTAAAGTTATTTATGACAAACTGTCGTTTCCAGCTATCTTATTCAATGAGTCATCGTTTTTTTTTAAATTCATTCATTGAATATACACAAATCACTATTGAAAGATACCGTTAACCAAGTTTTTCGTCAGAATATTTGGCGGCATTATAAAATACAACACAGAAAAGTAGATTTTCTCACTGCACACTGGACAACCTCAAGCGATTTCAATGGCACAAGTGCCATTTCATGAAAAGAAGAACAAGCTATAAAATAAATCCCGTGTGTGCTATCTGCTTCTGACGAACCTGACATAAGAGATAAAATACCAAATACCTCAAAAATGTTGTACGCATAACGAACTAATAAATAATTTAGTTACTATTATAGCTGACGGATACCAAACTTCTTTTTTGATGCCAGAATACCATAATTTGTTATTTAATAGGTCTTTTAATAACATGAGTTGATGGGTCGATAGGTAGGGTTCAGGTGTGGGAGCCTCCCTGACGTCAGTAGCATTGATACTCAGCACGGAAAACTAGATCGACAGAAAACAAATCAAGGGAAAAAAAATGCAATCCCATAGCTCTTTTAGGTGGTATTGTCGAAAAACTGAAAGATCACGTTTTGTTATTTTGGTATTAATTTGTTATTTTACAAAATATTTCGATAACTGACTGAAAGCAAAACAAGGTTTTATACCTCAAGTATACCAAAATAAGGTACCATACCTAAAAAAAAAATTATTTAAGATATTCACATGTTATCGTTTCTTGCTCGGGAAGGGTTGCAGAGCTTATTACAGTCTAAACGAAAGAAAGATAAACATTTATGCGTTATAAAACACACTCCGATCTCCGACGGAAATGGAATTTCACTGACGAAAATAGGCGCCCGCATGAAGACGCTTTATTTCCTGCAAACAATGTTTTTAAATGAGAATTGTTCCGCCGAATGGCCGGAATAGAGAGTATGCAACCCTTCGCCTCGAATGACGGCAACGACGATAAAGGAAAGAATACAAGTGCGAGAAATATGCAGAAAATGGTGCCGTTGAAGTGCGTATTTACTGTTTTTCTTTTTTTTTCCTTTCGCCGGCCGCATACATCAACCGGACCACAGCGCTGATCCTGGGCGAGATGATTTATGAGCTCAGCTTCGGATTTTATCGTCCTGTTGTGGATGCAAAGCGCCTGAAATCCCTGCCATAAATCTCGGGCAGAACTTTTGTAATTAGATTCCGGTTGAGATGTTTTGCTTTTTTTTTATTACCTTCGAGACTGGTGAAACGATTCTCAGGTTGTTTCCCCGGTATGAGCTCATTTGGATCGCATACAAGCGCCAACATCATGTCATTATTTTGCTATACATCAAAGCCCCCGCGAAATCGATCAAATAACTGGTTCCCCATTTCGCAAAGGTATGATCAAAGAAATTTGCGCTCTTCCATTAATTTGCTACTCAAAAAATGCTTCCCTTTCTCCACGTTTTCCCATCAAATGCTCAGTAGGTGGTCTCCAAAATAAAAAAAAGTACATCACCCAGCAGCACTCATATCATCCTCTGTTCCTCTCCTCCCTACAACCGGCGAGCGAACTAACCTTTCCTCCATCAGTTCAGTAGCTGCCATTAAAAATAGCCAAAAGAAAAATTGATCAAAAGCACACATACAGCGATCAGGGGGTATAATAACCTTTGATAGAATAATCATTTTTCTGCTTTTTCCTTTCGCTCGGAGCTAGTGAATATAATTTCGGAAAATGAAATTGCCTCGCTGTCTCTCTGAGTGTCTGGTCAAGCATCTTATTCGAATAAGCAAATTGACCTCCCTCATCCTCGCCTGCTGCCTGCCGCCAAGCCTGTACGTTCATATGCATGTGGAGATGAATGAACCGTCATTGTGGCCGGCAGGAAAGTGAACGAACTATGGAATAATTAAATCTTCTTAGAAATTATTGCCTGCATAGAAGGTGAAACGTTCTCCTGAAAGATAATTGCCCGCGGAGTAAATCTCTCATTATCTACCAGAAGTATTTACCCAACCCCAAAAGCAGCTGGCAGCAACTCGACAAACCGAGCAACTTTTCCCGAATCATCATCATAGACGCAATTCGCCGAACATTCTTGCTGCATAATTTGCAGCTTTCACAACCATTTTGCTTCACTCAGGACAGTTCCGACGGACGGATAAGAAAAGCACCAATTCGACTGCTGAAATAAAACCATTTCGTTTAACAACCGGTATGGCAGTGAACGCGTGGCACTTCCACAATCTTGCACAATTTAGCTCATGGGTCATAATATGGTAATGAGAAAAAGTGAATTGCCATGTGGTGTGATGACTTTGTTGTCGGAAACCGGTAGGTGTAGGTTGTGCTCCGTTTAGAGTCGAGGATGGTTTTATCGCGAAAATACACCTGCCGAGATCTCCGACCCGATACTGGCGAAAGCTGCCGGAACACGTGCTGAAAATAGACCTGGGACCGGTACGCAAATTATAATGTGATAAGCCAACTCAATGGAGAACACGTGGGTCTTGGAACCTGACTGGTATGGATATTTTTCAGTTCCGTTTTGCAGAGCTCGGATTCGGGATTTGTTAAATAAGAAAACAGTAGCAGGAGGAATTCCACACAATCATTCTTGTTATCAAAATATGAAAACGGTTTTTGCAAAAGTATACAGGGTCTATTTAAATGAGGCATAATCAAATGGTCACTGAGCAGTTCCACGCCAAATGACGAATCGGAAAAAAACTCAACCATCTCCAATTTGCATAAAACATTGCATAATTTTGTGTTATGGGCAATCATTCACATTTTTACTGAAAAATCGATCATTTTGGATTTTGAATTTTTTTTCAAAATGACCTCTTTGATATTTTTCATTAAATTGTAGCATGAAAATGTCACTTCCGGTCGACAAAGTTGTAATGAAAAATAAAGTCTCGTTAGCAAAAATATAGTACCTATACTTTCAATTTGTGTAATTTTTTTTTCAAAGGTTCATAAAATTTAAACTTTTGAAATTTCTTAAACCATGGGCAATTTAAAATTGGCAAAAATCGTAGAAAAAAACATATGGAATTTTTTTAAAATGTTCTGCTGGTAATTGTAATTTTTACAAAGGAAACAATATTTGTGACTTTTTAAATCGATAGCTGAGAAGAAACGACAATAATAAACCAAATTATCCACAAGTTTTCGTTTTTCTTGAGCTTTATTTAAAAAATAAACTATAAATATCGAAGATATACTTTCTAATATAACACAGTTTTTATCGCTTTTTTGGAATTTTTACTAAAGAATTTGCTTTTGTTAACAATTTTGTCTGATTGAAATGACGTTTACGTGCTACAATTTATTAATAAATGTCAAAGACGCCATTTTGAAAAAAAAATCACAAGATCCAAAATGGCCATAACACACAATTATTCAGAATTTCATGCAAATCGGTGAAAGTCGAGTTAAAATTTTATGATTTTATTATATTTGGCCTGGAGCTGGTTTACTACTAAAATATCCTGATTACTTTTTCGAAGAACTTTTGTAAACAATAAATTTGATTGTCGGTTTGGCGTAGCTGATAGCTCGCCCAAGCATACTGATACCACTACCCAAGTAACACACAAAACATCTTTTTGAAGATGAATGTTGAAGATGAAGGTTTTCAGTGAAAACTAGATGTATGAGTACCTCATTGCAAGACAGCGTTTATCACGTGATATAGGCTGTAATGTGAACGGGGTATTACTGTTATAATACCACTACACCCAACCGAGGGATGTAAGATTCGCTTACAATTATGTGGCATTCATCATCAGAGGATGTTAGTGGAGTCCGCATGAACCGAGGATGCGATATACCTAGCTGCGGTCCAATGCAAGAAAATTGGAGACCGATAAATGTAGAGTGTATTAGTGAGGTAAATTAGTTATGTCGAAAAAAATAGAAATCCGATTGCCGACTGGACTCGAACCAAGAACGCTTCGATTATCAGACCTGTGCTTTCTCCATTGCTCTCTCCATGCTCCTGAATATGGATAGCCTAAAAGCAAACATGAAGCGCTCATTTTCTCGCATACTCGACTTCGTATGCTTTTTCTGCTGGAGAGATTCGAGGCAAGTGTGTGCGTCGTTCTACAATGTTCTACAATGTGCGTCGTTCTACAAGCTTACTAGTATAGTCGAAAGCGTAGATAGAACACGAAATGAAAAAGACAAAAAACCATTACATCGCCTGTAAGGTCAACTTCTAACATTCGCAGCGATGTTCATGAACAGAGGATGATAGGAAACGGAACTAACATTCATTGTAATTGATTTTTGGTTTGCGTGTATAAAACAAAATCAATCTTAGCTGAATTTATAAAGTTCTTGAAGAGATTCTATACTTTCCCGATTGGCGTGGACATTGACGGTGCCATTGAGCCGGACTGTCTCTTCATGCAGTGATTGACAGTTTATTATGAGGTTTTCGGAGGTTTGTTATAAAGAAAGTTGAAAACACTTTTTTGTGACATCTCATAAATTAATAGAACTGAAAAGGGCCAGGTTGCCTTATAAGGAGTTGAAAATACTTTTAAATAACACTCTGGCAATTAAATGTACGTTTTGCTGCTTACAAGACGTCTTTATGACGGATATGTCTTCCGTACGCAATTATCTCTTCGCAGAAGTCCAAAGCGTTTCTGGTCGTTTGTAAACACTAAGAAGAACGAAATCGGTTTACCATTGTCAGTTCATCTAGGTGAGCAAACCGTTGAATCTGAACCGGAAAAATGCCGCCTTTTTGCTCTACATTTCATGAGTTCGTTCAATGAATCTTCGGCCTCACCAAATCAAGTCACGATTGCTATAAGCGATACTCCAGCAGATGCATTTGAGCTCCGTCCGTTTCACATCAGTGACCATACCGTCAATCTAGCTCTTCAAAGCTTGAAACTCTCGTTTGCTGCCGGGCCAGACGGCATTCTTGCGTCCAATCTGAAGCTGTGTTCGGAGTCGTTGCTCACTCCCTTGGGTGAAGGTATTTAATCTGCCTCTACGGGGAGTAAATTTCCTGAGGCATGGAAATTTTCGTATATGTTCCCCGTCCACAAGAAGGGCAATAAAAGGAATGTCCACTATGTTGCTGCTCCAAAGTATTCGAGATCATCATCAATGAGGCGCTCTTCATCTCTTGTAAAAATTACATCTTCACGGCTCAGCATGGATTCTACCCAAAACGGTCAGTTACAACCAATTTGACCGAATTTGTGTCGCTCTGCGTTCGGACCATGGACTCTGGCAGACAAATCGACGCTGTTTACACTGATCTCAAGGCTGCATTTGACCGAGTAGGCCTCAACATTCTTTTGAGCAAGCTTGAGAAACTCGGAGTGTCTGGATCCTTCATCTCGTGGTTCAAATCTTACCGTTCGCTTTGCGTTAAGATTGGAACTTCTCGTTCTGAAGTGTTCACGAACGTTTCCGGCGTTCCCCAAGGAAGTCATCTGGGACCCCTTCTGTTTTCGCTTTTCGTCAACGAGCTTTCGTGTCTACTGCCACCTGGATGCCGGATATTCTACGCTGACGATTTCAAAATGTATGTGGTTATCAATTGCATCGCTCATTGTGACGAGTTGTAGCTGATTGTGGAGAGAGGGAGTAACACTCGACTGTGAACTGACCTTCAAACCGCACTACAATGACACCCTGGCTGAAGCTAACAGGCAGCTTGGCTTTATGTTCAAAATATCTGAAGACTTTCGCGATCCGCTTTGCCCGCGGGCACTGTATTGTTCGTTATTACGTTCAATCTTAGAGTATAGTGCTGTCGTCTGGCGCCCTTACCAAGCATACTGGATAGCCAGATTTGTGAGTGTACAGAGAAGGTTTGTTCACTACGCGCATCTGCTAACTTGCCGTCTTACGTGGATCACTGTCGTCTGCTTGGAATTGACACCTTGGAACAAAGAAGACGGAACGCTCAAGCTGTGTTTACTGCTAAGATCATTACCAGCGAGATGATTCCCCCGAATTACTTCAGCAGCTTTTCTTTTACGCACCTGAGAGAGTGATTAGACAGCGTAATTTGCGTGACATAATTAATGAACCTTCCCCTACGAAAAAGTAAATATCGGGAAATATATTTTTTTATAGAAAAATGCTTAGCTAGTCTTCAGAAAACTCTTATTCGAAAACTGTTTGTCTTATCGATCTGGTGTCTTAGGCAATGTAGCAGGTAATGGCTGGGACTGTATGTAGAAAATACATGCACTCGCCCGTGGATGCAGCTCCGTTATTGGCAGAACAACCGAAATTACACAAAAAACCACTAGATGTTGCTTGGGACTAGCAATCATCCTCAATGTGTAAATATTGGTGATCTAAAACTAGGCAATACCAGCGCCAACCACGTGCGAATGCTGGTCAAGAAAGAAATGGGTAGGAATATGTTGACCTAATACTCACTTTAAGGGGGTATTCCCGATCTTTTTTTTTCAAAAAATCAATTTTTTTTTTTCACGTTTTTTTGTACTTTAGACTTTATACTTTCATCCCCCCAAGCCGTTTTCCGATCAGCGAATTCGGTGTCCAGGCATAGCTGACTAATGGTAAGAACCCCCAAATGGTTTTAACTAAAGTCAAAACTTTAAACGCGTTTTTCTCGAAACCACATTTTTTTTATCGGGCGAAGATTTTTCTCAGAAACTATAAGAGATATTGACTTGAATCTTTGCGCATTTTGTTCCTTATTAAATTCTTTGGAGCTTCTCCCACTTTCAGCCAAAAATATTAACATTTAACATTGTTTGAAGCACCTTAAAGTTGCAAAAAAGCGGGCTAAAAATCGCCTGTTTTTTCATATGGCCGCCATTTTGTTAATTTGCAAGATTTTTTGCTGCCAAAGGGAGAAGCTCCAGAGAATCTTATGCAGATTATTATTTCATCACGAAATCTGTTTCAGATGAAGCCGTTCCAGAGAAAAGTCTTCGCCCGTCCAGGCGTTTGCGGCGAACAGGGGTCTGTTTGTCGCCATTTTGTGACGTCAATAATGTCTTTTTTTATGTCGAAAAAAAATTATTTGTAAACTTTAATGTTCAATAAACAAGAATCCCAAAGAGTTAGACGCATTACTATTCATTTTCCTTGAAAAAAAATTAATTGAAAAACAGGCCGAAAAAAGGCAAAAGATTGGGAATACCCCCTTAATGAAAGCCGAGAACACCTTTGAACATTCACGAGATATCACCGGGAAGTTGAATAAAAGGGTTGGGATTGCAGTTTTGGTAAACGAAATGCCGAATTGATGTCCTAACGATTCAATAGTGCAAAGGAGCGTGGGATTGAACCCATGGTCTTCTGCTCAGTAAGCAAAATCGGTCACCACTAGCCAACCGAGCTCCTTATTTCACAGAACAATTACGATCAAGTTTCCGTTCAACTTTTTGTTAACCCAGCGACGGTGTCCTCACCGACGACAACAACAACTGCTCTTGAGAAGAATTTGATTTGGATTTCCAATCTACACGTTTATCCTAAAACTAAAATATTACTTCTTTTACGTACCCGGCCCTTATACCGAATTTCTTTTCGCTTTACATCATATTATGAAAGAAAGCCGATTTAAAGTATAACTCTATAATGTGAAGGAGCTTGGGATTTAGCCCATGATTTTCTGCTCAGGAAGCAAAATCGGTCACCTGGAGGCCCTTATTTCATAAAACAATTACAACCAAGCTACTCTTGAGAAGGATTTCTTATAGATCTTTCCTAAATCTCGAATATTATTTCTTTTACGCTCTCATATTAAGAATAAATCCAATTCACACCAAAGCTCTATAATGCTCAGTAAGCAAAATCGGTAGCCACTAGCCAACCGAGCTCCTTATTTCACAGAACAATTACGATCAAGTTTCCGTTCAACTTTTTGTTAACCCAGCGACGGTGTCCTCACCGACGACGACAACAACTGCTCTTGAGAAGAATTTGATTTGGATTTTCAATCTACACGTCTTTCCTAATACTAAAGTATTACTTCTTTTACGTTCCCGGCCCTTATACTGAATTTCTTTTCGCTTTACATAATATTATGAAAGAAAGCCGATTTAAAGTTTAAGTCTATAATGTGAAGGAGTTCGGGACTGAGCCCATAATTTTCTGCTCAGGAAGCAAAATCGGTCACCTGAAGGCTCTTATTTCACAAAACATTTCTCATAGATTTCCGATCAACGGTAAATCTGATTCACATAAAAAGCTCTATTATGCTCAGTAAGCAAAATCGGTCGCCACTAGGCCTCCAAGCTCCTTATATCAGCAGTGACCTCACAGGCGACGACAACAAGTGCTCTTGAGAAGGATTTGATGTGGAAATCCATTAAACACGTCTTAAACATAAAGTGGCAGCTATCAAGCAGCCAGTTATTTGGAAATATTGAATTTAATTTAACAAACCTTTACCGCTGAAAAAATATATATCAATGTTAAAAAAAAGTTAACTTTGTCGCGTCGTTATTTCTGAATAAAAAAAATACTGAACCTAGTTTTCGAAAATTTACAAGCAAAAACTTCCACCCTTCTTCAACTCGGTGAAAAAAATCGCAGTTTTTGGAAAAATACCCAAAACTGTTTTCAATTTTTTTTTCACTTATATAAAATTATGTTCAGTCACACCATTCTCGGGATGTAGCAGTTTGAATAGTGATTTTTTTCAAATGTTGGTAATTTTGGCCGTTTTCGAATGTTTTTCACGATTCTCCAGTTCCGACAATATTTTTTCCCGAAAGGCCAGAAAATTCTCAATAAAATTTCTCTTGTCGGCTCATCGATAGGATCAAAATCATCCAACCGAATGTTTCAAAACAATCTGTCTTTTTTTTCCTTGATTTGTTTTCCGTCAATCTTGTTTTCCGTGCTGAGCACCATTGCTACCGACGCCAGGGAGGCCGCTCCCATACCTGGACCCTACCTATCGACTCATCCACTCATGAACCGGGAACCAACGGCTTTACTTCCCTGATCAGGGATGTTATGCCTCAGAACATCCCGGCGGCGCCGACTGGGATTGAACCCAGGCCTGCTGGGGTGAGAGGTAATCACGTTTACCACTACACCACTACACACGTTTCACGAAAACCACAAAAATCTACCGGAAAATGAAGAAAATTTACGAAACTTTACGAAGAAACTGAGTGAATCCATTCTTTACTTATCTCAAATTTGAGTCAATATCATAGGCCGTGCAGAGTTAAAAATATAAACGATTAAGTAATTTTAATGATTTTTCCTAATCCAGTACAAGAAATTTTCTTAACATGAACTCTCAAAATCCATGAACTTATTATTTTTTTTTTTCCAAATCCTGGATCTACATTATTTTGCTTGTTCAAGATCTGGAATAAAAATCTTTGTTCGAATCCTCGGAACTCTTTACAAAATTTATTCAGTATTTTCAGTTTACACTCAGAGTTCATTTTAGCCCTCTATCTGGTATTCCCTTGTATTTTTTTTCCATAATACTCTTGAAAATCATCTGCAGAACACTCTTTGAATTCACACTGCAATGCTATTCAAATTAGTAATAATTCTTGCAGTATTACCTAGGAATTCACTTAAGATTTCAATGGAATATGGTTGCAATTACTTTGAAATGATGCTTGAATGTCGTTGAAACTATCCCCAGAATTCAATTCTCATGAAATTTTCCTCGGAATTACTTTGAAATGTACCTTAGTAAAAAATCCTTTAGAATTAATCATTTTGTTCAACCTTTTTCCACAGGGATGGCGCTGTTCCGCTGGTAGGAAGTGATAAAAATCCCCATATAGAAATTGAGAGAAGTGGGATTAATCCGCTTTCGGTGCATATTCAGGTCAAACAAAGTGAACGACAACCTAAAGAAATTAATCAGGGACTTTGTCGTTCAGTTTTTTTTTCCCGAAAATTATTGTTAAACAAGCTACAATTAAATAAAAATATTTTTTCCCATACAGTTTTACCTGCTTTACTACCAGGTCCCAAAGAGCCAAAAAATTCAAATTTGGGAGAGAAAATTTGCTCTCATGACCTCAATCTCTCAACATGCCATGTATTTTGTTGACACTCGATTTGTGATTTCCCTTTCACAGATTACAAAATAGAGTACCTGACACTACAAAACATGTATGGTACCTCTATATATGCATTTGCTTTAACATTTGAAGTACCTCCTTTTTTACATATTCTGCGCAAAAGATACATAAAAATCAGCAGGAAATTCTGTGAGGGGTGAACTATTTTGTGTGCAGAATGTGTTAAAAAGGAGGAACATCGAACAATAATCTAAATGCATATATAGAGGTACCAGACATGTTTTGCACTGCAGTGTCCTCTGTTAACAATTATAGGAAAACAGATTGTGTGTAGTTTTCGATAGATGTCACCGCAAACAACAGCAGTTACATCTGATGGAACATGAATGCAGAAGCTTGATAAAATTATTAATTATGCTCAGAATTTATTCACTTGGAATTCTACTCCGTTTGAAAGTTTCCTAAGAATAAGCTTGCACTGAAGTAACACATTCCATAGATTTATCATTAAAAAAATATTTGGCATTCACGTCAGAACTCTCCTGGAATTCTGTTCCGAGTTCCGTTGAAGTTCTCCAGGAATTATTTTCAGATTTAAGTGTAATCGACCTTTAAGCATACACTCTCCCCCGAAGAACGCGAACTCGGTCTACACGAATTCCATTTACGTTGGTCTCGAATGATTCCGTTTACGCGAGGGAATCGCGTAAATGGAGTACATGTAGCACATGGAATTTGACTAAATAGGGACCAACATGGAAAATCTCGCGATCTTGGACATATAGAGGGTTACTGTCTTCGGCGAAGTTGTTCAGTAGATCAATACCTTATGGATGGTGGACATAAGTTTGGAATTTTCTCACTACGCGGCGCTGGTGTGCTTGAATTTATGATTCCCTTGTTCGTGTTATATCTTGAAATGTTTTCCACCTGAAAGTTGCTATCTTCGGCCAAGTTGTTTGGTGGATCAAGATCTAATAATTGGTGGACATAAGTTCGGGATTTACTCACATGAATTTGTGATTCCCTAGTTTATGTTATAACTTGAAATCATTGCCATCTAGAAAGTTGCTGCCTTTGGTGAAGTTGTTCATTGGATCAAGTCCTAATGATTGGTGGACAGAGGTTCTCTTACTACGCGGCACTAATGTGCTTGAATTTGTGTAGTGAAAAAATTCCGAACTCCTCTCCGATAAGGTTTTGATCCACTGAACAACTTTGCCGAAGAAAGCAACTTCCTAGATGACAAGGAATTCAAGATATCAAAAAAACAAGGGCATTCATGCACACTAGCGTCGTGTAGTGAGAAAATTCCGAACTTCTGTTCACCAACCTTTAGGTTTTAATCCACTGAACAACTTCGCCCAAGACAGTAACCTTCTATATGTCCATGATCGCGAAATATTCCATGTTGGTCCCTATTAGGTGAAATCCCATATGCTACGTGTACTCCATTTACGCGAATTCGATTTATGCAGTACGTATTACTCGCGCTCTTCGGGAGAAGAATGTACTACCGAAGTATTCTCCGAAAATTCCAATGGAATAATGCTTCATATTCTTTTTCTCCCTGAAACTTCTTGAAATTATGAAAAAGATGATTCTCTTTGGAATTCTTCTGTGAATTTCCTTGGCGTCCTCTTCAGAACTCCGTAGAAATTAATTTCCTATGATTTTTTATTAAAATTTGCTTCAAATCGTATGCATGGCTTACTTGGAATTATACTCAGAACTACCTATCATGAGTTCGTCAGGACTACCTTGCAAGCAGCTTGCACTTTAAGTTTTCATCACAGTTCTTCCCAGAACTCCTTAGAAATTATCATCAAATTTCATAAGCCTTGAAAATTACACAAGGTCCTTAATATTTTTGTTTTTAAATCTATGATCTTGGAAAATACATTGGAAAATACTCAATAACAGATACAATAAATATGATTCTTCGATCCAGAAAACTTTTCCAAACATAATTATTTATAAGCCCAGAATATTTTTTTTTTTCAAATTTAAAATTTGTGAAAAATATCCATATTTCAGAACCTGAAAAAGAACAATTAAAGCCTCTGAAATTAAAAAAAAATATTTTGTTTCCGAAGATAAATCCTCTCCAGGATCTATTAAGTTCAATGAATGAAAGAAAATAAGTTATATCCTTGGTAAGAGAATTTGAAAAAGTTCTGATTAATGATGAAACTCAATGAGAATTCCCTGTTTCCAGGTTTTTCCATACCATTATATTTTCTCTGAACAGTATTTAAAATTACCTTTCGTTTGATATTTTCATATTTGAAATTGGCCCAGTGGTTCAAAAATTATGCATTCTTGAAAAAAAATCATTTTCGAAAAAATCGATTTTTGGAACACCCTAACATGGAAAACGGTCACCCTAATGACAAAACAAAAATATATTGGTCTAATATTTTGCAATTAGGAACAAAACTTACCAATTCTCAAGAACCACTATATCGTTTTGCTATGGAATGGCTGTTTTGTTCTGCGTTTTTCCGCAAACCAGATTGGATTCCAATATACCGTCAGACTTTTTTATTCGGTTTGTAGTCGTATTCTTCGTTCTGAAAATAGCCATGTCAGAGACCTTAAATGACCTTTTTTTGAAAACCTTTCACCATCATTCCAAAATGGTGTCAAACATCTATTTCTGGTCTCTACACGGGGTCCCGGTTTCGGAAAAACCCATACCACAGACAAACAGACGTAACATTTGAAACACATTTTTCTTAAATATATCGTCGCGGAAACAAACATCACTAACGACATCTCGCGGGCTATTCATGGAGAAAAACTTGCGTGCCAAGTCTCAAACAATGTTGTCTTACGTTTTCTCACATGGGAGGGAGGGGGTTTCTATCTATCTATCTTACGTAAGCATGAACAAGTCAAATACAGACCATTTAAAGGTTCAATGACAACTTTTATGAAGGAGGGTGGGGGTTTTTCCTAAATATTACTAACTCTTAAAATTGAGGGAAGGGGCGGTTTGAAAGGCTACTGCATAAGGTGCATGCATTCTAAACCTTGAAGTTCTTGGTTCGAATCTTGTGATGAAAACTCTTTCAAAATTCGTATGAAATCCTGTAGATTTATTTGCTCAGTGTAGGGTAAATTAACGTTGAATTATCCTCCAAATTCCCTTAAAATACTGAAATTGCTTCAGATTTGCTGTCGATTTCCCCATTATTATACACTAAATCCAAACCATAATTTGATGTATCACATACCAAGCAGGAGAAAATAATGATTTGGTGTTGATCAGCAGGCCAAATACCAAAGAATAATACCAAATTATTACATGCAAAATACTTTGTAAATAACAAAAAATTATTTGTTTTATGCCAAAATAATACCATTTTTTTTATTTCGTTTATTTGGCAGGCTCAAATGTTATAAAAATAACTTAGCGGAGCCGAGTAAAATGGAATACCAATTTTGGTACTCAAAATACAAAAAAAAAGATATAAAAATGCATTTTATTATAGAATTTGGCGAACGAAGCGGCGATAAAGCGATCTTATCCCGTCCACGCATCTTCTTTCTTTCCCGAATTTGTTCCTCATTTTCATTGAACCCGAATCGCGATCGATGGTGCTGCTTCTGAACGTCGTTTCCCGTTGCATGCTCTCCGCTACTCTCGACGGTCGTCGGGGTCGTCACGTCCATTTCATTATTTTCATTCAACATCTCCAACCCCGTGTCCGTTTCCTGGTCGCTAATGTCACCTTCCACCACTACACCAGCATACGTACTGCTGCTGTTTTGTTTTCTTTCACTTTGCTGCTTTCCTTTTTCCCTAAGTTGCTTCTCCGGTTCTTTCCGAGTCTTCCGCTTGGGGCAGGAAAGCTTCCGGTGTCCGTCCGCCTTGCACAGAAAACATTTATCTTTGTTGCCATCATAAAATATATTTCCTTTGCGATTGAAGAAATGTAATGACGTGGGGATTTCCTTCTTCACATCCATACATATACCGCGTATCCCTGTATATACCTCAAAGCACATATCAGTTAGTAATTTCTCCCGGATGATGCGGTTAATTTTTTCCATATTTCCCCAGTACTTCATCCAGCTCGTTGTCGGGTACCTCTGGTAGCAAGTCATACACATACACGCGCACATACTGGATGAATTCACCAGCATGCAACATGCGTACCTTTGCCGTCGTTCCATTCGCATAATGGAAGATTAAATCCTCCGAATTGTATGTCATAGCATGGAGCATCGCTTCCTCTGATTTGAACTTCATGAAGACCCCCTGTCCTCACCAATGCGATAAACAGCTTCCATTTCAGCCGGATCCACGTCGAGTGCTTTTGCGAAATTTACAATGTCTCCGATGATTGGTTTTGCATCACCATGGCTGAAGCTAAACATGATGGTGTTTTTTATTTCACACATCTTGCACCGTAGCAACAAAAGGCACCGAACTGCTAGCAACGAACAAAGAAAAACTATATAATAGCGATTCTCAAAAACAGGCTATCGCGTGGTTCACACCGAAATATTAAATCGATCACTGCTGTAGGCAGCTGTGGGACAACTGCAAAAGAATACCTGTATGGTATTGTTTTGATATTGCTTTTGCAGAATTTGGTATTGGAATGCTATTGAGCGAAACCTTTTTTGGTATTATTTTTTGGTATTTTACCACTTATGTCAAGCTCAGCCATACCAATTTAAGGTACACACTTAGAAAAACCCTTGGAAATTTAGGCGCTCAGAGACTCACATATACGAGCGTCAATTTGGACATAAAATTGAGTCAAAACAGACTTGAAATTCATCTCAATCAAACGAACATTTCGTCAAGCAACGAACTTTTCAATCTCGGAGCACTTAATTTTACATGACATGTTTGTTTACGCCCTATCTTATATGTCCGAGAAGGATTCCGCCACGCGTAAAATTAGTTATTTCTAAGTTTATATCGAAATATTCGTTCCTGCTCGGGATGCTAAAAATACTGCAGATAGTGCTTTACGCCCTTTGGAACAGGAATCAGAAACCACCGCAAATCGTGATTCCTGACTCCGAAGCATTCGGTGCTTGTCTTGTAGAACGTTTAGAACCGAAAAGTCGTTCACCTCAAGGAGGTCAAAACCATTCCCCTCATCATTCATCAAGCAACATCCAATGAAAGCATCTGTTGCCATTCTTCCGATCCAATTCATCAACCTTGTAGTCAAAAAGCGAAAATTGGTTACACCAAATTATTTCCAGATTAACCAGACTATACTCTTCCCCGCCCGGAACGCCATCGTCGCCGATGGAATTTCTCATTTCGTGTGCCAAAGAGCTCCAAAAGTAATCCCTCATTTCTGGCGTTGATAAGAAACTCACCACCCTTCACGCGTCCGTTGGATGATTGGCGAAGTAAAGCTGATTAAGCAACAAGCACGGTTGGCAATCTTTCAGCGCTAATTCCCGGATGACTGATAATCGTCCATCAGTTTGATAAATTTGCCTTCATGAAATATCGTCCAATTCATCACCATTTCCATCACCCCGAGATTGAACCCTGTAATCGTCGGAAATTCTGACAAATGTATTCACCAACTGTGTCCAAGACGACAACCAACGGCGTCGAAAGAAAATTCTGATTCGACACTGTCTGCCACATCGAATTATCGCTCCGTCATTCATTCTCACGCAGCCTCATCATAGGGTTAATGTCCCTAATATTGGGCCCATGCATAAAGTTCGAAGGAAATCATTTTTTGACAATGTTTCTCTAGCATTGTTAATAAGTTAATAACAGGAGATTTTCATGTTAAGATCCGTAGCCCAACATCAGAGTCATTTCCCCTACCTACTCAATTCCAACGGCGGGCGCGGTGGTCTGAAATCATACAAATGTGATCGAAGTCGGGAAGCCGACGAAAATAAATTAAATTGCACGGCAACATGATCCGGAGGAATTTCGCGCCGAGTTTTCACCATCCTCCGGAGAGCCAAGGCCATCCGGTCGATCGGTCGTGGTCGTTGCCAGCGTTGTTGAGGTTGAGGAACCTCAATTCTCCTAGTCAGGCCACCACCACCACCACCACCACTGCGGCGATTGACGCGTTGTTTTCGCTCTCTGTCGCAATTGCATTTCTGTGGTGGCTTTGAAAGTCTGACTTAATTTTACGAGTTCAGGAAGGGAATAACGAGAGTTGAAGTTGAAAAAAAAAAACAACGACTCAAGTTGTCAAACCGCGTAACTGAATTCCGCCAACGACAACGGCAACGAAATTCGATTTCAAATCGTTGAAATTTTCTCCACCAGCTCGGGACGGGCAATGCAAACAATAAGGGGGAGAGCTAGAGCTAAATGGATTAGAGACGTGACTGGACTTTTATCGGTGATTTGGGCCGAGCTATTTTCCAAAAGTGGATCAAGTTCATACGGACGTGCTGAGCTGCTGAGATGACCAGTTTTAACTGCTTTCGAGGTTAGCCCAAGCGGGATTTAATTACGGTTCCATAACCAGACGGCGGTGGTTCGTTATCGGGGAAGATCTCCTAATAATAAGAGCTAGCCCAGATTATCAACGGTGGATAACAATTTAGAAGAAAGAAGTATTACCGTTTTTTCCTTATGTCCATCATTCGGTCGGTAATTTTGCAAAGGATTTTCCTGGTAGGTAATGCTATTGTAGCTGAGGCGGCTTCAAGCGCTTTCAACTGGGTTGTTTGTTTACAAACAAAACAACATTGCATAGTTCGGTGCCGGCATGCTAATCGTTGTTTACTTTGAGCTCTTGAGAACTGTTGCTTGCTGCTTGCCATGTGATGGATGGCAAAGGTGCACACTTTTTGGTGTTGGCTGCGACTGCTCTTCCTTTTTTCCGTTTATTTTTTTTTCTGTTCTGCCGTGAGATGATATAGTGACTTAAACGCCACCAACATCGTGGCTATGAAGTTACCAATGACCATTGAGTGACATTAATATGTCATGTTACTTAAACGGTCATGACGTAACTTCAAGTTGAGTTGATGTACAACTGCATATATTTCATTGTTACTTTTCTGTAATCATTGTGTAACATGTTTCTCTTTCTCTTATCAAAAGATGTTACAGGTGCTACCTGGGAAGTTCTTCCATTGATAACTTAGAATTGAGATCAGATAGAAGTTTCCTGTCTTTAACAAAGTTGTTCAAATGGACAATATCCGTTCAGTAGTGAACAGTTTAGTAGAGAATTGACTCACAAGACGCCGCGAGAGTAAATAAGTTAAATTAAGTTTTCTTTATTAGGGAGGCTTTCGCCTCCGGGGAGTAAATAAAGTTATTTTATTTAAAGCTTTATTAGCGCTTTGGCTAGTTCATCTCGGAGTAAATAAAGTTCATCTAGTGATAACTCAGGATCGAGACCAGATAGAATTTCTCTGTCTTCTGCGAAGTTGTTCAAATGGATGAGACCTGTTCAGTAGTGAACAGTTTTATTGAGAATGGTCTCACAAGGTGGCACCAGAATACAAATAAAGTTCTAGCGATAGCTCAGGATGAAAGCAGCGCCGGTGGTGTAGTGGTAAGCGTGATTACCTCTCATCCCAGCAGGCCTGAGTTCAATCTCAGTCGGCGCGGCCAGGATTTTATGAGGCATAAAATCTATGATCACGCCTTCGGAAGGGAAGTAAAAGCCGTTGGTCCCCGGTTCATGAGTTGATGGGTCGATAGGTAAGGTCCAGGTGTGAGAGCTGCCTCCCTGGCGTCGATAGCATTGGTGCTCAGCACGGAAAACAAGATCGACGGAAAATAAATCAAGGGCAAGGAATCAAAAATATCTCCAAATGACAAAATAACAAGCGATAAACGAACCGAATAATAACGCTATGTCAGAAGTTGAAAACAATAATGATATAATCTTCACCGTTCTTTTTCATGACAAGCAGCTCGTGCGACCCGATTCATTCGGGGCGGTAGAAGGAAACGAGCAAATTGTTGGCAAGCTGCTTCACGAAGTAAAGCCGAAGATGATACACGTGTGTTAATGGGAATTTTTTTGTTATGTCTTTTCCCGATTCATATCAAGCTATGTCCTCATCCGTGTATATTGCAACAAAGCAGGCAAGCAATATATCATTATCCTTCTACCACTCGGATCGAGCTTTGTTACAGAGCGAGTTTGTCATGGTAGTCGTAGCAACCGTTTTGTCTGTATCGTTGGTTGCTTTATGTGTTTGGATTCGCTGATCAAGGGGATAAAAACTCAGGATCCAGACCAGACAGATGTTTCCTGTCTTCTGCGAAGTTGTTCAATTGGATGTGAACCGTTCAGTAGTGAACAGTTTAGTTGGAAATTAACTCACTATGGAGCGCAAGACAGAAAATAAAGAGGACGAATGGACGAGACCCATTCAGCAGAGAACATTTTAATTTGAAATTGACCGGTTAGAGAGAGAGAGAGAGAGAGAGATAGAGAGAGTTGTGTAGAATTATTCTTTTGATGATATATCAGGAACGTTTTTTTTTCAGATTGATTTTGTTTGCCTTCAGCAAAGATGTTTATCTGGATAATTAAGGCAGAAAACAGTTGAGTTGCGAATTGACTTGTTAGATGACGCCAGAGTAATTCATTTAGTGATAACTCAGAATCGTGACCCGATAGACGTTTTCTGTCATTGAAAGTTATTCAAATAACCGAAATCCGTCCGTTAGTGTTCAGTTTAGTTTAAAATTGACTCCTTAGTACAAACATTGTGCATCTAGTGATAACTTGGGATCGAGGGTAGATAAATAGAAGATTCCCATCTTCAGAAAAGTTGATAAAACAGGCGATATCGAGCAAAGGTGACAAGCTAAAGGGTCAAATTCAAAGCGTTTCATTTGAGCGTCTTCACAAAATTCATTGCATCAATATCAAAAAAATTGTTTTGATCTTGAAAAAATATTTTTGCTATAAAACTGCAACACACGAGCTCTACAATTAAGTAAATGTTTTGAGGTTCGGGATCTCAAAGTATTTCCAGACTTAAAAAGATTTCCAAGTTACCGAATCATGAAAGTTCTCCTAAGGCTGTATGCTGAATTGCACAGTGGTCCACAAGCCGTATTTAGCTGACATAAATAAGTTGTGCCTAAATTATTAGTTTAAGATATAATAGTGTTTGCGGAAAAGTTTTTGACCATTTATTTAATGGTGTCTGCCCCGTAACGTGGGTAGATCACCTTTTCGTGGTGCGTTACGGGATGTAAGATCTACCACCGATTCCTAGTCCTGACTACTTCAAACTAGGGGAACAGGATTTTTCAGTAATCCAAGGAACACATCTTAGTTCTTGTTACATTTTATGCCTTGTTGATAGTGACAAGACTCGGCTTTGTCTACCGAGGATGATCTTGAAACAAGGAAAAAATGAGTTAGTTAGTCTTCATCTATGTGATTCATAATCTTCTATTCGTTGTTCCCTAGTTTGAAGTGGTTAAGACTAGGATTCTGATGCATGGTCATTATCGGTGTCATACTTTAGTTTTGTTGCTTAGAAATCCAATTTTGACTGACAAAGGGGCGCGTCTTTGGAGGGTATTTCAACATTTCGAAGGGTATAAATAGCGGCAAGAGTGGCAACTGTAAAAAAATCGAATACTTCATCATTTCTCAATAGTGATGGAGTAATACAATGGACACGGGATATACTACAATAGATCAATTTACTGGTCGCAGTAGTGTTAGGTCCCGAACAGAGAGAAAAAAAAAATGTGCAAGACATTAGGGTTGCCCATGCAGTTGATGAGCACCAAATACGAAATTCCAAAATTATTCGAGATAGACAAAGTTGTGGAACAAGTTACTTGAATCAACTTTGCTCAAGAAAGCAATTTTGAATTTTTAATGTTTCACAATTTATACGAATTTTTCATATGTACCTTAGGGTGGCCCCTAAAAATCGGGTTGTCAATCAGCCATTTCATAGCAAAACGATATACATCTAAGTGATTCAAAAATTATAAATTTTTGAAAAAACTCATCTTTGAAAAAAAAAAAAACATTTTTTTACCACCCTGACATGGAAATGGTCACCCTTATGACGAAATAAAAAAAAAGGTGTCTGATATTTTACGATAAAGCCTTGATTGAATTTGATTTTTTTATGGTATTCATGGTTTGTAGACAGAGGGCGTAATAAGTTTTTTTTTATTTTTTCTTGAAAATTTAGACTTTTTCAGATAGTGATGTGTTTTTATTCGCTTTAGAGTTATATAATAATTCAAAAAAGTGTCTAGAACATATAGTTTAAGACAAAAAAATCAGCAACGATTGTATCTTTATGAATAATAACTCAAAAGGGCACAGATTTAGGGTGAAATGGGGCAAAATGGGCCACTTCCTGGCTTTTTTTTAAATTGATGAGAAAAGCTTCTGTTCTCGTTTGAAATCCAGCGGCGTCTCAACTGTGGGAATTCAGTCTCGGTTTTTCCCACTGTGCTACGTAATGCGGGATTTTTCTCCATTTAGACTCGAATGATTGAGGCTCATATTTTGCTTTCGATTTTGCTCTTCCCGTTCCCACCTTGGAATATACAAAAGGTTTGGTTTCAATGACACTTTCTTCTGATGTTTACTTTGACCCCTTTGTTTTCAAGCATCCAGCTGGTCATGTTTACTTAACAAAATCAACAATGCCAATTCGTTTGCGCTCGAAAACGTCAAGAAAAAGCTGAAATGGAAAGAGTTCCAAAAACCACAGAAGGTTTTGGCAGCTTCCATATTTCGTCGAGAAAGTCTAAATTTTAATTGATAACACATCAAAATTATTAAAAATGTTGCATGATCCTTTAAAAACATCAGTTTTAGAATACTGTTAGAAATCCCATATTTTTGTATTGGCAAAAACGAATACACCATGGCAACAAACTAATATCCATTAGTATTTAACAACCATAAAATAACCTGCACGGAAATTTTCAATATACACTCAAAAAATTCTACACGTCATCATCATGTGTCTCACACTTAATTTTGCGCTTATTGTGAATCACATCTATTTCATGTGTGAATCTTATGCTATGAACCATGCCTGAACACTATGGATTTGAAATGTGACACACTTGGATTCTATGTGCCTCATATGGTTATCATTAGCTTTGCACATCATAGTTCAATATTCTACAATATTCTACTTTATCGACTTCTGCTTTGCCGACCCTAACAATGAATCGACAAATATATAAACAAAACTGCCAGGGGCCAAGAGCTTACACATATCTTTTTAATGGGTCTGATTTGGGATTCGATAATGGACTGTTGGGGTGTGCTGCTGCCGGAATCTTCGTTCGATCCCACTGTGCCACGGTTGTTCTCATATATATGAGGCGGGTTGATAGGATAAAGTCACAACTCTTGTTTTAGATGTTTACCTTTCTTAGCAAGCAATTCACATCGCATTGAAATGCAAAACACTTTAAGTCCATCTGTTTTAAACAGTAGTGTGATTCAATGTGCAATACACATGAATAGATAGTGAAAGATTTTCAACATTTCAAAGTTTGAAACACTAGAAATTAACGTGTATAACATTTTGAACCAAGGTGAAATACACTTAAAGTAAATGTGATTGTGCATTCAAAAAATCAAGTGTTTAAACACTTTGATCAAACGTGTGGAATTTTTTGAGTGTAACCTTACTATCGCAATACACAATTTAGGAATATTTAATTACCCGGGAAAAGCCGGGTACTTCAGCTAGTTCATAAATAAAAACATTCAATTACGATGGGATGGACCCGGTGCAAGTGGTTCGCATCCTTGTCTCTTAAGCTGATGGTCACGAGTAGGGTTGCGTAATTCATGACATTTGACAGTTGAGCTAAAACAATACTATTTTGAAATTTGTAAAAAATCAGAATGACATGTTCGAAATTTTTCAACAAATCATAACTTGAAAACAAAAGTTCCATTCGAAATGACGTCTGAGACAAAGTTGTAAGATGAAATAATTCCTTTGCAGGAAAAATATATACGTTGGAAAAATTCAAGCAATTTTGGGTAAAAATCCAGGATATGGTTTGAAACTTAAATAATAAAAAAGTTAACCCCTTCAATATTTTGAATACTTTATGAAAAATGCTATCTAGCGGCGCCGGGGGTGTAGTGGTAAGCGTGATTACTTCTCACCCCAGCAGGCCTGGGTTCAATCCCAGTCGGCGCCGCCGGGATGTTCTGAGGCAGAACATCTCTGATCACGCCTTCCTTCGGAAGGGAAGTAAAGCCGTTGGTTCCCGGTTCATGAGTTGATGGTTCGATAGGTAGGGTCCAGGTGTGGGAGCTGCCTTCCTTGCGTCGCACAGTGGGGCAGCGAAGCCATTCGCGTGGCCAAAACCTCTAGTGCCGTTGGTTTGCTTTCTACAGCGATACAATGTTCTACAAAGTTGCTCAATATTAAAAGTGCCATCTTTTGAAAGTTTCATATCAGTTAATTTTTAAGCCACTTAGGTGGCGCTCGAGTCTATCTTTTGAACGGAGCATCCTAGCCGAATGGCTTTAGAGCAAAGTTGTGTAATGTGAAGTGTTGAGAAATGTTATCCAAGACATTGAAACTCTATGACTCACATTAAGCGAGATATCGGGCAATTAGGAAAACTAACCTCTAAAATTGAGTTTTTCCCTTTTTTCACCTATATACGTCAAATGTATAGGTTTTATACTCTGATAATTATCAAAATGGTTTTACTCATCCAATAAATACCCATTACTTTATATATCATGCTTATAAAGGCTAAGATAAGGACGAGCAGTTTCTTCAGCAAAATTTCGAAATGCTGTTATGTTGATCGAAAATCCGGAAGACAACGTACGAAGAATTAATCATTTTGTTCGACCATTTTCCACAGAGATGGCGCTGTTCCGCTGGTAGGAAGTGATAAAAATCCCCATATAGAAATTGAGAGAAGTGGGAATAATTCGCTTTCGGTGCACATTCAGGTGAAAAAAAGTGAACGACAACCTAAAGAAATTAATCAGGGACTTTGTCGTTCAGTTTTTTCCCGGAAATTATTGTTAAACAAGCTACAATTAAATAAAAATAATTTTTCCCCATACAGCTTTACCTGCTTTACTACCAGTCCCAGAGAGCCAAAAAAAATCAAATTTAAGAGAGAAATTCTCTCTCACGAGCTCAATCTCTCAACATGCCATGTATTTTGTTGACACTCGATTTGTGATTTCCCTTTCACAGATTATAAAATAGAGTACCTGTCACTACAAAACATGTCTGGTATCTCTATATATGCATTTGCTTTAACATTTGAAGTCCCTCCTCTTTTACATATTCTGCGCAATAGATACTTTATGCCCCGCCCCATACATAAAATTCGGCGGGAAATTCTGTGAGGGGTGAGCTATTTTGTGTGCAGAATGTGTAAAAAAGGAGGGACTTCGACAGACCAGACAGGTTTTGCACTGCAGTGTCCTCTGTGAACAATTATAGGAAAACAGATTGTGTCTAGTTTCCGATTGATGTCACCGCAAACAGCAGCTGTGACATCCGATGGAACGTGAATGCAGAAGCTTGATAAAATGATCAATTGTATCGCATCGGTCTTAATTCGTCATTAATATGTTAATATTAAATTTTTCTGATTGTTTGTAATCTATTCAGATCAATAGCATCTTATCATGTTTTACACACAAAGCAAAGTTTCAACAAATTTGAAAGAATTTACCATACACACTTAGAAATAACTAATTTTACACGTGACGGAATCAATCTTTGACAGAAAGTATGAAAAGTTAACACAAATGTCATGTAAAATTAAGGTCTCCGAGACTGAAAAGTTCGATACTCGACGAAAACTACGTTTGATTGAATTGAATTTCGCGTCTGTTATGACTCAATTTTATGTCAAATTTGACGCTCGTATATGTCAGTTCCAGAGCATCTAAATTTACATCTATTTTTCTAATTGTGTATGCAATATTCAAATAATGTTATATGAAAATGCCTGCAGTTGCCTGTTGAACTGTGGTTGTAACTTAACCCAACAAGGTCTACACTAATCACTGTAAAAAAATTGGCTGCTACTTTTGGCTATATTTTGAGTAATTGACATTTTTATGCATCTCTTTTTTGAGACATTTATGTTAACTATATAATAAAGCATGATATATAAAGTAATGGGTATTTATTTGATGAGTCAAACCATTTTGATAATTATCAGGGTATAAAACTTATACATTTGACGTACATAGGTGAAAAAAGGAAAAAACGCAATTTTAGAGGTTAGTTTTCCTAATTGCCCGATATCTCGCTTAATGTGAGTCATAGAGTTTCGATGTCTTGGACAACATTTCTCAATACTTCAAATTACACAACTTTGCTCTAAAACCATTCGGCTAGGATGCTCCGTTCAAAAGATAGACTCAAGCGCCACCTATGTGGCTTAAAATGAACTAATATGAAACTTTCAAAAGATGACGCTTTTAATATTGAGCAACTTTGTAGAACATTGTATCGCTGTAGAAAGCACACCAACGGCGCTAGAGGTTTTGGCCACGCGAATGGCTTCAATGCCCCACTGTGCGTCGGTAGCATTGGTGCTCAGCACGGAAAACAAGATCGACGGAAAACAAATCAAGGAAAAGAAAAGAACAATGCTATCTTAGTTGGACACTTAAAAATTTACAAAAATCTTAGAACAACAACTTTTAGGAAAAAATTTGAATTTTAAACAATGTGTATGAAAATAAGCATAGAGTTAGTTTTCTGTGCAAAAAATTACATTTAAAAATGAATGAGCAAAAAGTTCACATGTGTCACAAAACTATCTGTTCTATGATTTTTATTAAAACTTGAACTTTAAAAGTTTATAGAAGATATAAATTAAAATTATTAAAAATATGCAGCTTTTCCATAGCAAAACGATGTAGTGGTTTTCAGATTTTCGATTTTTATCAAAAAAGCATTACTTTGTCTCAGACCTTATTTCGATTGAAAGTGACGTATTCGAGTTATGATTTGTTGAAAAATATCAAATAATATTTAAGAAGTTATGGTGATATTCAAAATGACCGTATTTTAGCTCAGTTTTGAGTAATTTACCATATCAAACAATTATGCAAATTTTCATTAAAATCAGAAATAGTCGAGCCTGAAACTCATTTTTTTTTGTTTCTATTTGTCCAAGTTGTTTTAAAATGAAAATTCACCATTTGCTTAGTAACACAATTAAAGTCATATGAATTTCACCCCAATAGCCATTATTTCACCGAAAGTCCAGATTTTGATCATGAATCATGGTCATGAGATTTTTCGAGGTGATATTTTGCACCAATAGAAGCAATAAAATGCTCCCTAAAAACCAATAATTGACCCTTAAAAAATAGACAAATGTACCAATATTTAAGATGAAATGCTCAATAAAAAAAGGTGGATGAACCATAAATATGTAAAACTGCACCAGTGAAAATAAAAATATGAGCGTTGTTCCCAGCTTTCGTTCAACTCCTGGCTTGTGGTTCACTTTCATCCGTTCTTGGAACCGTTGGAGGACCCTTGAGATGGTTGAATGATGTATATTCATCAGTTTTCTAAAGGCGCGATGCTACAACCAGGTTTCGAGCTAGGGAGGGGCAAAAAAAAAGTTACTATGGAAAATTTGGTCAAATGCCATTTCACCGAAAGCCTTTGTGTTGCTGAGTTAAGGGGGTTAGGCTGTTGCCCCCCAGCTCCTCTCTGGCCAGGATTTTGCCTGTGGGTGAACAAAATCCTTTCGCGAATGGGTTGCTAATTTTCTTCCATCTCGACCTGAATCTCTTAGTTGACATCTGCACAACTGAGCGGATGTATACATTACACTCTAAAGAAACACTGGGAAAAATTTGGTTAATTTGGGTCAAGTATGAAAAAAAAATATTGCAAGCAAGCATGGGAAAAATCGTTCCATTTTGCATTCTCAACTCACTCACACGCATACAACATCAGAAACGAACAGCAGCTTGTGCGAGCCACACTGATTTCGTTCGTATTCGCATTGCTTCTATTTTCTTCGATGAATGCAGAATTGAGCAAAACAGACAGCTGAGCGTAACATGAATAATTCTGAGTGTTAGTAGTGTGGATGATTCCTCTTTTATTAATTATTAATTTAAGAAAACAAAACTGTATTAATTGTACTAAAGGGTGATACGGTCAAAATTTGGTCAAGGGAAAACGCGTGTAAATCGTTGAAATCGTTTATTTAAAAAATCAAATTAAATTTCTTTTTCAAGTTCAATTAGTATAAAATTCAGGAAAAATATTCAGTTAGGCTTCCGCTTTTCCAAATCCGAATTGCCGGGCCTTACGCTTGACCCCTGCCATCAGATTTTGTACAGCCACCTTGTCCACCTTCTTCGCCGCAGAAAGCCAGTTTGCCTTGAACTGCTGCTCGCCCTTAGCAGTTTTTTTGGTCTTCTTTAGGTTCCGCTTGACAATAACCCAGTATTTCTCAATTGGGCGGAGCTCTGGCGTGTTGGGAGGGTTCTTGTCCTTGGGAACCACCTGCACGTTGTTGGCGGCGTACCACTCCATGGCCTTTTTACCGTAATGGCAAGATGCCAAATCCGGCCAAAACAGTACGGAACAACCGTGTTTCTTCAGGAAAGGCAGCAGACGTTTATTCAAACACTCTTTCACGTAAATTTCTTGGTTGACAGTCCCGGAAGCTATGAAAATGCTGCTTTTCAAGCCACAGGTACAGATGGCTTGCCAAACCAGATATTTCTTTGCGAACTTTGACAGTTTCATGTGCTTTAAAACATCTGCTACCTTTCCCCTTCCTTTTGCCGTATAAAACTCCTGTCCCGGAAGCTGCTTGTAGTCGGCTTTGACGTAGGTTTCGTCGTCCATTACCACGCAGTCAAACTTCGTCAGCATCGTCGTGTACAGCCTCCGGGATCGCGCTTTGGCCGTCGTATTTTGTTTATCATCGCGATTTGGAGTCACTACCTTCTTGTAAGTCGATAGTCCGGCTCGTTTTTTGGCTCGATGCACGGTTGTAGACGATACACCCAGCTTATTTGCGGCATCTCGGAGAGAGAGGTTAGGGTTTCGCTTGAAACTACCGGCAACTCTCTTTGTCGTCTCAGCGGCTTCCGGTTTTCGATTTCCCCCCGATCCAGACTTCCTGGCTGTCGACAAACGTTCCCCAAACACTTTAATTACATTTGTAACGGTTGATTTGGCAACTTTAAGCGATTTTGCCAACTTTGCGTGCGAGTAGCTCGGATTTTCGCGATGCGCGAGCAAAATTTTGATACGCTGCTCTTCTTGCTTGGACGGCATTTTGACAACTGAAGAGTGAATTCCAAAATCAAAATAGGAGCAACATTCTACACACACACACCTTCAAAATGAGGGGTGTTCAGGTTTTTTAAATGCAAAATTGAAAGAAATACGTCAAGTTGATATTGACCAAATTTTGACCGTATCACCCTTTAGTCTACGTTGGTTGACGAAATAAAATAAATAAATAAATTATTATTTTTTCCATGCTGAGCCTTTTACGAGTGCATTCTGCTGAGTGAGCTGAATGAGAATTTTGCAGAAAGAATCACTTTTTATTTTCTAGCTTTAAACATATATTGACACATTTATATCGCTATTAATATCGAAAAAACTGTTATACTGTAACACATAAACATAAGCGTCACGCAAATAACTTAAAACTGCTGTGGCCAATTCAACTGATTTAAATCCAGGCCAGTGACAAGGCCTATACCAACAGCAGCGTTTGACAGTAGGCAGCATGTCCCAGGCTCAAATCGTTTATTTTGCTGTACTGGGCCCGCTGTCATGGTATAACATGTTGCCTACGCGCCTGCCACTGGGGTGTTTAAATCAGTGAGCCAAAAACTATCTGACTCGGCTATTTAAATCGTTAGCATTCGGATTTTACGCATTCAATCTGGTTCTCCCTCGCTAGAGAAAATTGTTCGGCTGTCTTTCAGTTTATCCTTCTTTCCTTCTACTGCTGTCAGTTCTGTTCTGAGTCGAGCTGCAGAGTCACTTGGTAGGAAAAATTTACACTCGTTCGGCAATCTGTTTGTAGGCGAGGATGGCTATTTTGATTCTGTGGTGCTCGCGCGATTGAATGATTTTTTCCATGCTTGATTGCAAGTTGTATTGAACATTTCTGTGTTTTTAGGGAGCATTTCATCTTTTGGAGACATTGATCTTGTTTTAAGGAGAGTAGGGGAAATGTATGTAATGTCGGCCTAAGTGTCTCTAATTTGGGCTCATACATAAATTCAGCAATCGACTAAATCTTCAATAGCAACCAAAAATATCCATTAGTACCGTCCCAATGACGCGTTCATCTAAATACAATTGATAAATAGCAGATTTTTAGCGATGGGCCCAATCTTAGATCCAAATTTTGTTTATTGAGCATTTCAACTCAAGTGTTGGCACATCTGTCTATTTTTTTATGGGGTAGTTTATGACATTCTATTGAACTTAATGGTTAAAAACTGGGCATAAGAACATATTCCAAATCTCAAAGGCAGACCAAATCGGAACACCACTGTATTTGCAAGTCCACCAAATGGCAAGCAAAACCGTTTCCACGTTCCATTTCAAGCCTGTCCACGAACAGCGAATCATTGTTGGCCATCAGTCTTCATTTTCCGACATATGAGAGCCTATTTCTAATGTGCTTCCACCCCGGTAACTGTTGAATGTGGCCTTGACCGGAAAGCATAATCCTCAACTAATGCCCACCCATCAGCTTGGGATGTGCCTCCGTTACACAAGACAACACATAATAGGTCACTAACTAATCAAACACCGAAACATCCCTTGCTCTAACTTCTGCTGCCAACAATTAATAAGCGATGGAGGTCAGAGCTGTGCAGTGCAATCGAAAAATAGCCATGGCGAAAATCGGAAAGGTGTCTTTCTCTCTACAATCGATATGATTTACTATGATATTTGCCGTTTCTTTCTGTTTACATCGTTCGGAACAGTGCCAGTTAGAGCTCGGAACGTGAGCGGAAATAATTGCAACTCAGTAGAGCCAGGCAGGTCCGAAAGCCCCACAAGGCATTCCGATACGATCACTGTTTTATTGGGTTAATCAGTTTCCAGGTGTGTTTTTATGGCAATTTAGCACGTCGTGCAGAGGAATTTATGTACCGACAGAGATTTGCTGATTTTTTTTTTCGGATGGTGCTAGACAGTGAATGGGCTAGTTTTCGGTTTCCACTTTGCTATACTATTCATCCTATTTGATTGATTATCCTCATGAAAATGATTGACTTTCAGACACATCACAGTCGACTTACGAAAGTAAACAGAAATTAATTCATCGTTTTTGCCATCCATTCTCAACTGTGGTGCTTCAACTCATAGAAGAGCCCGTCTTTCACCGGAGAACACTGGCAAACTTCAACCCATTATCCGAAGATTATCCTGCTTTGCAGCATTCACTCACCAAACCACCGGTTGAATTAATCCCACCAACATCAGCTTATGTTTATACTTAACATAATCCAGCTATAAGCTTTCGCCAACTTTCATAACCGCATCGTACAGAAATGTTAAGTGCCATATGCTCTAATGAACGGAACGCCAAGGCATCATCAGTCGGTCGTCGGTCGGAGTGTTGCGGCAACATGCGGACGAGTTGACAGGCTCGATTTGATTTACGACTTTTTAACCGATGGATATCGCACCCGAATGTTTCGACGGTTTCGCTAAGGTTGAAGGTTGCCGAAAGCATTGCGAGGGCAAACAGCCAAAAGGAGAATCATCAGCTCAGCAAAAACACATGTAGGTTCCTACACATGCTTGCCGACTAACCAACTGACCGACAGACCTGATGCCGTCCGTCAAAAATCGTGCCTTTGCGTGCTGAGCTCGATATGCGATGGCTGTTAATTGATGAAACATGTTCCTTGTCGTTTACACGGACACGGTTTTGGGGGTCGATTTAATGGGTCGCAGTTTATTTTTCCCCTCTAGGCGTCCCGTTCCGGGCCTGAGGAGTGCGCAGTAGTAGCAGCCAACTAATGTGAGATTGAATGGCCATAATTGAGGTGATCATCTGTCGTTTTGCGTCCAGCTGTGACCTACTGATGGCTGCTGGCTGACGGTTTGAACCTTCGGGGAGCTATTTATGGGTATATTTTTGGTTGGATGATGGAGTGATTGTGATTGAATAAAAGGCTGAATCAGAGTTGTGCTTTGAAGGTATTGCAAATAGCGTTGATCCGAATGCATTAAATGATGTTTATTATTCGATTAATCGCCCTTTTTCTCACACGGTTCCCTTCCTAATGGCGTCTTGATTTGTAGTCACTCCGATTTAATTAGCCATACTAAATCGCACCGCTGATCCAACTGCATCCACTGCATTACATTGCCCAATTTCATGGCAATAAAATCAGCTTTTAGCGTCAGCCGCCGCCGTCAGTCCGTCATCGGTCAATCTACGTAAGGTGTTTCTTTCATGTCTTTGTCTTTGCCGATGAAATCTTTCGAAGTGACGAACCTTTTAAACGAATTTCGACGGTTATTAAATAATCGGAGGCTTTTTGGAATGAATTCCTTTTTTGTCATTTTTTAAAATGCTTGCAAAAAGGCACTTGCCAATTGAACATAAGAGGGGATAATAATTTATAAGCCCATTACTGGGCGCGCACACAAAGGCCCTCTGAAAGATCGATCGATCCGCGAAAAATGACCGTTTCGTAAAACTTTGTGCAATGCAAACTCGGCACGAATGACTGACGACCGTGTTGAGAGAGAGAGAGAGACCCCCTCTCTCCGGTTCCTCCGCCCATAATGTAATGTTTATTAGTAATTGTCCATGAAATGTGAATCGTCCAAATGACTGGGCACCACACGACGAGTAAAGAGAAGGTGATTTACAGCGCAGCAGTTAGGAATAATTTGAAACCGAATCGGATAAAAAATATAATGCAATTATGACGATTCTTTGGATGGCTATTACTCAAGCCTGTTTTGTTGGAATCTAGTTTTGCGGTGCTTTGAGGGCACGCTGAATGCTGAAGCAATTGTAATGGACTTCTGATCAGGCATGGCAAATCATTTACATTCATTTCGTGCATTCATTTACATTCATTTGCCTCTAACTTTTTGCATAAATGAATTTCGTAAAATGATGTATAAAGCTTTTGTAGGTTTTGATATTAGCTTCAACTGTTGTCAAATACTAAAATCTGTATATCTTATGCATGATGAACCAGAGCGAACAGAACCCACTACTGTATTTTATTGAATGTAGATTACATTCCCTGAAAAATAGTAACAAGTTCCGCCAGCTCTAGTTCGTCATGCGTAAGAGGTACAGATTTGAGTTTTTTACAATTTTTTTAGCTAATATTAAATCAGTTTCGGCTTGGCAGTCTGGCAATCACTCAATCAGAACAAATTAATTTTGTAATTTGTCCCTACGTTTCGGCCCTGATTAGGGTCTTCTTCAGGGGAAACTGAGGGGAATTTTATTTTTGAATCAATTGTTTCATATTTTATAAATATTTTACACTCACAATTGTTGGATTTGTTCTTTGTCTAAATACTGTTTGAAGTCTAGCGTCTGTTTTTTGCTGGTAAATTTTTATACATAGCGGTTTTTAGTTGAATATTCAAAGTTTTGTTGAATTTTTTATAATTTGTGTCGGGTGTAATATTTGCGGTTGTGCACTCTTCGAGGGTTATGGTGGCTATGGTTAAATGGTGGGAACGGGTTTTATAGTTGAGTTTTTAAGTTGGATTCAGGTGGGCATAATTGGTACTGCTGTTGGGCATTGATAGATTTGGTTTTTAGTGAGTGTAAGATCTTCTATTGACTGTATGGGGTATACTATATCTATGGCACATTTCATGGAATGCAAGTGTATTTGTGTTGTTGCTTCGATCAACTATTGCTGTTTTCTCCAAATTGAATCTGTGTTCGTGGGTTATACCAACAATCAATACGAAACTAACGATTTTAAATTGATCATTTTGTCAAGCTTCTGCATTCATGTTCCATCAGATGTCACAGCTGTTGTTTGCGGTGACATCTATCGGAAACTAGACACAATCTGTTTTCCTATAATTGTTCACAGAGGACACTGCAGTGCAAAACATGTCTTATACCTCTATATATGCATTTAGATTAACATCCAAAGTCCCTCCCTTTTTACACATTCTGCACACAAAATAGCTCACCCCTCACAGGATTTCCCGCCGAATTTTATGTATGGGGCGGGGCATAAAGTATCTTTTGTGCAGAATATGTAAAAAAGGAGGGTCTTCAAATGTTAAAGCAAATGCATATATAGAGGTGCCAGACATGTTTTGTAGTGTCAGGTACTCTATTTTGTAATCTGTGAAAGGGAAATCACAAATCGAGTGTCAACAAAATACATGGCATGTTGAGAGATTGAGGTCGTGAGAGCAAATTTTCTCTCTCTAATTTGAATTTTTTGGCTCTCTGGGGACTGGTAGTAAAGCAGGTAAAACTGTATGGGGAAAAATCATTTTTATTTAATTGTAGCTTGTTTAGCATTAATTTCCGGGAAAAAACTGAACGACAAAGCCCCTGACTAATTTCTTTAGGTTGTCGTTCACTTTTTTTGACCTGAATATGCACCGGAAGCGAATTATTCGCACTTCTCTCAATTTCTATATGGGGATTTTTATCACTTCCTACCAGCGGAACAGCGCCATCTCTGTGGAAAATGGTCGAACAAAATGATTAATTGGCTCACCACTTTAGTAGCCCATTGGTCCCAAGCAAACGAAAAACGTACCCTATTCTAGTTGAAATTCTATTACTACACTATGTTTGTTTTGATTCGCTATGAAAGTTTGACAGATAACATCAGGGGTGTGTGGATTCATGCAGAACATGCAGGGGTGAGTGAAATAGCTTGGGACTGCTTGGGACCGTTGTTCTGGTACTGAGTGAGCCAAAAATAATAATGATTTTCTTCGAGACCCAGTGGTCTTAGAGTTACCTCTATGGTTATACTGTGTTCGATCATAGCTGTTTTGTTTGTTAGATCAGCTAATTGTGTTTCATCAGCGCCGGAAGATAGTATTGTTTCTTGTTTGTTTACAAGTGATTAAAGTCCCGTGATTAGCTTGTCAAATTGAAATGAAAATCGAAAACAAAGCAGACGGTGTATGCTTAACATGCGCGGTGTTAAACCAACCGATTTTCACTAATAAGAGATATTATTGAGTAATATATAATTATAGCTAGTATACAAATAAACAAATTAATAGTAGTGATGATGCAGTTGGAGTAAGTTGCATTATTGCTTAATCTATTGTGAATTCCTATACTAAAATTTATGAACTTTTATGAAACTTACAGGTTATGATCTACTACACATATTATATCTATTGTATTTGCTGAATCATACTAGCTTAAACTAGCTAAAATAGTAAGTAAACTTATTCTAAATAAATTATAAACTATCGTAATCCTAATGCGATGTCATCCATCAAAGCTATTGCAATTGAACCAAGTGAATCGAACGAATTCGACTAGAAGTAGAGTTGAGTTAGAAAGGTCACCGGAATTGTAAGGAAATTATAACTCTCTACAATATGTTTGCTAATGATTATTGTTTTTCTAGTTTTAAAGCATTGTTCAATCAAAGACCACGAACTGCTAAAAGAACCGAGACTCATTGTACCTACTTCGACGTTGTAACACCTACAAAATAAACAATCCTTCCGGATCAAAACGCTGTCAATAGTTTCTTGCTACGACAACTAGAGGCGCTACAGTAACTACAAAAAGCGGTCAAATACTAACTGGAACAGACTTTAAGTTCAGGGAAGATTCAAGAACATCATCTGGAGAATTTTGAAAACTTATGTGAGGTTCCAAAAACTTCAGGGGAGCTTGTACAACTTCAGAGCATTTCCATTCAACTCTACGGAAATTGTAGGATCCTATCAGAAGTTACGGGAGCTCCAAAACATTGTAAGAAGTTTTATAAGTTAGTTCAGACAACTCCTAAGAAGCGTAAAGAAATTAAGAAATTTTTTTATTAACTTTAGGGAAGTTAAGAGGGGGGGGGGAACAACAGATAACTTTAAAGCAGTTATATTAATTTCAAGAAGCAGCAAGAACTTATAAGAAGTTTCAAGCAACTTTGGAAAATACCGATAATTTTAGATATGTTCCAAAAACTGGAAAATTGCATGATCTTCAGGAAAGTTCCATAAATTCTAGAACGCTTGCCGGAACATTAGGTGAATTCCGAAAACTTCAGGGAAGTTCAGAGAAGATCTGGGAAATTTAGAGATTTAGAAGATTGAAGAGAAGAATGTTCAGACCTTCATTGTAATTACAAACAGGGAAACTCTGTTTTTTTAAGCCTTAGTTCAGGGTAGTTTAAAGATCTTGATGAATTATATTTTATTAATTCAGGGCAATTCCATGAATTTCAAGAATTTTCTTAGATCTTCAGTGACAATTCTGGAACGACGGTAATTATTTGGATTAAGAATTTTTGGAAACTTCACCTAAGAGAAGTCCTGATAATTTCAGGAAAGCACAAAAACTCAAAAGAAGTTAAGACAATTTCAGAAAAGATTAGAAAACTTCACAGAAGTCCAGTGTTCTTCAAATAATATCAGAACATTTCAGTAAAATTATGGAAACTACCGAACGGGGAGACTCTATCTAAGATGCAGGAAATTTTCTGGTTTGCTGTTGTGGGATGTACTCGCGCTTAACAGATAGAAACACGATTGGTTATGATTTGGAAGATTTCCTGCAAAAAAGTTAAGGGCGCTGCGAGTAGATGGGTTTAGATGCAAGAGATGAAAAAAGATTTTTCGTAGATTGATACGCTAGTGTGAGATTTTTCGACCATTTAAAATCGAGATTTAGATGTGTCGCATCTCTCGGTAACTACAGAGAAGTTCCGGGAATTCCTAAAAAATAATGAATCTGTCATAATTTTATTTTTTAATCTTATTGTAAACGTGTGCTTCTGGATATCTGAGGTACATGAGCGAATCAGCTATCATTCTTGAAAATTTTTCAACACCCCTCACCAACGGGAGAGTTTGGTAAAGGGAATGCTCGAACCGATTCGTACCTTCCTTAAAGATGTCCTTTTTTCGCATTCTACTTTCTATATACTTTCATCTCCTCATCTATGGTATAAAATGTTCACTTTTAGTCTGATATTGACGTTAAGCATCTTCAACAATAGTAATTATGGATAAATTTGTTTTATATTCGGATCATTCGTTTGAGGAATACGGTTAAGATTCTTCGATCTTCCGTAGATGGTTGCTTGTTAATTCCCGGAAGAATTCTCTTATATACTTTTCATAAAATTTGAACTATCATTCATCAAAAATTATTATGTAAACATTCCCAATCTAAATTGTTGAAATTATGCTTCATATTAATTAAAATGAATTAGACTTAGAGTGACTATAACTAGGTGAATATGAGTATCATTTCAACAATTTTGTTCCTGAAATTGCTGAGTCCTGTTGAAATGTGTACAGTCAGTGCTGTGTTCCTAAAATTTGAGCTAAGTTGTCGCACCCAATATTGACCAGCGCCCTTAAAATATAAATCTGCCTAAAATAACGATGCGTCCGCCCCCAATGTTGATGGAAACCTCGTAAACCAAACCTTTGCTACTTTTAGCAAAAGTGGAATTCCAAACTCCTCGAGCATATGTGCGTGTCAATAACGCAATCGTCACTACGCAAATCTTTGAAATAAGAATAAGAGATGTTTGTGCTGTTACAATTGATGTTACCTTTGGAAACCTGTATAGGCAATTCGTTTACTTACAACTTGAGTAACGGTATGATGTGATATGAGGGGCTCGTTGGCCTTAGAGCAACCGTTTTTACTTACTGAGCAGAACATCCTGAATCTAATCTCAAGCCCATCCACATCACGATTCGTCAATCGTTTTATTTGTTAATGTGACTGCATGGTAATAACAGCAACTCGATGATTAAAAAGGAGCTCGTTTGCCTAGAAGCAAACGTTTTTGCTTACTGAGCAGAAGACCATGGGTTCAATCCCAAGCTCCTTCGCGTTATAGATCGTTAGGACATCAATTCAGCTTATCGTTTACCAAAACGAACCCTGCTGCAAACCCAACCCTCTTACCCAACATCCCATTGATTCCTCGTGGAAGTGCAGAGAACTCCTCGGCTTCCATCAAAGCGAGTGTCACGTCAACACATTCCTACCCATTCCTTTTTTGACCTGCATTCAGGCGCGGCTGGCGCTGGTATTGCCTAATTCGAGATCACCAGTTTTTACACATTGAGGATGATTGCTAGTCCCAAGCATCGTCTATTGGTTCTCTGTGTAATTACAGCTGGTCTGGCAATAACAGAGTAGCAACCGTGGGCGGTCAATCATGCTCATGCTCATGCTCATATCAGGTTCTTGTTTAAAACGATCCTAAAATCTCGTGACATTACTGCCGAAAGTGTCAAATCTGACCAAAGAATTTAACACTTTCGGAAGTGAGTCTATCTTTGAGTGATTCAACATTTTCCCCCACTGAACTCAAACTTTTCTGAAGTTATGTTATGAGCTGAATACACGGATCCAGTGTTTCCAATTTTTCCGAAGTGATTTAAAACTTTTGTAAAGTTCAGTACTGTTCAAAGCTATTCTGTACGAGCTATTTTTTTTCTGAAATGGTCCAGAACATTTTCCAAAGTGATCCTAAGCTTTTCTCAAGTTATTCAGAACTTTCTGAAGAGATTTCAAATTTTCCTAATGTAATGTAATGTAATGTCAGTATGGACAGATCTCGTTTTTGGAAACGTAACTACAGTGCATTCTCTACAACTCAAGTTATAGAATTATCGAGTTATAGAATAACAATCCCATACAAATTTGCTATCGTAGTAGCCATGTCACTTATTGTTATTATGGTTATATAACTCGATATCGAGTTAGTAAACATCGAGTTGTTGAGAGTTGACTGTACTTCATCTATGTTGCCAAAATCGAGACCTTTTTCGATGTGTCACTGTTGAGTGGCTTAGCGATAAAAATCAATACTCGCTTATGTGAATCTTGTTGAAAAACTATTGAAAAATTCGAGGAAGTGAAGAGAATCTCTCGGTTTTTGACAGTCCTATTGACCTACATTTGGAAGCGGCCAGCGCAGTTATTGCCTAGCGTAAAATAAGAGATCACCCGTTTTTACACATTGCAGATGCATGCTAGTCCAACGCATCGTTTGTTGCTTCTCTGTCAGATAATCTGGTAATAATAGAGTAGCAACCGCGAGTGGTTAATCATATGAGTATGAGTGCAAAATTAGGTCTGTACTATCTGAACTAATTCAGTACATTCTGAAGTTTTTCTGCAGTAATTCAGTACTTCTCAAACTGATTCCGAGATTTTCTAAAGTGTTTCAGTACTTTCAGAAGAGATTTTGAACTTTTATTAAATGATTATGTGCTCTCCAAAGTGATTCCGATTTTCCTGAAGTGATTAAATATTTTCTGAAGGGATTCCAAACATTTCTGAAATAATTGAGTTATTACAAAGTGATTCAACTCTTGGTGAAGTGATTGTAAACTTGAGATAATTGATACAGTACTTTCCGAAGTTTTGTGAAGTTTGCTGTTCAGTTCTTTCCGGAATTATTTAGTTTTTACGGAAGCGATTACAAATTTTCTGGAAAGATTAAGTATTTTCCAAAGGGATTCATCTTAAGAAGTTTCTTAAGTCATTCAATACTATGCGAAAAGAGCTTTTCTAAAGTGATTCATTACTTTCAGAACTGATTTCAAACTGTTCAAAAGTGATTCAATTCTTTCTGAAGTGATTCAGTACTATCGGAAGTGATAACAAACTCTATAGAATTATTCAGTACTTTTCAGAGTGATTCCAAACATTTCTGAAGCGATTCAGTACTTTCAGGAGTGATTCCATTTTTTTTCTGGGTTGATTACAAACTTTCTGGGATGATTCAGTACTTTCCAATATGAATCCGAAATTTTCTGAAGTTATTCAATATTATCGGAAGAGATTCCGAGCTTAAAGTGATTCAATACTTTCCGAAGTGAATCAGTGAACGGCGCCGGTGGTGTAATGGTAAGCGTGATTACCTCTCACCCCAGCAGGCCTGGGTTCAATTCCAGTCGGCGCCGCCGGGATGTTCTGAGGCACAACATCTCTGATCACGCCTTCCTTCGGATGGGAAGTAAAGCCGTTGGTCCCCGGTTCATGAGTTGATGGGTCGATAGGTAGGGTCCAGGTGTGGGAGCTGCCTTCCTGGCACGTCGGTAGCATTGGTGCTCAGCACGGAAAACAAGATCGACGGAAAAAAACAAACCAAAGGAAAAAAAAAAAAAGTGAATCAGTGCTTTCTGAAATAATTCAGTACTTTCTGAAGTGATCATGAACTTTTTCAAAGTGATTCCAAACATTCCTGAAGATATTCAGTATTTTCCGAAGTGATTTCGAACATTTCTGAAATGATTCAGTGCATTCCTAAGTGATTCAATTATTGTCAAAGTGAACTTTCCGCAATGATTCAGTACTTTCCAAAGTGATTTCGAATATTTATTTAGTTTTTCTGGTCTTATTATGAAGTTATTCAGTACTTTGTGAAGTGACTCTTAATATTTCTGAAGTAATTCAGTACTTTTTGAAGTGATTCCGAACATTTATAAAGTGATACAATACATTCCTAAGTGATTCAGTAGTTTCCGAAGGGATTGAAAACATTTCTGAAGTGATTCAGCACTTCCAAAGTGAGTTAAAACTTTACTGAAGTGATTTTGAACTTTTCATAATTTATTCAGTGCTCTCTGAAATGATTCAGTACTTTCCGAAGTGATTCCGAATTTTTATGAAGTGATTTATTTTTTTTTCTCAAGTGATTCAGTACTTTTTGAAGTGATGTCGATCTTTTTTATATAATTCCAAACGTCTCTCCCATACCTCACCGTGAAATTCTTTGAAAACATTATCATGTCAAAATTTCTATCTTACGCCAACTTTTGTCCGCTTATCAAGATTTGCACCGTTAGTGATTAACCACAATCAGATGAACTTTTTAACAGTTCAGTGCTATCATTTACCCCTTTTCCCCCAATCAGGGGCACAGGTAACTTCAATTTTACAATTTTTGATTGATTGTTTCCGTAACATGTTTATCAAAGGCGCAAGTCATTTCAAATTTAATATTTTGTCAATTTCCCCCGGAACATGTTCACCAGAAGTCTAAGCCATTTAAAATTTAATATTTTTTAAAAATATCTTCCTAACTATTTACTTCAAATTTAAAGATTTTAAAAAAATTTTAAGTATATTTTTTCCCTGAACATAGACCTGTTCATGAAACCAGGGGCGCTAGCATTATCCTTTTTTTTAATTTTTTCTTAATCATATTTCCAAGGGGCACAAGCTATTTAAAATTTAACACTAGTTTTCATTTTTTCCTGGATCATGTTTACCAGAAGGGCAGGATGTTTTTTTTTATTTTTCCTTAAACTTGTCTACCAGGGACACTACCCATTTCACATTTGTATGTGTTTTTAAATGTTCCTCTGATCATGTTTAGCAGGGGCACAAACCATTTCAAATTTATCAATTTGGATAAATTTTTACCTGTACATGTTTACCCGAGGTGAAAGCCATTTCAAATTTTACATTTTTTTTTTTAAATAAAATTGTCTACCAGGGGCGCAAGTTATTTTTAATTTGAAATTATTTTTATCAAATTCGCTGAACCAAATTTAATGTTTTTATCATTTTTTCTAGAACATGTTTATCATGTTCAAATTTTACGATTTTGTATCCCTGATCATATCAGGGCTGCAGACTATTTCAAATTTCATGTTTACCAGGTACTAGCTATTTCTAATTTTCACCTGAACTTGTCTACCAGGGGCGCAAGCCACTTGAAAATTAACATTTTTATTCAACTTTTACCGCAACTTGTCTACCAGGGCGCTAGCTATTTCAATCTTTATATTTTTTAAAGATTTTTCAGATTTCACATTTTTTTTAATTTCCTTGAACATGTATATTTGGGGCGCTATTGACTTTAAATTGAACGATTTTAATCCTTTTAAACTTGCCTACCAGGGGCGCAAGTAATTTCAAATATATAATTTTTAATCGTTTTCCAGAACGTGTTTATCAGGGGTGGCTGCCATTTTAAATTTACTGATTTCTAAATCTACCTGAACATGTATATCAGACGCTAGTTATTACAAATTTGATATTTTTAAACTTTCCATTGAACTTGTTAATTGGGGTGCAAGTGGTCGAGGTGACTGACTTGGGTGCAGTGTATTTTTAAAATTTAAAATTTGCGGTGAGATTTTGCTCTCATTGGATTGCTGTATTTTATCTATTTTGTAAACATTTTTTCGGTTTGCAGCTAAGCAGTCGCCGACTACCCGTGACTACCTACAAACACGGCACTGTGTACAGTATTGTAATGTTGTTTTAATTCTTGTCTTTATCTTTCCTTTCTTTACAGAACCAGGTGTGTTTTCCCGTCAGCAACAATCTTGAGGCTTCATAATAATAGTTTTCTATCGGTAACTATAAAACAACTGACCTTCCATTGAATGAAATCCTCTTGCTTTGATTAGTCACTGTAACATGGGACTGAGCATGAATCACAAACATCAAATTTCAATCATCTCATCCACTGGGAGAATGATATCCAACACCTAAATCAAATCGACGTTTGCCATGTTCGTGATGGAACATCATCGTTTTGCGTGATATCCGAGCATATCGTGATTCACACCTTTTTACAAGCAGCAACAGCCCCTACATAAGCATAGCTTCGAGGAATGAATCCAATCCTTGACGTGATACATTCAAACTACCCCCCTTTGGGCACTCGATGAATGGCGTTGCAGCGTAGCACCTATGTTGAACACACTTTTAAACGAATGTAGACTGCTGCTGATGACGGCTGCCACGGTAGAGCGGTGGAGTTTTATTACGAAATCATAAATTATATCGATGCTGCTGGCTGCTGGCTGCTGGCTGCTGGTCGTTCCAGTAGTACTTGGTGATGATGTGTTGATGGCAACTTGGCGACAACGACGGGCCATGGAAACTGGGTCATCAAACCAGGCAGGCAGGCAGACAGGCAGGAAGCTCGACGCCTGGTCCAGGTTGTCTGGACGCGTCGCTCGCTTAAGTTGGTCAACGACGCTAGGACCCGCTCGCTAATAAGCTCAGCTTTCTCTAAGGCGAAAGAACAAACAACCATGTGCGTTCCGTAGATTGATCCCGTCCGTCCGGTTCAGCCCCATCATCTCCTGGCCGCAAGAAGCGAAGATAACAAAGTCAACTTCGAGTCAATCAGGCAATTTATTTTTAGTGGTGCTTACTTGCGGTGACCTCGCGGATGGATGCGGGGGACTTCTTTGGCTTTCTTCTGCCTACATGTGTCTGCTCGTTTGGTTTGTCCATTAATAAAAATACTGCTTTTCGCTAATCTCCTGGACGTAATCGGCCGGCTTGGCGTGGCTGTGTGAGTGCACTGCGCTATTGCGGCTATTGTTTAGCGGTACCAGATTGTTTAGCGCTGATCTTTCGGTAACCTCGTTTTTCGTGGCTCGGCCTCGGGCTTACCGCCATGACGCACACAGGGCAAGTACGCGAAACGATGAGATTTGAAATCAGATATCAATTGTGGAAATTATTTCTTCGACTCTCGGCGTGTTGGTGGTGCCGAGCAAACGAGAAGGAAGAACCACCACGTGCCCGCATTGTAGCAATGCTGGCTGGGTCCGCCCGGAGGCCCCAGGTACTGTTATGCTAGGATCAAACAATCACGGAGCTAATGATAAATTATGGGTCTTTGCTCGCGCGGTGTGTTCAATTTTTTGCCTCATCCGCGGACGAGTGCCGTTACCGGGGATGGTAATAAAATTATCCGATTTCAATTTGACCCAGTGAAGAATTGCCGCAACTAATAGCAGATTTATGGTCTCAGTCAGTTGGGGAGGTTAGGATTTCTGTGATTAATTTGTAGGTCAGACACCGGTGATTGAGTCGCAGTTTAGAATCCAAAACAAACGTCTTCTAAAGGAAGGTTCAAAACATGAACAGATCATCAAATAAACAACTCAACCCAACAACTGAATCACCTCACGTAGGGCACTTCCTCTCAAGACAAAACCCTCCAAACCCATTGGCGGTGATGATGATGACGGTGGGAATCTTCATCTCCAGCCAGACAACCCATCAGGAAGAGACTCCACGATTGTCACTGTGGCTGTTTGTGTGCTGGCCGGCCGCCAGCCGGATGGGAAGATGGATGACTGAATTGACAATCCGACTTCCTCGTCCCAGTTGCAGCTCCGCAAACCAGCAGCAGAATGCGGTCGGTCACATTCAAATGATGGGAACTGGAGCCCCAGCCAAATGGCAAACGCAATGATGGGGAGAAAATAAAAATGTCGTTTCTCCCCTGGTCTTTCTTGTTTCTGAAACCACTGCAAACAGCGAGATTGAATTTTAATATACATAGCATGTTATGGCTTTGTGGGCTTCACATTTCCTCTGCCCTCTTTCTTGTTTTTGAGCGGGGGCTGGAAGATGTGGGTACAAAGTTGAACCCCAGGCCTTTAGAAGGTTTGGGGATTGTAGTTGAATTTTATGTGACTGGGGTCGAACGAGGGGGTCGTCACCTCACGGTCGTCAACCGACATCATAATGGTGGATGATGACTATGACAATGCGATGCGGAGGGAACTCAACCGAAACCAAAATCAGCCACAGGGGATGCAGGCACTCGTTGTGCTGTTCAGTAGCAGTACACAAATCACTAATTTTTAACATTGTTTTCAGAGGCACTCGTTTGAGTGAAAGGGAAGTCATTGCTTCTGAAAAGAAGACGATGATAAAATACACTCCGGATAATATTCACGTAAATGCTACGTGAAAACATACGTAGATTTTTTTCCATCGTACTTTTCACACAAGAGCTACGTGATTCTCATGTATGGGGCACTCATTTCATGAAGCTTAACCGTCACAGGATTATCACATGCAAGGTAGGTGATTTGGGCGGTGACATTCATTGGAGGATTCTAAGGCCTGTACTCGAAAAAAAAATGCACCAGACAAAATTGTTCACCAAAAATTTATTTTAAGTCGGATTTTCTTGAAACTTTCAAGGAATGAACAAATACATATGGATTATGTTTCGGCATAATTACTTTATTCAATTTCCTTTCCATCGCTGAAAGCCCGCACCTTTCCCTTAAGACCCCTCATTACATTTTTTGCAATGGTGGGGCCGACCTTTTTGGTCACTTTTATCCATTCTTTCTTCAACTCCAGCTCGTTCTTAAAAACCTTGAACGATTTTCGAACTTTGGCCTTCATTATGGCCCAAAATCTTTCCACCGGATGAATCTCTGGTGAATTTGGGGGGTTGGCGATTTTTGGTACAAAAACAACGTTATTGTCTCTGTACCAATCCAACGTCGATCGCGCATAATGGCATAATGTCAAGTCGGGCCAAAATAATGTCTCGCCTTCGTGGGAACGCAGGAAGGGCAACAGACGCTTTTGGAGGCACTCGGTGCGGTAAATTTCGCTGTTGATGGTACCCATTGTGATGTACGGTTTACTCAGTTTACCGCATTGGCATATGGCCTGCCAGAGCAAGTACTTTTTGGCGAATTTGTCCACTTTCTTCTTCTTTATGTCTTCCGGAACATCAAACCGTGATTTGGCAACGTAGAACTCCAGCCCCGGTATCTGCTTTGCGTCTGCCTTGATGTAGGTTTCGTCATCCATAACCACACACATCGGTTTCGTTAACCACTCTCGATACAGCTTCCTTGCGCGGGATTTGGCCGCCGTGTTTTGTTGATCACGCCGGTTCGGTACCTTCCGGACCTTGAATACACGAAGCCCAGCTCGTTTCATGGTTTGCTGAACGAACCAGGCGGAACACTTTGCCTTCAGAGCCGCGTCGCGAATCGAAAGGTTCGGATTACGCTTGAAATAATCCAACACCTTCCGGGCCTTCACAGGGTCAGCTGTCTTCGATTTTCTTCCTTTGGGACTCCTTAAACGATTTTACCACCCGAGACACAGTTGTATGGGTGATTCCCAGTTGTCTTCCGATCCATCTCATGGTCGCAGTCGGATTTTCCATGACGGCACGCAAAATTTTGCGGATAAAAAAGTTACACACGGATAAAAATGGTGCATTTTTTTTCAAGTACAAGCCTTAGTATCAATATTTTGACACTGTTTATACAAATATTTCCTTTATATGTAGATACAATCTTTACCGTATTTATAGTAGTATAATTTAATTAATTTTCTTTAATTTATTCACGTATTCCAAATACGCCACATCAGATTTTTGACGTAGGATTACGTCTTTCGGCAACATGATGGGGGTTGCAATTAAAAAAAAAACCAAATCGACCGCGTTACGAAAAGTGGTCAGGTTTTGACTACTTATAATTCTGTCAATAGCGGATGGATTTTAATTCTAAACAAGCCAATCGATTGGTAATTATTCTACAAAGCTGCTTAAATGAATACTTTGTAAATTTTTAATAGGTCACTATTGAAAATTACACAAATTTCCAACTGTTGCAATGGTGACAAAAATTATCACCAATTGCCTGCAAATAGTGGTTTCCCTAACATAGTCGCCAAATATTGATACCGAGATCGATCGTACGTCAAATCTACGGTCGTGTCTTGGATACAACCTCTTACTTTTTTTTTAATATTCGATACGCAGCATAAACAATCTGGATGATCATGGAAATGGGCCGAGATACTTGTTTTTCCTTAGAAGAAAAAACTGCTAGACAGCTTGACATCAATCTGTTGAGCACGATGAAACAGACAGTTTGTTTTTGTTAAAGAGAATAAAATAATCCATAATGTAATACTAAAATCTTGCCACTACCGAATACCGAACAAAAGTACATCATGATGCCGCCATGATTTTCACCGCTCTGAGTGTACGTACGACTCCTTTTCTAGATGTGGAGATCACATAAGCTTTACTTGAAACGCATATAGACTCAATGTTATGTGAAAATCACGTACATTCCATTGATTATATAGTTGTGTTAAAAAGGAACTCCTTGTGAAATTCAAGGGACATCACATGCATTCTACGTGAGTCAAAATGTATAGCTTACGTAATCTTTCACGAAGCTTGAACGTGTAGATTATTTTGAGTGTAGGCCATGATCTAATAATGAACTTGAGGATACGGATGATTGACCACCTATGATTGCTACTCTGATATCAGATCTGATATGAAGATCAGCTGTAGCTGCCCAGAGAAACAATAGGTGGCACTTGGGACTAGCGTTCTAAATGTGAAAATGCTGGTGATCTCATGTATTTTATGCAATATCGGGGCCAGCTACGTCAGAATGTAAGCCAATCAGTGACAGGAAAGGACTTGTAGACTTGACATTCGCCTTCTTGAAGCCGAGAGAAAAAAATCGATTAGGCCCTATCAACTCAGTAAAGTAAAGGGACCTAGGAAAGAACCCATGATCTTCTGCTCGGTAAGCAAAAAAGTTCACCTTTAGGCCACCGAGCCATATCACCGCTGCGATTGCAATGCAGACAACATTTAAACAAAATCAGCCGAGCTTCAATGGCAAAATCAATGGATATGGATATTTTCTTAACCCTCCGTTACTCGCGCTGTTGTACTTTGTACAACACACATGAGTTTTCAATTGCCATTTTGTTGCTGAGTTACCAATCGATCTGAAACCAACGAGTATTCCTCAGAAAAAAAAACTTGTTTTGATCTAAACAAGCTAAATTTGATTACAGTAAACACCTACAAAATGCGGATAATAGGGAAAATGTGAATGGAAACCGCGTAAACTATGACAAAACTACGTGGGATTTAACTTTATTGATTACAACATGGAATATATCGAGATCCTGACCAGATTGAAAGTTACTGTCTTTCACAAAGTTTTTCAGGAGGTCAAAGCCTATTGCTTGATGCTCAATAGTTCAGAAATTGCTCACTACGCGACGCTAGTATACACGTGAAATTCTCATATAAAATATCTCAAGTTCCCAACCAGATAGAAAGGTACTGTCTTGGACATAGTTGTTCAGGAGGTCAAGGCCTTTTCGCAGGTTTTTAAATTTCAATTTAAAATATTTAATTTAACCAGTACTGAATTTCAAAGTCATGATAATATCGTTCGAAAATTTTATTCCAGTTTGAATAGCATCAAACATGGAGTTAGATTTGAGCATATCAATAATCATGTCAATTAATGATTTCTGTAAAAATTCCATTTTAGGAGCAGTCATGCTTCGTAGGTCTAAATTTTCAAAATTTTCGTTAGAATTACGTTGGCTAGTATTTTGATGTAATAGCAGCATAGGTAGCTCCATTTACTCGCTGAACATTGATAGCAGCAATCAACGGCGCCAGTGGTGTAGTGGTAAGCGTGATTACCTCTCACCCCAGCAGGCCTGGGTTCAATCCCAGTCGGCGCCGCCGGGATGTTCTGAGGCATCACTCATCTCTGAACACGCCTTCCTTCGGAAAGTAAAGCCAGTAGGGTCCAGGTGTGGGAACTGCCTTCCTGGCACGTCGGTAGCATTGGTGCTCAGCACGGAAAACAAGATCGACGGAAAAAAACAAACCAAAGGAAAAAAAAAAAATTGATAGCAGCGAAGGGAGCATGAAGAATTTGTACCTACGAATACGAATGTAGAATTTGTTCCTCGCTGACCGTTGATAATAGCAGAGGAATTAGTACCTGATCGGGAAAGTGGAGCGTTTCCTTCCTGTCGCTTAAGGTCTGTTTAGACTATCTGATTTCTTGGTCTGATTTTGACCGCCGCCATAATGAAAAATCTGCTCGAATTTACTTTAGAAAACAAAACTGTATCAGGAATCAAAAGTAAATACTTCCATCATGAATTACCGGAAAATTACTCTAGCTTCGGCAAGCGTATTGCATTTATTATTTTAAATGAAATGAGAAGGAGAAGGTGAATTTTGTAGAGTAGGAAATGGATGCTCAGGAGGAACACCGGCAGGGATCTGGCTCATCTTGTCCATCAAGAGCAGCGGTATGAAGGGAAGCCAGGATGTCTATACCAACTTTCGATAAGCTAGTGGGAAAAGTTTTCTATATATCTACCTGATTTCTTGAGTTATGAAAATTTAAGTTAGGAAATCAATTCTACATATTTCTTTGAAGACCTTCGGACGTCCCTGAACTTTTGTTTCTGTTCTCTGGTAAAATATCTTTAAAGATCAACAAACTTTCCTGAAAAACTGGCAAATTTCTCGGTAGTTCTACAGATTTCTTTGAAGTTCTATGTGTTCTTTAGAAGTTCTGCAAATTTTCCTAAAAATCTACAAAGTTCATGAATCCCTGAATTTTTTTAGCTTTCCGGAAGTTTTAAGAGGTTTTCTGAAGTTTTACTATGTTTTCTAAAGATGTGCAAATATATCTAAAGATCAGCGAACTTACCTGAAGTTCTGTAAATTTCTCTTAAAATCCAAGAACCACAATAAAATTCTGAAAATTTATTTAAACATCTGCAAATTTTTCACTAGATTTACGATCTACCCTCTGAACTTTTCTGAAGTACTGTAAACTTTCTGCTCTAAAGCTCTACGAACTGCCCTTAAGTTCAATAAATTTCTCAGTAGATCTCCGAACTTCTCTAAAGTTCGGTAAATTTAATTGTGGATTTTTTGATTTCCATAAAGTTCTGCAAATTTATCAATTTTTTTTTTAATTTCACCAAATCTCTACAAATTATCTGAAAATATTTGAACTTCGCTGAAGTTTTAAAAATTTATGTTATGATTTTTGAATTTCTCTTAAGCTGCGTAAATACTTCTAAAGATCGGCGAACTTTCGCGAAGTTCTGTGAGTTTTTCTGAAGTTTTGCAAATTTTTCTAAAAACGTATGAACTTTCTGACGTTCTATAGACTTCTCTTAAGGTCTACGGACTTCTCTGAAGTTCTTCAGATCGATCTATTTCTAACTTTCATGGAGCTCTGCAAATCTTGTACTTTTGTACTTCGATGAGATTTATTTTTGGAATTGAGGTACTTTTCTGAAATTTAACGAATTTTTCTGAAGATCTCACATTTTTTGAAACTGTGCCACTTTTTCAGAAATTCCTACAAATATCTTTAAAGTTCTGTAAAGTTGTCTGAAGCTCCGTAGTTCTATTCTTAAGATCTACGAAAAAAAAAAACTTGAGACTCAATCAATTTCTCTGAAGTTTTTTAAATTCCTCTGTAGGCTCTTGGGCTACTCTGAAGATCTGAAAATTTCTCTGAAAATCTTCTAAAATACCTAAAGTTCTCAAAATTTACTTGAACATATTTGAGCTTCCTTGGAGTTTTAAATGTCGCTCTCAAGATCAACAAATTTCCCTGAAGTTCTGCAAATTTTACTGAAGATCAATTAAAATTTCTGTGATTCTAAAAATTGATTAGAAAATCTGCACACTTTCTTGAAGGTCTTCAAATTTATCTGAAGTTCTATGACCATTCTTGTGATTTTTTTTTCAGAAGTTCTGTATATTTTTTTTTTAAAGTTCTGTAGCTTTGTTCAGAATATCTACGAACTTTTCTGATGTTGAATATTTTTTCAGTAGATCTTCAAACTTCTGTGAAATACTTTATATTTCATTGTAGATTCTTGGACTTGCCTGAAGTTATGCGAATTCCTAAATAGAGATAATAATAATAATTATGCGAATTTCCCTGAAGAATTGCAAATTTTCGCTTATAGTTTTACAAATTGATCTGAAAATATTTTAGCTTGCTTGAAGTTTTGAAAATTTCTTTGAACATTTTTCTGAAGATCTATGAATTTCAGCAAATTTCTTTTAATTTGTTTGTAGTTATGTTCTCAAGATCTACGAACGACCCTTAAGCTCAAATTTTTTTTCAGTAGATCTCCAAACCTCTGTGAAGCTCTAAAAAAAATTCGTAGTAAGCTCTCAGACCTGCTGTCTGGCATGCTTATTCTTATACAATACATGCTTCATATTATATAAACACTATTTTGTTGACCATGCCATGATCAAAGTCATTACGGCGTCTTTCTGCCAATCACACTGGAAAATAAAAATCAGTCAAACCATGCACAGGACATTATTGAATAGTGAAATCGGTTTACCTTCCTTAATAAAAATACCATACCCTAACGATAACCCAAATGATTGAACTATTCCACAAATGGTTTGGATGATACCCTGATCACGTCTTTAAGCCAAATAACCATACATATTTTATTAGGGTTGCTGCTGGATGCCATAAAAACACAAATCAAGCGTTCATTAGCGGTTCAAATCCGTGAAATTTTAGAAAAAAAAATTAATATTTTCACCAACTTACGGTTATTTTTTATCATTATGTTCTGTCGTTTTCGGACCGATATTAATTTTGTAAAAGAACGCACACGATTTGATTTGCGACCGCTTGTACTTTTATTCCACGTTCTTTGCCAGTACACTTTTGAATTACTGGTCTGCCCTGACGGCCCCGACCGGGCACTTGTTGGCACGGAATAAATTATTTACACAGAGAGTGAGAGAGTGTTGGTGTTGTCGTCGTTCGCTCTTCGGCCGTCCGCCCGGTGTCAAAACGATGGATGTCTCCACACTGTGTGGATTTCGTCAAGTCACGTCCATAAACGCTCCAACATACTCCCCCCGTTGGAAGGTGGCCACGTTCCAACAATATTAGTCGTCCTTATCAAGCCCTTGTTCCAATTTGCGTCGATTTTCTACAACGTTGTCGATGATCGGAAGCAAACATGCTCTTGATACAGGTCGTCGGATGACGCCGGTTTCGGTCTTCACATCGGCGACTCTGACAATCCCGTCGGTCCCAGGGAAGGTCGCCACAATTCGTCCGAGAATCCACTTCTGTGTTGGGATGTTGTCTTCACGAATGACCGCTACCTGTCCAGGTTCGATTTTGCTCGCCCTTAGCTTCTTCGTCCGATTTTGCAGTTGAGTTAAGTAGTCATTATGCCAACGACGTCAAAAGTGTCGAACTAGTCTCGATACATGTTGTCAGCGCTTCATCAGTGGAGTGTTAGTTACCGAAAAGTCTGGTTCCGGTATGTCGTTCATCGGACGAAAGATGAGAAAATGCCCAGGAGTGATGACATTCAGGTCGGTCGGATCTGTTGATTGAGGACACAGAGGGCGAGAGTTAAGGATGCCTTCAATTCTCACCAGTATGGTTGACATCTCTTCGTAGGTCATCGTGACGTTGCCCAGCACCACACGAAGATGCGACTTCGTAGATTTGACGGCTGCTTCCCAGCTACCACCGAAATTCGGACCGTATGGTGGTTGGAAGTGCCATTCCATTCCTTCCTTGCTGCAGAAGTTAACTATGGAGGTTTGATGCAGCTCGGACAGGAAGAGATGTCCAAGCTCCTCAAGGATTCGCTTTGCACCTGTAAAATTCCGACCGTTATCTGAAAAAATGTGACCACATTTACCTCGTCGACTGATGAATCTTTGCAAGGCCGCAATGAAAACTTTGGATGTCAGAACTCCGACGAGTTCCAAATGTACAGCTCGAGTCGCCATACAAACAGCGATGTAGCCCTTGTAGTTTACCGTTGACCTCTTGTTTCGTTGAAGTATTGTTACCGGTCCGGCAACATCTACGCCCGTGTTGTAGAATGGGTAGTTAAGCTGCACGCGACACCTTGGAAGTTCGCCTACAGGTTGCTCAACCGCCAGGGGGTTGCGTCGGAAACATCTGGTGCACTGTCGGATGATTTTCTTGACGATGTTTTTGCCTCGAACGATCCAGAACTTTTGCCTCAAAGCTGTGGTAACCAGTTGTGGTCCAGCATAAAGATACTTTGCATGGTACAAACGGATCAGTGCGATCGTTAGCGGATGATTTGCCGGAAGGACCATTTGGTTTTTGGTGTCCTCCGGCAAGTTAGCCTGTAGTCTTTCCCGGACTCGGAGAAGATTATCTTCATCGAGGTAAGGGTCCAGAGTGATCAAGTGGTTTTCCTTGCTGATGATATTCATCGCCGACAACTGCTGTTGCACTAGCTTGACCATCATTCTGAGTGCACTATCCAATTCTATTGGAATGTACGTTTCACAACCTCGAAACAGCTCACATTTTCGAACAAGCTGAAGCGTTCGACTGTCGACGTTGTCAGAGTCCTCATCTCAGGAACGTTTTCGATCACAACCGGAACGTTGGTAGTTGGTGTCCATTCGTCCATTGGTGACCAAATGAAGTTTGGTCCTTGCCACCGTAGATTGCACTTTTTCATGTCTGCAGGCATCACACCTCGGGAGAGCGGGTCAGCGGGGTTTTCTAGGGTGCCAACGTGACGCCACATAACCGGAGATGTTGTTTGTTGGATGTACGCTACTCGGTTTGATACGTACGTTTTGAGCTTGGTAGAAGTTGACTTCAAGAGATCGTTTCACATTATCAATTAATTGAGCGAGAAATTGAGCGCCTAATTTCGACGCGTCGGAAAAACCGTGCAGTTCAAAGGTCTTAGGTTCGTTGTGGGGAAGCACACACCTTTTTACTTCAATTGGGTCCATTTTTACGATTTGGGAACGAAACTTCTGCCACTTGGAGTTTAGGTCGGTATCTATTTGATCGTCCCAGTTACTACCACGCTTCCAAATTTCTTGTACGATCAGCTTTGCCGCAAGTATCATAGGTCCGATCAGTCCGACAGGGTCGTAGAGTTTCGCGATGTCTGACAAAATAGTCCTTTTCGTGTTACTGGTCTCGTTGAATTCAATTGTCTTTAGATCCAAAACGAAAAGGTCGCTGCTTGGCTGCCATGTTAGCCCTAGTGTTTTAGTCGATTTTTCATCCGACAGTAAGACCTTCTGCTCCTGATGTTCAGTGGGAATGTTATCCAACAATTGACTTTTGTTAGAGCACCATTTATGCAATTGGAACCCGGCTGATGCCATCATCTCAATGAGCTGACCTTGTATCTCAATTGCCTCTTCAATGCTGTCTGCACCAGACAAGAAATCGTCCATGTAAAAGTCCAACAAACCGCGAGCCGCTGCCTTGGGGTATCTGTTCTTTTCGTCATGACACAGTTGTTGAAGTGACCTTGTAGCACTAAATGGAGCACTTGCCGTTCCGTAGGTTACAGTTGATAACATGTACACCGCCAGTTTGTCGTTAGGGTTTGACCTCCAGAAAATTTCTAGGAACCTTCTATCCAGAGGATTCTTCGATACATCTTCAAAACATCAGCTGACATAGCTACTGGATATTTTCGGAACCTCCCCAGACAACCAGAATGCACGTATATTCAAAGTTGTTTTCGTGATATACAAACATATATACAAACAAACAAGTCGTATACAATGCAAAGAAATGGCTTATACGTACAAAAGTGGAGGCCATGTACGTGCATATTTTCGTTTAATTTTAAACGAGTTGATTTAACATCATATACGATTTAATCTGCAATAACAAATTTATTTTTAAAAGTCTTACGATGTAATCCGATTCAATTTGTGATACAATACGACGGAAAAATGAGCCATCGCATATAAGTCAGAAATTTTCATTCTATACGATTTAACTTACACATAATGCGAGGTATGCCATTCTTATATGCGATTTTGACTTAACCTGTAGCAATTTACGATTCTGTCTGTACATTGTTATACGACTTCTGGTTGTCTGGGTCAGAACGATATCATGTGACTTTTGTTGCACTGTCGGACCGATCAAGAGATTGTCGTTTAGTGACTTGCCGTTGGACGTCTTTGCCGAAGCATTAAACACGACACGTAGCTTTGTAGTACTACTCGATGGCCGTAGCACTGGATGATGCGGCGAGAAATATTGATTAGGAGTGTCCTCTATTGTATCGATGGTTCCAATCTTCACCATGTGTCCCATGGATTCATACTCGTCCATAAAACACTTGTAAGCTTCGTACAGTTGTGGATCCTTTAGCAAACGACGCTCCATCGACAGGAACCTTTGAAGTGCCATATGCTTCGACGTTCCCAATATTTAACCTTCACGAAAGGGTAATCTAGTCATGTACGAACCATCTGGCAATCGTTTGTATGTCTCGACAAAGTGGCGTTCTGCAAGAAGCCCTTGTGATTATGTACTAGAGGTAAACTGAACGTCATCTCCTTCCCAGAACTTCTGCAATTGGCTATGCAGTTGTTCATTTGTAATCAGTTGACAATAGCAGTCTTGCTGGGGAGATCGAAGTGTGCTGTGCTCGTGAACGGACGCGATTTTTGAGTTCCTCCCGTCATTTTTTTCAATTTTGTTCAATGTGAAATGATTCTACATTTTGACTCGAGTGATTTTCAACTACGAACTTGCAGTGGCGGATGCGCGGGTCGGATGCGCGGTTTATCAAGTGTTGAAATAATGAAATTCCGAATTTGGGCCGAACGCGAGCGAAGGGTGCAAAACGCGTTCCGCTGGTCAGCCGGCAGCAAGAAAGAAGCACTCGCAGCAGTAGCACCACCGGGTGAAAAACTGCAGCCGGAATCAGAGGACTAACGCTGGAGGAGCACGAGGATATTTCCAGCTTCCCGTCGGCGCAGTGGAGCTCCCTGGATCAAGCAGGGAGAAGAGAAGTCTTTTACCCACGGCCAATAGTGTGTTGATGTATCTGTGTGCAATGTGAACACCATCAACACATCTCAAACTGCCTTTAGGTTCAATTGGCTAAACTTGGTGAGTTCGTTCCTTTTTGTTCATTTTATCTTTTCAATCCAGTAACGCTGGTAGATCACCTTTTCGTGTTGTGTTACTGGAACAAGATTTTCACCGAACTCTAGTCCTGAACAGGAGGGGCCTTATTACGGGTGTCACTACACGGTGATAAGGAAGTAATACTCAGAATAAGAGCCGTGAATGAAATGGGAATCACTTCTCCGTGACTACCAGTGTCAAGTTTTCACCGTGAAGTGACATCCGTAATAAGCCCCGAGTTTTCAGTGAGCAGGGGAACACACTTTGGACCTTGTTATTTTTAATGTCTTGCTAATAGTGACAAGACTCGAGTATGTAGTTGTTGGTGCTACCATGGTGATTGTATTTGGTGAGCTTGTTCCAGTTAAAAACAACCCGTTTGTTTCCTGCCGGGATAACCTTAATCGCGCGTAATCTATTTTGCGAGTGCAAGAACATAGTTGAGTCTTGTGGGAGGGAAGACGTTAGGATTTATCCCAGGCTACTATTGCAGAAAATCGTAATTGATAGATGTTGGGCGGAACGCGTCGGAATGTTTAGAAGGGAGGGCGCACGCTTGATCCAGTTTGCTTTCGGGAACGTGATTTAACTTGTTCTGATTCATATTACGAACACGCTCAAATTCTGAGCACTTGTGTTTTTGTATGGGACGGATTTTGAAAATTTTTCTTTTAGGATGTCCATATTACGATAAGTCGTGAGTTTAAATACATTCTGAGCGGATCAGCAATATTTTAGGTAAAAACGGTGTTTTCAAAGGATGATTTTAACGCACTGTTCGGAATTTGAATCAATACGGTAAATCGCGCGATGATCGAGACGTTTCCGTCGGATAAGATTATTTTGCGGCCGAGTGTCTAGGAAGCTATGGAAACCGAAATGGCTGTGACGATTTTGTTTTATGCCCTTATAGTATAAACCACCATCGCACTTCGTGAGTTGCCCCAATAGAACCCTTGCTTTTGGTTTGAATCAGTACAAATTCGTTCTATTATATAAAAAAAAGAGAAGTATACATATTCATTTTCTTCCGAACTAAATAAACCACCATCACACTTTGTGAGTGGCCCCAACAGTATCCTTGCTGTTGGTCTAAATCGGTTCTAATAATTATTTTATATTCAATCAAGTAAACCACCATCACACTTTGTGAGTGGCCCCAACAGCATCCTTGCTGTTGGTTTAAATCGGTTCAAACCGCTTATAATTAATTATTTTGGTCATTGATAAAATAAAATAAACCATCATCACACTTTGTGAGTGGCCCCAACAGTATCCTTATTGTTGGTTTAAATCGGTATACACACATCTAATAATGATCTACATCTCTAGACAGCCGGCTGTTTAGAGCATAAATCGAAAACACTTATAAATAACTACACAAAACAAAAGATCGCATCACTTATCAAGGTGAATCCTGATCCAACGAACCTAACCCACTAACAAAACCTCCTTCCTGTGACTTTTGTGGGATGCAGAGGTAAACACGGTCCCAAAACAACAAAAGTCACACACTAACATTCCTTCCCTCTCCCACCTGATTGCAAGGACGTGGCCGGTGACGTTATTGATCTTTAAAGGTAGGAGTCACTGGAACATGTACACTGAGAATGGCAGGTTACTCCCAAGCCCCATTCAGTTGATTCTTTGTACAATTTCACTGGTTCAGATCAATCACGGAGTGCAACTATCGATACGTGCAGTCAGACTAAGCTAAGCTAAGCTAAGTTGACAATAGCAGTCTTGCTGGTCCACTAGCTTGCTCTCACGTTCGATGACTCCACCTACTACCCATCCGAATTCCGTTTGTCGCAAACGATAATGGATGATAATGATAATTAAACGCAAACCTATTTTGTTCGACAAATCAAACGTCAAATCTAATCATCCTGTCGAAAAAGTGTGAATGCATCCGAACATTGCCTCCGACAAAATTATCGAGCAGTCCGCTCAAATCAGACCAACAAATCAGATAGTCTAAACGCACCTTTAGAACGAGATTTTAGGATCGCTTTGCTAGTCTTACATTCCCAAAAATGGGATTTGTGGTTTTCACCACAATTTGAACATTTAAATTTCTTAGTTTATCTTCCTTCACAGGGCAGTCATCGTTTGCGTGAGAGGAATCACCACAATTCATGCATTTAGTTGGCATGTAGCAATTTTTAGTTCCGTGACCCCATCCAGGTTTTGGAAACTTCCTCCAGTCTTCCTTCACTTCACTCGGACATGGAGCATAAGGCTAGCTTTTTCTAAGGTCTTAAGGTTGTTTAGTTCACTAGACTTGAAGTGAACTAATTAAAAATCATTAGAAATCCCGTTGTGCGAATCGCCAGGACGGGATTTCATTTCCATTTCGATTACTTGGACTGGCACACCTCCAAGTAATTTTGCCAGTTCATCTTTGATCTGATCCAGGTATTCACCACTGGGCAGACCTTTCAAGACAACCTTGAACACACGTTCAATTTTGGTGTCGTAAGTAAAACAATTGGTGTAAAATAAGATACTTGAGAAGTAGCACCAATTGTTTACTTACTACACGCTTAATTTTGAGGTACACTGCATATTTTAAACGTTTAAAATAAAATTCCCCTAAGAATCTGAAAATTTTCCGTCCAAGACCTGGAAAACCTGGTAAACTCAGGTAATTTTATTTTGAAAAAATAATAGATAACCTGGACCGATCAAATCCGAAGGTTAAGTGCCTGAAATTTCAACTGCAAATGCATACAGTTACAAAATCAAATATTGTAATTTAAAAAATAGGAATAACTATTTTTGTTCCTAAGCTTATCTCTATGCTCTTTGGGTGCACTTCCTCAGCTGAAAACATTACTGATATTTATGAAGCTGATTGATATCGAAGATGTCTGAAACTGTTGAATCTCCCAGTGTTGTAGTGACAAGTCATTGGCTGCAGCAGCTATTCTGTCGGGCCGTCGAAGTGCACTGAAAATTAAATTTGCTTTCCCAAACATAAGACCACCATGGCCCCCTTTACAACCGAGCCCACATCAACTCAAACAAACCAACCCTCACCCGTGTGGCAGCGAAAGCTCTCCATTGAGCATCTCGTATTGCATCAAAACAAACACGTTGTAGGTACCTACATATATGTAGCTATGCAACAGGGCGTCCGACCAAGCCTGAGAAAATCCAGTTTTGTGCAATCGATCCGTTTGTTGATAGAACGTGAACTGCTGTACACTCGAGTTGGCATTCCAGTCTCCGCAGTTCGCACGGTTGAAACCGGTGACAATTTCTGAGTTTCTTCGATTACCATCTCCCGTGCAAGACTTCTCGTGGCAGAAGTGCATCGGTGTTTTCATCATTTGATACGATACTTTTCCCCGTTCGTAAACATGGGCCTTGCGTTCGCCGTTCGTTCAGGTATGGATATTGATATAGGTGTACCGCGACGACGACTACGACGACGATGACGAGGCCGGATTTCGTTCTGCTCAGCTTGTAGCACTTTCGTTGCGTAATCTGGGTCTCTGAGCTGCCATACATATGTAAGTAGGTAAGCCAGACCAGGCCAGGACCGGCCAGCTGATGGTGTGTACTCGTTTTTATTAAGGTGTACCCCGGTGCGGACTACATTTGCGAATTGGAACTCGAAACTTGTTCTGTCGCTTGAAAGTACCTACCTATCATATCAAGTGTGTGCTCGCTGTACACTCACTCTCGGCTCAATCCGGTGAGGTCCGTCCGTAACGTGAGGAGGAAGAGACCTATTTATTTAAATGTCAAACCGGTTCGCACACATTTTAGCACAATCCCCGAGAGAAACACAAGCATTGAACCGTAAACCCCCGCGTGCTGCTTCACCAGGGCGTGCAGGCTCAATTATGCCAACCCGAGAGTGCAACCCGAGACCGAGCTGATTAACTACAGCTAAATTGGGACATTGATGTAATTAAATGAAATATCACCGTAACGAGCTGTACCGTACGGTTTCAGCGCTCCACCCAACCCAACGCACTCGTAAATGCTGGAGGCGCTCCGTTTTTGTTTTTTTTTTCGACAACTCGCTTAAAGGGCGCCTCCACTATGACTTTTGTCAGCACCGTTTGTCAAAAGCCGTCCGCTCGGTTTCCAGTGTGGTAGCAAAGTTATAAGTTAAGCTATTTACCACTTTTCCTCTGCACGGTTACCCAGCACATCATCATAAGTCGCGCCCCAGAGGAGATCTACCGAAAGCCAGGGCTAGAGAGTTTGCTTGTTATCCGTCCGAGAAGGATGATGCTCAAACGGGGAGGTGCAATAATATCTAATTCAGTTAATCATCACCATTAACATAATTAAGTTGGAGTTCATTACACATTCAGCATCTCACCGGCAATGTCACAGTCAGTCTGTCACTGCGCACTGATATACATAGAGAAAGAGAGCGAGTGAGTTAGCACACACTCACGTGTTGTCGGAGCCAGAAAATTAAGCTCACTGAGACGGTTAAACGGTAATTATGACCATCCAGAAATTAATATATGGTTCGAGACCGTCATGTTACCGTTTCAACGTCGTGTACCATCATCATCGTTGTGACCCACTTTCATGGAACCTGGGAGGGATGAGTAGCAGGAAGCTTTATCACCATCCGATCTCAACTGACCTTGGGCCGAGGCTGGTGGTTGGTTGGTCAGCGAAACAACGGTAGCCGCTGGTCATAAATAATGAACGCGTTAACTGGCAGAAAGATAGGAAGAGAGAGAGACATAAGTTTGAATTTTACTGATGCATTATTTATGGGAATTTTTAAACGTCTTTTCAAGGTTGAGGCACTTGCGGTAATGGAAGTCTGTTGATTTTTTTTTGGTTATCTAGCTGTACGTTGATTCGGATCAGCAAGCACGAAGCAGATGAATCGAGAGCTTTTAATGATTTTTTAGATCCTATCAAGAATAGGCGGGCAGGGTTCTTCTGGCATCCTCGCAGGAAGAAAAAAGTTGTTGTTCTAAGAGTGTTGTCAATTCTTAAGTGTCCAAGGTTTTCAATATTTATTTGAAAAGTTTATATTTTTCATAAACTTTTGTTTAAAAAAAATAAATATAATAACTGCTAACACACTTTTTGCTATTTAAGTATTTCATATCTTTGAGTTTTTAACTAAAAATTACAAAATAATAATGTATATATTTTTCTTAGAAAGAATTTATTTTCCCCTTCAACTCTGTCTCAGACGTCGTTTCGATTAGAATTGACGTTTTCGTGCTACTATTAATTGGAAAATGTCATTTTTGAAATGAAAGCCATTTTGAAAAAGTCAACTGACGACACTCGCAAAATTCCACACATCTGATCGAAGTGTTTAAACACTTGATTTTTCAAATGCATAATCACATTTATTTCAAGTGCACTTCGCCATGGTTAATACACGTTAATTTCTTGTGTTGCAAACTTTTCACTATCTATTCAAGTGAACAGAACGAAACAGATGGATTTGAAGTGTTTTGCAATTCAATGCTATGTGAATTGCTTGTTCTGCAAGGTAAACATCGAAAGCAAGCGTTGCGACTTCATGCTATCAACCAGCCTCAGATATGAGAACAACCGTGGCCTATAGTCGCTATATTCATAGCCTGGCGGATAAAAACTCGGGAACCAATTGAGCTGTCAAATAGCGGAACCAATCGAGAAAATCACGACCAACAACAGAAAAGAGCACATCAGCTATTGCGATTGAAACTTCGGAGACCTAGTACCTGATAGTACCTTTTCAATTGTTGGTCTACAATATATTGAATTAGTTCAGCTTTTTGATGGATCGAAATTCTATCCGCCAGACTATAAACATAGCGACTATAGGATCGATAGGTCTAAGCTATAGTCGCTATATTTATAGTCTGGCGGATAGAATTTCGATCTATCAAAAAAATTGAACTAATTCAATATTTTGTAGACCAACAATTGAAAAGGTACTATCAACTTTTATAAACAAAACGTTGATTACGGATAGGGGAAACTTTCACCAACCCAAAGATGGTGTTAGTTTGCGTAGGCGAGCCTTGAATCGCAATAGCTGATGTGCTCTTTTCTGTTGTTGGCCGTGATATACTCGATTGAACGGCGCCGGTGGTGTAGTGGTAAGCGTGATTACCTCTCACCCCAGCAGGCCTGGGTTCAATTCCAGTCGGCGCCGCCGGGATGTTTTGAGGCATAACATCTCTGATCACGCCTTCCTTCGGATGGGAAGTAAAGCCGTTGGTCCCCGGTTCATGAGTTGATGGGTCGATAGGTAGGGTCCAGGTGTGGGAGCTGCCTTCCTGGCACGTCGGTAGCATTGGTGCTCAGCACGGAAAACAAGATCGACGGAAAAAACAAACCAAAGGAAAAAAAAATATGCTCGATTGGTTCTGCTATTTGACAGCTCAATTGTATCCGCCAGACTATAAATATAGCGACTATACCGTGGCCCAGTGAGATCGAACGAAGACAACGGCAGCAGCCAGGGTTGGAAAACACCTCAGAGCGTTAGCAAAGCAACTTTGTGCATGCATCTCACAACACTCGACAAAGAGTGTGTGGTTCTCCCAGTTACTTCGCACACTCTTTTCGAACTAATCTGTGAGATAGCGATTTACACAATGAGCGGTACACTCCGTGCGGCGCAGGGAGCGAATATAATACAACAAGCGCTAATGTCTTCTTTGAATTCTTTGCAGACTTTGCTTACTACGACTGCATGCATAGGAGATGAAGAAGAGTATAACGAAGAAGAATTTTGTCTTTTTGTTGGGTTTACCATTTGCAACCCTACACTGAGTGGCGCTCTTTGCGTCGGACCCGTCGGAGCGATGGCTACACAATGAGCTTTCGTTATTTCTGGGTGTGTGTCTTTCTTCTCTCTCCGCTGCTTTACACTTGCGCAGGATGAAGGACAAGCAAACTTTGTGTGATTCTCATTTTGTTTATTTCAGAAAATCAGTACATTGCGCACATTGCACACTGGGCCAGAAATGCAATCTAGCGGAGCAAAATTAATAACTCCGAAACGAAGCATTTCTGCGACTTGGTGTCTTCGGTAAAGTTTCTCATCATAACAGTAAGCTGATGAGTTTTGACTTCTTCAAAAGAGTTGTTTATTTTATCAAGATGAACAACTTTGCCTAAGTCGTCAACTCTTCAAAACGCTATCTCAATGCATTAAAAAAAGTTATAGAAAAAATACATGCTCCATTAAAATGATGAAATATCAAAAACACCAAAATAGGTGTTGTGTCTCGTATTCAAAACAGCCAGTTGGCACTGAAAACTCCAACAGTAGGCGGGACAACAGCTCACTTTAATATATCTCAGATGACGTAGCGGTTCGTGCTGGGGCTCTCACGCAGAAGGACTGGGTGTAATTCTTCAAACCGCTCCAATTCTACTACTAATGCTGATAAATCAATACACATTAATAGCTGCCTTTAGAAATAACGTTCATAAAAGTGCGAACTTAATAAAGAATTGGTGTCATTTAATTTATTTTCTAAAAGTTCCGTTCAAATTCCGCCAGAAGCTGCTTAGAATGCTCTTCAATTATGGTACCGGAACTTTCAAGTTCTTATAATGACTTATAAATGAGGCTGCTTATAATTCTATAGACCACCTTCAACCCAGCTGCTTAAGCCACAAATAACCTTTTATCAGAACTTTTGGTTACTTGGGGTGCTCTACGATTTTGAAGTGTCCATTGTGTATGCATGTTTTTCTGGATTGTCTTCCAGCCAGGGTTACTTCCACTCACTTGCTATAAAAAGATGTTTTTCGGAATTGTGCAATCAGTAGATGTAATAATGGTATGTTGTACTTTTAAGTAACAGGAAGAGGGTGTAAAGTATGTGTATGACTCATAAAACCTGTCAATTTCGCTTTCAGAGCGTCACAATCGGCGATCTTATGATTCGTGAGCGTTCACTCTGAGTGAGCGCTCACGAGTCGTAAAATCGCTGATTGTGACGCACTGGAAACAATATTGACAGATTTTATGTGTCAAACATATACTTCATGACCTCTTCTTGTTACTTACAAGAACTAATGGGCATTATTCGATTTCATGATTTCATAATTCAGAAAAACATCTTTTTATAGCAAGTGAGTGGAAGCAACCCTGCTTCCAGCTTTCAACAACTTTATCTTAGACGTCATGTCGATTAGTTTTTGAAAAAATGGCCGATTTCCAGCCCAAACTTGATTCGTTGGTAGATCTCTCCTCTCTCCATTTACGCTGCAGCTCCGACATAAGCTGCTTGAATGCTCCATTGACGGCATTCCAAGTGTCCTCCTCTTGACACATTTCATCGACTACGTGGAGAATTAAGGATGGGCATCTCCCTTCCTACTGCCTCGAACCTTGAAAGTCGAAGACCACATGCTCCGGCGCACACTGGGGCAGATCAGTGATTTTCTCGGAAAAAATTAATAACTTTTGAACAAAGCATCCAATCAGAATGCTGTCTTCGGTAAAGTTGTTTGTATTAGTTAAGCGCTTCTTTTGAATAAATTAATTAGTTCGCAATTTGGTCGTAGAGATGGCGCGCGAATCTAACTTTTGAATAAAGCATGTGGTATGGTGTTTTCAACAAAGATTTTTATCTATTAAAATGAAGGAAAGTTGCAGAAGATATAAATCTTCCATAACCTTTAGTTTCGGAGATATAGGGTATATTGAAAAATATGATGTCAAAATTCTTGTTTGTTAACTTTTTTGTATATTTTCATATGTTTGCTCTGGTTTCTGCATTTATTCCATCGAAAACAAACTAGGTGCGAATTTTTATTGAACTGCATGTGGAATTTATAGTGGTTTTAGTGAAATATTCTCGAAAAACATGATATTTTGCCTCTATTTTACGTGGGTGGGATTCTCGAAAGGGCAGCTAAGGGCAGCTGGACTTTGTCTCTTTTTCTAGCTCATGTCATTGTCTAACATATACCAGAAAACTGAAGACATGATATTCGATGATTTTTTTAAATTTCACTTTATATATACCGATAAAAACATCCATTACATTGAAATGAACTGTTTCACATAATGAAAAACATTATATAAATTTTTGACATGTCACCATTTTTAAATGCTGTGCTGAATTTTGAGATTGTTTACTTATTATGAGCTGCCAGCGAACCAGGGGCCTGGCTGGCGGCCATGTTTTTGATGCTATCATCTGCTTTTGACTCTCTGCACGATTATCCATCCCTTTCCACCATGTATACGTCAGCACAATCAGCTGCATTACCCAGGTAAAGTTGTATATGTGACATCATCGTACAAGCTCTGTGCTGCTGTGCCAACGTGATCGTGTACAACGTACAAATATCGATTACTTTTTCGAAGAGACGTATCAGCTTTTGTAAACAATGCATTTGATCGTCGGTTTGGTGTAAGTGGTAGCTCATCCACGCATACTAACACCACTATCATGCAGGAGAAAATTTCCCCTATCTGATGGTAGTGTTAGTATACGTGAGCGAGCTACCAGTTACGCCAAACCGACGATCAAATGCATTGTTTACAAAGCTGATACATCTCTTCGAAAAAGTAATCGAGAATTATTAATGTGCGTCAATGTTTCAGTAGTTGGTATCCATAAGCGTGAATTTTTTTCTCGTCTCAGTTCAGTGATCAATTTCCGGTGTTGAGCAATAATCCACAAAGTTGCTATAATGGATTCTTCTTCAATGTAAATTTTCAACAGTTGTTTATTCTATGCCATATGCTCAACATGCATTTCGTTTAGTGGTGTCTCAAAATTAATTTTAGTAAAGATAATAGATCACACAAGCACATCAAACTATTTTTACAACCAGATCCATTAATTACAAGTCTGCGAAAAAGACCGAAAAAAAATTCAGCCCAATTAATAAAAAAAAAATAGCGAGGTATTGGCATTATTACAACCACCGGATTCATTTGACAAATAGTGACAATTAAGGACAACTGATTTCTAAATACTTCAACTTAAGAGATAGTTTAATCTTTAAACCATTACTGCTTCTGCAATTTAAAAAGTTTAACGAATAAAAATTATACATAACTGACAGGTTTCCTTATTAGTAGAGATACTTGTAACGGTTTACAAAAGGTGAAATTAAAAAAAATCATCGAATATCATGTCTTCAGTTTTCTGGTATATGTTAGACAATGACATGAGCTAGCAAAAGAGACAAAGTCCAGCTGCCCTTAGCTGCCCCTACGAGAATCCCACCCACCTAAAATAGAGGCAAAATATCATGTCTTTCGAGAATATTTCACTAAAACCACTATAAATTCCACAAATAGTGCAATGAAAATTTGCACCTAGTTTGTTTTCGTTGGAATAAATGCAGAAACCAGAGCAAACATATGAAAATATACAAAAAAATTACAAATAAGAATTTTGGCATCATATTTTTCAATACACCCTATATCTCCGAAACTTAAGGTTATGGAAGTTTTATGTCTTCTGCAACTTTCCTTCATTTTAATAGATAAAAAACTTTGTTCAAAACACCATACGTCTAGGATGCTTTATTCAAAAGTTAGATTCGCGCGCCATCTCTACGACCAAGTTGCGAACTAATTAATTTATTCAGAAGAAGCGCTTAACTAATACAAACAACTTTACCGAAGACAGTATTCTGATTGGATGCTTTGTTCAAAAGTTATTAATTTTTTCCGAGAAAATCACTGATCGGCCCCAGTGTGCGGCGTTTTGTCCATGTTGCCACACTCCGAACAGAGGGGTGACGCTGCATGTAGCATGGTCACTTTTATGTAAATATTATTTAAGAATCGCAAAGTATTATTTTGAATTTATTATTTGTTTTGCCATGTATTTTTGTATTTCAATATTAACTATCGTTCTCGTTATTTATTTACCAATAACATTCATTCATTTTGTGGAATAATTACACGTTCAGTTAAGTTAAATTTAAATCACTATTACAAATGAAAAGTATTGTAAATTCGCATAAAAACGAAACGCTTGCATACAAGCTGCCTTCCAAAATTCATTTTTTTTTTCCGCCACTGGAAACGTTCACTGGTTTGAGAGACTCGTTGTAAAGTCCAAGGTTCGAATCTGAACCATTCTTTCTCGTAAAAAAATCAATCGAACCAGAAATAGATTGAAGCGAGACAGATTAATCAAACGGTATGAGCGAGAAAGCGATAGAGTTTCAATCGGCTCAAGATCGTAGGTGATGGGATTTGTCCTTTAAAAAGGTCGTTAATTACTTCGGTAATTGACGTACTTCCGGCCGCGAAGACTATGATCACGATTTGATCTGAGGGTTTTTGGAACGTCCACTCGTCCATTTTGACCTGGACCGTGGAAAAGGCGAGCGTTAACTACACCACACACACATACCACGAAAGAAGCGAAAATAACTAACGATCACTAGAATAAATCCGCACACAGGAGGGAAACTAGATAAGAAGAAACACGAATATGAATACCTAGGTTATACAATTAAATAAACTTACTTAAATGTTTTAAAGTAGTTTACCCCAATAAATGTTTATTCGATAACTGTTATAGTTTCCATGTACATTAAATTTTGGTTTCGAAAGTTCTCACATTTCGCGTCGTTCTACATTTTTGTTGTTGCGTTCCTTTACGCTAGGTTAGACTGCCTGGGAAATTAGTCTCTCCACTCACGTGTCTTGATCGGCGGGGATTTCTGGATAAGTGAGTTCCTCCGGTAATGATACTGGTGAGTGGCGTTTTTCGTGAGTAAGTATAACGACCGTTAGCATCAACCATTCTCTTGTCGCGATTGAGGCGACCTCTACTTGTGGAGAATCTCGATTCATCATACCATTTGAATCTTCTGTTTCGATCTGAATTTAAATGTTTGGTCTGATTGAAACAAACCCGCCTTGAGGTCGGGTTTCTAGCCGGGCAAACAAGACTCGACGGGCGGTCCTCCTTGGAGGTGGTGCTTAAGCCGTCCGTTTATCGAGCCAGGGAACGTTACAGAAGATGGAAAACCGTTAACCGCATTTTGCGCTCTACAACCTATGCAGGTATTTTCTGAAGCAGTCGTGGCCAGACAGAAACTGCGTTAGGTGGAAGTTCACCAAGGTCGAAAGAATCGGTAATAGTCTATATGTCCATCTACAGTTCTCTGCCGTCTTCCACTCCTATTGTCACTTAGCCAACACCACTTTCCATGCTCTTCCGGTTTTTCTTCACTTGTAGCACTTGCTGTCCTCCACCAGGGTGACACTCACGACTCGCATGGCCATGAGCCTTACTGCGTACTGCTCAGTTTCCTTTGGTTCTGTTTGGTTTTCAGTGCTGCAACCAAGCTGGACCTCCATAGCTCAGTATCGATGGCGACACACTAGCTATCGCGTTAATGCCCTTCGAAGCCTTCTCACAAGCATATTCGACGTGACTGTTGAAGTTTAGCCGGTCATCGATCATCACTCCCAGGTCATTTCTGCACGCTGCACCGCTTTACAGTTACTGACCAATATGACTACCACCGCTTTACAGTTACTGACCAATATGACTGACCAATATGACTACTGACCAATATGACTTCGCTGCTTACATCCAGTTACCAATAATGTCGATCGTCTCGATCGCTAACATTTCCACCTCTTCCAGCGTCTCGCCTGTTACCGTCAAGACGACGTAATCCGCAAATCCAACGATCTTGACTCCTTTGGGCGGTTTCAGCGTTAGTACGCTGTCCCATGACTGTCTCGTATTCCAGAACCCTGTTCTGAAAATAACTCCTCAGGATCCTGCACAGGTAGTCAGGGACCCTCATTCTATGCAGCACTTCAGCAATAGCCTCCCAGCTGGCGCTGTTGAACGCATTATTGACGTCGATCGTTATCACAGCGCACTATCGATCTCCTCTCCACTTCTGTTTGGACGCCTTCTCGGCTCTCTCCACCACTCCGTGCTCACTCTCCGTGCATTTCGTCAGCGTGATTAGGATGATCTTCTCTAAAGCTGGGTTTAGACTAGGCAAGTCAAATGATCAACTCAGTGGAATGCAATTGGTTTGGAAAGTTGATCCTTGTTATATGAATGGGGCGGGGCAGATAGTATCGTTTGCGAAGAATATATAAAAAAGGAGGGACTTCGAATGTTAATCTTAATGCATATATAGTCTACACTGGCTTGACGAAATGGAAATAAAATAGAGGTACCCGACATGTTTTGTAGTGTCAGGTACTCTATTGTGTAGTCTGTGGAAGGGAAATCACAAATCGAGTGTCATAAAAATACATGGCATGTTGAGAGATTGAGCTCGTGAGAGCTAATTTTCTCTCACAAATTTGAATTTTTTGGCTCTCTGGGGACTGGTAGTAAAGCAGGTAAAACTGTATAGGGAAAAATCATTTAAACTTAATTGTGGCTTGTTTAACAATAATATCCGGGAAAAAACTGACAGACAAAGTAGCTAACTATTTTTTTTTAGGTTGTCGTTCACTTTTTTGGACCAGAATATGCACCGAAAGCATATTATTCCCACTTCTCTCAATTTCTCTATGGGGATTTCTATCACTTCCTACCAGTAAAACAGCACCATCTCTGTGGAAAAAGGCCGGATGATATGATTCATTTTCCCTATACCCCGCCACTGGAAACATAACGTATCGAAATCATTTCTAAACAAACTAACAAACTGGGTAAAGAAGAATTGCATTATAACACACCATCGACTGGAAATGCTTTCGGCAACGTGGGACTTTAGGTAGTGATGAAACGTCGTTAGAACTATTCCACAGCCGTAGACAGTATTTGAGTAAAGTCTGGCGCACACTTTTTGCCTGTAGATTTGAAGACATACTTCAAATCTTCGCGTACATCGTACGGGTTAGGGAAAAGGTGTGCATTTGACTTTGTACTGTCGCATTAATGGCCCTTCGCTCATTTTCAACTTCTATTCAATTTTCATACTGCCGTACTCTAACGGAACTATCCACCTACCCTCTTCTAAAGATCATTCTCTAGCTAATAAATTATATCACTTAAGCTTCATTTTAGATAGCATTTGACCGCATCGACATACCATTATTAATCCTCAAATTGCAGAAAATAGGAATGGAGCCCGGACTTTTGAATTGGCTTCAATCATACCTAACACATCGTAAACAAATAGTTCGCTTTCAAAATAAACTTTCAGAACCAATTTCAGTCACCTCTGGGGTACCCCAGGGTTCTCATTTAGGCCCACTTCTTTTTATTTTGTACATAAACGACATTTCCTACATACTTAAAAAATAAAATTGCTTGTATATGCAGACGACATGAAGCTCTTTATGGAAATAAGTAGCGATGCAGAAGAATTCCAGAATGAAATCAATATATTCCACACCTGGTGTAGTAAAAGTCTACTTCAACTGAACGTAAAAAAATGTACTGCAATAGCATTTAGCAGAAAAATTGAAACACCGCATATTGAAATATCATTAGGCAACCAAATAGTAGAAAAAATCAAAATTGTAAGAGATCTAGGTGTAATCCTAGACTCCAAACTAACTTTTATAGAACATTATAATACTATCATTAGTAAAGCAAACAGAATGCTAGGCTTCATCAAAAGGTTCAGTCATAATTTCGAAGACCCATACACTATTAAGCTTTTATATACCACATATGTAAGGCCAATTCTGGAATACTGCCACCTAGTATGGAATCCATACATTTCCATACACGAAGAACGCATAGAATCTGTCCAAAAACAATTCCTTTTATATGCTTTACGTAAATTGAATTGGACTGCATTTCCATTACCATCTTATGAAGCGCGCTGCATGCTCATCAATATACAAACACTTAAGGAGCGCCGCCAATTTGCAATGCTTTTCTTCATCAACGACATTATTTCAATGCGCATAGATTCGGCAGAAATTCTCGCACAATAAAATTTTTACACACCTTGTCGATATCTTAGAACACGGAATTTATTTTCAGAAACATCGTACTGAACAAACTATGCAAAAAATAGCCCAATCAATCGAATGATGCGCCTATATAATTTGCATTGCGGAACTATTGACATCACTATGTCCAAGCAGCAAATACAAACTAAGCTAAAACAGAATAGAATTAATGCATAGTATGTAAGTAAACATTGTAATTATCATTGTATGTAGTCTACACTGGCTTGACGAAATGGAAATAAATAAATAGCATTTCCAACCAACTCTGAAAATCGCAAACTTCGCGTATGAAGTAACATGAAAACACTTTGAAAAAATATCAATGGCCTTGCACATCATAGTTCAATATTCTACAATATTCTATTTTATCGACTTCTACTTTACCTACTTCAAAATTGAATCGACAAATATGTTAACAAAGCTGCCAGAGGGCAAAGCATACACATGCCTTTTTTATGGGTCTGATTTAGGAATTGATCCAGGACTGTTGATCCCATGGTTGTTCTCATATATGAGGCTGGTTGATAAGGATGAAGTCACGACTCATGTTTTCGATCCTTACCTTGCAGAACATTCACATAGAATTGAAATGCAAAACACTTCAAATCCATCTGTTTTGAACAGTGTGTGATTCAATGTACAATACACTTGAAATGATAGAGAAAGATTATCAACATTTCAAAGTAAGAAACACTAGAAGTTAATGTGTAGAACACATTGAACCATGGTGAAATACAGTTAAAATAAATGTGATTGTGCATTTGTAAAATCAAGTGTTCAAACACTTTTTTGAGTGTAATCATCTCAGAGAGAAGCGGGAGTGCGCTTTAAGTATCATTCGAGAACGGTTGTGGTTTTGCTCCGCTGCGTGCCTTAAGTTTGAGTCTGGCCTGTCTTTGTGCTGGCGTGGAGCTTTAGGGGCTCGCATTTTGTTGGTTTTGTGTCCCGGGCGCGATTATTTGATTTGAAAAGGTTTGTGCAGCTGTTTTCTCCCTGTTGCTTAGGTGGTTGGTGTGCTCTCGCTTCTCTTTGTTGCCGGTGTGACTCGAAAACGCTGATCTATTGTTGGGTCTTTGCGATGAGCATTGTTTTTGTGCAGGGATTGGTTTGAAGGGGAAATGGAATGAAATGCTCTTGTATTTAGGAGCTTGGTCTGTAGCTGATCGGTCATAAGCGTGCCAGCCAGGAGTAATGAAGTGATATGGTTGAGAAGTTTATCATAATCATACAGTCTAACGAAAGAAAAAAATATGGTTTTCATGTCGCTTTAAGAGGGTGGGGTTATACAACAAGCGGAGTGAGGTGAAGATTTGTCAGTGCTATGTGCTGGAAAAGGTATCGGTGCTGAGGGAAAATGGAGCGATATGAAAAAAAGGATTGCTCTGCCAAGTTGCCGTGCAGCTGTGAAATTGGTTGGTGGAAAATATGCATGGAAGCTTCTGAAATACGCTCCCGGACAGTATGCGGTCGGGACACATACATGTATTTATTTGGTGAGTGTGTTCCAGTTGAGATTTGTATCATGATTTTCGTTTGCTTTCCGGCGCGTTTGATCATGTCATATAAATGTGGGCCAGTCTAACCTACATACAACGCATCGAAATCTAATCGACCGAGTGTCAAACCTGCATGTTCGATGGCGGCGATCACGACATCACACACATTAGACCTTACAAACCGTCGATTAGATTTCGATGCGTTGTATGTAGGTTAGACTGGCCCACATTTATATGGGGGGAAGTTTTTAATCATTTTTTTCAACGAGTAAACCCTTAGATTTGTGCCGAGAAAATCACTCTCTTATAATTTCAGCTCATTCAGATGTAACACGAGCTGACCCTGTGTTGTGTAATTACAGCTGATCTGGCAATAACAGAGTAGCAACCGTGGGCGGCCAATTATGCTCATGCTCATGTTCATGCAATCATCTCAGAGAGAAACATTAGGGTGGTGCTGCATGCTGTACCATCTTTAGCATTGTACTCTCGTTCTGAGTTATTACATTCAATCAAAGTGTTTGTTATTTCATTCGGGAAGTTTACAATTACAGATTCACGTATGAAGTAACAATCACTTTGGTTGAATGTACCTACAGCCTTTTGAATGCCGCTTTCTGATGCTGAATGGCAATTGTAAAGAGCATCTTCGAAAGGATATTTAGACTTTTCAAAATATACTGGAACGAAGCGATTTGTGTGTTTGTTATTCATTGTTATTTTTTCATGAAGGACATGATATAAATAATACAACAGCTTGTTTTTATTTTAAAAAAATATTTATTTACGTTGATTTGGAGGGAAAAATTGGTATACAACTTATTTTCAATACAAACGTTAGTCTATTAAAATTTAAATTTATAGAACAGCTTGCCGTTCCCATTCCTCACCAATGTCAATGGTTTTCAATGCAGAGCGAAAGCGATTATCTCCGTCCATGTAGGGGATCCCCTGTTTTTTGCATCATATTTAAGGATCAGCAATCAACAGCAGCCGGATTAAATTTCCTCTTCACCCTTGCAACGTGTGTGGGAGCCGAGCTGAAAAAGCCCACTCCATCAAACTGTATTCCACGTAGATGCACGATTAAACCGAATACCGTCACCCGTGACAAACCCCATCTGCCCTGGAGTCCCTGGGTGTCAGTTGGGATCAATCAAAGTCTCCCGCTAGTTTGTCACTACTGCCTATGATGGAGCGAAACTCGATCGTTCTTTAACAAGAGTCGATGATGTTTGACCCCTTGCTCCCTCCACCCTCTCTCACACATATGCGTGAAGCATTTATTAGGATGGCACTGCTGTTCAAAAGGGATTCCATGAACTCAATCCGCCCGCGTAGAAGAGTTCGTTCCCACTCATGCGAGTGGTAAGTGCCATGTTTATTGAATCTTTACATCTCGAAATTCATCGTCGTGTTTCGCTCTACCCGACGGCGTGAAGTGATAGATTCCTGCAACTGGAAAACAAGCTCTATATAGCTTTACGTTCAGGGAGGACCCTTCAGAACAGGGTTTACTGACAGCAACAGTATTGAGTATTAGCCGGTTAAAAGGTGTAACTTTTATTCAAAGCGACGACGCTCGCCGAGCTGCTAAATCTGTTGGTTGAGCGACGACAACACTACCACCAGCAGCAGCGCCGGACCGTACGAGGAAAACCGATTGGGATTGGGTTGACATTTGAGAAGTTTCTTGCAGACGAGATAAAGTCGCACACGGTGGATGCTGTCAAGGATGCCAGCGTTGTGTGCCAGATTGCAATTTTCTGCTGCTCCGGAGGGCGCCTGGCTGAAATGAGTGGAGTTTGTAATTGACTTTTTTTGTTGTGCTGTTCGAGTTGCCCCGCTTTAATTAAGGTTTGATGGACATTTGCTGCCTGCCACCAACCAGGTACATATATTTAGGTAGGTGTATCGAATGTCAGGTGTGGCATGGCGATTGATATGCTGATGTAGTTTTTTTTTTCTGTCAATGCTACATATGCTACGCAAAAATTCTCCCTATATGAGCGGTTCCACGAACAAGTGGGAAATTTTTCCAGTTTTTATTTTTTGTATTTTTTGATTTGCATGAAACCTTGCATACAAGTTTTTGGGGAAGAAAAACGCCGTTTTTCATACTTGGTTCGCCATTTTGAATCTAGCCTTACTTATGAGAAGGGCCTATGAAAAATGCACATGATATCTTCAAAAAATTGTATCTCGGAAACGGTTTGTCCAATTGGTTTGGTGTCTTGGGCGAAGTTTTAGACAATTGTTGATGTTATATGGAGAAAATATGCACGGTAAAAAAAAAAGTTTGGTATTTGTGTTTTGAACTAAAATATAAACTTTCCCTTTAAAGTGACATGTCAATAATGTTTTTATTATCCTTATGTTATAGCTGACTGAAAATGCTATCTAGTGCACAGTAGGTTGTTCTGGAGAAAAATAGGTTACGATGAAAAAAATTGTTTTTTTTTTAAAAAATACAATTTTCAAAAAAGCTATTAAGAAAAGTCAAAAAAGTTTGTCACCCTAATTTTATGAAAGTACATCAAATTTGCAAACAAAAAGTATTTTGGTAACATTTTTCTAAGATGCACCGTTTAGAAGATATTACTGATTTAATATTGTTTTTTTTGATAACTTAATAAGTTTTGGCCCTTTTTGGATGTACTCCGTGTTTTTCCAGTTTCAAAAGTATTTTTTTCGGAAAAATTGGAAAATTTTGAGTTAAAATGACACTGACAGCTTAAAGATTCGAGTGAAATTCTCTGCCTTAAAAGTATTTTGTAAAACAAGTTACAAAATCCCACTATCAGGAACAATGATTTCTTCAAATGATTTTTGGTGCGTTGTGCTGAAAACGTGCTAACAAGTATTAGATACAGGTAATCAGATACCAGTTAGCTGTACTACGTACAGTTGGTGATTGTAAACATGGTCTTTGTTGGAACTAGTCCACCATGGCCACGCTGGCCATAACGAGGCTAGCTCCGTCGTTGACCGTTCCTTAATAATAAATAAAAAGAACGCAGTAGTCACCTTCCATCAAACTAGAGGGCTGTCGAGTGATACCTCAATCAACAACCGCCGCACTCTTTATTCATTCCAGGTATAAACAATTTACAATCTTCTTCAATAACAATATACCTACGCCAGCAAATCTACCTCGCTCCAACTCTCCAAACTCGTACCTGAAGGTTCGACGATACCTGAGCGTTCAACTCTACCTATCTTCCAACAGTCTTTACCCAGCATTCTATGATTTCTACCCGTGAGCTGTATAATAATGTCTGACTCGGTTCTGAATTCATCCAGTATCTACTAGGGAAAACCAAACAGTAAATGCAGAAAGGTTGCTAGTAGCATAGTGATTATAGTAATTTCAGCTCATAATCCTGTGTTTTTGAACGAGATCCAGTGTTGTTTGATAACATAATAATTGTAAAGGAAAGTGTAACACGTTTTGGTGCAAAGGTAAGTTTTAAATACACATTTTAATTATATGTTTTGTGATATTTTCGTACAAAACTAACAATTGGAAAATATTTTCTATGTTACAGATTACAAAATGAGTAAAATAAGATGTATTCGCCCATTCAAAGACATTCAGTGTTCGAAAGAGCTGCGATATCTCACGGATGGTATCATCCAAAAACTAAAATCAATTGGATTTTCCAAGGTATCCACACTGAACACCAAGGATTTTCGTGTTTGTTCGTCTTGCCGTCTACATATTGATTCAAGAGCTCACCTCACCCAAAACGAGGAACAAAGCGTAGCCGGCGGCTCAAGGATGCCAACTGTTCAGACCATACCTGATGTACCTGATTCGCAAAGCTATGAAAGTTTGGTCACGATACCATCAGAGTCAACGCTAAGCACAATTAAATCAAATGAAGACTTCACGATGCCTGTAGGCGTCGAAATATTCAACCGAGGAATAGCAGCTATTCGTGTTTCGCCTATAGATTTAGGTAAGGTTAAAAATGTTCACTATCCTGAAAAAAAGTGCGCTGAAATCGTCGAAGGTGTACGAAGAAATCTTTTTAAATTAGACGCTAAAACAGAAAAAGCAAACGAGTTTGATGAAGTCATAGAAAATATGAAAATTAAATTTTTAAATTCAGCCACAAGGCAAGAAAAACTATCAATTTTATCATTGTTGCCAAAATCATGGTCAGTACAAAAAATTGTAGACGAATTTAAAACCAGTAGAAATATGGCATCAGATGCAAGAAAGGAAAGAGATAATTTATTTGATTCATCTCAAGGTTCAAGCTCTGGAAAAGCTTTGAGTAATGAAACAAAAGAACTGGTTTTGAATTTTTTTGAGGACGATGATATAAGCCGTGCAATGCCAGGCCAAAGAGATTTTGTTAGCGTAAAGACAGGAAATAAGAGATTAGCTGTTCAGAAAAGATTGTTAATGATGACATTGAGAGAAGCTTTTAATCGCTTTAATGAAATGTACGTCAATGTAAAAATAGGGTTTTCATCATTTGCAAGCCTCCGGCCAAGGCAATGTAAACTATTGACTATCACAGGAACACATAATGTTTGCGTTTGCACTACGCATGAAAATGTCAATTTAATTCTACATAGCTTAAAAAAATACAATGTCTTGAATGATCTAAAAACATTAACGAATAGATTACTTTGCGAAAATAAGACAACTCATTGCCATCTACGAAGATGTAAAAACTGCCCAGATACCTTAGTTTTAGAAGACAGTTTATTGAAACAACTGGAAGAAAACTTTGTTGAAAAGCTTTTATTCGAACAATGGGTTACCACTGACAGATGTGATTTAGAAACTATTGTAAAGCAAACCGATGAGTTTGTTTCATTTTTCAGCTCAAAATTAGAAAGTTTGATTCCGCATGATTTTGTAAAAACCGAACAATCCAATTTTTTGAAAACTACAAAACAAAACTTGCAAGATGGTGAATTTTTAGCTATTTGTGACTTTTCTGAAAATTACAGCTTCGTTTTGCAGGATGAAGTTCAATCACACCATTGGAACGTGCAACAGGCCACAATCCATCCTTTCGTAATATATTATACTAAAAATATGCAAATTAAACATTTTAGCTTCATTATAATTTCTGAAGAACTAAGACATGATTCAGTCGCTGTCAATTTGTTTATTGATAAAATGATAAACTTTTTACAAATTGATCAAAATAAAAACATAAAAAAAAATTATTTTATGTCAGATGGTGCTGCTTCACAGTATAAAAACCGAAAAAACTTTTCTAGCCTTTGTAAATATAAGTCAAAGTATGGTATTGACGCTGAATGGCATTTCTTCGCAACATCGCACGGAAAAGGTCCATGCGATGCTATTGGAGGTACGATAAAACGCATGGCTACCAGAGCAAGTTTAGCCAAAGAACGCGAACACCCGATAAAGACTGCAAGAGAGTTGTTTAATTGGGCAAACAAACGAAAAGAAGAAGAACTTACAAAGTTATCATTTTGTTATTCTACTACAGAAGAATACGAAAATATGTCTTTGCAGCTAAATAATCAATATAATAATGCAAAAACAATTCAAGGAACTCTAAAATTCCACTCATTTCTTCCTCTATCAGAAAATACAATAAAGGCAAAGCTTTATTCAAACTGTCCTGACAATGATGCAAAAATATTCAATATTTTTAAGAAAGTTGTGTAAACAATAATTTTATAAAAATACAGGAATAAAAATAAACTGATGATATCCAACATATAATGTTATTTTTTATTGCGCACAATCACCATCCCTGAAAAATAAGCTTAATTCGCTCTTTTGAATCTTGCTAATTGAGGAGCTTACATTTGCAGTTCTCAAAAAGGTGTATCTCGAAATCGAGTTGTCTCATCGGTTTGATGTCTGTGGCGATGTTCGGCAATAGAGAGAAAATATGCACAGTATAAACACATCCAGTTTAAATGGATTAAACTGTTAGACGATATGCAAGAGTTGAATACACATTTTCAGCACAACGCACCAAAAATCACTTGAAGAAATCATTGTTCCTGATAGTGGGATTTTGTAACTTGTTTTTCAAAATACTTTTAAGGCAGAGAATTTCACTCGAATCTTTAAGCTGTCAGTGTCATTTTAACTCAAAATTTTCCAATCTTTCCGAAAAAAATACTTTTGAAACTGGAAAAACACGGAGTACATCCGAAAAGGGCCAAAACTTATTAAGTTATCAAAAAAAAACAATATTAAATCAGTAATATCTTCTAAACGGTGCATCTTAGAAAAATGTTACCGAAGTATTTTTTGTTTGCAAATTTGATGTACTTTCATAAAATTAGGGTGACAAACTTTTTTGACTTTTCTTAATAGCTTTTTTGAAAATTGTATTTTTTAAAAAACAATTTTTTTCATCGTAACCTATTTTTCTCCAGAACAACCTACTGTGCACTAGATAGCATTTTTAGTCAGCTATAACATAAGGATAATAAAAAAATTATTGACATGTCACTTTAAAGGGAAAATTTATATTTTAGTTCAAAACACAAATACCAAACTTTTTTTTTTACCGTGCATATTTTTTCCATATAACATCAACAATTGTCTAAAACTTCGCCCAAGACGCCAAACCAATCGGACAAACCGTTTCCGAGATACAATTTTTTGAAGATATCATGTGCATTTTTCATAGGCCCTTCTCATAAGTAAGGCTAGATTCAAAATGGTGAACCAAGTATGCAAAACGGCGTTTTTCTTCCCCAAAAACTTGTATGCAAGGTTTCATGCAAATCAAAAAAGATGAAAATTACTCGTTGCTTTAATGAAATGGAACCGCTCATATGACTAAAGACAAACAGGTCACATTATTTATGCCCACCTGAGAGCTCCCTCCTTTGTTTCCAGTGGAAAGTAAAATCCGGAATTTTAACAGCCACTTCCCCCTTTTCTCACTGAAATCAGTGCGCTTTCAAGCACCTTCAGTATAATAAGTCTGAAAAACAGCACTAATTTGAATAATAACCAATCTGTGTGAGTCGTTTCTTCTTTCTAAACAGACAACTCTCACTCGTCGTCGCTTTCTGTGTTATCTCGATCGCCATTCATGCTGAGCTTTTTCTTTCTCTCTCCCTGGTTTCCCATCCCGCCCGAATGAAGGTACCAACCGGTGAGGCTGTGATATTTTTTTTTTCTACGCTCCAACCTCGGAAGTCCGATCCCCCCGGGTGGTTGGACCCACCTATATATGCTAAATAGGTGAGCGAAGAGTGGAAGAGATTTTTGAGGTGAGCGCAAAATAAACAGGCTCTGCCGATGATGGTGATGATGGTCGCCGGAGAAACAGTTGCCGTTGTTACCTTCATTTCTCAGTTTAATTTTATAACCGAATAGCTACCTAGTAAACTGATAGGAATCAACAGCCGGGCGGCGGCGAGAGAAAGACCGGAGCGGAGAAAAACAGCACATCAACAATTTCACAGTGAGTGATTTCAATCTCGGCAAAAGGCAAACTAAGTGAGTGCTGTTGTTGCCCAGATTTGCCAGTTTGATTTTTAGTATTGCCGTCGGCATAGCGAAGGCCCCGGTGGAGTTCTGATTCGAGAGGGCCTCCCAATCAGGGTAACAACGCCAACCGAAGCACAGTAGTGTTTGTATAGGGGGCCTCATTGAAGAGATGTTATTTTTCATTACGATTATTTTTTCTGCCTCGCTCTACAAAAAAAAATATTGAAGAGCAACAACAAACCTACAACCGGTGCCGTTCGTTGGGCTGCTGCTGCCACTGCTTTCGGGGTCGTTAAGTGGAGCTGGAGTGTTTTAAGGGGACACCGGACCCTCGGTACAGAAAAAAGGCATCACAACGAAGAAAACAAAACTCTGAAACGACCGTCAAGCGGCCACTGGAGCGGCTAATCATGAAAATGTGCCGCACGCCTGGTTTGATATTTTCATTCGACGAATTCATTGGGCATTGAGCTTTTATATCTTGCTCTTGTTTGAAGGCAGAAGGGAAAGCTAAGAGGTTTTTGGAGTTGGTGGCAGTCGTTTGTTCTGTTTTTTAACTACCATAAACAAAATTCAGCTCGTGTGGAAATGGGAAAACAAGTTGTTCTACTTGATGGGATTTGCACAATAAGATCTGCAAAGTTTTGTTGTTATCTTCTTAAAGTAGTGTTTCTCAATATATGGGTCACGAACCACTGCACAGTGGTCGGAGATGGCAATATTACGAATTTAATTGAATTGTGTATAATCTATTGACGGAGGCACCAGCCCCAGGCTGAAAGCCTCCATAATATAGAAAACTTAATTTAACTTATAATCTATTGAATTAATCAAAAAGTGTTTTCAGAAAAAATGTTCAAATAAATACCGCCCACAACCCTAAAGTTTAAAAAATGTTCATGGCCTTCTACCTATGACAAAAACTACAAGGGACAGCCCTATGGGGCTGTACGCAATGGTGACGTAGGACTACGTTGTGTTATATAATAAATGTTATTTGTTAACTGCAGCAGGAGCTTGTGTTCTGTGTAGGAATAGGAATTTGAGCGGGGTTCTCTCTGTTTATATTCTTTAATATGACTATGATTGCCTTGAAACGAACCTTTTGATATGAATTTTAGTTGGGACACGATCAGAAATTTAACTATTTTGGAAAATCTTGGTGGCCTTGAAAAGGGCCGGTAGTAGTACAGACTTAAAGCTTTTGGAAGATGTTGATGACGTGTAGGCAGCTGGATCAGCAAACCGGACGAGACAATCTCATATTCTTCGGTTCAATGATTGGGCACCCGCAAGAGTCTTGGCCCGTCTGCTGCTGGACAGGGGTTGAACTGGTGTTAGCGATAGGTTGGAAGGTGCCAGTGTCCACCCAGTGTCCACCCAGCTAAAGGTCCTCCCCTTTTCAGTTTTTCTCGTTGAACTCCTTCTCTCAACAAGTTGGTAAATCTTAGCCTTTAGCAGAAAGACGCTTAGCCCTGTTTTGGTGAATTTATGATCCTGTTTCACGTCATGGTTCTTCTCTATGCCGGTTCAGATAAATTAGTACTTTTATTTATTTTATCTACTGTGCTAAATCAAACGAGTAGAAATAAGAAGGGATGTAGGTTACACGCTCGAATAATTGAAAATTCGATAAATATTTAATCGAACAACTGGCAACTCTACAAAATAGTGTAATTTCATGTTGTTTGGTAGTCATATGAAAATGTCGAAAAGCAGAATTGCAACCAGCAAGTGTAGCCCAAGTACCAAAAGTGGTGCGATGCTAGTCTTCATTGCTATGATGACGACTGAATTAAGGAGTTTAGAAGCAGAGGGATGACAGTCAACTGTCTTCATCGATTTCCTATTTTGATGACCATGGCTTCACTAACCTATTTCGCACTATTTCTGCTATGCTCTTCTATCATCCAGAGCAACAAACGTATCAATGAATGTATTTGCCGTCGAGTTATTAACGAAACAGAAAGTCGATGAAGAGAATCGATCAAAATCACTTGCACCCCTGTTTCCAAGTTTGGTTACAAGATTACAACTCTGGAGAGCATTTTGTGTGGTCGTTGGGGGTGTGTGGTTTTGAATATGGCAATGAGTGGGCAAAATTTTATGCAATTGCATCATCCCTATTCGCACTCGCCCACAGATCGGAGGTGAACGCCACTTCGACTTTTTTTCGGCTACTTACGATTCTCTGATGACTGTGTTTGGGAAGCAGCATATACATGGACGTATTTTGTGGATATGTTAGTTATTTCGACGCTTTTAGGCAATTCATGTCAAACCACTTTTTTCAATAGTTTCTTGTTGAAAATCAGCAGTCAAAAGCATTGCATCCATACGCAAAAATATTTCTGATTCATTGGTGATAAAATTATTGAAATTGGTCTAGAGTCAGCTGAGTTATTAACGTTCAAAATCTTTCATAATTTCGTTACATGTTCCTTTTTCGGTTTTCACAAAGTGTACCCTCATATAAAAATGACAGACGAAGTCCTACGTGATGATGATGATGATGATGATGGTGATGATGATGATGATGGTGATGATGATGATGATGATGATGATGATGGTGATGATGATGATGATGATGATGATGGTCCCACCTCTTACCCCTACAAAGGTTTGAACTGGACGATTTATCTTTAAGATACTTAAATATGACAATTTAACCAGGTTTGCAAACAAAATCGAACTGGTTTCAGTTACAGATATAAATTCCCTCTAGAGTTTACAGTTGCTTCACAGCAATATTAATGTGGAAAAGCTCAGGCGTCCACCTCTTAGTTCGCCTTTTTGTCCACCTAAAATATTCATAAGTTTTACAAGCAATCAAGGTATCTTCCAAATAAGCTTCAAAATTGCATTATTTTTTATCAAATGTTAAATTCAGTCCTCTACTCTCTGTCCAGTTAGCTTAGGACCACCTGATATTTTACCCATATGGTGATAAATAAATATATATTTTGAGCATAACCTATTATATTATGTTTGTATTAGTGAACGCCGCATAATGAAATAGCAGTGACAGATGTACACTCCAGGATCTGTGTTTATTCTGACATAAACATGTTTTTCGGTGTCCAGTTAAGTTAGAACCACTTGCTCTTTTCGTGAGTTTGGAGTTATTTGTGGCGCTAATAATCACAATGTCGAGGGGAAAAGCACTCACCGACAAGGAAAAAGGAAAAAATGAAGCATTCCGTCAGGAAAAAGTCGGCATTAGAGAAATAGCACGCCGGCTTGGTCGATCGCATCATGTGGTGCTCAACTACTTGAGAAATCCCGAAGGATATGGTCAAATTGCGAAGAAGACTCGCCGATCGAAGCTTTCCGGACGAGACAAACGTAGGATTGTTAGAATCGCTTCGAATTCTGCAAAATCTCTGATGCAAATCAAGCAGGAGCTCAATTTGAGTGTAACCCGGGAGACTGTTCGTCAGGTTTTAGTCAAAAGTCCGTTCATTAAACGGGCTAAAAAGGCAAAAGCTCCAAATCTGACTCCATCTCACATCAAAAAACGCTTAAACTTTGCACCGAACAATATGAATCGACAGTGGGATACGGTAAGTTATCAGTCAGACTCATGATGCTGTAGTATTTAAATTTGTGAATATTGCACTATTAAAATAATTGAAGTTTAATCTGGACGGCCCCGACGGATTTAATGGATACTGGCGCGATTTGAGGAAGGAGGAGCAATATTTCACGACCCGGAACTTTGGAGGAGGTTCATGTATGACATGGTGTGGCTTTTCTGCATCCGGTAAACAAGAAATCGCCTTCACGTCATTCAAGATGAATAGCAAAGATTACATCACGGTTCTGGAAACACGTCTGCTACCTTTCATGCGCAGATTTCGACGCAAAAAGTTCACATTTCAGCAGGACAACGCTGCTATTCACACGAGCAAGGAAACAAAACAATGGATGATGGACCATAAAATAGATCTGCTCAACTGGCCAGCCCGGTCCCCAGACCTAAACCCAGTAGAAAACCTCTGGGGCATTATGGTTCGCAGAATTTATGCTGAGGGACGTCAGTATGCCACTGTATATGAGTTGAAATCGGCAATATCTGAGGCTTGGGGAAATATTGAGAAGGCTGTCCTCCAAAACTTGGTAAACAGCATGCCAAACCGCATGTTCCAAGTTATTAACCGGAACGGTAAGGCAACTGATTATTGACATGTCATATTCACTGTTTATGACATTAATCTGCGTTAAAAACGCAGCAACCTGATCCAAATCCGAAGTGGTTCTAAGCTAAATTGACAGCAAAAATTAACAAATATGCTCTCAAAATACATATATAACTTTAAGTTTTAACTAAATGACTGCAATGTAATGTATAAATAATGAACTCAATAAAACATCAACAGTTGTTTTAAAACTTCTGAAATAACGTTTGAATTATCCCAAAACATAGGTGGTCCTAAGCTAACTTGACAGAGTGTATATCCGTAATACGCGCATGAGGCTCAAACCTTTGTAGACTACTTTTTTTTAAATTAATCTACTATTAAATCAAATAATAAAAATCCATCGTCACCATCTAGGCGAACAGAAATAGTTTTTGCAGTGCTACAATTATTATTAAAAAAGTCGCTATGACAGCTATCCATATAAAATAATCCGTTAGCGATAACTTCGTCAAGATACATAATTTGTCAATTCATAAAAAAAAATCACTGGATAACTGAAAGTTAGACAGTTTTAACGTGGGAAATGCAGTGTCTTCTAAATTCTGTAAGTAACGGCGCCGGTGGTGTAGTGGTAAGCGTGATTACCTCTCACCCCAGCAGGCCTGGGTTCAATCCCAGTTGGCGCCGCCGGGATGTTCTGAGGCATAACATCTCTGATCACGCCTTCCTTCGGATGGGAAGTAAAGCCGTTGGTCCCCGGTTCATGAGTTGATGGGTCGATAGTTAGGGTCCAGGTGTGGGAGCTGCCTTCCTGGCACGTCGGTAGCATTGGTGCTCAGCACGGAAAACAAGATCGACGGAAAAAACAAACCAAAGGATAAATTCTGTAAGTGTTGCTGAACGTTTTATATGTCTAGGCATCGAATTGAAAACATTTATTCCTTTTTAATATAAAGAATTTTGTGAAGCACAAGTCAAGAAATGTGGTGTTCTTATTTCAACCGCGTTTCTAGTATTATATCTATGAAAGTCACTTCCTCTTTAAATTCGATCACACAAATATCGAGGCAGCAAACCGTTAACTACTTTAAAAATGAACACCATAGTCAAATATACAATTCTTTGCTATACCGACAACCATTGAAAGGAGTCTAGCATCAAAGTTGAGGAAGTGAATCTATTAAATCTCAAAATCAAACGCATTATTTTATTCTGCAAGCGCTGTAATCTCGATATTTGTGTTTCATTGGCCAGAAATAAAATGGAAGAGAAAAAATCTAGATGAGGAGAGATGATTGATTTGTATAGCTGTATTTTACTGGCAATAGTTAAATCGTTTTTCAGTCGACATAGAATTCCTTACTTCTTGGCAATTTTCTTGATGACATTGTCAATTTGAGAGTTGAAGTGTCATCAATAATCACGCCAAGATATTTAATCTCCCGAATGCGATCAATAGTCTCATCATCAATTACAACAGAGACGTCCTCATTTAATCGATTCCGCGAAATTATCATAAATTTAGTTTTACTTGTATTCAATTTCAACTGCTTATACTTCAACCATCTACTTAGAGAACGCAAATCTTCATTCAAGTGTAAAACGGCATAATCTAAATACTTAGCTGCAATGACTAACACAGTATCATCTGCAAAAAGATTAATGTCGCAAAATCGTAAAACACGTCGCAAGTCATTAATATACATAATAAATAACAGGGACCCTAATACACTTCCCTGGGGCACTCCAAGGTTATTCCCCCACGGGACTGGGAACAGAATCATTAAAAACAGTCCGTTGAGTTCTGTCAGACAAATAGCTTTCAAATCATTTATATGCAGTACTCGTAATTCCAAAGCGCTTGATTGATCTTAACAATAAGGGCCTAGAAATTGTTTCAAAAGCGCGTTTTAGATCCAAAAAAACAGCAACGGTCGTATCTTTACACTCCAAGTTATTTTTCCACTTCGCTAATACCAAATTCAACGCGGTTTCACAAGAATGACCTTCCCGATATCCCGATTGTTCTGATATCAACAAACTATTACTATTTAAATACTCCAACAGCCTTTAACAACAAGTTCTAAAATTTTCTCTAATGAGTACAACATGTTGATAGGACGAAACTCTTCGGCTTTAATCGTTTCAGCAACTTTTTGAATAGGAACCCCTAAGGATTTCTTCCAAATTTGTGGCACATGTCCAGTTTGCAATGATTCATTAATAAGGTCCAGCAAGATGTGGCCAATGACATGAACGCAATCTTGAATAACTCTAGCATTAACATTATCTACTCCAGCCGATTTTCCTAATGAAAAGCAAATAACTCTAAGTTCATCTAATTGGGTGAATAACTTCAAATCTACAACTACTATTAACTGACCAATTCAATGAATTGATTAATCAATGAAACCCTGTCGACAAAATAATCATTAAACTTAGCTGCAATTACTTGTTCTGACTGTTCTAATGTACCATTTAAAGTTATGAACCGCGGTTTGCAATTACTAGGTTTTGCAATTACTAGGTTTTAATAAAGATTTCAAAATTTTCCATAACTCTTTGCTGTTGTTTTGATGCTGATCAATCTTCCTTTGAACACATTCACAACGAGTTTTCTTTATCGACTGTGAATACTTATTACGCGCAATTGTGTACCTATTCCAATAATTGTGATTATTTGATCTACAAAACTTTTTGTACCGTTTGTCCCTTTTCTGTTTAAGACGCAAAAGATTCAAATTGTACCAGCTGTTCGAGTTTTTCAAAGAAACAAACTTTTGCTCAACTAGTTGATTGGTACACGTTTTCAAAGCGTTATTAAGAACAGCTGTAGATTCATCTCCGTCAAAATGAAAAACCTAACTTTTTCCCCTGAAAAGATAGAAGAATAGTTTCCCGGGCAAAGTTGTAGAGCTACTCAAAATTTGAAACTATTTTGAAAATACCAATTTTCTATGTCTAATAGTTTTGGAGATAGGGACAGCTTTCTGTGGTTACCCTTTTGAATATATATTTTTATTGGCTGGAACAAATCACAATTTTTTTCTTTTGTCACTCGATGCTCGTACCAGTCGAGGGGAGGGGGAGGTATAAAACAATTAAAATCAAATAAAACGTTCAAAATTCGATTTACATCACATCTCAACCGTATATTTCAAACGTTTACATTACTTCTTAGCCTTTGCTTTAGCTTTATACTAGGAACTCCGAGAAAATCTGGAAAGTTTCATGAACATTAGGAAAATGCGGAAGGATTTTAAATGAAGTGCCATAAACGTCCAGGCAGTTTCATGACTTGGTGCAATTTCAAATTCCAGGCAACATTTTGAGGGATTCCCAAATTTTTAAGACATCAAGGTAACTTCAGAGATGTTTAGAAAAGTTCAAAAATATTGAAAAAAAAAACTCACCGAAGTGAGATTCGTAGGATAAATCTATTAAATTCAGGGCAATACCATGAGCTTCAGCAGAAGAAGAAGAGAAGTTTCGAGTACTTCAGGGAAGATCATAAGTCCCCAGGGCAGTTTCATTAACTACAGGTAAATCACAACATTTTGAATAAGTTTCACGAACTTCTGGGAAATTATTATACCTTCAGAAACTTCCTAGAATTCTAGGAAAATTTCGGGGAATTCAGAGAAGATCATTTGTAAAATTTAATGATCTTTATGGAAGTGTAGAAATTTTCAAGCAAGAACAAAGATTTTTAATAACGCTAGCTGCTTGAGGGGAACCTTTCGTTGTGTAGCGAAGAACACCACCACTCACCATGCGGTGATTGAATGAACACCGTTTGGTGAGACCGGATGCAATTCAATTTTGAAATCTATGTTAAGGAAATCGCTTTTCACAGGCAATTGGTGATAATTTTAATAGCATTGCAACAGTTGCACATTCGTGCGTTTTTCAATAGTGACATTTTTTTAAATGATAAAGTCTTAAATTCAAAAGATGCGTAAGATTATTTCTGATCGATTGGTGATAAAATTATTGCAATCGGTCAAGGGGCAGCTACGTTATTCACGTTCGAAATCTTTCATAATTTTGTTACTTGTTTCATTTTTGGTTTTCACAAAGGTTACCCCCATAAAGAAATCACAGACGTAGTCCTACGTAAAAAGAAATACGTCCACTTCAAAGTAGTTGGGAGAACTTCAGGAAATTCCGGGATCATCAGGGCTGTTCAATGAACAGCAGCAAAATTCATGGAACTCTATGTCCGTTGCCTTTTAATATCTGACTGTAGCAAATAACTGGTACTACTGGTTTTGTTTTTCCTCGATTTCTTATTTTCCGTACTGATTATCAATGCTACCGACGTCAGCGAGGCAGTTTTCATACCTGGACCCTAGCTATTGACCGATCAACTCGTAGACCAGGGACCAACAGCTTTACTTCCCTTGCGAAGAAAGGTGTAATCAGACATTTTATGCCTCAGAAAATCCCGACGGAGGGAGAGGCAGTCACGCTTACTACAACTCTACTGGCTCCGCTATAATTTATTTTTTTCCAACAAATTGAATGGCTGAAATTGAATGTTTGAAAATAAATAAGTATTACTAAGGGGCTGTTCATAAACTACGTAGACAGTTTAGAGGGGGGAAGTGACAATTATCCACGGCCCATACAAATTAAAAAAATATGGACAATTGTCTACGCAGGGGGAGGGAGGTCAAGTATCCTAAAAAACCGTCTACGTAGTTTATGAACAGCCCCTAACTAAAATAGAATCCAAAGAAATTGGCTACTGTTGCATCTTGTTTCTGATATCAACCCTAGCACTACTTTCGTGGGCCATTTATCGTGTATCCGATAAGTAGAAATGGATGAATGGTTAAGATTTGTTAAGTTCTGCTATTCATGGGCTTAGAAGGTTGCACATCTAGAGGTCGTCATTGATCTGTCGTGTATAAACCCAAGCAAGCGGTTCGAGGATTGTCGTGACCGGATACATGAGCTAAACTGTGACTTAGTGGTCAATTTCATACTGATCACTGGAAAAGCTATTGCCTGGAATCTGGATAGCGCTTTTTGGTGATGGTATTAAATGGTATTAAATAGCTTAAATTTCACTTAAAGGCTGTCCCACATCAAATTGCATCACGGAAAAAACGCTGTAGAAAATTACTAATAGAACATCCATTCTGACCGCATTTCTCTTTCCGTTCGATGCTCAGAGTTTCGTTGTAAAGTTTAATCACACGACTCACCGTTGACAGCACGATTCCGAGTTGTCCAATGTCCCGATGAGAGAGTTGAGGATTTTTCAGGTGCTTGCGCTAAATCAATTCGCGAAGTTGCTTTTCCGGTGACGCCATTTTTTCCAACTTTCAAAAAACTAACAGCGATAAAAATACAGTGTAAACAATACACTCTAAACTACTTCTACTCAAATTTTCTACAGCGTTTTTTTCTGTGATGCAATTTGATGTGGGACACCCTTTATGTCACTTCATAGGCAACCAATCCTTCACCATGGACCAGTTTGTGAAAATTCCCTGCTTTGCTTCGTCACACCTTCATGAAATCTAGATTACCAAAGATTAGCACATAGGGGAAATGGATGTTATATCGGCCTAAATGTTCCTAATTTGGGCCCACACGGGAAAAAAAGAGTTCCCATATTCGTGAACCACAGCCGTGAACCATAGTTCACGGTGTATATTTGAGAAAATTTTGATCTGGATAGCTGACCATGATTTTTAGTGCACGGTCCGTTCCCGTTTTCGGGAACGGATTTTTTTCCAAGCATACATAAATTCAGCAATCGACTAAATTTTCAATAGCAACCAAAAATATCCATTAGTACCGTCCCAATGACGCGTTCATCTAGATAAAATTGATAAATAGCAGATTTTTAGCGATGGGCCCAATCTTAGATTCGTAGGCCAACATTAGAGCCATTTCCACTATATTTAGTTTTTAACGATCGGAATTTAGCTTGGAGCAAGGAAATTAATAGGAAAAGGTTAGCTACAGCGATTAGCGCTTATTGATTGTAATGTGTTCAAAATTGAACTAGAACTATTGAAAGTGCTGTGTACTTAACATGTCACCAATTTCTGTCAATCTTTTCCATCATGCTCAACAAAAAGACATTCTGAGGACAGGTCTACATGTCTAGGCAACATCCATCTCTTGAGTGTAAATCTATCTTGCCAGTCAACCCTTTTCTCGACAGCTATACAACGTCCCAATCCTCCGTCAGGCAATCGTACAACACTGAACCGAGCACAGACCAAAAATCAACATTCTAATCCATCTATCACAATAATGGACGTCGTCGGTCGGCCACCGTAATTAATTATTCAGAGAAGAAAATTAATTCAATTCTCGTTTCCATCGGAGAGCAAGTACTTTTCCATGTCCGAGTTCAGATCAGATCAGACCGGTTCGGGCAAGATAGAAGGACGGCGAGTAAAGCTCCCGGGAACCGGATGTCTGCCAGTAAATTCACGTACCACAGCCCGGCATTGTGCGACGTTTGCCACGACGGGAGCCTTGAGGGAAGGAGCCTAATGATCCTCAAATATTTATCCAGTCGTTAGCATTCCTTTTGGTCGTTTCTCTTCCTTCGATTAGATTCCGATGGATTGATGGAAGAGAAAACAAAAGAAAATAGGTCCCGCACATTGATTCCGGTGCCTCAAGGTCGTTCTTGGCCGAGCTGAGTCAAATTATGGTATCGACTCCACACTTGTAAATGGGGGGCTAATTAACTGGGTGTCTGAAACTGAACTGAGTGAGCATTGAACGGCGAACAGTCGTTCACTCATTCATGAATTTTGGGAAAGCGAAAGGGATAATGGTTGGAAAGTTTTCAGCCCGACCGGGGGAAACAAATATATTTATTGGTGTACAAATTAATTAGAAAATAATGATCCCCAAGGAATATCTGTTGAGAGCAACCGCAACCGCAACGAGAACCGAGCCCCGTCGTACCGTGGTACCTACTTTATGAGCGTTTGCGTCTAGCCTAGCAGCTCGGAGCTGAGAGCAAACAAAAGATTTAATTGAATTTGATAGCACGTAACAGCCGGCCGGAGGTGCCGCAAGCGTCGATGGTGGTCTACAGACCTGTAAACGGAACTCTGCTGTGCTCGTGGCCTTCTTCTACCGCAGCTGGTTACTGCTGACAAAGGCAAGTGTTGAATCAAAATATTTCGTTAGACGTTGCAACTATCTTGAGAGTTTAATTGCATTGCCCCGATACCTTGAGGGAAAGGTATAGGTCAGGGAAAAAAGAGATACATTTCCTTCACTTTAATTGGATTCGGCGGAACTTGCTCCCTGGAAAAATGCTTATGATTTTTTCCTCAGCACAAGGGAGATGAAAACTTTTCTGATAGTGTGCATTCTGGAAAGGTGCATTCTTGTACTGTATTGCATTTGAGGAGTACTGCAATGTACTGGGTCTTCAACGCTGGAACTGTTTTTTTTTTTCTTATGAACTGATCAAAATCTTTGTTTGTGTTATATGAGACGCAATATGACAGGGTATGTTCTCGACGTATTTTAGAATTCCCTTCCGTCGTATGGCATGTACTGAATGAGTCGTAATGATATTTTTGTCTTAGTTCTTCTGTTGCGCTTCTATGCGGATGATAATTTGTGTGTCCCCATTGATTTATAGCGACATGGTCACGACGCATGATAGTCTAGTCACATAGAAGTATTGAGCGAAAATCCAAAACTTGATAACTTCAAAAATTACTACTCAAAAACAAAAAAAAAAAGCACACATCTCTGATTTTGTGATAAACTGGGGCAGATGAATGTTCCAAATTATCCTTGTATATCCGGAGAACTTCGAGATTAGGGTGTAATTGCTTTTGTAAACAAACACGTCAATCACTGATTTCTCGCAAATTAAAGCTCAATCTCGAAAACTAACAACACAAACAGGTAGATGTATGACTCCTCTATCATTTGATATAGTTTGTTTGCGAGATTGAGCTTTTATTCGCGAGCAATCGGTGATTGGCGTGTTTGTTTATAAAAGCGATTACGCCCAAATCCCAAAGCTCTCCGGATATGTGGACGATATTTTAACTATCGCCAGGTCATTACAGGAGTTGGAGAAATTGTTGCCAGTGCAAGAAAACTATCTAGGCGAGGTAAACCTTAAGATTAATGAAACCTAAATGTCAATTCATGGTGAGGACGCCTACTGGAGAAGCATCAAAGGAGCGTAAAATTGGAGATCGCATTTTTAAAAAACAGCATCAAGCATACATTATTTGGGAATTCAAATCACAGAACGCTTACATAGCAAGCTGACGATAAGAAAACGATCTAGAGACGCTATTGTTGCCTCGAAAGTTATCTTGGACTTTCTTAAGAAAATAATATGAAACCGTAACAGCTCCAAAGCGGTCTAGGAAATCTTAAAGAAAGTACCAAAAGCAAATCTACGGTAAAATTAAATCACTGTGTCAGGTGGAGGATAACTCGTCTTCAAAGGCTGGTCCCAGATCGATTACAATGTGGATCCGGATTCTTCAGTTAAGGTATTGGGGACACATTATAAGAAGACCTGAGAATCATTTGCGCAAGCTAGCTGCGGAGTATAGATTATCACACAAAACGAGAGGTAGAGCTGCTTGGTGGGATTCGATTGCTCAGAGTATGTGGCGATTTGAGAACATACCAGTTGAGGAATGGTACGAATTGGCAGACGACTAAGAAAAACTGGATACGAAACTCAAAGAAATATACAATGTTACCCGAATCTGAAACAGATGACGAATGAGGATACATCTCTATCTAACCACCAGCATATTCACTATCTTTCAGAGAGTGCATCGTTAAGATTTTCGATCACAGCTCTTTCTGCATGATGGGTTTGACATTTTCGCTCCACAGTGTTCGGACGGTCCTTAGTCGGGTCCTGATTGGCCTCCCGGGGTTTGGACTCGTTTGGTGGGGGACTGGCTTTGCGCAGGCCGTTAGAGGTTTGTATGGGGGTTGCTATGGAGTATCTAGACTCCTTGTTCATTTTCCCTCTGGCCTTTTCTCAGCTACAACTTTGCAGAATATAGTTTTTAAGCCAAACGTCAATCAAAATAGTTGTTGATTGTTTAAGGGATTGATAGTCTTGTGGCATGATCGGGCTGCTGTTTTGTGGGCGACACTATGTTCTGCAGGGTGACATAGTTGCTATGATTGTTGTGCTCTATTCTACGCGCCACCAGTGTTGCCTGCTGGACAGTTGATTGAGCATAATCATGGGACGTTAGTTGCTTGGATCATTAATAGCTTTTGATGCTTACATTCTATCGAAAAGTGGTCTTACACAGAGTTGTGGCTGAGAGAGTTTGCTTCAAGCTCAGTTATCGTTATTGAAGCGGAGCGATAGGTGAATTTATGGATGGATATGAGCAGAATGTTTAGATTTTCCATAGTAATTTCCATGTAGACTTCGGACGGTTTGTGCCGTGTCATTTTCTTACCGGATGGGTACGGGTTTTGAGGGGCTAGTCGGGGCCCGATTTGGGGCCGTTTGAGCGCTGTGGAGCGGAAGTGTCTAATGGGCAATGAGAGAGTAGGTATATCCCATTATTCAGGTTCGTCTGGCATACGTCAGGTATAGATTGGACTTCGTCTTGTGTATTTATGTTGCGTTAATCGGCTGACTGGCCTTTGATGATTCGAGCAGACGTTTAATATATGGTGGACAAAATTTAAACGTTGGTTCCAGTCGTTAGGGCTGCTGGGAAGATTACCGAAATTCCTTCTACGCAGGTCAATGCCAATATTAATGCTCGTCTGCCAAACAACGATCCTGTCAATGTCAATGTCAATTAGTCATATAATAATCTTATTAATAGAAATGAGCGTAAATCGATTCTAAACTTTATCCAACTCAACCCAAAATTCACCTTTAAAATACTATACTAGTTTGTGTTTTAAGTATGTATCATAAGCATAAATAAGAAAAGTTAAAAATAATTACCAGAAATCACAAATGATACAAATTGGTTTCGATAGAGTTTTGATAGGACGCCCAAGTAACAATTCAGCAGCTAAATACTTAGCATCCACTCTGATTTATGATGGTTTTATAATGGCAATGAACGATCCGTTTAGTTTAAATGCAGCATTTCAAAGTGTTTAAAATTCCTGGATAGAAATTCAGCTTATTGCTGTTTTAAAAACCTTCTATAATCTGTCGAGAATGTCAAAAACTGTCTTGTATTAAAAATAAATTTAAAGCAGCTCTCAATCCCTCCATAAACTGTTCTGTAAATCAACCATAAACTTCATTAGCAATTGTTTATAATGCCTTGATAAAATACTCTATAAAGTTATTATGTCATTATAAAAGCAACCATAAAACCATTTGGTTTTAAATGAGAGCAAAAAGCATATATTGTTGTTGTTTAGACTTGTTAAAGTGTATCATAAAATTCCCAATTACTCTGTTTACAAATTGAACTTAAAAGTTGGATCCTCATAGTGAATAAAAGCAAAATTTATGACAAGGAAATCTCGGAGGTACACGAAGTAGGATGAAACATTCAAGCGATGTTAACGACCGAAGGGAAGTCAATTTCAGCAACGACTGAGCAGCTGGCGTTTGCATCACTTGGCTTTGGATAAATACAATTCAATCAGCAAGTTTTCTTCATAAAAGCCATTTCAAAACCTTATGAATTTGTTAGGGATTTCATTACAGTAAAACAACTTTTTCACAAATGGCCCATGCAAACCACTTTTAAGCAACCGCCATATTACAATTATTTTGATTTACAATCTTCGTTTTCAATGTGTATGTGTATTTCCTTGGATATACCTTTATGTTGGTCAATTTAGCAATGAGCAGATATTTGAAATACGATTTTTTAAGATCGGATGGTATTTACGAATCCTTTTCTATCTTGATTGATGATTTTTCAAGTGGATTCACCAAGCGGCTAGGGAAAATGGCTTGAAAAAGGTTTTTATTGTTGCCAACTAGCTTTTATTGTAGCTTAAATACGGATTTCAAATGGTTCTCAATACCTTCGTCATACAACCTTTTTGCAGGAAATCAATCTTGAAGAACTTTGAAAACATACCATTCAGAACCTTCTCCAGGATGGGCCAACTAGACAGATTCTAGTTTTAATGAGGTTTTGGTGGATGCATCAATGGCAAAGTAGCTTTAAACAGAGTTTTATTAATGTTGTTATACAGTTGCTTTGTATTACTTAATAAAACTTAAAATGTTACTTGGGCAGCCTTTAATCATATGTTTGTATGTTGGATTTTCAATCCTTTCAATAAAAAAAACCTCAAATTTAATGCAACAAAGTAGCATCTCATATTAGATCATTTTCTATATGAACTTACATATTAATATAAGCAAAATTTATGTTGAAGTATCACCTTTTTTTTCTTGGTGAAATTTTTCTCTTCACATGATTACAATTTATCTCACATCACATAATATCTTAATTAAGACCTAATATCAAATTCCCTCCCCTTGGCTAGTTTTTTAACCTGGACGTTGGTGGGCGGGCCTAATCTTATGCTTCATAGTGGAGCGTTGGAGACGGTTGGCTTAGGTCCGGCATCGTTGGCTCTTGCCGTGACAAAATAGCGTCATGAGCATGTGATGAGGATTACTGAGCTTCCATTGAATAAGAGAACCATTGCATAAGAGAACCAAAGTTCTAGTCTGAAGTGATAGTATCACACTTGTTACTCCTTTATTTGAAAGCCGCGTTGTAGTACGCTTACGTATAGGCACTGAGGTTGGGTGCGATACTGGCGCGTTTTGCCGCAAATCACTCTTATTTTTTTATTTTTACGCAGATAGATTTATTTGGGTTTGAAGGGAATTATACTATTGAAATATTTCAGAAAGTGCCCAACAGTGCTCCTTCTACTTGCGTGACAAGCTTTCGTTGTTGTTTTCATTGAGGTATTACTCAGGGAACAATGTTAAACACCATTTTTGTACATGGTATTGCAACTAATCTTATATGTGCTTCATTTTGATTTGGGATAAGTGTTTGAACTATGGCTCGGGATTTCCATTGTGGCGTGCTTCTATTGTGACATAACCATACGTATTTTTGTGGTGTGACATAGTGGAAACGTGTGAGCGTAGTTGAAGCATATACCCTATGTAATTTAAAAATCAGCTAGGAAACTAACTTCAAAGGGAAGCATTTTAATCACTTGAAGGTGTCACCTGGGACGAACTAATATATGTTAAATATAGGTCAAAGTCAAAAACAACTTGAAACACGTTACATTTTAGATTACATTCACAAGTGCAGGTACTTAATAAAGCATGGTAGGTAGATTAGAGATTTCAATTATTTAATAAATTAGACTAGAGATATCATAATCTTCAAACGAACTTAAATATGAAAATTTAGACAGCCTAGTAGCATTAAGTGGATTAACAGAAGAGTTAGGATGCGGAGGGTCCGCTTAGAGAGGCAACTAGCCTTTAAAGCAACTGGCAACTAGCCTTTTCATGTATTGTCTGTTATTTTGATTATTGCTTTAAAATATCAATTTGGTATATATGTGAAAGGATGAATCAGTGGGAGATTTTCGGTTTCTTTACATTAAGCATCACTATGTGTCATTTCCTCAAAATCACCCAATAAGCGGGCTCTTCAATCCCTTCCTTTTCCCATAGCGTTCAAGTGGTCCGCATAGACTATTCAGCCATTACCCGTCCTTTATCCTCGGCTTTGGATTGACTTGCGCTCCCATTGCCCCACCAAACGCTGCAAAATGAAAATGAAAATTAAGACCTAATATCAAATCCAACGGTATCGTTAAAATAAGTTGATAAATAGCATTTTGAAATCATCACCATCATTCACTCTCACATTGACTCTACATAAACAAAACATCAATCATGGTTACACTGTATTTTAGTTTTTGCACACTTTTTAATGATTTTTATCATGATATTGAACAATGCTTATACTAATGCTATCCTTTGGAATTATTTTTATTATTATTATTACTATTTTTTTTTCGGTATAACAAAATAATGTTTCCCTAAAAATCATCTTCTTTTCAACACTACATCGACCAAATTGAATTTGAAATCGGTTGACTTTTTTTTTTAATTTTATCAGAATATTTCAGTTTAATTAACACCCTTATTTTAGGACAGTGATCGAGGTCTCAACCCGTCAAGTCTATTTATCAACTTGGTTTTGTTGGTTTGAAAGTTACTCTATTGTGGAAGTATGCAAATCTTAGCAAACTTGTTTCAGTATAATTGCATCTTTCAGAATACTGTCGATCGCGATGGAACCTTGAAGATACCTCAGTGGGAGCTCTGCGATGCAATCTATCGTACGTACCAAGTAAAATTCTTGGTTTTATGAGGGTGTATGCTATAAAACCTCGATAAAACCTGCAATGTTACTTGGGATGTCATCTTTCATTTTGAATCTGTTAACTTTTTTGCTACGATATTGTGCAACTTGCTCGATGCTAATGCTAATCGCTGATTTTGTGATATACTGTGTACAAAAGCCTAAGTTTTCAAGGAAAAATATGAAAATAATTTGCGGCCTCTATCTACAAACCATGAAAACCAGGAAAAATAAATACAATCAATGCTTTTCGATTTAATTATATCGTTACATTTTTCCTAAAATTGTTTTTAAATTACATTTCATTTGGTATGTTGATCTTTGAAATCCTAGTGGTTCAAAAGTTATAAATTTTTGAAAAAGTAATTTTTTGAAAAAAAAAAATTGATTTTTTTTGACCACCCTAATATGGAAATGGTCACTTTAATGACAAAGTAAAAAAAATACAGGTCTAATATTTTGCGGTAAGGATCAAAACTACCAATTTTTATGAATTTCTGAGAACCACTATAACGTTTTGCTATAGAATGGTTGTACATATGTATTTATTATATATAGAGGAATCATTTAGACAAAATTGATAAATAGCAGATTTTTAGCGATGGGTCCAATCTTTGAGCCATTAGAGCCATTTCCCCTATATATAAATATTTCGTTGCTGAGTAAAGGGGGTGCAGTCCTCTGGCTAAAAGCAATTAAATGCGACCATAAACCGGGTAGTGGAATCCTATATCTGCCGTAATTTTGGAATCCAAATTACACCGTTTATAATTGGATAATACCACCTGCAAAGCTAGCGTCCAAAGCTGTTGGAATTCAATCTGAAAGAATTCAATTAATTTTCATCAACAATTTCGATCGAATATCAAAATTATCATCATCCACTAGGAGGAAGTCAACGGCAAGCAATCTACTCTTCAGGTTGACAAATTGGAGTACCCGATTGGCCAAAAGCGTAATGTCATAAATCAACCTACACCAAGGTCAATTCTTTTCGTCAATTCTGTGATCGTTTATCAGCATTCGGATGAGAACAGGCTTAAGTTCCACAAGAACCGTAATGAACCAGGATGGAAAACTGGTCGATAAACTCCAAATTCCTCCCTTCGGCGTTTTCCCCATCACAAAAAAAACACATAATAGTCGTCATTCCGCAAAGTCCATCATCAAGTTTTGAAAAAGTTTTCATTTGCTTTGTCCTCCACCCTGAGAGCGTGAAACAGATGAAACAGAGACAGGGAGAGAGACTGAACAAAAAAGCGCAATCAGGGAAGTGTCAAGCAAAGCGCCATCATCGGGAATTCTCCTAGCAATAGCCACCCACTGGAACGATCTCGATCCCTCTGGAACCGATTCGTGATGATCGAGGGGGGATCCGCGGCCGGGGACGAAGAATGTTGATGTGGAAATGATTTGCTAAAAGTGATGGTGTGTGGGTCGATTTAGTAGCTGCCAATATCGCGTTGCGTTGCACGTTGGTGGGCTGTCACGAAGGAATGGAAACGCGTTCCGACAATTAAATTAATTTTCACCGAGTTCTGTTGCCCGGGAGTGAATTCTTTGGATGGTGGGCCACGAACGAGGGCGTTGTTTATCGTACTTTTTGATGGAACAGAGCAAGAGAGAGAGAGAAAGACGAGATATGCCCGGGACCCGGTAACGAAACCAATTATCGGTGAGATTTGATCGAACGAAATTTCTTGATGAGTTTTGTGCGGAGAAAGCGGAAATTAGTACTGGCGCTTGCTTTTTTTATGTTTCGATGGATAAGCTTGAGGTGCTTGGGCAGGCAAAGGGAAAATTTCTACACCTTCTTGCTTCTTTTCGTGTGTTGTTTTTGTTTGAATTAATTTGTCTTAATGTTGGTGATTTTTGTTTTTGTTTTTGCAATATTGGTAAAGGCGAATGGGTATTAGTTTGATATAAAATAGCGTTTTGTCTCCGGATGAATTAACAATACTGCTGAAGGTCAATGCTATCTTTACGAGTTGATATAGGTACAATTTCTTGCTTAATGCTGTATAATCCAATTAAATTGCATTATAAAGGTAGAACACAAAATAAACGCATTATATAAAAAGGTAGAACACGTACAAATTTGGACACGAACATCTTGTTGGGATTTAAATATGCGTTGTATTTTTAATTGTTTAATATAACAGCTATACAAAAGTAGGTATTTTGTTTATTGTTTCAGTTTTCCTTCTTACCATAGGCCATTGCTCGAACTTTTCTTCGTACACGGCTCATCATCTTTTGCACGAGCCCTGTTCCCACTTATTTGGCTGCCAAATTCCATTTCCGCTTGAAATCCTTCAGGTCAATTGCAGTTCCACCCTGTTTCTTCAGTATGTGCTTCTCAATTGGCCAGTATTCCTCAAATGGACTTAGTTCCGGTGCAATGGCCGGATTCATCTCCTTGGGAACCACTTTGACACCATTTTCGCTGTACCACTGTTTGCTGGAATTTGAGTAGTGGCAGCTTACCAAGTCCGTCTTGTGCTGCTCCAGATCAACGCGCTTTTCCTGAAACTCAAATATTATTTATTTTACGTACTCGTTCCTCCAATCGAACTTCAATACGTTTTATGTCATATTAAGAATAAATTCGATCCACACTAAAACTCTATAATGTGAAGGAGCTTGAGACTGAACTCATAACTTTCTGCTCTATTAGCAAAATTAGTCGTCACTAGGCCACTGGGCTCCTTATAGCACTAAAATTACAATCAAGTTCCCGTTCAACTTGCTGTTACTAGATTTTGGTGTCAGCGGCGACCTCACAGATGACGACAAAAACTGCTCTTGAGAAGGATTTTTTTTGAGACGTTATTTGGTAAAGATTGAATTAAATTCAAACTTTATCGCGTCGTTGTTTCTATATACAACATATTTGATTGAATTTAATTTGATAAATCTAGCCTGAAAAAAGTGATTCATTATTTATTTATTTATGACTAAACATCAACAGGCGTCATAGACCCCTATGATGTAACCTAAAGTAAACATGAAAAGTACTAAAACTAAACATCAATAAGTCAATAGTCATTTCGAAAAAAAAGGAACATTGCTAGACAAACTAAACTGATCTAGGAAAAAATGAACTAAACCTCCGGTGAAGCAGCTGGCGAGTCGGGTTAAAGTCAAATAGTGCGAAGACCATATTGAAGAGTCTCTGTAAACCACCGATTGCGCTGAACATGCTATAGTTAGTTCGCTGTTTAGGCTCTGGGTTGAAAATTGATGTCAATTTGCTCAAGGAGAACAGAGCAATCGATGCGTTCTTGCAAAATATCTGCAATTAGCAATGCCCGTGCTGTTTCTCTTCGGACCGACAGGGACTCCAGATGAATCAGTTGCAAACGACTTTCGTAGCTAGGCAATCGGAAGGGATCCGTCCACGGCAGTTTACGTAGCGCATATCTCAGGAGCCGTCGCTGCACCGACTCAACTCTTTCGACACCGTTGTTGTAGTGAGGAGTCCAGACAACCAAGTAGTATTCTAATATGGAGCAATATAAGGAACAGTACAACGATGTAAGGCAGTAGACATCCGTGAAGTCTTTGGCAATCCTGAAGATAAACCCTAGTATTCTGGAAGCTTTGTCAACGGCATACGAGATGTGCTGTTGGAAAGAGTGTTGTGTAGCCAGAATCACTCCTTGGTTCTTAATTTGGCTGACGCGCTCAATTTCAGTCCATAGCAAAAAAAATACTCGAAAAAGAGATAACCGAGCATTTGGACGGGTTAATCTCCATATGATTCAGAATACACCAATCACCAAAAGCATACAACTGACGTTGATGGAAGCAACAGTCTTCAATTGAGTGAATTCGAAGGAAGAGTTTAAGGTCATCTGCGTAATCGAGGGATTGGTAATTCAGGGACCACGATTAAGTCCCTCAATTACCAGATTCACGTCGTTGAAGTAAATCAGGAAAATCAGCGGTCTCAGGTGACTACCCTGGGGTATGCCGGACGTGGCAGCGAACATACGGGACAGATGATCGATCACCAATGACAACAGCAAGATAGCGGTTGGTGAGGTACGACTGAAACCATAGCAAAAGGCAGCCGTGGATACCAAGCCTGTCCAGTTTTGCGATAGATATGCGGTGATTCAATTTATCGAAAGCTGCAGATAAGTCAGTATAAATGACATCCGTCTGAGCACGATCCGACATACTGTTAGAGATGTAGGACGTAAGGCACAGCAAGTTAGTAGCAGTGGAGCGACCAGCCATGAAACCATGCTGGTCGATACTAATATACGGCTTACAGTGAACGAGTAACGGTAATATATTTATAACATAAATCCAAAGATTTTCTATCATCCAAGGGCTGAAAAAATAAATCCATAAACCCAGCCTTAACGAAGGCGGAAAAGATGTCTCATCATCTAGATGCTGAAAATAAACTTAAACAAGTGGCTGTTGTTGTTTCTTTATTAAGTAGACTTCTTAAAAACTTAAATAATTTTAATCAATAGATCCAATGCCCGTTTTATAAAATTTGTGTCAAAATTGTTGTACTTTTTATTCTAAAGCTGCACGATCATCTAATATGAAGGACGATACTTCCATATTATTTTCACTATCTACTGGCCAGAACCTTCATCACCAATCACTATCACACTCTTCGATCAGCCAAAGGCCATCTCAAAAACTTACAATATCAATAAATCAAGAACAATGATAACAAATGTATAAGAACGCTCGTAAGAACGTTCTTCAACTGGAACAAACTCACCAAGTCCAACCATGATCGTTGTCCAATGGAGCGGATTCATACAGTATGAATTCAAATTGCGCTTAATAAATGGCTTAAAACGACCCGGAACTCGACCAAAACATATGGCAGACGGACCCAAATCATTCTCCATGATGTTCACCGACAAACTGACATGCTTTACCATCATTCCGGGAACATCAAGGGGTTGGTCACTCCGCACAGTGTGCCAACAATAGATATGGGCACACTTTAGCACACTCATTGGCACTGTTTGACACCCATGGTTAGAAATTTTTATGATTTTTAATATTACTGTCAAATATTTGAGAATCATAGTTGTTGACACAATCCAATTTTTGAAAACCGCAACCGCCATGTCCCGCCTTAAAACACATAGTCAGCGCACATCCTAATGCCTGTCCAAAGCCATACATCATTCTACGCGAGACGCTGTATCTTCACATTCGGACCACCGTGCATACCAAAACCAGGACAATCGTTACTGTGCTGAAAATTATCAACTCGCATGTATAACAACGATAACAACACCCCACCGGTTGTAATTTGAAAAAAAAAAATGCTTCAAGAAATCTAATCGTGGCCTAGTTCTCGGAAAATATCTTATCCCTTCCGGATGCATGATACTCTTCAGTTCCGTAATCAAAATCGTTACGCAGAACTACAAACCTGTTCACTTTTCCTTTTTTGAGCGCTATCCGTTCCATACAAATTTACTCATCGCTGAGTTCCTGCACTTTTTGCGATTTATGAGTAAACTTACCTTAATTTTGCGTTAATCTCATTAGCCGTGTAGGAAAACTCCATAAGCAATGTTAGTTTCGTTGAAAATGTCAATCTTTGCGTAAAAAAAACCGAGGGGTTTCTACCCAAGTAACATTTCAAGTTTTATGAAATACTACAAAGTTCCTATAAAACAACATTCATAAAACCCTGGATGCATCCACCAAAACCTCATTGATGCTAGAATCTGTCTAGTTGGCCCATCCTGTAGAAGGTTCTGAAAGGTGTATTTTCGAAGCTTTTCAAGATTGATTTACTGCAAAATGGTTTTATTATAAACGCATTGAGAACCATTTCAAAACCGCATTTAAGCTACAATAAAAGCTATTTAGCAACAATTTAAACCATTATCCGAGCGATTTACCCTAGCCGCTTGCTAAATCCATTAGAAAAACAACAAGATTAAAAAGGATTCATTAATGCCATCCGATCTAATCAAAATAATTCAAATAAAAACAAATCTATAAAAATCCTGTCGAATTTCCAAAATTATTAAATAGTTATCATGAAGTGGCCTAGTTTTAAATGCCATATAAAATTTTATGTGAATGTGAAAACATCGAAAAATTTGAGTCCGCCCACGGAAAACATCGATTTTACCTATTATCTTACATTAAAAAAATATTCTTCAGATCTTTCATTAAGCTTAGCCAAGATTTTTGTTTTTGATGATTTTTGCATTATAAATATTTTCTCATTGCTAAATTGACTAAATAAAGTTATATCCAAGAAAATATTGATTGAAAATCGAAGATTGTAATAAACAAACGAAATAATTGTAATATGGCGGGGGCACAAAAGTTGATTTTCATGGGCCATTTGTGAAAAAGTTATTTTCCTCTCAAGAAATCCCTAACAAATTCATAAAGTTTTAAAATGGCTTTTATGAAGAAAACTTTAAGACTGAATTGTATTTATCTAAAGCCATTTTGCTTGATCCTAATCCGTTCAGATTTATGGCAGCATTTATGGTGGCAATATTGCCTACACAATGTTAAACGTCAAAGCTTGTTAATCTTTCGAAAGTTGCGCTGTACGATTCAGCGTTCTTCCAGGCGATTCTTTCCCGATGGCTTGGAATCAGTTAGTCATAAAGTGTGCAATACTGTTTTACAACATTTCGCATTTCACACAGCTGCAACCTCAATCATTCCCGAAAAAGATTTGCTTCTTTCAGATGGGTTTGGAAGTGCACCATCAAACGATGCAGGAATGTACGGTTGAATGAAATTTTTCGAATAGATGACTCTTTCGCTGAATAGAATCGCTACTATGGATCGAAAACCAACAGGTGTCCGCTAAATGACAGTTTCAGTGGTTTTATGTCGGTACCGACACTAGTTAAGGGCTGAACACAATGACAGCGGCATCAATGACACTAAAATCGCGCTAATCGCTGTACCGCTGCCACGTTGCCGCATTCCTACCCACAATACATGTGCGTACAATCTATTTATTTTTCCTCTTCCGCTGCATGCTGTACGTAAACAAACGACGTAAACGGGATTATTTTGATTGCTGTTTTGAGTTATTTGTTATTTGAATAATATCTGATTCAGCTGACATAGTGAAGAAAAATCAGTAGAATTAATCAATCTAAAATCTTGTAAAAATATCCGAGGGGTTTTGAAATTCTCCAAAATTCAGTGAACGTCTCTGAATTTGCATTGATTTAAAAAAAATGTGGGAGTATCTTGAACCGTGAGGAAATATCGAGAGCTTCGGAGAAGAGTTGTGAATATCAGGAAAACTGCGGGAGCTTAAGAAAAGTTCCGTGAATCTTAGGGAAGTCCAGACAACTCAAATTTATCGAGAAGTTTAAAGTACTTCTGGGAGAGTGAAGATATCTTTAGGAAAGTCCCGACTAGCGGGAAAGTTTAAAAATCTTCAAGAGAATATTCGGACAACTTCGTACATGTCAGGAAAATGTAGAAAATTTCATCGAAAATCTAGAGTAGTTTTTAGGAGAACTTCAGAGTAGTTCTAAGGAGAATTTCAAAATAATTCTGAAGAGAGCATCAGAGTAGTTCTGACGAGAACTTCAAAGTAGTTCTGAGGAGAACTTCAGAGAAATTTTGAGGAGAACTTCAGAGTAGTTCTGAGAGAATTTCAGGGAAGATCCGAGAACTCCAGAGAAGTTTCATTGGCCTGAGGTAAATTTCCGGAAATTTATGAAACTCCCCGGGAGCACCCAGAACATGTATGGCCAGTGTGGTACTGAGTACTTAATATGGTCACCAATGTTCTTATTTTTGAATTCTCTTATAGTTTGGTGTGTCACATGAGGATTTAGCATAGAGGTAACTCTAAGACTAGAAGGTTCCAAAGAAACGTGCTCAAATTTTTGGCTCAGCTCTGGTACTCTCTTCGGTCCCAAGCTAATCGATTCACCCCTCGAAACATAGGAAAATCCACTAGCCCCTCATTTTATCTGTCAAACTTTTATAGCGAATCAAAACAAACATTGTGTAGTACTAGACTTTCGACTAGAATGGGGTACGTTAATCGTTTGCTTGGGATCAATAGGCTAGTCAAGACGTGAGCCACTTTAAAATCGTTAGTTTCGTATTGATTGTTGGATGTAGGTTCAAGTTTAACTTCTGCAGGGGTATACGGAACATGTTAGGATCTGGCCAAGGTGGTCTTCAGTACTTAATATGATCCAATGATCATATTTTTGAATTATTATGTAATTTGATGTGTCGCATGTAGGTGTTGGTTCAATAAGAATCTGATCAGTTCCCCGGGGGTACCCGAAATATGTCCGGCTGCATGGTTCTGATTACATACTACGACCTTGGATGATTATTTGGTTTACGTCTTGAAGGTTCTGGTTAACTCAAAAAATAGTAAAATACAACTGAAAATGTTGAGCACATCTCAGGCTGCCGCTCAACCGCACCGCATTTTTCCAAAATGTTGAAAAAAAAAGCGTTTTAGTACAATGGCGCTTTTGCCGCAACGCGCTCATTGTGGGTTGTCAAATGGATTTCAGTGTATTGGAAAACTTGCGATTGCCACTATGCCGCTATGCCGCTATCATTGTGTTCAGCCCTTTATTCCGATCGTCATCTATTCGCAAGGTCTTGAGAAGGCTGGTATGTTTGCAGACTGTTTCGACAATGTTTAATGAATTTGAAAACCATGCTCACTTCACTCTTCTCCACCAGATGCTCAGTCGTTGATGGTACCCGTTCAGCCGGACGTGCTGGTTCTTCTAAAGAACTCAATTTGACTGAAATCGACTTCGCTTGAATTTTTCATCCTACGTCGTTTATCCTTCGAGATATCCCTAATAAAAATAACCATAAAAGAGAGCTTAACGACGTGTTTGGGGTATCATCCAAACAATTTGTGAGATAGTTTACCCATCCGGGATACAGTTCGTTTATGGTTATTATTCACTATGAGGATCCATCTTTAATTTGAAGAAGATTTTATGATCCACTTTAAAAAGCCTAAAACGCAACTAAATATGCTTTTTGCTCTCATTTCAAACCTAATGGAACCCGTTTATAGAGTATTTTATCAAGACATTAATATCGCAAATCGCTAATGAAGTTTATGATTGATTTATAGAACAGTTTTATGGTGGGATTGAGTGCTACTTTAAATTTAATTTTAAAACAAGACAGTTTTTGACTTTTCGCGAGACTGTAAGAGATTTTTAAAACAGCGCACCACTACTAAGCAAGAACGTTTTACTGTATTTAAACAAAATGGATTGTCCATTGCCATTATAAAACCATCATAAATCAGAGTGGATGCCAAATGATGCTTGGGTACCAGCGTTAATTACCGGTCAGTGCCATTCAAATTACCGAAAATTACTCTGATTACTTTTCAATTAATTAAAATTACATTATTACTTTGAAATTACTTTTATTACTCTCGATTACTGAAATTAATTGAATTATTTTGGGAATTATTTTGGAATCACTCAATTATTCAATGATTAACAATATTTCCAACGAAGGAATTGTTAGAGAAATACGACGACATCCAAGCATTAATAAAAAAGAGCTACACAGCAAAAAAATAAAACTGGAATCATGTTAAAACTCCTATTTCAAACCGAGTTAAAAAAAGGTTGATTGGAAATTGGGAACTTGAAAGTTGTCCTGTAAATACAGTATTTCAATATAGCGAGACTCGTCTGTTGTTTTTGTTTTGAATTGGATTTGAAGATTTACGCGCGCTGATGTCATGATGTCAAAGATAAAATATTTTATTCGTATAGTTCCTTCATTAAGTACTGAAGCCTCATTGCAGAAATCAAATTGAAACATTTTACGAGCATTTTTCGTAAGAGCGCTTATATGAAAAAGTCTATTTGATTTGGTTGCATAATGTGGTCCCTAAATTTTTCAGTTTTTAATTATTTCAATACTGAAATTCAATTTCCACTAATTCAATAATAAAGTATACCTGAAACAACTAAAATCATAAAATCTACATAGAAGAATAAAGAATATTATAATTCCAAAGGACAAATATTTATGGAATTACTCGAATTACTGTTTAATTATCTTTTTAATTACCAAATTTGTTTCCTTGCGAAGGAATTACTGAAATTACCCATAAACTACCCACAATTATCGGCATTACATTGAAATTACTGAGTAATTCAAAATTCAATAACTTGTAGCAATTTTTGATTACCGAGCACCTTACAAGCTTAGTAGAAACCCTTCGAAAAAAAACGAATCCCTACCGTCTCGACTTTCTAAACAAACCAAATGTGAGTAGGATCTACTCATAACCGTCAAAATGTTGTCAGATATGAGCAGATGCTACTCATTTAGTTGTTTAGAAATAGCGTAAAATGAGTCCTACCATAAAAACACACAACACGCTATTTCTTAACAACTCACATGTGTGCTAGTATCTACTCACTGACGGAGTAAAATGCTCCTTGATTTTCCTGAAAACTATTCGAGTACGTGGAAAATCGAGAAAGGTTTCACTCCTAGGCTGAGTGCAATTTTCGACGACTGTACTCATATTCTTGCAGATTTTTAAGAAAAAACGAGAAAAATTTTACCCAATCAAATTGTTTTCCCTGACTTGTTTTCCGTCGATCCTGTTTTCCGTACTGAGTACCAATGCTACCGACGCCAAAGAGGCAGCTCCCACACCTTGGACCCTACCTATTGACCCATCAACTCATGGACCGGGGACTAACGGCTTTGCTTCTATGATCAGAGATTTTATTGCGCATAAAATCCCGGCGATGCCGACTGCGACTGAACCCAGGCCCTTTGAAGTGAGAAGCATTCACGCTTACCACTACATCACCAGCACGGCCAATACTCAATCTACCTACGTTTGTGCGATTTTGAGTGAAAACCCCTTAAAATTTGAGCTAATCTCATGGGCCGAGAATTACAGTTAAGATTAGGCCACAGACAAACAGACGTAACTCTTTGAAAAAGTTTTTCTTGAAAACATAGTATCTCAAAACAAAAGACCTCAGTAACGACGTCTCTCGGGCTTCTCGCGGAAAACAAGTTTGTTCGCTAACTCGCAAACAATATTGCATAAAACTTCTATAGAATGTATAGAAACGTCAAAGTGATCCGATTCCAGCGCTGCGGCGAGTAGTTCGCGGAACTGATAATATTCAAATCAACCGTTAAATGCGTGAACGAAGATACACAATGAAGAGTTACGTCTGTTTGTCTGTGATTAGGCCCTTCGAAAAAATCTGAAAAGCCCGAAAAAGCGTTCGAAAGCCCTTTCCTCGCAAAACAAAGACCGCCCACGCAAACCAACATAACCATCGGGTTGTTGGTTTGTGTGGGCAGTGATCAGTACTGCCAAAACCATAGGATTTTTTTTTATCTAGATAAAAATAATTTGTCCAGAATAGATCGAAACACGAACCAATTCATAACTTTTGCATGCGGGTTCATGGCTTAGCTAAATGCTTCCCTCGAAAACGGAGCCAGATGTCAGTAGTGTTCTTTGGTCACAATTTTTATTGCTTTTGCTATGGTCATTCATGTCGGTTTGTCGGTGGTTACAGTTTCATTTTTGACAGTTTCAAATTTTAGACCTGACGAGTAGTTTGAAGTAATATGGACCAACAGTTCTGTGCCATAACAAGGGAGGAGTAGTTTGAAACAATGTTGAAACTCAGCATTGCAAACGGTCTAAGAGCGGTGAGATGGACCAGCCATGGTCTTAGCCTGTCTGAAAAGACAAATCCAAAGAAACAAAAAAAGACGGTCTACGAGTAGGATGTAAACATCAGGATGCAGCCAGAATTTTTGGAACTGTTTCACGCAGTTTGAAATGACGGTTCATCGTTAGTGTATGTATAATTATCAGAACGGTCTTTATGTGTGGTCGTGTCATGCTTTATTTTGCCTTTTATTTTGATTGTAAAAGCCTCGTGGTTATGTTATCTGGATCCACCGGAAAGAAAACACTGTCTCTTTCTTCCTCATCATTTCTTACGCGAAAGTGACGTCAATAATGTGATTACATATGAATTATAAGGAGTGAAAAAGAAGCGCGATTTCACATGCCTAACCTTTGTAGATCGAGGGTTAGCTTCGATAGGATGAGGCTTCATCCTTTTATAGACTCAATATGCGTACAGTAGACCGACAAAACATTCACGAACCTGTAAAGTTTTCATGTTAAAATGGGGAGGTTTAAAATTTTCCGTCGTGCCTAATTAATATGCAAATAATAGGAATATCTGAACTTGTATGTTGACAGTGAAATATCGTTGCAACTCAATTATTAAATAAGATATGGCATGACATGTAATTGAAGGCTTCATCCTGATGCATGTGGGCGTCTTAGTGGAATACCTGTATAAAGAGGGAGAGAAGGATTAGTCATTTCCATTTAATTCCACTACCTTATTTGCTTATCCTTGACCGATACGCGTTTTTCGTCTACAATGTGCAGACTTCTTAAGTGTCTTGTACTAATACTCGCATCACTCGCTCGGCTTCAAATTAGACCGAGGCTAGGGACCTATACCCTTTTTAGTAATAGTGAGAGATAGACTTTTAAAAACTATTAATAACTAGAACGAGACCACCACACTCTGGTATAAGCAAAACCCTTGTTTTTTCACTAGCGATAATCAATCAATTATCCCAACCAAAAACACCAAAACAACCAAATGCAATCGAAACGCGAAATCAACCCCTCGAAAACCACTAGGAAAACACACAAAATCTGCGGACAGCGAAATCAAAACGAACCCAATCCCACCTACATCATAAGAAAAGCATTCCTGAATACATTATTTACCTAAATTTCAAAACTATTGGTTTAGGCGCAAGCATTGTTTTCCTGGCTTAAGGACTGTTACTCAATGTTGCCCAGTTGATTTAAGGATAAAAAAACTTGATTAATTGATAAGCTAAATAAAAAGATGATTCAGATGATTCTTAATTCATCCTAGCGTCAATTTCACTCAACCCTTGCAGGCAACCTTCTTCTATCATAAATCTTGAGCAACATGTGAAAAGAGCCTATGCACCAAAGGTAAACAATGACTTTAAACGTAGATTTCTCGCAGATACGGACTCATTCAGACAAATCGACACCACAATCTGGTATTTCCTAGCCATTGTTTACCCTAGGCCCTTTTCACAATTTGCTCGGGGAATTTTTACTTTGTCTTCTTCAGAGGTCCATGTCCAACACGGCGCCACTTGACTCTCTCGGTAGCACTTGTACTTTCGTCTAACCCCGACTGTGCCGGAGACATGAAAAAGTCATCCGAACAGCCTTCACAAATTCGTTATCCGTAATGGCCATAAATTGTTCCCGTCGGATCCCCTGCCGGTAGCCCATCAAGACCACACTAGACAGCAGCAGCGCCAAAAAAAAAACTCTACCCAACAAACAAACGACCGACGACACGGCTTGGTCTTTGCACCTACCCCACCATGTAGGATTCCTAGAAAAACTAAAGCATCCTTGTCTAATGGCAGCCCGCTCATGTTTATCTCCGAGCAGAGCATCCTCCCAGTGTGTGCTTTCTTATCAGCTAATTTGCCTCTTCTCTCACCTTTGTGGAATGTTGTATGTATAGCATGGTAGGCGACATAAACAATCTTAAATGTGCTCACAGTTCTCCAGACCAGACGTTAATGTGACACAGGACATGGGAAAAGCTGGTGGTCGTTTTCCTATTTGATGAATCAACTTGACGACGGTACCTACTCTAGGACGGGACGGAGACGGCAGAGAACAGTTTCAAAGCGCCACTTCTTGGCAAGCGAACGACTAAAAGGCGGACGGATATCATGCACTCCATGGAAGAGGTGGTTGACTATTTCTTCTATAATCTGTACCATTTCTCACTGTTGTTGTTGATTACCGTCAGCTTCGCTTTTGACCTGCGGGTTGAAGTCAATGCAAGGTGAAATACCGACTGTGAGTGAGCAACCCAACCATGCAATCATCCGCCGCCGCAGCCCTATTGCAGTAAGGTCCGGCCCCGGAGCTGTAATGGCCAAATGGATCAACTCACTTAAACGCGATAGGGAAAGATGAGTTTAAACAAAACGGTTACGACAATTGTTGATGCTTCTTCTACCTACGTTGGTGATGGGTGGAGAGAGAGAGAGGGCAATGAAGAGGCTGAGTTGACAGAATTGCTTAAATTAAGAAATATTTTACCTTGTGAATGTTTTTTGTTTGGGAACGTGGCAATTAAATAAAAGGTTGCTGGTCGTGCTGGAATTTTGTAAGTGAGTTATGTTTTGTTTGCTGAGTTTGAAAAAAATATTTGCTTGGATATAAATCATTCGATTTCTCAGAAAACCATTTGATGTTGAAATGGATCAACATTGTTTAAATAATTTATAAATTAATAATTCATTAATTCAGATTCAAAGACATTCATTTTTGCAAAAACGAAGCTCCAGGTTGCTGAACTGCTCGAGGTTGTTCGTTTTCACTAGACGATTTTGACTTTAAATAAAGCAAAGTCTGCCTTCTCGTCCAAACTCTACTGCATAGCCCTTACCAGTATACCCAAATGACAAACTATAAATAATTGAAACGCTGTTCTAGCTTATTCCGTCCTTTCCCCTCTCGTTCTGTACCTTTCACACTTACCGGTTCATTGTCACGTTTTGCACAGGCTGCCCGTTTGCATTTTTCGTTGCCTCCGAGTCAACCAAGTTCATGAGAAAAATACCGTCTTGGTCCAAACTGCCCGACCGAAAACACAGAAGGAAGCAAAGTACCGGCCACATCTGCGCGGAGGGACATTCTGCGACAGGGCCACAGTTGACTTTGGGCTGGCCTGAACTGGTTAGAAGAGGCCTCTTGGGGGCGCGCGGGGAGTTAATGATTTATTAAAAATGTTTCGAAAGATGTTTGCTCTTCGATATTATCGCCGCGCCGGGTTCGCCTTTTGTTGCTCGTTTCGCATAATGTTTCGTTTGAATAGAATAATGGAGCAGAGCGGCCGCAGTAGGCTAGAAAAGGACGCTAGTGCAAAATGGGTACTTCCTTTTGGGCAAATATAAGCTAAGACGATTTAAAGTGGTGCAGCAGCCCCTGAAGGTAATGACTTTCCAAGATAAAAGGTTTGTTGATTAGCCAATGCTTTGGGAACTACGTGAATAATTAATCGAGACTACTTATTGTTTACAAATCGTGCCTGCGAAAGTCAGGAACTAATTTGAAACTTCCTCTAAGGGTTAATTTTCTTCGACTCTATTTGCAGTTCTTGCTCTTTCCATTCGTTTTCGAATTTAGCGTGCATAAGTAGCTTGTTAGTGTTGAAGTTTGTGAGCACATACATAATTCAGTGTGGTTAAGGTAAATCAATACAATCTGGAGGAGATTTAGCAAATCACTGAACTGGACTGAGATCAGCTTGTACTGAACCGCCAATTAGAATTCTGACGAAGGAAGTTGTTTGAGTTTTGTCTTAATTGAAATTGGATCGATTTGATTAATAAAGAAAGCATAGAAAATTCGGAAAGAGAACCATTGAATTGAAGATGTCATCATTATATCGGTCGTCAATCAGTAGGGACGCGTTTTCCAGTCGCTCCTAGCCGCGTGCGCTTTAACACGTTTTAATTTGGTTTTTTTTTGTGGGTGTCGTTTTTTTATAGTAAGGTTTAGGAAAGCTTCAAGAAGCCTCCTGTAGCTTTTTTTTTTTGGCAAGGAGAAACCTTTAAAAAGGCCATCATGTCACCGCTTGACGACCGGGCGCATGGTCGCGATAAAACGGTGTGTTGGATTCTTACCGCACTAAAACCTCTTGGGACGCCTTGCCCTTTTTCCCCCGAAACCACTTGTCGTATCACTTCGGAGGGGGCTGTGCATTACGCACCTCACTTTACCTCAGCTAACTGGCGCTTCCAGTTCGCTGATCGTCTCTCCAATTTGTGAGCCATTTAGCTTCCAGCGTCGCGTTCTACTCGGCTAACCCCCGGCGGTGGATTCAGCCTACTCCGACGGAGATTTTTCCCGGCTTCGGCTTTCACTTCGCACTTGTGTGAGCACATTACTACTTTCTAGCTGTTCTTCTCCCCATTTTGGCTGCAGCGCTGACATGATCTGCGTAACTGCTCTGCTGACGGCGTTAAAAGTGCCCTCATTTCGACACATTTCTTCGACGACATTCTCCGCGCTAAGGGCGAGCATCTCCTCTCGCACAGTGTAAAATCTAGGACATTCGAAGACCACGTGCTCTGGTGATACTTCAACATTTCCGCACTCCGGACAGAAGGGTGACGTTGTGTGTCCGAACCGATGCAGGTACTGAAGCAGCCATGACCAGACAGGTACTGCGTCAAGTGGAAGTAGACTTCTCCATGCTTCCTGTTTACCCAGGTCGAAAGAATCGGTATTAGCCTGTGTGTCCATCTACCGTTCTACGCTGCATCCTACTACTACTACCACTTAGCCAACGACACCGTTCTCACCATTTTTCGTACTTCTCTGGTATCTCTCCTCAAATAGTACTCCACCAAGGTGATGCCGATTGGGATCATACCGGCGATAACGCATACTGCCTCCGTCGAAATGGTTCTGTACGCCGTCACGACTCGCATCGCCATGAGCCGGAACGTACTGCTCAATTTCCTTTGGTTCTGCTTCGTTTTCAGCGCTTCAATCCAGGCTGGCCCTCCGTACCTTAGTATCAATGAGGACACACTAGCCAGAAGACGCCTCTTGCTGCTGCTTGGACCAGAATTGTTCGGCATGATTCTGGCTATTGCGTTGATGACCTTCGCCGCCTTCTCGCAAGGTTATTCGATGTGGCTGTTAAAGTTCAGCCGGTCGTCGATCATCACTCCCAGATACTTTAGCACGCGCTTCAAAACAATGGTGATTTCTGACCGCTGCTCTGCTTTGCAGTTACTGACCAACATCCATCTGCAGCTTCGCTCCTTGTTACCAACCGTATCTATCGCCTCGGCCGCCAGAATTTCCACTTCTTCCAGCGTCTCGCTGGTTACCGTCAAGACGACATCGTCCGCAAAGCCAACGATCTCAACTCCTTCGGGCAGCTTGAGCGTCAGCACCCCATTGTACATTCCGTTCCACAGCGTGGGACCTAGAATGGAGCCTTGCGGAACGCCCGCCGTGATCCTAAGCGATTTCTGCCCCGAGTCTGTCTCGTAGACCAGGACCCGGTTCTGAAAGTAACTACATACTTAGAATCCTGCAGAGGTAATCTGGAATCTTCATTCTATGGAGCGCCTTGGCGATGGCCTCCCAGCTGGCGCTATTGAATGCACTCCTCTCCGCTTCTGTTTGGAACCTTTCTCAGCTCTGTCAATCACTGTCCGAATTGCATCCACCGTCGATCTTCCTTTCCGGAATCCGAACTGCCTCACCGACAATCCGTGTTCACTCTCCGTACATTTCGTCAGCCTGTTCAGGATGATCCTCTCCAAGAGCTTTCCGACAGTATCCAGCAAGCATATTGGCCTATACGATTGTAATTGTAATTGTAATTTATTGATAGCATAACGAAAACCTGTCAGTTACAGAACCATAAATCAGGTCAAGGAAGCAACCATTTTGAATCAGTTCAGTGGGGAGTTAAGAATGAAATTAAAGTCTAAGTCTAAACATTTGACATTTCTTAAATCGACAGCTACTATTGGTATTAGCCTAGAGAATTAATCAGCTCTGTGGAGCGCCGCTTTAAGCGACGTGAGAGTCCGTTGCTGCCTTGTAGCTAGTGGTAGTGCGTTCCAGGTGGACGCTCCGAATATTAGAACACTTTTTCGGGAACTTGTGGTGTGATGCGGTAGGATGCGGTAGCTCGCTCGTTCCGACCTTTGGGTGTGTACTGCGTGATGTACTCTGGGAGGCTTCCATGGTAGGCCCCGTACATGAAGCAGCAGATACGACAGTGGTAGTTTTCCGCAAGATCGCATCCGAGTATGGTGTGTCGCACTTCTCTGGTCGTGTCACGCCCTCGGATACCATACACGAACCTCCCCGACGACTTGAAGCATCGATGCAACTGAGCCTTGAGCGCGCTGGACAGTCCTAGGTAGTACACGACGTCGCAGTATGCGAAGAACGGCATCACCACAGCTTGGACGAGCTTCATACGAATCTGTCTGGAAAGCACCCCACGGAAGCGCCTGAACGTACGAAGAGTATTGTAGATCTTTTTGGTGAATTCGTTTATCTGGTCGGTCCATTTTAGGTTAGAGTCCATAATGAGACCAAGGTTGGTAGCTTTGTTCGACAAAGTAATGGTTTCATCACGGAAGCGGATGTTATTTTGAGGGATTATGGCCCCATCTCTACAAAAGACTATAGCTTGCGTCTTCTTTGGGTTGGGAAACAGACGATTCTCAGTGGCCCAACGTTCGATAGCGAGGAGATCCTGGTTGATTGCTTCGACGAGCCTGTTAATTTCGCTTGCGGGGCCTGATATGTAGATTTGGAGGTCGTCATTTTAGCACACCAGGCAGGCTGTTGATGTATAGGCTGAACAGCAGGGCGCTCAAACAGGATCCTTGTGGCGTGAGATTCCGGGGATTCAAGGGAGTACCACCCAGGTCTACAACCTGGCTTCGCTGCGCTAGGAAAGATGAAATCAAATTACACGCGGAGTTTGAAAACCCCCAGGATCCCCCAGCGGTTTTCCGGGCTTAGGCAACAGCACCAGCTTTTGTACCTTCCACCTATCAGGGAACTGACCCTCGTCCAGACATTTGTGCAGCATCATCCTGAACCAGATAGCCAGGTCGTTGGGTTGGATCATGCTGTGGGAAAAGTCCCTCCACGATGACTTTCAGCTTGTTGGGGCACATTTCAACCGGCATCGTTGGACCTCTAATCTTCGCCATTGCAACTCGGTATGCGTTGACTCAGGGGTTGGCATCGGTATCTCGGCACAGCTCCTGGAAACTGTTTGACTTGCTCAGCTTTATCTTTCGTTTTAGTGCAGCCTTGGCCGCTCAGAAAACCACTTCTGGCTAGAAGACAACTAGCACGGAGGGTGCTAATTTTCTCGTTCCACCAGTAAGCTGGACGTCGCCTGCTCGTTGGCTCCAGTTTTCTCGGCTTAGTTGTGTCACATGCCCTTGCTAATGATTAGGTCAACTCGTTCGCGCTTAGGCCCGGGACGCTGCTGTCTACGATTAGAGCTTCGATGAAGAGATCCTTATTGAATGCCTTCGTCTTCCACTTCCGCTCGCTGACTTTCGTCATCCGCATTTCCACCGGCGTCCGTTCGTCGATACTGTACCGGATCGCCTGATGGTCACTATGGGTGTACTCCTCGCACACTGTCCAGTTCATATTTGCCATTAGCGACGTACTGCAGAAAGTAACGTCGATAATGGATTCCCTACCATCTTTGCGGAAGGTGCTGATGGTTCCTTCGTTGGCCAGACTGACGTTCAACTTTGCCAGAGCTTCCAGCAGGCTATACCCTCTTGCGTTGGTACATCTGCTCCCCCAATCCACTGCCCAAGCATTGAAATCTCCTGCGATAACGACTGGTCTCCGTCCAATGTGCTCTCCGGTTAGCCCATCTAGCATCTGGTGGAACTGCTCAATTGTCCATCTCGGGGGTGCGTAGCAAAGATTCCATTGATTTTGGCGATCACGAAACCTTCGTATCAGCCCGCCACCACTTGTTGAATGGGATGCCTGCGCATGACTTGTATGGCCGACATTCTTGCCCTATCTGCCACCCAGTTACCATTATCAAGAGGGACTCGATATGGCTCTGCAATGATTGCAACGTCGCACTTTGATTCCGTTGTCGACTACCACAACAGTGGCTGTGTTGCAATGATTGAGATTTATTTGGGTTACCTCCATTATTGCTGGCGCACCATCGCCTTCTTGAACTCTGGGCACCTGAAACTTCCCGTCACATGGCCGTTTCTGTCCTCCTTTTTGCACAGCATGCACCTCGATTGCTTCGTACAGTCTTTTGCAACGTGCCCCTTCTCTCCGCATTTCCTGCACAGATTAGATCTGTCATGGCCTTTGCAGTTTCTCGCCTGGTGACCGTAGCCCATGAACTTGTAGCATCTTTCCATTTTCTTAGACATCCGAGGAATAGCTTTCAACGGGCACACTGACCACCCAACCTTGATTCGGCCTGTCTTCCACATCTCATTAGCTGCGTCCGAAGAAAGTCGTATCGAAGTTGCCCCCAGGTTTGACACTGGTGATCTCTGCAATATCCCGCTCCTTGCGAACTCGTTCGCTCCTCCGTTTTCACTGTCTGGTGTCTTACCGTCGTCCTTAATTTTTTTTGGTTTTTTTTTTCTTTTTCTTCATTTTTTTTCTCCGATTTTCTCCATTCTGATTAGTTTCCCCTCCGGGCCGCTATTTCCACTCGTTGTATGTAGTCTCCTATCGTGATCTCATGGTTATCTATGCAAGCAGGGAGGCCATGCTAGGGTTGACACGGTCCTTTATGGGGGCCGTGTGCAGGGCCAGATCGGCGTAAGTCAGGAATGTTACATCTGAGCCTACTACTCACCAATAACCAATTGGTGACGAGTTTTGAACCTATCCGGAGGAGTGCCAAAGTTTTACCGGGACGGGAGCAGCCGCACTATTAGCCCACTCGCCATTTCAAGAAGATGTCACCCTTCTTTACTCAGGGCGCAGAATAACACGACTGTCAGCCCTGTAGCGTGGTATCCAATCCATTGTGCCGTGTCGTGTCTATAGTTCCATATCGTGTCCAGTATGCCGTAATTTATTTATTTATTTATTTTGTCTTTCTTCATCGGACTTAACGTGTCTAAATGAAGCCTGATGGGGAAAAGCCTAGAAAAGGCGTAAAAACCCCATATTTTTTTTTTCGAAATACATGAATCACAATAATACGATACAATTACAACGAACATTAATAAAGTCTATAGCATAAAAAAAGTTATCCTCCTATAGCATAGAGTTGTCCGTGAACCAGGTAGAAGTCCTCGTCATGCAGTTGAACCGAAAACAAAAAATAAACAGGTAGCACAATCTTTCACGAGTACATTGAATGGACAGCTACTCACCTTCTCAGGAGTCTGCGTTGAATACGGTGACGAAAGGTTTCCGCTGCAAAGTCGAAAAACTCGTAAAACTCGTTGAAACGCCCAGACATGAACCGTATTGGGTCATGCAAGCTGTAGTTCGCAGCACGAGGTCCAAGATGCAGGAAACTCCTCGACCGAAGAACTCGTTCGGGTGCGTAGATTTAGAATTCAGCCAAGATTCCTGGAGAGTCGATATCACCAATAAGTACTTTCGCTGCGAACACGGCCTGACAAATCGTCCGGCTATGTTCTAGTGTTTCAAGACCCAGGAGTTGACAACGATCTTTGTACGGCGGAAAGTTCACAGGGTCATTCCAAGGAAGGTGACGAAAGGCATACCGAACAAATTTCCTTTGAACAGATTCAATCCTCGCTATCCAAACTGCTTGATACGGGCACCATACTACCGAGCTGAATTCCAAGATCGATCGCACTAGAGAGCAGTATAGAGCTTTTAGACAGGCAGGATCGCGAAACTCGTCAGCGATCTTGAAAATGAACCCGAGTTGCCTGTTAGCTTTCGCAACGATGCCCGAGTAATGAAGCTTGAATGTTAAGGCGCAGTCAAGCGTGATTCCTAGGTCACGAACATTGTCCACACGTTGCAGAAGTTGGTGATTTATCGTATAGTTGAATGCCACTGGTTTCAGCTTGCCATGAAATGAGATAATATTACATTTTTGTACATTCAACGTGAGATAGTTTCTTTAGCACCACTCTTCGAAAGTATCGATTAGTTGCTGAAGCCGTAAGCAATTGGCGAAGCTACGAACAATCACATAGATCTTCACATCATCCGCGTAGAACGTTCGGCAACCAGTTGGGAGGATCAGTCTGGCCTCATTCACAAAAATCGAGAATAGCAATGGTCCCAAGTTGCTACCCTGAGGAAACCGGAGCTGTTTGTAAAATAGTCCGATTGCTCTGATCCGATTCTAACACAACGTTCCCGATTGGTCAGATAGGACTTGAGCCAACGAGTTAAACCCGAGGATACACCGAGTTTTTCAAGTTTAGCTAGCAGTATGGAGTGGTCAACTCGGTCGAATGCAGCCTTAAGGTCTGTATATACAACGTCCACCTGCGCTCCAGATTCCATACTCCGAAGACATAAAGAAATGAACGGAGCTAGATTTGTTGAAACTGATCTCTTGGGATAAAAACCGTGTTGGTCAGGAGAAATGTAATTTCTGCAGCTAGAGAATAATGCGTCGTTGATGATGATTTCGAAAACTTTACAGCAGGCAATTAGTAATTCTCGACGTTTCTCTTGTCTCCTTTCTTGTAGATCGGGAACATGAATGACGATTTCCAACGCGTAGGGAACTCCCCCTGCTGTAATGAAATATTGAACAGCTTCGAAAGCGGTGTTGTAAGCTCTGAACAGCATCGCTTCAGGATGCCTGAGGGGATCCCGTCAGGGCCAGCAGCATTAGAAAATTTCAGCTTCTTGATGGCGGATTCGACGAGGTCTACTGTAACCGAGGTAATCGAAAAATTGAAAGCAACACTGGTAGTGTCCCTCACCGCTTCAGCAACTTGGGACAACGAAGCCGTAGTGTCATTGAAAATGCTTTTGAAATGTTCTGCCAGAAGATTACATTTCTCAAGGGAATTGCTGGCGATTCTATCACCCAGGTGAATTTCGACTGGTAGCCCCTCCTCATTTCGTTTGGTATTCACGAATAACCAGAACTGCTTTGGATTAAGCCGTAAATTAGCCTGCACACGCCTTGTGTAGCTCTTGTAAAGAATGCGGTTATATGTGCGATATTCGTTGCTCGCTGTTGAAAATAATCGTTTGGTGAATGGGTTACGAGTACGACCGTATTTACGGAGGGCCTTCGATCTCAGACGCTTCAAATTCTGTAGTCGAGCATTGGACCATGCGGGTTTGGGAGAGGGTCTCCTTAATGGGACAGAATCAGTTATTGCCCGGCCAACGACCTCAGCGAAGTAGTTGACGGCTTCATCAATAGATGAACACGTGTCAAGGAACTGCCAATCTGCCTGGGCAAGCGAATGACTCAGCGCGACGAAATCTGCTCTACAAAAGTCGAGCTCATGTACATCAACAGGGGGGCTATCGTAGCGAACAGGAACAGATAGGTTGATGGAAACTTCCAAGGTGTCGATGCCAATCAAAGGCTCTGGGGCTTCTAGGAAAGAACATTCCAGTCCTGCAGCTTCGTTCGCCATAACGAGATCAAGTAACCGAGAGTTGGTATTCAGTATCGAGTTGATTTGCGTTAAGCCATGCAGGTTGAAACCATCAAGGAGCACATGATGTCATGTTCGAGCGAAGAACATCAATGCTAGGAAGATCGTATGCAGGAACGTTCCATGAGAGCCCAAACTTTTAGTCACCAAATATCAGAGCTAGGTCGTTTTGTTCTAGTCGAGAGAACACGGTACCAATCGAATTGATGTGGTTTGCAATGCTGCTCGAATCAGATTTCCGTTCTATAGGTAGATACATAGCGCCAATACTTATTGATCTACGAGGCGTCGTTATTTTGACCCACATCTGCTCTAGAGAAGTGCAAACTGGAGCAGGATCGATGCAGGAGCTTAGGCGTTTGGATACCGCAATCAAGACGCCTCCCCCACGCGATTTGGTACTATTCTGGTGGTTGCGGTCGTTTCGAAATACCGTGAATAGACTGCTAAATAATTGAGATGAATTAATGCGGTCATCGAGCCAAGTTTCCGTAAAAACTATGACATCGTAGTCAGAGTCAACGGCAGTCAGGAAAAAATCATCAATCTTTGTTCGCAGGCCACGAACTTCTGGGCTTCCGATCGGTGGTCAACCGTTCTTCGAACCGCTTAATCACTCGCGACACCGTGGAATTCGCGATTCCCAACGTTTTAGCGATGGAACGATGCGAGAGATCCTTGTTCTCGTGATGAATGCGCAAGATTTTATCACGCACGAGCTGTTCTTTCGACTCCATTTCCGTGAGTTTTGATCACAGGACTTTAAAACTTGCAGGATGTAAATAATGCACTATGAACTAAATCCACCCAAATTTTCATTAATTCATTTTCATCTACCCAACGGTTAAAAAGTTAGAGCAATTTCATAGTGTGGCAATTTCATCGTGGACACCCTTTAATACACCAACAGGCGGTCGAACGAAGTCGGTTGGAGGTCTGCAGAATGATCGATCAGCCTCTGTAACACAGAGACGGATCAGGAGAAGAACTGTTTTCAACAAACGCATACTTGCCTGATGTAGAAGGTTGGAAGACCCCTTCACCATTCTCAACCACAGGGCCAGAACGACTACGATGACAGGAATCAGCAAGCGCGACTGGGTTGAGTGGCTCAGGGGCTTCCTTGAGGCAGCAGGCAACGCGTTCTGATCTGGGATGTTCCAAAACGTGGCGAGCAAGATCCGGTGCAGTGCTGTATGTCCCATCGGTGGCATCGGTGATGTGGGATTTGAAGCCATCGGAGTATGACGTTTCAGTCGAACCAGCCGGTTGTTGCTCTTGAGGCGGTGAGGCGCTGGAAGCAACGAACGAATCAGGAGTGGAACTGGTGATGACACGAACATACTTGCCTTGAGTTGCGGGTTGGAAGACCCCTTCTCCAAGCCCACACACAGGTCCAGCACGACTGCAGGACGATGACTGGATTAACTCGACTGTGGCGGGAGAAGAAGGGGCTTCCACAGTGCTAACTTCAATGCGTCCCAGAGTGTTCAGGTGACAGGCGGGCGATGCATAGTTGATGGTTGGTAAAGCGCTAGAACCAAAGGACGAATCAGGAGCGGGACTGATCATGACATGAACATACTTGCCTTGAGTTGCGGGTTGGAAGACCCCTTCTCCAAGCCCACACACAGGTCCGGGACGACTGCTGGACGATAACTGGAATGACTCGACGGTGACGGGAGAAGAAGGGGCTTCCGTAGTGCCAACTTCAATGCGTCCCAGAGTTCTTAGGTGTGAAAGCAACCTTGCAGCTATCTTCTTGATGCATCTATGGGACGATGGATCACAAGTATAGGAAGACGAAAACTTAAAAAAAAACATTCAGTTACCATTTTAGCAACAGAAAAACGTAGAATAGCAATCCTTACTAAATCGATTTTTATCGTTGCCTTTCTTTTCAGATCTCCCGGTACCTGTTCCACTAGTCACATGAATTACCAGTAAGTATGCTCCCTCCATTCTACACTTTATGTGAACGAAATCCCCTTGGCGCATTAAAATTTGAGACAACTCGCTCACGCTGCTCACGAGCTGGCTTCCGAGTTTTCCGCGCCCTCGCCGGGGCAGCATCTCAAGCAAATAAGAATTCAAGTCACGAACTTTGTTTGCCTCGTGACTTCATCCTCCTCGGTGAACCGAACTTTTTGTAGACACGTTGGATTAAGCTTTCTTCGCTCGAAAAATGCGGAACGGCGAGCTGGTCACAATAAAGTCAAACATTTAATTCTACACTCCCGCCCCAGTTATGCTCCTTCCTGGGTCGGTTCGTTTTCCACACGAAACATTCCAATATGTGTTTTTATGCGCCCGAAAAGCATAATCGTGAACTCGTGTAGCATTTTATTTGCCTCCTAGAATCGAAATTTGGTTTGCTAGGAAACGGAGGAAATTGTACCGTTCGTTTCGCTTCGTTTCGTGCTGGGGACGAAAATCAGCCTGTGTTGGCAATTTTTTTTTTCGAATCTGTCGGACTGTTTATTTTGATGTTCGATTCATTCCAATCCGATGATCTCTTGTCACGCTGCGAGAAAAAAAAAGATGAGAATGCTGAAGCCAACTGATGATAAATAATCCGTTTGACTTTATGCAAAGTGGTCGATGGCCGATGGGTGGAGTGAGTGGGTGGGCCCGCAATGGGACCGAATGTCAGGAATGTCTCCCGAGCAATGAAATATTCATAAAAATCGTCCCGGTAAAGTTGGATGAAGAAGCATACCGTTGAGAGTAGTTGAGCAGCCAAACAGCCAACAGTCAGAGAGGGAATTATGGCTTTGGTATCGTCGTCGTCGTCGTCGTCGTTTGGAGAAAGATTTCTCGAGCAACAGTTTACCCTGTCACTGAAGCGAGACAATTTATTTCTTATTGATATGGCAGGTCTGGTTTGGGCAAGTAGTCTTCCTTCGGGAAATGTCAGCTTAGGAAAAAATGGTTTGATTTCATATGAACATCAAGGATGATGCGGGGGATTGAAGCTTATACCTTCTACGGTAAATATCTCACCACCCCGTAATTCTAGATTACACCATCTTTACAAAAAGACAATCCTCCCATATCGGATGGCAACATATTCCCGTACAGCCGTCGTCAGTCAAGTGGTTTCCCCCCGCACCGTATCAATTAACCCACGAGATTGCATTGTGCGATAACACTGTGGTTGATTTTTCGCCTTCAACTCTCATCAGCCGCCGCAAATCTTCCCCAGATGCGCTGATCTATGCTAATTTCATTAAAAGCGATATTACAATCGCGTGTTTTCATCGTCTTCATCTCATTGCCCCCCTCCCACAGGCTCAGCTCATTTCATTTTCAGCATCCAAACAATTTTCGCTATCGTTTCACATTTCACTTACCACCGCAGAGCACTGGCTCAATTGCGATGCGTTTGTGAACATTTGGAGAAATATGCAAACAAATGAAAATAGCGAACTGATAGGCGGGCGAAACAAGATGAATCTTCTTTCTTTTTCTGCAAATTAGTGGGCTGATCGTCGACGACGACGACGGCGACGTCGGCGGAAAATGAAAACTCTTCACTGTTCCTCTTCTCCTCCCTCGTGCTTCCGCTTGCTTTCATACGGTGGATTCAATTGTGGAAGGAAAGTTTTTCATTCATTTTCACGTCTTGTATTTCCACCATCTTACGCGATAGAAGATGCACCTCCGCTTTTCCGCTCCCTTTTGCAGTTTATCACATGTGGGAGATCACCTGGTGAGACGATTTAACTTTCAGTTTAATTTCTAATTAGCAAAGTTTAATTATGTTATTGCGTTTGTTTAGCCCAGACCGAAGCTCGGTTTTCCCAATGCTTATATTTTTTTTCAGGTTTTGTTTTACTTTTGATTTGTTTGGATAACATTTCCTCCTCACTTCCTTCGGAGAGCTGTATGTTGCGATGTTACAGGGGGCAAGTTGTAAGGTTGATATATTGCTGCACTTGATTAAACACTGAGCTAACCACGCACCGACCGGTTTCCGCTGTTTTGTGTTAGTTGGAATTTATGTTTTCGATGGATGAAACCATCGCTTCTGGAGGTGGGCTGTGGTGTGGATCGGTTGAGGGGCACATTCGAAGGCCGTGGTAGGCTTGTATGCGAGGTGCTTTAACCTTATGCTTAATTAGCGATTGCACCCGAGGTGGAAACAACATGAAAGTGATAGTAAATTATTCATGTAAACATTGCAAAACAATCTTGATCTGCGTTTCCTCATAAGGTTGCCGGAAAGGAGCCATAACAAGCCTAGTTTGTTATGGTTGTTGTTGTTTTTTTTTTTTTTTCATTTTGCATGTTTAGTCGAATCTTAGAGGTTTCTGTAAGTGTTTGAGCGAACCGCGAAATCTTGGAAGAGAAATAATCATTTTTCTTTATAATGGATGTACAAGTTTATTATGAATAATATTTGTTTTTTCAACACATTTAACTTAAACATTCGTTATATTTTCTGAGCCACGCAGGTTTCAACTTTATCAACTTTTAAAAGTAGGACATTTAGAATTGGATTAATATCAACCAATTTCAAACCAAATATTTTAATTGGTAATCAAATCTTCATTGGCGTGCACAGGGTGGGCATGGTGGGACAATTGCCCCACCTTTTATAAATAAATATATAGCCTGAAAATTGCACCACAAAGGTGCATGAAGGGACAAACTTCAATGAATTTTTTTGGTCAAAAAATTGCATTACATTCCTGGTGTAATTTTTTGACGTAGGACTACGTTTTTTAATCCTATATGGGAGTACACTTTGTGAAAACTGAAAATGGAATATGTAACAATTTAAGAAAGATTTTGAACGTTAATAACTCAGCTGCCCTTGGTCTAATTTCAATAATTTTATCACCAATCGATCAGAAATATGGCTACGCATCGATAACAATGCTTCCGAATGTTGATTTTCAACAATAAACTATTGAAAAACTGGTAAATGTCCAGCATTGTCCAAAAGCATTGAATTAACTAACAAATCCACCAATTACCTACATGCACATGCTGCTTCCCCAGCACAGTTGTCAGAGAGTAGTAAGTAGACGAAACAAGTCGAAGTGGGATTCGCCTCCGATCCTCGGGCGCGTGCGAATAGGGAGGATGGAATTGCGTAATATTTTGCACACTCATCGCCATATTCAGAACCAAACGCAAATTCTTTGAGATAACTACCATCCGTCTGGCTCGCCGTGGCGCTGTCTGACGTATCTCCGGCAGGATTTACGAGGTGTGCTGAAGGTGTTCCTGAAAAATGAGATCCGTGATGCTGTCACCTACACTAAACACGCCAAGCGTAAGCGGCCATGGATGTCATCTACGGTTTGAAGTGACAGAGACGCACTCTGTTTGGTTTCGGAGGTTAAATCATCACCAACTTTGGCAACAAAACGGCTCTTTTCAGGGCCACCAAGCTTATTACAGTAAAGAGTAGGAATAGAATTCAGCTGCCTGTTTGTCCATATTCAGAACCAACGATCACACAAAATGCTCATGTAATCAAACTGGAAGCAGGGGTACAAATTATGTTGATCAACCTTGATCAACTTTGTATCGCCACGGCCGGATATTTTCGATGGAAGAAGGAACAATCTAGCATCTAATTCGACGAAGACGGCAGGAAACTTTTGTGAAGCCGAGTTATTTACGAAAGAGAGTGTTGATGAAGAGAATCGATCAATGCAGATAGGACCTTTAGTATATAGAAGTTTTGTTATCTCAGAAATAAGAAATAAAGTGCAGGAACTCAGTGATGAGGAAATTTGCTTCATATTTTCCCAGATTTTTCCAGGATTTTCCAGGGAAAAATTCCCGAATTTGAGGAAAGTAAAGATTGAATTCACTCAGTCTATTGATACTACTCCGAGACTGAATAAAATTTTCGTCAATTTCCTCATTTTCTGGCAGATTTTTTAGGTTTTCCACAGGAAACCATGAGACAAATTTACTCATCGCTGAGTTCCTGCACTTTTGGCGATTATGAGTGAACTAAACTCAAATTTGGGTCGTTCTCATTCGCCGTGTACGCAAAAGGAAAAGAGCAAGTGTCGCTACTTGATAGCAAACTACTCATAATGGGAGGAGTCTTTGTAGCTTTTATACCACTTGGTTGCACATCATTCTGCTTTAACCTCAAAAGATATAAAAGAGCGCTGCTGTTTCACTTGAAAATTCATACATGTAAACCACACAAACACAAGAAATAAAGATAATTTAAAGTCAAAAAGGCATTAGCTCATTTTCGCTTCGGACGCCGTGGTGAACAGCAATAGCAGCAGTAGGAAGATGGTGGCTAGTCCACTCCTTCACACCTAACAAGCAACAATTGACTGGTCGAGACAAAGGATGAAAAGGTCTGGTGAAGGAGGCGCCAAGCGTCATCGCAAAGTTCTTCGAGATAACCGCCATCGGTCGTCTGGCTCGCCGTGGTTGTGTCAAACGTATCTCCGGTCTGATCTATGAGGTGTACTGAAGGTGTTCGTGGAAAATGAGGTCCGTGATGCTGTCACCTACACTAAACACGCCAAGCGTAAGTGGTCATGGATGTCCTCTTCAATAAAACGGCCGGCCCTTTTCAGGGCCATCAAGCTTACATCAGTAAAGAGTTGGAATAGAATTTATCTGTGTTTGTGTGTCCATATTCAGAACCACAAGCCCCCAACGACCACAAAAATGCTCTCCAGAGTTGTAATCTTGTAACCAAACTTAGAAGCAGCGGTGCAAGTGATTTTGATTGATTCTCTTAATCAATTTTCTCTTTGAAAAAAATACTACAAATTTGGTAGGCCTACAATTCAAAAACGGAAAGAGTTGAGATAATTGATCAATTAAAAGAACTAAATGCTCTTCACATTTATTTCGTCAACTAGCGGTCCTACGTCAAGCTTCCGTTCGTGCCCCTAGGCACAGACCCTTCTACTTTTTTTCAATGTTGTTCATGGAGGGTTAAAAGAAAAGGGTTAATTTAAGGTTGAACAAATTTGTGGTGGTAAATCGAAGAAAAAGCTTTTTATTGAATATTTCTGGTGTAAAAATATCATCAAGGTAGTGCATGGAGGGAAAAATGAATAACTCTGGTTCTAAAATTGAATCGCGCTAAAAATTTATCTGAAATTTCGCAACACTGTGGTGAATGTAATAGCAAGATTCATTAATTTTTCTGGTGCTGCAAGCTTCATTGAAAATGTATGGTGGAAAATTTGCATGAAGAGGCAAGGCCTGAAGGTGCTTGGTGAAACAAACTTCACTGAAAATTTTTGGTGTACCGTTCTGGTGAATGGAGGAGCATGCGCTATTGAAAATTTCCGGTGCAAAATATGCATCGCTTTGATTAATGAAATCAACAGAAAATTTCTTTGATTAATGAAATGAACAGAAAACTTGCACTAGTCTGGTAAATGAAGGCACAAGCTTTATTCAAAATTAAGCTTAATTGAAATTTCTGGTGGAAAATCTGCACCGTTCTGGTGAACGGATGGGCAAGCTTTTCGGAAATTTTTTGGTTTTAAATTTGCATTCTCTGCTGAAAAGAGAAACAAATTTTAATAATAATTTCTGGTGAAACATATGCATCATTCTGATAATTGGAGAGAAGCTAGGAAAATAGGGACAAACTTTATTTGGTGGAAAACCTGCAACATTCTGATGGTAGGAGAAGCCAGCTATATTGAAAATGTTTGGTGGAAAATGGAAAAAAGGAAATCTGCACCAATCAGAAGATTGGAGAAGCAATTTTTATTGAACATTCTTCTGAAAGTTTAGGAGAATTTTAGTTCCAAGGTGTTCTGAGAAAAAAAAAATCTAAAATATTCAGAGAAGAACCGCAAGGATATTGAATTCTCAGGACAGTTCCTAAATATTTCTGGGAAGAATTCAAAGAAAATTCTATGGATAATTTCTAGTGCATCCTGCAGATAGTTCCAAGATTATTTCGCAAAGAATACCGGGAAAATCATATATTGAGTGAAATTTCAAAGGGATTTTATGCAAAATTTCAAGTGAATTCCGAGGATAATTATAGCTTAGCCGGGAAAAAATTCTGAAACTCTAAAGGAATGTGAGTTCCAAAGTGTTCTAAGAAAAAATCATGATGAGTTCTAAGCACAAAGCACGTTCTAAGCACGATCTCGAGGGGCACCGTCAAGTCGCCAAGAGACAGGAGCACATACCGTCGTAGGGGTAAATAATAGCTGCAATTTCCAAACTGGATGCCTTCCTTCAAATAACAACTGAAGTGCGGTAAAAATCGGTGTTTCAAAACACATCGTTGGTACTTGATCGGTCGGCGTTCATCTCTTTTTGCCAGTGGTGGCGGGGGGGACACCCCTCACCATCCCTTTCCAAAGGGGTAGTTTGGTACAAAGAGAGATGAAAAAATCGATTTGTACCTTCCTTAAAAGTTGTCCTAGCTCGCTATTTACTATCTATATGCAATTTTCACACTGCCGTACTCTAACGGAACTATCAACTCTATACTTTCATCTCCTTCATCTATCGTATAAAAATTACCACTTTAGTCTGTTATTTGAAATTAGCATCTTCAACTATGTAAATCGTTGACTTCACGCAGAAGTAATACTAAACATATAGTCAAAGTACTTAAACTAGGTTGCCAAATCACGAATGATCTGGTGGTTTGATCGTAGACAGCCGACTCTGAACCTTTCCAGCGTGGAAGTCTTTCGCTCCTCGAGTGTTTGAAGACCGGCCAGGTGGTGAATCTCAGAATTACGAGTTCGTGGTGGACTGTTAAGGATCATTCTGAGGATCTTCTTTTGGATCCTCTTAAGCTTAAGGTGGTGGCACTTAGCACAACTCTCCCAGATTGGCATACCATACTCAATAGCCGGCAGAATGATCTGCTTGTGGACAGAAAGCTTGTTTTTGAGGGACAGGGTGGACTTCCTGTTTATCAGAGGGTAGAGTGACCTGATCAAGATGTGGACACTTGGTGGATGTCTTGTCCACATGGGATCTGAATAGAAATTTGGTATCGAGGGTGAGACCAAGGGAGACTACTTCCCTCGACCATTCAATAGGAGTGCTATCAACATGGACCTTGACGGCGGAACAAGCCGAGGTGAATTCGAGTGTGGAAACAGAATGGTTTGTGTTTTATCTGCATTGATACAAATCTTCCAGCTCTTGAAATAGTCGGACAGAACATCCATTCCCGATTGTAGTTTACTCGCCAAAGTACGGATCACTCGACGCTTATAGATGATGGAGGTGTCATCTGCGAACATTGACAGGATACCACCACCCGGCAGGAGATGAACGTCTGACGTGAAGCTGTTGAATAGGATAGGCCCAAGCAGGCTACCCTGAGGGACCCCTGCATCAACGTTGAACGTATCAGACTGCCCGACAAGTAGTTTTCGATGATCTTCACGAGGTAGACCGGAAAGCTGTATCGATGCAGCTTGTACACTAGGCCATCATGCCAGACATTGTCGAACGCCTTCTCAACGACCAACAATGCCATGGCAGATGTATTGGAAACGGACTTGTTCCGTTTGATGATGCTTGTAACCCGTGCGAGTTGGTGGATGGTAGAGTGGCCTTTCCTAAACCCGAATTGCTCTTTGAGAAAGATGTTATTATCATTTGAAAACACCAGCAGACGGCTGAGTATCAATTTTTCGAAAAGCTACGAGATGGAAGGACAAGGGGCTGATGGGGCGATAGCTTTTGGCACTGGTAGGATCTTTGCCAGGCTTGCGTATTGGAATCACTTTGGCTAACTTCCAGCATGCAGGGAAGTAGCCAAGCTCCAAACATTTGTTGAAAATAACGGTAAGATGGTTGAAGAAGTCAATACTCAAGTTTTTCAACTCGAGGTTGACTACACCATCCATACCCGCAGCCTTCATGTTTTTAGTACTTCTAATAGCTGCTATCACCACATCAGCCGATATTCTACTATGATCATGCACTACTACACCCCAGCGACTCTAGTCATTACCTCCAGTACGGCAGGCCCATGGGGGCTCACCATGGTTTGGCCTTTTCAACTATCAGTAGGGATGGGTCTAAGTGGTCAACAGAGGAAAGCGGAGGCCTCGGTCACCACTTATTTTTCAAAATGGTTTTGCGCAATCTGGGAGAGAGCGAATCTTGTTGGCAAAATCGTTATTTCTGAGTTTCACCATCCTGGCCTGGATAATTTTGGTTAGCCTATTGACATTGGTCTTCAAGTGGGGCAGCCCAGAACGTTGGAACTGCCTTCGAATGGTGTTACGGAGCCTGATAAGATCTTTGGTTGGGCTGTCAAGGCTCAGAGTATGACTCACCTGCCTGGATGCTGGTACGTGCTGCTCCCTGGCACGGGATATCGCCTCTTCGATGGTTTGCAGACACTGACCGACTTCTTCGAACGACTCCGATAGGACGTCGTAATCGATTGCTGTGCCCACACAGCGCTGATACTGCTGCCAGTTGACACGATGGTAATTTCGCCGAGAAACTTGAAACGTATTGGCCGAGGAACCTACTTCGGCCACCACCGGATAGTGATCCGAGCTCAGTTCCTTATAGGCGATAGGTTGGGAGATGTTATCGCCAATGTTGCTGATGAAGATGTCGATGGTGGCATGAGCTCCGGATCGACTCAACCGAGTGGGAGTGTCCGGACACAGGATGTTGTAGTGGGCTTCCTGCAGATCGTTGTATAATACTGTGCCGTTCTGGTTTCGCCGACTATTGCCCCAGGCTTGATGCTTGGCGTTCAGGTCGCCAGCGATGACGAAATTTTGCCGCCGTCGTGTTAGCTTGATGATGTCTCTGAGGTCTGCGGCCGAGCCGTCCCTAATGTTAGTGTGCTTGGGGCAGTAGACCGCGATGATGGTGATTGGACCAAGCGACGTGCTCACCTCAACTCCGATGGCTTCGATAGTTTTCAGCTGGAAGCTTGGTAGTAGCCGGCAGTTGATGTTCCGCCTCGCAGCGATGGCCACTCCCCCTCCCCCTCCCCCCGAGGCTAGTGCGGTCAAGCCTCTCGAGCCGAAAATCGGGAAGGAAGACGTTCAGCACGGACTTCAAGTGAGTCTCGGTGATGACGGCTATGTCGATGTGCCGTTCGTTGAGAAAGTCAACAAACTCGATGTTTTTGCTCTTCAAGGAGCAAGCATTCCAAATTACGATCTTGATGGCTTCACGGTCCATACTAAGCTGTTCAGATCGAGTCTTGCATGTGCGCATGATGATGATGACCTCGACCACGAGCGTCACATGTTCCTCCGAGGTGAACGGAGAATCGTCGACAGATTCACCTGAGACAGCACCAGCGTATGATAAACCAGGGGCGGTGGATGAACCTGGAATTGACTGGGCCGCAGCAGCGAGACGATGCTGAACTGTCCGACTATTGAACCATTTGGATACTCGCAGGATTGGCTTGTTGGTTGTTGAGCGGAAGCGGCGCTAGGTTCGGAACATGTCGACGGGGCTGGAGAGCTGGGTACTGGACTTCCGTGAGTACAGGAGGCGAACGATGATTACGGAGGCGACCGAGCTGGTTGTTGATTGTAGCCTTCCGACGGATATTAATGAACTCCACTCGCTTGGGACATCCGCGATTGGAGGCTTGGTGGTTTCCACCGCAGTTGACACACGTTGGCTCGATGCCATTATCTTGCTCACAGGACGCAGTTGAGTGAGTTCCAGCACACTTGCCGCAGTTTGTCTTCATATGGCAGTTTATGGTGTCATGGCCATAGGAAAGACAGTTCATACACTGCGTTACATTAAGATGTTGGGGTTTGTAATGCTCCCAACTGATGATGACCTGAAACAGGTCCCGGATTTTGGATCTCAGAGCCGCAAAACTGGTGGATTCCTTCGTGAAGTGCACCAGGAACAACTGGTCACGGAAGCTGGTATTTTTATTGGAACACCGGTTCATCTGGAACACGGTCTCTGATTCGAGCCCAAGCCGCTCCAGCTCGGATTTCACCGCAGCCGCCTCGAACGACGGTAATCCACGCAAACCTTCAGGAAACATCCTATTTGATTGTACTCCTCCAGGCTGGAGCACATGATTTTGGTACAGATGCTGCAAAGCTTGAAGCGAGGCAACAGCTTGTGTTTTGCCAGTTCGGCACCCAGCTTGGCAACATCCTTCACCGGCGTGAAAAGCGGGGGAATTCGCTCTCTTCTTGCAATGGGAACGGCGTCACCATCGCCTTTTTCATTAGGGAGTACTGCATACTGGTTTGCTAGCAGTACCCGTTTTCCGGCGTCATCCTGCGACGCGCTGGGCTTGATTTGCACCTTCTTTGAAGGGCTCGCTGCTGACTCATTGGCACGTTTACGCACCATTTGTTTCGTGTTTGCAAGCGCAAGTAAACTTGTCATAACGCGAGAAGGTGGTGACACTTCCACGGCGTAACGCGACAGCACAAAACGAAACAAAATCGAATCGAGAACTCGAGCGAAAATACGGACTGAACAGCTCAACAGTCGAGCAAAGAATGATGCCTGCTGCTTTTGCAGCATTGAAACCTTTGATTAATAAAGGAAATTAAGCTTAGTGTACGATTGTTGTGCAGGAATAAGAAATCACAAAATATTGAGAGACGTTTTACTCGAAAACCAGTGCATCGAATTGGACTTAACATTCTCCAAACGAAAGGTAACATGATCTCCAACGGAATGAAACATGGTTGACGTATATAATCCTAAAGTGAATGATTTAGGAAACACGTTTTGAATATTATATTCAACGTGTTTTTACGAAGGATCCAAAATAATTATCAATTTTTTTTGTGGACAAATTGTTCATGAGAGTACTTACTGGGAAGCAAACCATATTTTTGATTGGTTTAAAAATCACTGTTATCTACAGCATCACGATTTCTCGTCTCATCCCATTAACCAGTCAATTTTCCCTCCCTTCAATCAACATCAATAAACCTACCGCTTTATTTAGTTCGTTCTCATTTTCCTATCGGTTAGCAAAAGACCAGTCGGCTCTTCTTCCCCCTTAAATCTCGTTGCCTGGTGAATTCATTCATAATTATAAAATATGCTTATAATAAAATTTTATGCTTACAATTAAACATGCTAATGGGTCATCATTTTTCGTTTCTGAATTAAAATTAAATTGTTTTTCCACATCCAACTACACTTGGGTGTGTATGTGCGATGATCAATTTGTAATGCTCCGTGCACGCTCAAGGCACACGCGGTGAAAAGCCATTTAAATTTGGCCAGGGAACACCTTCTTTGACGGCGTCGTCAATTGCAACCACATTAGTGAAAATTGTGCCGATTAAAATGAAAGCGATTGAACATTTCGTTGGTGCGGAGAGCGGTGGGTACCTTAATTAAACGGTCATGAGCATCTCCGCACGAGACGAGACGATTCGAGCCCGGACCACGTTTGGTTGGCTATGAATAAAAGATTTACGGGCGCATAGTGCATTTTAGCACCCCGGTTTTCCAATAATAATGACTGCGGTCGATGGCTGAGCTCAAGATTTTCGATTTTCCAAAGCAGAAGAGTGCTAGAGCACTCGCCATGACACCGTGTATCGTTGCTTGGGCTCGATTTAAAAGCCAAATTACAAGATGAGCGAGCAAAACAAGCCTGAAGCCAAGTAGGCAGTGCGGTCCTTAAGAGCAAATCAATGAGCTCTAATAGGTATCAATCGTAGCGGAGTGAGCTCGGAAATCGAAAGTGCTGCGGATGAAAAGCTTAGAAACCGAAATTCCATCGCCAACGGCTGACTGATGGCTTATGCCATCATCAAACGCTAGTGATGCGATGGGATGCACGCGCGCAGCTGAGCTGGTCGGAGAAGGAACTCTTGATGGGTTTAAAGGGGTGTTGAAAATACGTTTCGTTTCAAAGCTTCACCGTCGTCGGATCGTCGGATGCAGCTGCTGATCGAGAGTGAAATGCCACGTGCTGGGTGGGTGTTTAATTATAGCCATTTGTAGGAGATGATGGCATTTCGCTTAAATAGAGTGTGAGGGCTGGACCTTAAAATGTGATTTGGATCTAATAACAGCTTTCGTGTGCTGTCTGCAGTAGCATATAGTAGCTTCTTTTGACCTTTCAAACGTTTCCGTTGAGCATTAAGGCTTGAGGAATGATGGACTGCTTGATCTAATGTATTTCAATAACCAGAGTATCTGAAAAGTATTGAGGTCAAGTCCTATATCCAACATTCAATTGGTCACATAGCCGTAACAACAGAACTGAAATCACAACTCATTTGATTTCCTCGAACAAAGCCATAAAGACATGCCCCGCAACCAGAAGGACTTGTGAGTAGGTACATCCGACCGATCACATTTTCTCCCACCCTACACGGATATTTGCAACAGTGCAGTGGGTATGACCAACTGAACAGAATCATCGTTTCCAAACCGTACATTACATTTGCAAAAACAAAGACCGAGGAAGAGCTGAGCACAGCCAAGTCAGCCCACCAAGCACCGTAGGCAGTGTATACAGACTGTGTACGATTAAAACCTGATGTATTACACCGCCGTAACCAACGACGACGACGACGACGACATCCCAAACAAGGGTATCCGGTGTTTTTGTGTCCATGCAAAACATCCTGAAGCCTCTGGCCGATTTCAGCAATTCGTAAATCAAGCGATATCAGGCTACACGGCCAATGGGAACGACCCAAATTTGAGTTTAGCTTACTCATAAATCGTAAAAAGTGCAGGAACTCTGCGATGAGTAAATTTGCCTCATGTTTTTCCAGGTTTGTCCAGGGAAAAAAAATCCCGAATATGATAAAAGTAAACATTGGATTCACTCAGTCGATTGGTACTACCCCAAGAGGCAAATTTACTCATCACTGAGTTCTTGCACTTTTTGCGATTATGAGTAAACTAAACTCAAATTTGGGTTGTTCTCATTGGCCATGTACATTTTAACATTGGCAACGCATAGTAGTAGGATCGGTTGTTGTTCAAACCTGCGATTGTTTCACCTTTCCCGCACGTTGTGGGTTGTGGTTTTAGGTGGAAACATGGAGGCAGCAACATACAGAGAAACCAAACAGGAGCTTCCTTATATTTGAGACACAGCAAAAACGACGCTTTGATATGAATACAACCAAGCCTAGACCGGGAAGGGTCTGTGGGTGTTCAATTTGAAAGTTATGCAGCTGAAGCGGGTTCACCTGGATACACATGGCAGGAAGGTTATATGGATGCAATCAGGAATCCTAAAAAGCGGAAGCGATTCAACATAGGATTCCATGAAGGGGTGTTTGGGCTTCATCCGAAATCGGGATTAGTACAGGCGTGGAAAATTACTGCACATTATACACGGCGAATGAGAATGACCCAAATTTGAGTTTAGTTCACTCGCCAAAAGTGCAGGAACTCAGCGATGGTTTCCTGTGGAAAACCTAAGAAGTCTGCCGGAAAATGAGGAAATTGACGAAAATTTTATTCAGAGTCGGAGTAGTACCAATAGACTGAGTGAATCTAATCTTTAATTTTCTCAAATTCGGGAATTTTTCCCTGGAAAATCCTGGAAAAACCTGGGAAAACATGAGGCAAATTTACTCATCGCTGAGTTCCTGCACTTTTGGCGATTAAGAGTGAACTAAACTCAAATTTGGGTCGTTCTCATTCGCCGTGTACAGTTTAGAGCAGGCCTGCTCAACCTTTCAAAACTTGCGTTTTTAAACGGCTGCATCTATTTTCGATGAACATGTGTCAAGCTGCATTTTGTTTTTTTCTCATTCGTGATGGGCTGAAATTCATAATCTATATCTATTTTTCTATATATATAAAAATGAATTCCTGTCAGTCTGTCTGTCTGTCTGACCCTTATAGACTCGGAAACTACTGAACAGACCGGCGTGAAAATTTGTATGCAAGGGTTTTTGGGGCAGGGAAAGGTTCTTATGATGGTTCGAGGCTCCTTCCCCTTCTGTAATGGGGAGCTCCTATACAAATGAAACAAAAATTTCTGCGTAACTCGAGAACTAATCAAGCAAATCGAACCAAATTTGGCATGTGGAGGTCGTAGGGGGTAGCCCCTTAGATAATAGGGGGGGGGGGGCTACGTACAATATAGCATGCTTTTTTTTAAATTGGCGCATAAACTCAAGCTAATATTGAATCCCAAGCAAGGCCGGGCACACTCAGCTAGTGATGAATAAAATTTAACTAGAATGATACCATTTCTGATATCCAGAGTAGCAATGGGCGATTTTGGATCGAAACACAAAAAATCTATTATTTTGGTTCGAATAATCGATTTTTCAATCGATCCCAAACACGACAAAAATCGACTGGATCGATCCTTTTCATTCGATCAAAAAAGAAAATGTCAGTGCATTTGCATTTGCAATTTAACATTGATTTTTTTTTGTCTTCACCTTTGCACATCACTTGCCTTGAACATGGATTCTGCCAAACAACCAGTAGGCAAGAACGAGAAAGAAACAGTTTGGGGCTCCAGAGATGAGTATAGACCTTCTGAGCAGATCTGTAGTACCGAAAGAGTATACGATAATATCGACCCATCTATCCTCTCACTAAAACCAACCAGAGGCGAAAAAGTAAAGAATGTTATCAATCTATATATGTTCAAACATTCACTTCTTATGACATATTTCAGGTTCATCGGTCCTCTGCTATGTCAGAACTGGATCGCCATGGGGGCATACCGGCAGAATTACAAAATTTCTTGTATCAGCCTGTTTTCCCACGTTCTGTCCATCCTTTTCAAGCATTAGAGAAAATCCGTAGTGAATACCCCCCTTGCTCGAGACTATTTATCAAGAATGGTGTTCCGTCAGAGAGGCTATTCTCTAAAACTGGTGAAACCACGCAGAATCGATATCGGCTCAATGCAAAACGCATGGCTCAATTAACTTTCTTGGGGTCCTTTTCGGATGAGTTTTGGGATATCCGAATTAAGTACTTTCCGTACTTACCTGCTTTTACAATCCGACCATCTAATCGTTTTGTTTGATATGTTAATCTTTGGTTTTTTAAATCGTTAATTTAATATCAATAAAACGAATATTATAACCAGATAAATCACTCACCTAATCAAGTATCCTGAGCAAAAACTTCCAAATGAAATCAAAATAGTAATTTACAATATTTTCATCACGTATGTATGTTACACTCACAACTTTTACTGCGTACGTACAACACAATTTATTTCTGAATTATCTAAATCATCACACTAAATGACTATTATAAGTGAAATGTCATATTAAGATAGTTTATGTAACGTAATATCAACTTTTAACTGAACTTTCGTTAGTTTGCACCAACTTTCCTATGATCCGTTATATTTTAAAGATTTCTGTGCCGTTTTGAAAATGAATCGATTCAAAAGATCGATTCGAAATAATTGATTACATCGGTGAATCGATTATTTTCAAAAAAAAAAATCGATTCTTACCTCAAGATCGCCCAATGCTAATCAAGATACTACGTCCAGCCCGCGGGCCACACGTTGGGCAGCGGTGCTTTAGAGTATTGTGCTTGTTACAAAATATGCTAATTCAAAAGAACTATTGAATTGTAACAATTAAAATTGTGTGTAACTCGGATTATGATCAACAAATTAAAAAACTGTTTCGACTATTGTGATACCGGTAGTACTGGTACCAGTTCCATCGGGTGATTTTCCATTGCCGGAAGATAACGCTTTTTCAAACACTAGATTAAAACCTTATTTAGTATCCATGTGCAGCTCCATGCATGTTGGCATTAAATCTTCAAATGATAATCTACGTGTCAAACACATAGCTTTTAAGTGAATACATAACTGACATTAACTACATGTGCATTCCAGAGTGGTTTGTGGGTTTATGTGGATACATGAGTATTATGCTTAATGCTACATTTGTCATTAGAAATGTGTAGAATTGTTTGAGTTGACCACAATACCATTCATTGAGATATACAAATAAATAAAATTATGAAAAATATTAAATGTTACCAATATAAGGAATATTTCGAAAGAAATCCCCAACAGTTCAAGGTAGCTGCAAAATTAATTAACAGTCTTCGAAACTGAAAGGTTAGAAAGATACTTTTTCGCAATTATTTTCGAAATCTAAATACTAAAAAGTCATGTAAATTTCCGTGCCCTGAGACCGAAACATGTAAGCGGCCCTTTTGACATAAGAATCAGTTGAAAGAAACGAGAAAATCAATGCAATCAAACGTTCTCTTCGTCGATTTGCTTATGTTTTGGTTTGTGAACACTTAATTTTACATGAAATGTTCATTTACGTTCCATGATTCACGTTCAATATGGATTACGTCTCGTGTAAAAGTAGTTATTTCTAAGTGTGTAGTTCAATAGCGTGAACCGACGACACTTCATACGTATTAACGGGGTTCCTTTTTATTTTTTTTTATTTGAAGTTCTAATTACCCTATGAGCATCAGAAAAGTGTGTTTTTTTTTTTTGGTAGCCTTATTTGTTGTTTTGTATTGATTCTGCATTCCGTTCATTCAGCACTAAGTGTGCAATGCAAGTGAAATTGATCTCTTTCTATTTCCTAATTAGATATTTATTGTAGTCTAACTTTTAGGAACTCTAATTTTTGGGACGATCGAAGCACCCTTGGGTCCAGTGGACCATTTAAATTTTTTTTTCGTGACTTTCAAGAAAGCTTCAAGTAAATTAAAGAATGTTGTGATGGGAAAATTAGACAAAGAATCCAAATATTATTTTTTAATGTATGTACAGTGTTGCCAAATATTTTATATTTGCGATTAAAAACTTAAAACGCATTTTTCTCAGAATGCGTATATCTAGATTTCCAATCTTAAAGTAAAATTTTAAAGACTGGAACTCGCAAAAATTGGTCGACAAAAAAATCGTTTCTTTCAGTCAAAATTCGTATCACAAAAATCTTCTTATTTTTCTTTGGTATTTCAATTCATATATTTAAAGGAAAAAATGTTCGTTTATTCTTTTGGTTTGCCAATTCCGAACTGCCGTGCCTTCCGCTTAACCCCTTCCATTGAATTTTGCACAGTGGTCTCATCGACCTTATTCGCCGCAGAACGCCAGTTAGATTTAAACTGCTGCTCGTTTTCCATGGATTTATTAGCAATACCGTTCGATAGGGCAGAGCTCTGGGCTGTTGGGAGGGTTGTGGTCTTTGGGTACCAACCACGTTGTTCGCATTGTAACACTCAATTGCCTTTTTCCCAAAGTGGCAGCTCGTCAAGTCCGGCCAGAACAGCACAGGTCTTTTATGGTTTTATATAAATGGTAGCAGCCGCTTTTCCAGGCACTCTTGGACGTAGATCTCTTGATTGATGGTTCCCGTAGTAATGAAAATGCCGCTTTTTAGACCACACGTGCATATGGCCTGCCAGACGAGATAATTTTTCGGGGACTTCGATAGTTTGATGGTTTTGTAAATTTCAGCCACCTTCCCTTTTACTTATGTGGTATAAAACTCCTGTCCCGGAAGCGAGTGTACCCCATTAGGCATAAATGCGTTAGGCATACGGACGTTAGGCATACGAACGTTAGGCATAATGGACGTTAGGCATAAAATACCTTGCTGCGGTGTAACTCTAGAAACCTGTTTCGAGCATTGTAAACAATGAAATCCATTATTTATCATATCATAAGTGACGTAACTACATATTTACTTAGATCCAAGATTAGTAGCGATAGTGGTTAAGTAATCTGACAATAAAAACTCAGCATAGTGTTTCACTACATCTTGATATCAATCGCATCTAGAAATAATATAGCACACATTTGTTGTAATATATTCTTACACACATATTTCAAATCCGGAGAATTGAGATTTGGACGTAATTGCTTTTTTAAACAAACATGTCAATCACTGATTTCTCGTGAATAAAAGAAAAATCTCGTGAACAAACTATACCAAATGATAGAGGAACCATTCATCTACCTATTTGTGTTGCTAGTTTTTGAGATTGAGCTTTAATTCGCGAGAAATCGTCAAATGAAGTGTTGTTTACAAAAGCAATTACGCCCTAATCTCGAAGTTCTCCGGAAATGTCAAACAAGAAAAGGTTTTCCTTAAAGAACAGCTCATGAAATGAAGAATGGTGGATTCTGTGGTTTTTCATTCAATAACAAAAAACATACCTGCTGCTTCCAGGATTTACTCCCATACTTTTCGATACAACGATTATGTTTTTGTTGTCATCAGAATGAATACTAGCAGAACCGTCTGCTGATGTGAGGGAGCGATACTTCAGCAGAACAGTGACGAGTTTCCGAAACAAACAAGGAACTGTGGCAAACGTTTTAGAGATGAACTAGCCTAAGGCTAAAAATCTCTTAAATAAAGAATTAAAAAAAAAAAAATGTGGCAAACGTACCATCTGCAACCAAATACTTTGCCTGTCCAAGACGTCGCAAGTTCTCATGAGTCCCAAAAATTAAGGCTCTTTCATTATTGTCACCGATGTCAGCAATCAATAGACGGTCCCCATTATCATCCTTCTGGAATTCATCGGGTAGATTATGCCTAACGTCCATTATACCTAACGTCCATTATGCCTAACGTCCGTATGCCTAACGTCGTGTACTCTTTTTCGGGAACTTCGATAGTTTGATGGTTTTGAAAATTTCAGCCACCTTCCCTTTTCCTGATGCAGTATAAAACTCCTGTCCCGGAAGCTGCTTGAAACCCGCCTTCACAAAAGTTTCGTCGTCCATGACGACACAGTCGAACTTAGTGAGCAGTTTCGTATACAGCTTTCGGGACCGCTGCTTTGCCGACGTGTTTTGTTTGTAATCTCGGTTCGCCACCTTAACCTTCTTAAACGTCGACGACCCGGCTCGTTTCTTGGTCCGCTGCACAGTAGTAGTGGAGACATTGAGCTTCCCAGCGACGTCCCGGATGGAGAGGTTACGATTCCGCTTATATTTCACCGCCACCTCCTTCGTCGTCGCTGCCTGCCAGGCTTCCTGGCGGTCGACAAACGCTCCCCGCACACTTTTAAAACGTTTGTCTCGGTCGATTTGGCCACATCCAGCAATTTTGCCAACTTGGCGTGTGAAAACGTCTCTTGATGCGCGAGCGAAATTTTGACACGCTGCTCCTCTTGCTTGGACGTTTTCTTTAATTTTGAAAACTGGAGAGCAAACGGTGAAAACTCGTCATAGCAACCATTGTATAAACACTTAACTTCCAAATGCATCATTTCAGGTTTTATTTTATTTATCTACCGCCGGGATGTTCTGAGGCGCCTTCCTTAGGAAGGGAAGTAAAGGATTGAACGAATTCATTTTGAACAACAGAAATACATCAATTTGAAGTTGACCAATTTTGCGCATTCCAGAATTAGCATGAGAGTTGCAGTTCATAACCTTGACTACCATTTTATTTATGGGGCTGATATATGATTTTAAAAAGTAAGCGTACCACAGTTTTGATATATATATATATATATATTTCCAATCGAACTATTAAATTATAATGCTGTATACGGGATCGTTATGAATTTCTTTGCAATAATTTTTTATGATGAATTTATTGAAAGCGTCATTCTTATTATACTTATTACGAGTCTACTGAAACTTTGCACTGACCCCCAACTTGGTGTTCTAGATTCACTTCCACAGATTTTAATTGAGAACTTTCTAATCCGATTACCGTGTTTGATTTAGTATTGAATATTGTGTGACAGTGATTGGACTCATACTCTATGCCAAAGGAAGATAACAAATATTTCAATAAAAAAAAAAATCCCAGACTGGAACAGGAATCGAACTCACTGATCCTGCAATATATTTTTCTCTCTGAACAAAAAAAGATCCGAAATGGGCTTTTTTTTAATGAGAATGATTGCCCATAACACACAATTATACAAAGTTTCATGCAAACCGGAAAAGATCGAGTCAATCAGTAACTGGTCAGTAACGACGTCTTGCGAGCAGGCTTGATGGAGCCTCGCTCGCCAGTTTGAAATGAGCCGAGCGTAGCATTTTTCTGAGGAGTAGAATGCCTACTGCCAAATCATTCCACTGAGTTTCAGAGCTTGTGAGCGAAGGGGGATAAAATGAGACTGAGGTTTGCTGCCATTCATGTTCATGTTTTCTATTACACGCTCTTACTCTCACTCTGGGTGAACTCTGAGCTTCTTGCGTCGAATAAAAAAGTCATCCGGAGTCTCGAAAAGCACACCTCACGTCAAATCATCCTCTCGCTGAAGTTCACTCTCCCTCTCTCTCGAGGAGTTTTTGTTTACTTCTTCCATATTCCTGCCGCCACTCACTTGAGGTGAGGGCTGGCTAAACTCGCAGGACAAGAGTGTTTTAAAACCTCCAGTAAGTTTGAGGAGTTTCAGCAAGCCTGCTTGCGAGCTATTCGCGGAAAAAGCTAGCTTGCTAAGTTTCAAACAATATTGCAAACAAGTTCGATGACAGGTGGTGTAGTGATAAGCGTGATTACCTCTCACCCAAGCAGGCATGGGTTCAATCCCAGTCGGTGCCGCCGGGATGTTCAAACGGTATCAGCCACCGCATACATAGAGGGAATGATGTAATACCAAAGAGCCAATCTTCCTAGTGAAGATCATAAACAACTATCTATTAGACTGGACGTTCCGAGTCTCTCTGAATGGCATCACATCGGATGCTTTCAACATCGGTGCCGGGGTTCCACAAGGAAGCATCCTTGGCTCCATCCTATTCAACCAGTTCACCTCCGATATGCCGGCTCTCCCTGATGGTGGATCGTTGTCTCTGTTCGCAGATGACACATCCATCGTCTACAAGGGTAGGGTCATCGGAGCTCTGACTGCCAAAATTCAGAGAGGCCTAGACGTCCGGTCTGAATACTTCAACAGCTGGAAGATCCGTATCAACGCGGCAAAGACCCAGGTCATTATCTTTCCACACTCTAAATCTCCCAGACTTGTTCCGTCGGAGAATAAAAAGATCTGCCTGAACGGCACAGTGGTGGAATGGTCCAAAGAGGTCGTGTACTCTCGGGCTAACACTAGACAGCAAGCTTCTTTCCAGGGAGCACGTTGACAAAACGAAAACCAAGTGCAACATCTTGATAAGATCGTTGTATCCACTTATCAACAGGAAGTCAACCCTGTCCCTGAAAAATAAGCTTGCTGTCTACAAACAAATCATCCTTCCTGTAATCGAGTACGGTATGCCAATCTGGGAGAGTTGCGCAAAATGCCATCACCTTAAACTCCAAAGGATCCAAAACAAGATCCTTAGGATGGTCTTAAACAGTTCCCCGCGGACTAGAAATTCTGAGATCCACCTCCTGGCTGGAATTCAGACATTAGAAGAACGGAGAGTATTCATCCTGGAAAGGTTCAGAGACACCTGTATGAGATCAAATCATCAGATCATACGTGATCTAGCACGTTAGGTTAAGTTATACTCGTAGTTGGGTAGGTTATCACTTTTTTCAATTCAAATAAAAAACATCCCCAAAGGGGTATTCTATAAACTAGTTGAAAAACGAAAATATTAAATTAGAATATCAAATTAAACAAAGATGAAGAGCCAAACTAAAAAATACCAAGAGGAATCAAATCTCAAACGATCACGTTTAGACCACTGCTGTGAGTTGTCACGGTAACCCTGAAGCTTGTACGACGGTTGTACGGGTAGCTTGCCAAATCTCCATTTGTGTGCTTTAATGATCGATGATTGAAGACGATTGACCACGCCTTCTTGATTGTGAACCTTCGAGTCCATCGTCTTTTTTTTGAAAAAAAATCTAAGTTTTTCATCCATATCGGCAAATCCCTCTGACCAGATAATAAGGAAAAAATATGAACAAAAACGATCTTTGACTTCCAGGGACATACGTTTTGTCGTCCTTAAGCAAGCATCCCTATTGGCATTTGGTGAGAGCCTGGTCGTTATACTTTAGAGCGCGTGATTTTGCCACTTGGTTCTGCTTGCTGGCATGGCATGAAAAGAACGCCAGCCTTCTCGCTACCGGATCTTCCTGATAGAACTATGGGGCACGATTTTCCGTTAACGGAAACTGCTGTCATCGAACTCTTATCAAAATTACACTTTTATACACCATCACGTCATTTACGACATCGACAATTATTTGCTCGTGCGAACTATGCCAAATTTGGGCCAATTAACCCAATTAAATTATGTCTATGAACATTGCGATTCTATTGACTTTACCATGTCCAAAACCAAATTAACGCAATATTTCTGCACGTATCGAAAGCTAGGAGAACTATGTATTTAAACTATTTAAGCTTCCTGCATATTGTACTAAGACAAAACTGAGTGAGTATAAGTGCATTCGCGTAACAAAAACGGTCTACAAACAAGATTGACGACAAGTAAATAAAAAACAATCATCTTAGAACCGGCCACTAGGGTCGTTGCTATAAAATAAACTGTACTTCCGGGTTTTAACTGGACCACACTTTAATACTATCAGCAGCATCGTCACGATCGTGTTTGGAATTGGAAGCCAAATAAATCAAATCTTGCATACAATCAAACAAGTGTCGAATTTCATATTATGCTGCATTTACTTTACAGTACAACATTCCACAAAGAAGGTGCCAAGTGGCGCTCAGTTCAAGTGAATGTGACCGGTTATTAAATTATCATAGCACTACTGCCACCGATGGATGTCTGATGCACATAAACGATGTCGCTTATTTTTTACTTTTTCACCTGTGTAATGCAGTTGCATGTGATGATGATGGCGACGACGACACCGACGACGACGAAACCGGAGACAACGCAACAGTGATGCAAGCCGTCGTCAGGCTATTTGCGATGCAGAGAAGCTCCTCATACGATGGGTGCATGTGCAATAGAGGCGACAACGGATAGCGCAAAAAAAAACTGGAAAAAATGGGTCGATTTAATTTATATAAGTCAATGTCAACCCAGCTGGTCGAAGTGGAGCTCGAGCGAAAACGAGTTTTCGGAAGTAGGCAAATGGGAGGAAATTTCACTGCCTGCTGGGAATTGATGACTTTTCCCCGGGCTGAAAAGTGGAGAGGCTCAAGTGACAACATTGCATCTCACTCTTCGTTCAATTTGTTTTAATATTAAGGACAGGATTTGAATATTCATCAGGTCGTTGGATTGACATGGAAATGAGAATTTCCACTATCTTCTTCACCTGGTGGGTCGGCATTGAAGCGAAAAGTGACTCTGTTGGAAGGTAATTTTCCGCTTGGAGAAATTTTCTTCACTCGAAGGTAATGATGAGTGACTTTTTTGTTTCTGGATCTTCACGTTTCGTCTCGGAGGATGGTGACAAAGCCATTTCCGATTCAACAAGGTCAACACTAGCACGTTACACTTAGAAGTGAGACGACGCTCGACTCGAGATTTCCTGCATGATTGACCTTACGGAAGTTTTACCGTGATGGCAATGCAAATATTGCACCGTTTAGGTTCTGCCGGAGCGCGTTTCGTTCTTCGTCTCGTTCTCCGTCTCGTTCGTTCTGGAAGGAAGAGGAAGAGGAGAAGGAGAAAGAGAGCAGCACATGCAAAAAGGTTCTGACGTAAGAACAAATGGTACCGTTTCAAGCGTGCTCAGGAACCGCTGCACATGGGGGGCTTTGGAGCCGTGTAGAACTGACTTGGTGAAGCGGAAAATAAAAATGCATCCGATCTAATCAAGGTTGATGCGGAGAAATTTGCACCGGAAATGAAACGAACCAGCAGAAGCAGAAACTGCTTCGCAAGAAACGGAACGCTTACGACGACTACAATTCTCTGGCAGTTGGTTGCTTCACGAGTGCACTTTAAAGTCGATGGTTGGTTGCATGGTCGGATGGTGGCGCTTTGTCCGGGGGTTTGGAGACAAATTGCATTGGTTGGGAAATTTCCTGCTCAAAATGTCTTCATTCAACGGATGCAGGGAGTGCAATTGGGGGAGACCTTGGACCTGGAGGAGTACAAGTGTCATTGAGAAACAGCTTTACAGTCAAATACACCGAAAGCAAATAACATTAACATTAAATGTAAGGGCCGATTTCTTACTAAAAATGTAATGGCAGTTCTTACAATGGACGTTAGCGTATTAGCAAGCTTTTCCGGAATAAATATTTCCTATAAAACAACCACGAGGTAAGCCGTAGTCAGGCATGTAAAATCATATACATTCATTTCGTGCATTCATTTACATTCATTTGCCTCTAACTTTTTTCATCAACACAATTTTATAAAATAATGAGTTAAGTTTTTGTAGGCTTAGATATAAGCTACAACTTTTGTCAATCACTCATATCTGTATCTCTTATACACGACGAACTAGAGCGGGCAGAACTTGTTATTGTTTCTCAGTGAATGTAATTTATATTCACTGAAAATCAAAAGTGACTTCTGTTCACTCGGGTTCATCATGCACAGTGCTGCGTGCTGTCAACAATGTCAGTCAATTGACGTAAGATATTGGTCTAGCACTGAATTTCACTTCCGACACTGATATTCGTAGTAGGCATGATATCGCAGGCGGTACGGCTTTGATATTCGTAGTAAGCATGGTATCAGGCGGTAAGGCTTTGATATTCCATATTAATATCACTAGGGAAAAGTTGAAAATCTTACTTTTATCTCAATAAATCAACTTTTTTGTAAAACCGTTAACCGTAATATGTTTTAATATTACTGATGAGTTTTCCAGAGATCAGATCAGATCAGGCAGATCAGGTACTCGATTAGCTGGTGTATATAAAAAAAGGCAGAACTTTGAATATCAGTTGTCCCTTTACTATGTCAATGTCATTTGCGCACTGACATTGAGGCGAATGATATTGATATTCTAACTGTGTGAACTGATACTGACATGAGGTGGCTAATAAAATTCAGCATTTTGTGGGCATTGACATTGACACAACCTGCTTTATTCAACTCGACACTCGGACGCACACTTGCAACTAGCCTTGTGGAAGCCCCTGATCCTATCATCGCAGTCGAGCCTATGCTGCCAGCGTTCAACAGTCGTCCCAGCCCTGCGTTTGAGTTAGGAGAGGGGGTCTTCCAAACTCCAACTGTAGGCAAGTATAATCAGCAAGCAACAACTGCTCTGTCTGAAAAATTCTTGGTTTCCAGAGTGCCATTGTATATGTCTGCTCCTCGACAATTGTGGTCTGAAGATAACATTAACAGTATACCAGCCCCACCATACCAGAAGCCGAGACGCTCCACAGAAAATTCACCGGAAGAAGCATTCAGATCCTCTGATCTAGTCCTGCCGAAGATTGACGACTTACACCATTATGATGAATCAACTTCTGTTTGTTTACTGGGACGCACTGCCGTTGGCATCATAGAAGCCCCCGAGCCCCCCGCCACAGTTGAGCCATTCCCGCCAGCGACCTGCAGCCGTCCCGGCCCTGTGTGTGGGCCTGGTGAAGGGGTCTTCCAACTACTCGTTTACGGCAAGTATGAACTCGTCCATGTGAATTAAACTGTTGATCCGCCACTTCGTTTCAGTTCATCTTCGCTTATGGCCACCACTTCGAGCCTTTCTACGTCAGGTGATCTTTCGCTGCCTGATAGTTCACCGTTCTCTCGTGCGGATCCTGGACAAGTTATCATTGACACGGCTCGCACCGAACCCTCTAGCGGTTTACCAGGGGGCTCATGACAAAATTGGACGATGTTTATCTGGCTGCGCTTGACGTTTATGTATTCACGGAAACTTGGCTCGATGGGAGGATCAATTCAGTGCAACTGTTTGGTGACTCTTTTACTGTCTACAGATTAGACCGTAATTCATCCAACAGCATTCGTACTCGCGGTGGTGGTGTGTTCATCGCTGTTTCCAACGAATTCGCCTCGTGCGTAATCTCCAACGAACTATTTACTACAATTGAAACGGTTTGGGTTAAGGTCAGCCTCACTTCGCGGGACATCCTCATTGGAGCGGTGTATATTCCCCCTGAACGTCGACATGACTGCACCACAATGCAGCTTCATCTGGATGCTACAGAATTTGCATCGTCCATGGCTGATATAACGGATGTGCTTCTCCTGCTTGGTGATTTTAATCAGCCTGGGCTTAGCTGGTCACCCTCAGGCCAGGGTTATGCGTTTCCAGATCCGATTGCATCTTCAACTACTCCTGCCAGCCGCTTGCTTGTTGACGGCACGGCTTTTCATGGACTGAGCCAGATAAACCTTGTTCCCAATTTCCAGTCTCGTTTTCTTGACTTGGTTTTTGTTAGCGAAAGTGCACTTCTGGACTGTGTCGTCGTTGAAGCGCCTGATGTCATCGTTCCTCTTGACAATTTCCACCCTGCTTTGGATATATCTATCGCGAACGGATCTCAAATTCGTTTTGACGAAACCATGACTGCCACTCGGCTCAATTTCCGGAAGACCGATTTCCGTTTGCTGAGACGTTCCTTGTCCCGGATCAACTGGAACGTGTTGAATGACCTTGATATCGATACAGCAGCCGCTCGATATAATAGCCTTTTGCGCGACTGTGTTTGTTCTTCAGTACCGAAGTGCCAACCTCCAAGAAAACCGCCTTGGTCTAACGCTACTCTCCGCAACCTGAAACGAGTGCGATCTAGAGCTCTCCGTGCTCTCACTCATCGACGATGTACCCTTACCAAGCGAAATTTTTCAATTGCCAGCAATGATTATCGCCACTACAACAAGCTTCTTTACAAGAGGTATGTAATTCGTACTCATCATAATCTGCAATGCCACCCCAAGGGATTCTGGTCGTTTGTGAATACTAAGAGGAAGGAAACTGGACTGCCGTCAAAAATGTTTCTCGGTAATGACGTATGTAGCATTGACAACTGAGGACAAATGCAGCCTATTTGCTAGGCACTTCTTAAGCGTCTTCTCGAATGACTCTCCATCGCAAGCAGAAATTGAGCGAGCCGTCTGTGATGTGCCAACCGACGTCGTAAACATGGATGTTTTTGCCGTAGATGTACAAATGGTTCTCTCTGTGATGAGTAAAACCAAATCATCATTTTCACCAGGTCCGAGTGTTATTCCATCTGCAGTCCTAAAAAAATGCTCCGATATCTTAGCTGCTCCGTTGTCCTTGCTCTTCAACCTGTCACTTCGTCAACAGAAATTTCCCGCACTATGGAAACGGTCTACTATGTTCCCTGTTTTCAAGAAAGGAGACAAACGCAATGTGGAAAACTACCGTGGGATTACCTCGCTTGGGGTTGAATCTAAGGTGTTTGAGTCGCTGATAAATGAGAGATTGTTTGCTTCCTGCAAGCATTACATAAGTACATGTCAACATGGTTTCTTTCCTGGCCGCTCCGTGGAAACTAATCTCGTCAGCTTTACGTCGTTCTGTATGGAAAATGTATGCAAGAAACTTCAAGTGGATGCCATCTACACTGATCTTAAAGCTGCGTTTGATAGAGCTGTGCACGACGTTCTGCTAGCAAAGCTTGAAAAAATTGGATGTTCTGTTTCCTTCTGCAATTGGCTTAGATCGTACCTCGTGCAACGTGAAATTACTGTATGCATTGGAAACTACTCATCGTACTGTTTCTCGAACAGATCAGGAGTTCCACAGGGTAGCACTTTGGGACCAATGCTCTTCTCTTTATTTGTGAACGATGTAACGTTTATTCTACTACGAGGAGGTAAATTGTTTTTTGCCGATGACTTGAAGATTTATCTATTCGTTCGAGGCTATGCCGACTGTTTAGAAATACAAAACCTTCTTGAAATCTTTAATGATTGGTGTGAACGTAATTTTATGGTCCTGTGCGTCTCAAAGTGCTGCGTAATTAGTTTCCGTCGAACTAGGACTGCCATTTTGTTTGATTATAACGTTGCTGGAATTGCAGTTCAACGTGTCCATCACGTTAAAGACCTCGGTGTCATGTTGGATGAAAAGCTCACATACACTCGCCACTTCTCAACCACGATCGACAAAGCTAATCGACAGCTTGGATTCATGTTCAAGATATCTAAGGAATTTCGTGATCCTCTGTGTTTTAAAGCCCTTTACTGTTCATTGGTACGCTCACTACTGGAATTCGCGAGTGTAGTCTGGAATCCCTACCAAGCTGTATGGAGCTGTAGTCGAAGCTGTTCAACGCAAATTCGTCAGATACGCACTGCGCTATCTTCCATGGAGTGACCCGCTGAATTTACCACCGCACACTGGGGCAGATCAGTGATTTTCTCGGAAAAAATTAATAACTTTTGAACAAAGCATCCAATCAGAATACTGTCTTCAGTAAAGTTGTTTGTATTAGTTAAGCGCTTCTTCTGAATAAATTAATTAGTTCGCAACTTGGTCGTAGAGATGGCGCGCGAATCTAACTTTTGAATAAAGCATCCTAGACGTATGGTGTTTTCAACAAAGTTTTTTATCTGTTAAAATGAAGGAAAGTTGCAGAAGACATAAAACTTCCATAACCTTTAATTTCGGAGATATAGGGTGTATTGAAAAATATGATGCCAAAATTCTTATTTGTAATTTTTTTGTATATTTTCATATGTTTGCTCTGGTTTCATATCTTCAGTTTTCTGGTATATGTTAGACAATGACATGAGCTAGCGAAAGAGACAAAGTCCAGCTGCCCTTAGCTGCCATTTCGAGAATCCCACCCACCTAAAATAGAGGCAAAATATCATGTTTTTCGAGAATATTTCACTAAAACCACTATAAATTCCACAAATAGTTCAATGAAAATTCGCACCTAGTTTGTTTTCGTTGGAATAAATGCAGAAACCAGAGCAAACATATGAAAATATACAAAAAAAAATTACAAATAAGAATTTTGGCATCATATTTTTCAATACACCCTATATCTCCGAAACTAAAGGTTATGGAAGTTTTATGTCTTCTGCAACTTTCCTTCATTTTAACAGATAAAAAACTTTGTTGAAAACACCATACGTCTAGGATGCTTTATTCAAAAGTTAGATTCGCGCGCCATCTCTACGACCAAGTTGCGAACTAACTAATTTATTCAGAAGAAGCGCTTAACTAATACAAACAACTTTACTGGAGACAGTATTCTGATTGGATGCTTTGTTCAAAAGTTATTAATTTTTTCCGAGAAAATCACTGATCTGCCCCAGTGTGCACCGTATGCTGAGCGCTGTCGTTTACTGGGTTTGGATACTCTTGCTAAGCGACGAAACATATCGCAGGTCGTCTTCGTTGCTAAAGTTTTACTCGCAGAATATGATGTTCCTGAGTTACTGGCCAAAATTAATCTGTATGCTCCTGCCCGAACACTCCGTCCGAGAACCTTGCTACATGAAGTAGTACATGCAACCAACTATGCTGCAAACAGTTCCTTTGTCGCCATGATTCATCAATTCAACGAAGCCTCTGACCTATTTGACTTTGACATCAATGCCTCGATGTTTCGTCATCGTTTGCTGTTGGCCAATTTTTAATTTTTAATGAGTGACTACATTTAGATTTAAGTGTTTCATTGAGACTTTCAAGTCAGATGGACTATAATAATAATAAATAAATAAATAAATACCAATTTTCAAAACTATATTACATCACATAAGGATGGGGTGGTATCGAAAATAAGTGATTAGGTTCTCTCAAACGGGTAAACGCACGGCCTACTTTGAACCTCGATGCATTGCGGTCATCGAGGCTTAAGCTAAGACGTGCTGTCAAAGTGGTAGCGTCGGTGATCATTGTGTTTTGTTTACTACAACTGTTTGCGTTTTATTTTTCGTGAAAAATTAGTGCTTATCAACCGCCTCGCAATGAATTGTTCGGAGTATGGAAGGAGAAACTAGGTAAATCTCGTGAAATCAAAATGCATCATGTCCGGGATCACGTACTTTCAAAATGGGTTGGAATTACGAAAGACAGCTGCAGAAAAATGAGAAGAGCTATTGCCAGTTTTTGTGCAGAGCTAGAAAAGCGTTGGATTAGAGCCATCAGCATGGTTAACCGCTTTCTAGTAGCAAATGCGGATTGGCTGAAGGGACCCGGCTGAAGCTCTGGAACAAGTGAGGAATTGGCTTACGCGGCGGAAATGAATGCGCGTGCAGATGGATCTAAGGACGCGGCAAAATTTGTGCATGAAACATTACAAACATCTCTTTCTCGAGCAAGAAAAACTCGACAGGGACGGGAGCTTTTCCAAGGGCCACTGGACGCTGTTGCGTAATACTACAAAGCAATGTAATGTTTCGCAGATTTTTCCCTCATATAAGAGGTTGATGTCTCCCAGACAATATAATGGATGTCTGAGATAACAGCTGAAACTCAACTTCAGTAGCTTATGGACCACACTACCAAACGAATTTAATCGCTCGATTAACCGGAGATCAGTGAAGAACTGGAACTACTTTCAAAATGGGGATTCGATGGATCATCGGATCATTCAAATTATAAACAAACATGTTCATGTGAAGATTCCGATGACAGCTCTGTTTTCATAAAGTCCATGGTTCCACTACAATTACGAGTTCGAAGTAATCCTAGCAAAATTCTATGGATGAATGAGAGGCCATCATCTACAAGGATATGCCGACCGATTCGCATGCAGTTTGTCATGGAGACTGCAGCACTATCATTGAAAGAAAAGGAGTATTTTGATAGGCATATTCAAAGTTTGCTGCCTACTGATGTGCATGGAGTGAAAATTCACCATGCCATGGTGTGTTCTATGGTAGACGGAAAAGTCTGCAGCTCTGTGACCGGAATCTCGACACAAAAATACGATCTTGATGCCATGAAATACAGATCTGTCGATGAATCCATCTTCCAATTTGCTTACCATGCTTATTTATTGATAAAGGTTTATGAAATGCCTTTTGCATATTTCATACCGACTGGACACCAAATGCTGGCTGGCTCAAACACTGAATTGCAGTTGGTGTCAATATGAATACATCATGGTCAGAGATGGAAAATCATTTACATTCATTTCGTGCATTCATTTACATTCATTTGCCTCTAACTTTTTTCATAAGCAGAATTCCGTAAACTAATGTTTGAAGCTTTTGTAGGTTTTCATATTAGCTACATGTTTTGTAAACAACTCAAATCGGTGTCTCTTATGCATGATTAATCAGTTTGATAAGAACCCCCCATTGTTTTTCAGTGAATGTAAATTACATTCACTGAAAATCAATAACATGTTCTGCCAGCTCTAGTTCGTCATGCATAAGATATTCAGATTTTAATTATTCACAATAATATCAAAAGCTACAAAAGCTTCATACATCATTTTACGGTGTTCTGTTAATGGAAAAGTTACAGGCAAATGAATGTAAATGAATGTCCGAAATGAATGTAAATGATTTTCCATCCCTGATCATGGTTGCTGGCCTCTCTGTATGCATAAAAGGATGGATAAAAAATTTATCAGTAATTAATATTAATATTTGAAAATTATGGCATACCCTGAACACTTTCTTGAAAGATTTCCACGAAACTTTTTCAGATCTTTGTTCCTACACTCCTTTGGCTCCTCCGACAGACATCCAATGGGTACGATTACTGCAGCAATAATATCCGCTCCATGAATCAGGACTCGCTGTACCGATGACGGCATGTAGTACCACCCGTAATGTTGTATGTAGCACTTGGCAGTCTCATGACAAAAGTCTTTGAAGGCACTGACATCGATGGATTGGCCGCATGCCAACACACTTAGAAATACTGCAAATTTCGCAACAAGTTCTTCATTCAGTTCAGTTATTTTGGCCGTTAACTTGGGATCCGAAAAAAAGCGACGCGCATTGTTGCCATCATTGCTGGATCCTGAGCCATGCTTCGGTATATCCATCGAATAACCGTAAAGCATTTATAATTCTGTGAAGGTATTTTTTCCATGCAGACATTTTGAAGACATTTCATGATATGTGAAGTTGTTTCAAGACATGTGGAAGCTGAAGAAGACTTCCGATGGATGTTTTTTTTTTTTTTAATTTTAACCTGGCATATGAATATTTTTGTTAAATAAATGAAGTTTTTAATTTAACCAAAATCTTGTATTTCAGAATAAAACTTGATCCAATTGAATTTAATAGGACTTCACTAAAATTTTCGACCAGCTGGAGATCTGTTAAGTACTTCCTAACCGATCTGCCATCTTAATAGAGCCAATTGAATGTTTAATCAGTTTAAGATCTTCAGATTTCCTGATAAACATGAATTTACTAATTTTTGACCAACCAGCAATCTCGAGAGACTATCTAAAGACGTTATTTGAATTTTATAAACAGTTGAATATCTTAACAATAAAAATTGATCAATCTGAAGTCTTGAAAAATACTCAGAGGTCTTTAAATCTCCGACCAGTTGTATATCCTTTAAATTCTCTCTAATCAAACTTCCGTCTTGGAAGGATGTCTAAAAGGAGACTGTTGAATTTTTGAACACTTGCAGATCTTCAGAACATTACTTTATTAATTTGGAAAGTCTTGAATAATATCCAGAGATATCATTACAAAGCCGTGAATAAAAATTCCTGTACTTTCAATAAGTTTCTTGAACTTAAACTCAGTTTCATGGTCTCAAAGCCTCAAAGCCAGCTCCCTGAATATGTAGATTATTCTACGAAATCCTGGGATTTTCCGTCAACTTTTTCGAAAATGTCACATTCCCAGTACTTCAAAGATTTTCCCATAGCTTTTTTTTTTTTTTAATTTTTCGATACGTACCACTGAATTCCTGCCCAGCTTGCTGAACTTGTACGAATTTCAAATAATTCATGCGATGTTCCGTAATCATCGTCCACGAAGTTGTTTAGCATTCTACGAAATATCCTGAAGATCTATGATGGTCCCTGAAGTTTCACGAAGTTCCACGAAGTTCTATGAAGTTCTCTGAAATCAAATGAATGTATCTTGACATCTAAGAAATTCTCTAATGTGACGTGATGTTTGTCAGCCTAATTTCACAATAGTTTGTGCAGATCATGATGATTATGGTGGATGATTTCTCTCATGAATGTATTTGTAAAAAATATTTTGCCGTGCTTTAGGATTACCTAGATTACATACTAACGGGTATAGGTAATGCATATCTTTGTGTGTAACAAATGGCAGCGATGGAGAGCTATGGAAATCAAGATAGAAGTCGGTGACATATAGAAGCTCCTCCAGAAGGAGTAAGCATTTTACAAGATTCCGCTCGCTAATCTAAGAAAGGACTCTAAAAACTGCAAATACTTAGTCATTTCATCAGTCGAGACTAGCTTCATACCATACTTCCAATCATCTTAACAATACATTTAAATGGTTTTTCGATTAACTATGAATGATGGAAATCTCACGACGAACAACCTGATTTTCGTCTATGTAGCTTGTAGAATATAAAATTTAATCAAAATGTTCACGGTTTGTTTCACTGCTAGATCGTATTTTTCACGAGTGCTTCTTGTACAACGATCATATACATGATGTCTACATGATCATCATGATCATATGAAGTGATGTCTGTGTGAATATTGTGTGAAAAATCAGAATGAATGGCAAACGAAGGGAAGATATATATTTCATAAAATGCGAGAGTTCTGGATTCAAATTCTGCTACAGATATTCCAAGAAAAATTTAAAGAGGTAAAAGAGTCTCAAATTAAAAAAATCCCGGACAACACGCGATCCCGGGATTTTTAAACTAATTTCCCGGAATTCGGAAATCCCGGTAAGCTCTAGTGACGAATAAATAAAAATCACACAAAGTTGCAATAAGTTTCAGCTACAGTGTGTGTTGGCGATTTTTTTTTTATTTCAATTCTGTGGATGTTTTTTTTTGTGGGTCTCGGAGGAACAGTTTTTGCATCGTTCATCAACGGTTGGATCTGAAGATTAATTTCTGTACAAATTCAACGATCCAATCTCTACAATCCGCAATAATTATTATTTAATTTAAATTTATTAGGCCGGAACAAATATCAAGTTTTTCTTTTGTCACCCCCCCCCCCCCTTCAAAATTTTGGAATAACACCAAGGGGGAAATAAAATAAAACTTTCAGTGTATATTGATTTTTCGCAAATTCTTTTTTTTTTTTTATTATAGTCACTTTAACCCTCTTGGGTCATTCGTGACTTGTCCGGGGGTGAGATTTGAACTCGTGACTTTGGCGTGAGAGGTATGGATGTTAACCACTACGCCGGGGTCGCCCCCTTTCGCAAATTCATTTGGGTATGGATACTCGCTTTGCTAGATTTTATTATGTTGTTGTTGTGGTTGTTGGCACATAAATTTGTACTTGACCAGTACGGCATGACAGGTCCTTGAAGTCGGATCAGCCGGTTTCAGTTGTTGAAAACGGATTTTATCGAACATCATTCCTAATATTGTTTGGCAACTCACTAGCTAAGCCACCTTCAATCTGCTCGATCCCTCTTGTTTGTTGCGCACATCTTCATCTTGTTCCAGTCGGATCACTGCCATGAATCATTTTCATTGGGTCGTTATCCGACATTATTACGATGTGCCCAGCCCACCGTAGTCGCCAGATTTTTGCATTCGATCTACATTTCTTAACTTACAAACCTTCTGCAATGATACTTAATGATTCACTTCTCTTCTACAGTGATTCAATAATTTCCGAGCTAAATCCAATCTTTTCAAAATTGGTTTAAATTTTTTAGAAGTGAGACCAAATCAGAAACGATTCAGGAAATTCTTAACTGAGGTGACACTTTTCAAAGCAGATTCAAAACTGATTCTGAACTTTTTTGAAGTGAGTTCAAACTTTCGAATAAGTCATCCATATTTTTCTAACTTTCCTGAAGTGATTCAACATATTCCAAATCCAATCTTTACAGAATTGGTTTCGCATTTTCTGAAGTGAGGCAACATAAGCTGATTAATCCTTTTCCTAAATGAATCCAAGGTTTCCTGCATTGATTCAACTTTTTCCGAACTGAAACCAAACTAGTCAGAACGGGTTTGATATTTTCCTAAGTGAGCTCCAGATTTTTGTTAACTGCTTTGGCATTTGGCAAGGACACAATCTTGCTTAGTGAAAGTGTAGAAAGTTTTCCGAAGTGAACCGACAATTTTTTTAAGCTTAAATTTTCCAAATGGTGTTCAACCTTTTCTGAAGTGGTTCAAAACCTTCCTTAAGGAGTCCAAACTTTTCTGTTGAGTGATTGAATTATATTTAATGTTAGTCTAAGCTTTCCTGAAGTGATTTACCTAACTTTTAACGAAGATTCCGCTCCTTTAGATCCCTTCCTCGTTCTTGTGAGATTCACATCCTTTGAAAATTAGGCTGAGATTTTAAAAAACGGACCTTCGTGTGTTCTACCTGGGGGTAGATTATTTTTAAAGCAAGCACAATTGTTGAGAAAACTGGGTTTACATCCACAAAAGTACGTATTTTCATAGAAATTTGGGTTTCTTGATCAGCCAAGTTGGATTTTGGCTACGTCCTTTGAAAAACAGTCTTGGATGAAGTAATGAAGTAATGAAATTGGGTTGTTAGCGGAATGCTAAATAAAACAGCAAAAAAGGTTATCTTCCATTTAATTCCACTTAATTAATTTTGGTATCCATGACAGATACGTATTTCGACTACAATGTGCAGTCTTCATCAGTGTCATTCCCACTAAAGAACTTATCAAAATCTAACCCCCTGCACATTGTAGTCGAAATACGTATCTGTCATGGATACCAAAATTAATTAAGTGGAATTAAATGGAAGATAACCTTTTTTGCTGTTTTATTTAGCATTCCGCTAACAACCCAATTTCATTACTTCATTATGATGGCTACCAAGCCTTTGGGGATTTTCCTTATTAGAAAGTTGTATAGATTTTTCTCCTTTAGCTTACTTAAATCTTTGGTTTTTATTAGTTAGGTAGGTTCCGATTCAACACATTGTAGTTTCATTTTTATACCTATGATCTTGACTTTTTTACCTAGGGGATGAGTACAAGGGGGTTAGATTTTGATAAGTTCTTTAGTGGGAATGACACTGATGAAGACTGCACATTGTAGTCTTGGATGTTATGGAATAGACCTTTGTGAGTTCATACGTGATGGTAGATTTTTTTGAAGTCAGGTTGGATTTCGGTTCAATCTTTTGAAATTTGTGCTTGGATTTTATAGAATGGAACTTGTTGAATACCAGAAGGATGAACCTGGTTAATATTCACAAAAGAAGGTATTTTCATAGAAAATTAATTTTTCTGTTTTTCCGAACTGAATTTTGGCTTCTATCTGTGAAAAATAGGCTTGTATTTTAAACTTCGATTTTCTGTTCTGCCAAGTTGAATTTCGGCTCCGATCTTTGAAAATAAACTTGAATTTTATAGAATGGACTTTGCTGAATCCATAAGTTATGGTAAATTTTTTGAAGCATGCACAATTTTTTAGAACACTGGGTTTGAATTCTCAAAAGTACGTATTTTTATAGAAATTCGGGTTTCTTGTTCAGCCAAGTTGAATTTCGGCTCATTCCTTTGAAAAATAGGAGTGGATTTTTCCGAATTGCTGAATCCATCCGTATTTTCATAGAAATTTGGTTTTTCGGTTCTGTCAAATTGCATTTCGGCTCATATCTTTGAAAAATAGGCTTGAATGGACATTGCTGAATTCATACGTGAAGGTTGAACCAGATTTGTCATTCGAAAAGGTGTTTTTTTTTGTTTTCCTTTTCTGCTAAGTTGGATTTTGATACTGTCCTTTGAAAGTTATGCTTAGATTTTATAGAATTGACATTGCTGAATTCATATGTGATTATTATTTTTTTTAAGCACACCCAAAGCCAGGTTTAAATTGACAAAACTACGTATTTTTGTTAAAATTTGGTTTTTATGTTCAGCTAATATGGATTTTGGCTCCTTTCTTTGAATATTACGCTTGGATTTTGTTGAAGAGGCCTTCCTGAATCCATACGTCTAGTTACATTTTTTGAAGCACGAACAATTGTTGAGAAAACTGAGTTAAATTAGGATAGGGAGGAAGTTCGAAAACAAATTTTTTTTTCGTTAGAACTGTTACGTTTGTGGTATTCCGCTTGATGGTTTATCCGGAATTTATCAATACCCAAAAATCAATTCCTTTGATCCTATTCATCTACATTATTACCAATGTTCTTCCTTGAAAGGATACAAAAACTTATGCGCGAAATGTCTTGTTGATAACTCGAGTGTTACACATAATAAAGTCAACATTTTTGGCATTAGTGTCAAAAATCACGGCTTCAAAGAAGTATAAGGCTAAAGCGGAGGCTAAGAAAAATGTTAGCGTTTGAAATATATGGTTTAGATATAATGTAAAACGAATTTTAAATGTTTTATTTTTTTTTTTTTTGGTTTATTTTTTATCCCCCCCCCCCCTCGACTGGTGCGAGCATCGAGTGACAAAAGAAAAACTTGTGATTTGTTCCGGCCTTATACGTTGTATAACATTTATCCAAGTATGTTGTAGAACAGTTAAATGTAAAGATTTTCCTAATTTAAAACGCCCCAGATTCAGACAGTTGCTGCACTTGTAGCAGTAGTTGTGATGATGCCACCAATCCTTGTTTACAAACATTCCCGAATAAAATGCCTGTTTATAAAAAAACTTAAATGTCGCGTTAATACTAAATTGTTGACTAATGCGCTCAAACATTTCCAAGCATATATATGGACTCATGGCATAAGATTCTTTTTGCTTATAAATCCAAAGCTTGTCTGTTCCCAAAAGCTTTCCATTCCGGACATGGACGCTCTGTTTTCGTTCCGCTACTGTACTGATGTACATTCGTTGGTACTGTTGTTTGGTAAATTTCCAGAAGATTTTCTACTTGTAGCAATCCCACTGCTTTGCAAAGTCACCCTTGGATGGAATCGTTCTAAAGTAGAATCTCCATGCTTTCACATAGAAGCTTACCGTTTCTACTGTATTTTGTTCGGTTGCCTACCAAAGATTTGTGTGTGTACCCATGCACCAGCACTCTAATCCAAGAGTAAAGTTCTCGGTATCAACCTTCACGATTCCGTTAGGTTTTGGTTCGTTTCAGCTCAGCCATCCATTCTTGAGTCGAAAGCGGAAGAAGAACAGCAACGTTCCAAAAAGTACCCACCGTAATAAATCACTTCAGGTTACATACCCACCTTCCCACAATGTTGTCGTGTTGCACTGCACAAACGTGGCTTTTCGAGTTTACATGAGCTTCTTTTCTATTATGTGGTTTCAGGTGAGCGAGAGTCTGGAGTGACGATAATTGTACACCATCAGAGGACGCAAGAGGAAATGCCAACTTGGAGTACCATCATCATGCTGTGATGCAGTTCGTGCGAGATTATCAAGACGTGCTGCCAAAGGTGAAAGTGTAACTGTAAGTAAGTTGAATTTATATTTTTAGTTAAATGCAGAACCAACCCACATCGATGGAATAGTTGTTCTGGAAGCTTGCATTACTATTGCTACTGCATTTCTCTATTCCAATTTACGCTTCGCTTCGCAAACATCGTTTCGGGTCGGACCTGGACAAACAAATTCCCACTCTGCATATGCTCGCTCGTCTTGGATGCCAACTCGAATTTCATCCCAGTGCAAATATTTACATTCCAATGCAAGTTCCAACTCGGCCACTCAGTGCTTCGAGTCTCGGTTTCCCAGCAACAAAGTAAAGACCCTAGAGATCGTCTCTTGTTTGAATATCTCACTAGCATGCCGAAATTGATTGCCTTCTTCTTCTGGATGCCTGTTCTATGCCCATACAGTCAAGATCGCTGAGCTCGTTTGCGGGTGCTGACTCGCTCATTACTGTGGGGGCCTAGGCCATCGATCTTTAACTGTACCTACCTCTACGCTTTGATCGGCTGTAGAAGTGAAAATGAACCGCCATGAGGGGGAAGCCCAAAACAAATACTCCACCATGCCCCGTCCCCCCCCCTTGTCCCACCATTATCCGCAGCTATTGTTGAAAATCGACACGGTTCCGAGCAACTTTGTACAAGGAATTTTTCCCTGCTTTTCCATATGGATGCATAAACAGAAAAGTTAACAAAATCAATTACCAGAACTTGCTGGGCTCCAACGCCAACCGGGAGAAGAAACGTACAAAACTCGTAATAGGTAAAATAGCATAATCGTTGGGAAACTGCTCTCCGGTCTACCGGAGATATAGAGAGTGGGGAGCAGTGCAAGCAGCTTCGATGGACGATGTTTGTCCGTTTTCAATGGAAATAAGCGAGTATGAGGAATTGCTGGGGTCTGGCACCGGATTGTAACATATGCCATGAGTTATAGTTTTTCCATTCCGAACAGGAAAATACCGTCTGAGAAGGGATTTACTCTGATTCCATGATAACGAGTATCGTCAGCTGGCAAACTGATGGGGATATTTGACTTTATTATACTATCTGTGGGGGTGCAGGAGGATTTCTCGTTATCTGTAACTTGAGCAATAAAGTAGATGGTTATAAGTTGGTAATTTTTCGTAGAAATATGCATCATTGGAGTAAATGAAATTTATAGACAATCAGAAGGCACGTAGGGGAAATGGCTCTATTGTTGGCCTATGGATCTAAGATTGGACACATCGCTAAAAATCTGCTATTTATTAATTTTAGCTAGATGAATGCATCATTGGGACGGAGAGGATCGTAGTGTGCTGTGCTCGAAGAAAGACATGGAAAATTTTCAGCCGTCAATTTTTGCTCCGTTTTTTCTCCAATTTGTGAAGTTGTAATTAGATTTCGCTTATGCTCCCGCTCCACAAATTTGTGGCATCGCAAGTGATAGTTTTTAAGTTCAGTTTATTTATGCGTTGTATGATTTTATGAGCGGTTGCTTCGTGTTTGCGTCAAGGAGCAATTGACTATATTAAACCTGAGGATTGATCCCCGTAAGGCGGGTCTATGATCGGAACTACTACACCAAACGTGACAGAGCTGCTTGCTAAGGATTCACTTGGACTGATTTGGTGAGATTGTTCCTTTTTTTTTCTTTTATCTATTTAAACTTAATGTCTATGAATCCGTAGCATTTGGAATCATTTGATTCGGATGAGACTTAACTTTCATCCTATGGATTTTAGACATCCAATTTTTTATACATTATACAATATACATTTTATATCGGTACTACGTGTATGCGGGGCGTGTTGTAAGTTCATGCATTGTTTCTTCTCATTGTAGACAGCGAATAACGAATAGCGAGCAAGGGCGCTATAACCTAGGCGAATACAGTATTCCCTCCGTATAGGTTACGTCCGCACACCGCTCTCTGTTGTCCTTCGACTGAGGTCGGCTGGATCGATTGAGGGGTGGTAGTGGGTGGGCGGTGCCGTCCACGCTTGTACGGAGGGAGGACTGTACGCTCGAACACAAGGGGTAAATACCTGTGTTCCATCCCAGGAGATCGGACAACCAAGGAGTGTACATTAACTTTCTTAGCTCTGTCACTCCCAACGATTTATATAGCCTATTTTCAAATCCTGCATACGGAGCGGTTGGTACGGTATGTCCCCGCTCTTTGATTACCTGTGGATTAAATGTTAACCACTGTCTATACTTATTAAGTAGACATGGTAAACATTCACTTCCACAAAAATTAACTAAACGCTACACAGTAGGCCTGGCCGCTTTATTGTTTGTTTCACATCCTTGATGTGCAACAGGCATTAATAATGACAAGAAAAATGATAGATGTATCATTTTCCAGGATTCTTTCAAGTACTGGCTGTGTATGTGTAGACTAGACTAGACTAGACTAGATGAATGCATCATTGGGACGGTGCTTAAGGATATTTTTGGTTACTATTGAAAATGTAGTCGATTGCTATGGGAGATTATGTATGGGCCCAAATTAGGGGCACTTAGCCAACATTACATCCTATTCCCCTATATCAAAAGAGTTTTATGCGAACATACACACCGACGAACCAATTTTTTGTAATGCAATCTAGCTTCCGGTTTTGTATGTTTATCCATTTTTACATAAAGAAAATGAAGCCAAATACAGACGTGAAAAGTTGAATTTGATTTCACTAACGATTTGATTTCGTTTCATTTAAAAGTTAATCCTTTAAAACATATCAGATTGACAAGTCTTACGATTTCATCCTATTCAATTTGTTCTTCTATTTTGAAAATATGCATCATGAGATGAATTCTATTCTTATAAGCGATTTTGATTTACAAACTGCAGTAATTACGATTCTATCTGTGCATTGTTATTCGTTTTCTAGTTGCCTGTGGAGTTAAAAAAAAACTACAAGGGACAGCCCCTTGGAGTTGTACGCAACGGTGACGTAGGACTACGTGGTTTTACATAATAAATGTTGTTTGTTAACTGTAACAGGAGCTTATTTTTTGTGTCGGTATAGGAATTTGAGCGGGGTTCTCTCTGTTTATACTCTTTAGTATGACTATGATTGCCCTGAAAAGAACCTTTTGATATGATTTTTTGTTGGGACATGTTCAGAAACTTAACTCTTCTGCAAAATCTTGGTGGCTCTGAAAAAAGCCGATGGTAGTACATGCTTAAAGCCTTTCGAAGATGATCAGAAAATCGGACCGCACGATCCCATATTCTTCGGTTCAATGATCGGGCCCTCGCAAGAGTCTCGGCCCGTCTGCTGCTGGACAAGGGTTGAACTGGTGTCTGCGACAGGTTGGAAGGCCGCAGAATACCAGTGTCCACCCAGCTAAAGCTCCTACCCTTTTTAGGATTTCTCGTTAAACTCCTTTTCTCAACAAGTTAGTAAATCTTAGCCTTTAGCCAAGGCGTGGTCACTCTACACACTTATTGTGTGCCAACTTTTTCTCAGTGTGCCGCAGCTGTGCTGGCAGTGCCGAGATGTCTTTTGTTTGCTTGAATAATGACTTGTATGGCAACCCGGTATTTTGATAGCTCTTGTTTTTGTTTTGTTTTTCGAAGCCTGAGATGGAGTACACAGCAAAAAAATTATTTTAATATCACATCAAAGTGGATGCACTTCAATGGTGTCGAAAATATGGTGTAATATTACTTGCCAAAAAGGACAAAATTATCATTAATACAGTGCATGAATTGACATTACGCTGCTTTTACTGCATTTGTTTATTGTTGTGGCCATAAAAATTACATGAGATTTTCGACATGATTGAAGTGCATCCTCTTGGATGTAATATTAAAATTTATTTTCTGCTGTGTAGGTACAACATTTCCATTCAGAGATATGGACTTTGTGGGTGGATTTTTACCAAGACGGTCCTGGTTGGTGTATCAGCAGCAGTAGTAGCCTGAACAGACCAGAGCTGGTAAATATCACGGCCGTCATATGACAATGAGAAAACAGGTTCTCTCACTATCACGAGACGAAACTACCTATCATGAGCGTTCTTGTCATTTCCCAATGTTCATACACTCATGAGAATAATTTGCATACAGTCTTTGAATCAACATTTCTAGCAAATTTAGATAAATTTAGGCAAGCAACAGATTACATTGAATGAACTTACTCTTAAGAATGTCGCGGTGCATATAACAATAATATCAATAAATGAGCTACACCGTACGAAAAATTCATGTAAATATAGCGCACATAATATTTACGCTAGATTTGGCATAAATTTACGCGATATTTCGTGTAAATTTAAGCGCAATATCACATAAATTAGCAAAATTGTATGCAAGCTTGTAAACGATTTCACTGTTTATGCCAAGTATAGCTCAAAATTAAACAAAGGGAGATTTTACGCGATAGTTAAAATTCAGAATTTTTTTCTGTGTAACTCGTATAGCCGTGGCCGAGGCTGGAAACCTCGATCCGGTCACGACACCACTGTCTGGTGTTCTTTGTCTTCTGTTCATCTAATGAATGGATAGAGCCCAGATAATGAAATGAGAACAAGACTGCCATCACGAGAGTCTGTGTAATGATTTTCATAACGGAGCTGAAGGATATCATGAACCCGGGAAGGATGATAACTTTGGGTAATAAAAATGAACATTTTTCCCCGAAATGTTGGGATTTTGCAGTGTTGCTATACATGCGATTGCACTGATTTGTTCATTCTGGGTGGTCGGAATGATTGTATGCAGTCCGGCGCGAAAAGATGTACCTACTTCTTCGAACAGGCATCAGAATGTGCGCAGACAATTCGATCTAGGAGAATCCTAGGAGAAATGATTTGAGAAAATTGGATTGTCTTCTGGCAACATCAATAACAAATTTTGACACATGCACACTGCGCAGTCGCAGAAAAAGTTCAGTGTTGCCAGTAACTTTAAAGATCAGGCAAATTTTGACCATGGGTGCCAAACAGTGCCAATGACTGTGTCCAGATGTGTTCAAGCTTGTTTTTGGCACACTGGGCGGAGTGACCAACGCCTTGCCTTTACGAGAAAGATGATTAACACTTTTTTCGGCGAATTTATGATCCTGTTTCACGTCATGGTTATTCGGTGTGCCTGTTCAGATAAATTACTATTTTTATTTATTTTCTCTACTGCGCTAAATCAAACGAGTAGAAATAATAAGGGATGTCGGTTACGCGCTTGAATAATTGAAAATTAGATAATCAAATATCTGTAAAAATCTTTACGATGAACTGTTAATCGAATAATTGGACTTTTGGGCACCCCTAGAAATAATTGTAATTTCATGCTTTTTGGTGGTCCTTCAAAAATGTCGAACAGCAGAATTGCATCCAGCAAGTGTAACCCAAGAACCAGAAGCAGTGCGATGCTAGTTTTCATTGCTATGACGACGATTGAGTTAAGCGGCTTAGAAGCAGAGGGGTTAAAGTCAATTCTCTTCATCGATTTCCTCTTCTGGTGACCATGGCTTCACTAACCTATTTCGCACTATTTCTACTATGCTCTTCTATCATCCAGAACAACAAACGAATCATTGAATGTGTTTGCCGTCGAGTTTTTAACGAAACAGAAAGTCTATGAAGAGAATCGATCAAAATCACTTCCAAGTTTGGTTACAAGATTACAACTCTGAAGAGCATTTTGTGTGGTTGGGGGGACCGTTGAGGACGTGTGGTTCGGAATATGGCGATAAGTGTGCAAAATGTTACGCAATTGAATCCTCCCTATTCGCACACGCCCGAAGATCGGAGGCGAATGACACTTCGACTTGTGACTCTCTGATGACAGTGTTGAAGAAACAGCAATGCTACATCGACATGTTTAGTCTAGAAACGATTCTGTGATGACTGTGTTGGGGTAGCAGCATAGTACGTTATGGTTATGGTGGATTTGTCAGTTATTTCGACGCTTTTGGACAATGCTTAACATGTACCACTTTTTCAATAGTTTTTTGTTGAAAATCAACAACTAAAAGCAATGCTATCGATGCGTAGAAATATTTCTTGACGATTGGTGATAAAACTATTGAAATTGGTCCAGGGGCAGCTGAGTTATTAACGTCCAAAATCTTTCATATTTTCGTTACATGTTCCATTTTCGGTTTTCACAAAGTGTACCCCCATATAGAAATCACAGACATAGTCCTACATCAAAAAATCGATTCAGTTCGACGTTCACACTGAGAAAATGTGCGATAAATATCTACTAGAGTTGGGATCTTAGAACAACCAAATTTAGCACCTCTGTTCCTCTATAGTCGTTTAAAATAGCTCAACTTATTCTGTGTTTTTCTATACTGACGGTAAATGCCAACAACTGGCTCAAACAGTTTCCAAATGAGATCATAGCAATGGTGTTGACGTGTTTAAGCATATCTTTTAACTTCATTTTGGCGTTTCTCAAGGCATTGCAATTTGGGCGGAAAGGCGGAAACAATTTGCATTTGATGCCAAAATGGCGAGAATCGCAAAAAATGCAGACTAATGCCAACATTAGAGCCATTTTCGCTATGCAAAAAATTTTTGGGTGTACACGCTCCTTTGATATTACGAGACTATTCACAACGCGTAAAGTTGAAGCTGAGAGTTGAATCGATGCAATAATGATTCCATTGCTCCTTATTTTCTTAGAAAGAGAAGGTATAATAATGCTATCTCTTTTTTCTCTGCACCGATGGCTGACTCAAAACAATTGCTCCCAGCCGTTATGGAAGTTTCGGTTGCATTCGGGTTTAAAGTCTGAATCATTAAACTCAATCTCACCACAGCTTGGTGAGATTTGCAGCTGTTGAGTTTTGTTAGCTTGATATTTCGAGCTGCGATATCACAGCTTGAAATATCACCTGCAGTTATTTGCTTATTGATTTTTGTCTACGAAAACCAAGCGTGATCTTGTTCCTTGGTGAGATTTGATTTTTTGATATTTTTCCAACACTATCAGGAATTATTATACATATAGGAATTCGGAACAGGATTCTAAGTGAACTAAACCTATGACTGAAACATAATGATGATACAACTAACTACACTCCTGAAACTACGCCTAATGTTCACCTACGACTAAACATCTTTTGAATGTAGATAAATCAATTAATCATAGACAAAGTCTGAAGCGACCGGCTAACAAATATGGATAATAGTACCAAGGGAATTTAATTCTTGATATAACACAAACAATTCTTTTCAAAATTTTAAGCTAGTTTGTAGAAAGTTTCTAGCGAATTCATAAGATAATTCATAAGAAATTTGATGACATTTCAAGGAGTTACCGGGAGTGTTCGTCAGGAAATGTAAAGCATTTTTCAAACGCTGAGTAGTCTTCCTGGAGATTCTGATGAAAGCTCTAAGGATATTCTAAGGAGTGATTCAAAAGAATTCCATTAAAATTCCAAGAGATCATCGCGATGGTTTTTTTAAGGAAGAATTACTGTGGAATTTAGCGGATAATCCTCATAGAATTCTGAGGTGATATCCAAGAAAATTTGAGTTGAGTACTGTTCTAAATTCTAAATGGCATTCCAATAGATTTTCGATGCATATTCTATGCAAACTGTTAAGAAAATGTAGGAAATATATTTATGCATTTTTCAATTATTATGAAAACCAAAAATGTAGAGTTGAAGAGTTTTATATTATGGTTAAAATTTCTAGAAAATATCAGAAATAATTGTACGATTGTTGAGAGGAATCCTGACATTAAAAGTAATTCTGAAGATATTTCAGAATGATCATAAGAAAATCCTTTAGAAATTTTGAAAGATATAATGAGATAAGTTTTAAAGAAATAATTCAGTTATTTAAAACATTGAAAATTTTCATGATTCCGTACATAGAAATTTAAGATCCAGGATTAACAAAAACTCGCAAGATTACAAGAACAAATTTCAAGATGCAGGTATTCGAAAACTGTTCATGATTATGAGACTAGACACTTCTCATTTTTCTCCTCTTAGATTTCTTGATTTAATTCTAGATTACTTTTTCAAAGGGACGTATCTGCTAACTAACAACACCATCTTGTTGGGCAAACATTACCCTTTCTGATGGTGGTATTTGTTTACTTGGAAGTGCTAAGATTTCTGACAAATTGACGTTTGAATCTTTGTTTACAGAATCAGATTCGTCCCTTTAACCCTACGTTACTCGCGCTGTTGTACTTTGTACAACATACATGAGTTTTCGATTGCCATTGTGTTGCTGAGTTACCAATCGATCTGAAACCAACGAGTATTCCTCAAAAAACTTGTTTTGATCTGAACAAGCTAAATTTTGATTACAGTAAACACCTGAAAATGCGGATAATAAGGAAAATGTAAATGGAAACCGCATAAACTGTGACCATACTACGTGGGATTTGGCTAGATTGATTACAACATGGAATATATCGAGATCCTGACCAGATAGAAAGTTACTGTCTTTCACAAAGTTTTTCAGTAGGTCGCCTATTGCTTGATGCTCAATAGTTCAGAATTTGCTCACTACGCGACTCTAGTATACACGTGAAATTCCCATATAAAATATCTCGAGTTCCCAACCAGATAGAAAGGTACTGTCTTGAGCATAGTTGATCAGGAGGTCAAGGCTTTTTCGCAGGTGGACAGTAGTTCAGAGTTTTCTCACTTTGCAGAGCTGCTATGCATGTGAAACTCTTGCATATAAAATATCTATAGATCCTGACCAGATAGAAAGTAAATGGATTCGGCAAAGTTTTTCAGGAAGTCAAGATCTTTTCGTTGGGTGACAATAGTTCAGAATTTTCTCACTATGTGGTGCAAGTATATACGTGCCTTTCTCGCCAATTCAATAGCTCGAGATCTTGATCAGCTAGAAAGTTGCTGTCTTCGGCAAAGTTGTTAAGGAGATAAAGATCTTTTGGCTGGTAAACAGAAGTTAAGAATTTTCTCACCACGTAGCGTTAGTATACATGTACACTTCTCGCAAATGATATATCTTGAGATCCTGATCAGATAGAAAGTTACTGTCTGCGACATAGTTGTTCAGGAGGTCAAGGTATTTTGGCTGGTGAACAGTAGTTCAGAATTTTCTAAAAAGAATGAAAATTGGACGATAAGACTTTTTTTTTCTTGATTTGTTTTCCATTGATCTTGTTTTCCGTGCTGAGCACCAATGCTACCGACGCCAGGGAGGCAGCTCCCACACCTGGACCCTACCTATCGACCCATCAACTCATGAACCGGGGACCAACGGCTTTACTTTACTGGTGTAGTGGTCAGCGTGATTATCTCTCACCCCAGCAGGCCTGGGTTCAATCCCAGTCGGCGCCACCGGGATGTTCTGAGGCATAACATCTCTGATCACGGAAGTAAAGCCGTTGGTCCCCGGTTCATGAGTTGATGGGTCGATAGGTAGGGTCCAGGTGTGGGAGCTGCTTCCCTGGCGTCGGTAGCATTGGTGTCCAGCACGGAAAACAAGATCGACGGAAAACAAATCAAGAAAAAAAAAATTGCCCGCCAAGTTTTGAGAAATTTCTGAACTACTGTTCATCAGCCAAAAGATCTTTATCTCCTTAACAGCTTTGCCAGATACAGTAAATTTCTAGCTGTTCAGGATCTCAAGATATTATTCATGCAAAGCTTTCACGTATAACATAGCGCCGCGTAGTGATAAAATTGTGTACTGTCGACCAACGAAAAAGTTTTGATCCCCTGGACAACTTTGCCGATGACAGTTTAGCAGGTATCGAAATATATCTAATGCGAGAATTGCACGTGTATACAAGCGCAATGATGCGAAAAAAAAAAATTTCTGTCCACCAGCCAAAAGGCCTTGGCCCCTGAACAACTTTACCGAAGACAGTAACTTTCTATCTGGTCAGGATCTCGAGCTATTTTATATGCATACTAGCACCGAGTAGTGAGAACATTCTGAACAACTGTCCACCAATGGTCAGGATTTAGTGATGTATCACATGCGAGAACTTAACATGTATACGAGCACTATCTAGTGAGAAAATTCTGAACTACTGTCCACCAGCCAAACATACTTGAACCCTTGAACAATGTTGCCGAAGACAGCAACTTTCTATCTGCTCAGGTTCTCGATCTATTGTATATGCGAGAATTTTACATGTATACTAGCGCCGCGAAATGAGAAAACTCTGAACTGCTGTCCACCAACGAAAAAGCCTTGACCTTCTGAACAACTTTGCCGAAGACAGTCACTTTCTATCTGGTCAGGATCTCGAGATATTTTATATGAGAATTTAACGTGTATACTAGCGCCACGTATTGAGAAAATTTTGAACTATTGTGCACCAATAAATAGGCTTTAATCTCATCAACAACTTTTTTTTCGACGACAGCAGCTTTCTATCTGATCATGATCTCGAGATATATCACATGCGATAATTTCACATGTAGCGCTACGTAGTGAGAAAATTTTGAACTACTCTCCACCTGCGAAAAGGTTATGATCTCTAGAACAACTTTGCCAAAGACAGTAACTTTCTATCTAGTGAGGATCTCGAGATTTTCCATGTTGTAACCAATTAAGTCAAAACCCACGTAGTACAGACACCGTTTACGCGGTTTCCATTCACATTTTTTGGGGGTTTACTGTGATAAAAGTTTAGCTTGTTTAGTTAAAAACAAGTTTTTTTTTAAAGGAATACCCGTTGGTTTCATATCGTTTGGTAGCTCTGCTACAAAATGGCAATGGAAAACTCACACTGTTGTACAAAGTACAACGCGCGAGGGAGTACTCGTGTTACAAAAGTTGGTCAATAACTCGTTTGTTCCAATGCGTTAGTTCAGAAGCTGCAAAACAAAACCATGTAGAGCGCATTTTATGAATATTTTCACTCCTTGTTCTCAAAAACAAAAGGAGCGCTCCTATTAAATCAATTTGTTTAATTAAATTCGTTTAACACAGTGATTATAATTTAAGACATCGATGTTCGGAAAACTAGGCCTAAATTAATCTCATATTAAAACCAGTCAAAAACCAATGCCTAATTAAATCTACACTTCGAGAAGGCATTCGAAGAATTTATTCATAACTAGATTCAACATGCGGTTGTTTCAACGATATCACCTTAATCAAAACCGGATTAAATACCAGAATGTGATCGGATCAGTATTGCACCATCCAAAATACCATAAGCGATCCCTCACATGTGACTATCTCTTACAGCAAACGGCTGCTTTCTGCTATCAAAAAGGATTAACACTAATTCCGCCCTGTTTCACATTCCTGCTTGAGCTCCATTGAAAAGAGTAACCGTCGCTTTCAACCGGACACCACCCCAAGGAAGCGGGGAAGCCAAACCAAAGGATTATCCCCAATTTTATGTCAAATTAACCCGAGTCAAGTGCCGTCAAGGTTTCGCCACACACCAGAAAAGGAATCAACCATTCGGACAGTTTGCCGGATTCTGATCCAACTTGAAGGGATTATCCTCCGGAGACGAGGCACGGCAACGATTTGATTAGGTGCTAATGGATTCCCCTAGCATTCCACAGACCTCATATGATGTGGGGAATCCTGCGATAACGAACGATGATTATGACATCAGCGATGGCTCATTATCGGCAAATAAATCTGTTTATCGCCCATCGGCTTAAGCAAACACTGTGGGAGATTGTGCTTCGATACGCGAACATACACGTTACAGTATCATCTAGCCTCAGGGCGTCGTCGTCGGTCGTTGGTCGTCGGTCGCTCCCGTCGGTATAGATATAAGTATGTATGGTTCTGAGTAACGATGATTGAAGCAATTGCATCAGAGAGATTCCATTATATATGTACTGAATAATGCAGATTGTTGGCTTCCTCGGCTCAGTTTCCAAACAATGCCGGCTATCTATAGATCTGTCATAATGTGATGTAAGCCTCATTGACAGTGCAGTTCGACCGATATGGTGAAGTGGTACCATCCGGAAAGCGGTGGCCATCATCGTTTGCATTGTTATCAACTGCCTGCGGTGAGGTATAGCTTCATAACAATATAGTTGGGAAAGAATTTCGTCCAGTGATTTGTGCAAGGTATTCGATGATGAGTATGATTATTATAGTGATTACCAATGACAGAGTGCATTCCAAAGTGTGATCTGATATTGGAAATAGTGTCAATTGCGGTGGTAAATAACCGGTTCCAATTGTTTTCTCAGCAGATGGTATCATTGAGATTGAAAAAAATAAATATAGAGGATTAAGCCAGATGCCAACAGGTGGAATTCTAATATGTCTAATGCTATTAGGCCGAAGGGGACATTGGGTCAATTGAAAATTCTGACAAACTGCATAAGTATTTTTAAAATTTGCAAATCCCAATTAGCTATTTCCCATTTGTTTCCCGCATTTTTTTTTAGGTTTTCCTGAATGTACGATATACATTTAAATAAAACATGAAACCGAACGAGATTGAGCCGAAATGATGAGCTAAATTACCCATTTAAAAGACAGCTGTTTTAACTACCTTGAAAAGACAAATAGAATTGCACGATTTCTCTGGAATGTTCTCACCAAGAGTATTTTTATTGTACACTAGCTGAGTGTGCCTGGCCTTGCTCGGCAAGGTTGCAAATTCTCATTTCAGCTAAAACTATATTTTTTTTTAATTATGAAATAATTAGATGGTATGATCATATTTTGAATTGGTAGGATTCAAGAAGAGGTTGCAAAGAATGTGTTAGGCATATTAAACCTGTTCATTCACAATCAGCGATTTTTCACACACTCACTCCCTCACTCACTCACTCAGCGATCAGAACATCGCTGATTGTGACTCGTAGAAAGCAAAATTCACAGGTTTTATGTTTCAAACGCATACTTTGTAATCTCTTCTTATAAGTTAAAACTAAAACATGCCATCATACCATCTTTGGGTTTTATTGTTCCGAAAAACATTATTTTAGCTGAAATGAGTATTTGCAACCTTGTTGCTCGGGATTCAATATTAGCTTGAGTTTATCCACCAATTAAAAAAAAAAAAACATGCTATATTGTACGTAGCACCCAACCCTGCTCTTATCTAAGAGGCTACCCCCTATGACCTCCACATGCCAAATTTGGTTCCATTTGCTTGATTAGTTCTCGAGTTATGCAGAAATTTCTGTTTCATTTGTATGGGACCCCCCGCTTAAAAGGGGGGAGGGGTCTCGAACCATCATAAGATTCTTTTTTTCTGCTCCAAAAACCCCTGCATATAATTTTTCAAGCCGATCGGTTCAGTAGTTTCCGAGTCTATAAGGGTCAGATAGACAGACAGACAGAAATTCTTTTATTTACATATAGATTTTCTGATTTTTCGGGAAAAATATTGTCAGAAATGGAGAACCGCGAAAAACATTCGAAAATGTCCAACCTTTAAGAAAAATCTACCGCTACATCTCAAAACTGTGTGACTTAGCAAAATTTTACATAAGTTCTTTGTTATTGTAAGTTTGGCGTTCCTTCAATATATCAAGACAAAAAAATCATTGAACCAAGTTTTGGATATTTTTCCAAAAAACCGTAGTTTTTTTCTAAAATCATAACCTTTTTGACCATCATTTCTCCATCTTGCCCTATATTACAATAGGTGGCATTCATGTTTCCCAAAAACATATTTAAAAAAAATAATACAAAATGTCCGTTTTTGAGATAAAGTTTTTATTTTAAATAAAAATAAAAAAGTGAAATATTTTCAAAGTTCATTTTTTTTTAATAAGTTTCAAATTCCCTACAACATTTCCGAAGGTACCAAACCGATTGAACAAAAAATTTTCAAGTAACAGTTTTCTGTTTTAAGTTAAGCTTAACATTTTTCTATAGGCTCTTTTCAAAATATAGGCTTAAAATGGTGATCTGAAGATGCAAAACGGCATTTTTGGTCGTTTCTGAAAAGTTTCAGCCAAATAAAAAAAAACGAAAATTAATGGATTTGCGAATTTATCTGGAATCGCTCCTAAGTATTCGTCCGAATGCTATGGTGACCGAATATTCGGCACATCTCGTGAATTTTCTTTAAAATGATTTCCTATCATAGAGTTCTTCTCAGGACTGCTCTTAAATAAATTTGAGAATATCTATTTGATACCCGTGAAATTTTCTTTAGAACAGTCCAGATATTCCATGCTGAACACTCCTAACAGAAATCAAGATTTACTTCGAGTTCTTAATGATTCTTCCCAGAATTTACTGAATCTCCCTGTCATAATTCTATGTCATATTCGTAAGAATTCTGCATAGAAGTTTCACGCAATGCATATCAGTAATGTCTTGAAATTCTGATCGGAATAATCTATATTATCCTCGAAATGCCCATGAAATTATCTTTGAAATTTCCTTAAACATCTCACATAATTACTATGAAATTGTACCCTCAAAATTCGATTCCGTTGGTATCCTTCTCAGAGTTAACTTGGAATTATTTTCAGAATTCTTTGACAGATACCCTAGAACTATTTTGGAACTATCCTCAGAATTCAATGCTTTCGGAATTTTCATAAAATTATCATCAAAACTCCTTAGAAGTTTTTCTCAGAAGTTATTTGGAATATTTATTTCACAATCGCCATGGAAACCAGAAAATACAAGTCAGAACTCTCCTTTGCATTTCCTGGAGCTCTTCTTACAATTACCAAGGAACTCTTCCTACATTTGAATTGGAGTTCTGAAATACTGAAGTTCTGGAGTTCTGAATTCCGTTGGTGTAATCTCTAGAGTTCAGCGGCACCGGTGGTGTAGTGGTAAGCGTGATGACCTCTCACCCCAGCAGGTCTGGGTGCAATCCCAGTCGGTGCCGCCGGGATATTCTGAGGCATAACATCTCTGATCACGCCTTCCTTTGGAAGGGAAGTAAAGCCGTTGGTCCCCGTCTCATGAGATGATGGGTCGATAGATAGGGTCCAGGTGTGGGAACTGCCTCCCTGGTGTCGGTAGCATTGGTGCTCAGCACGGAAAACAAGATCGACGGAAAACAAATCAAGGATCTCTAGAGTTATTTTTAAAAAATCTCCAGAAAATTCGTTTCCAATTTTCATCGAAATTCTCTTAACAGTTACAGCAAATTGAACGGGTACTTTATAGTATGTTTTTTTGTGATTTAAAGAGCTCGGAGGCCTAGTGCTAACCGATTTTGCTTATTGAACAGAGTTATACTCTAAATCGGCTTTCTTTCATAATATGATGCAAAGCGTAAATAAATTCGGTTGGAAGTAATATCTGAGTTTCAGAAAAGACGTGTTGATTGGAAATCCATATCAAATCCTTCTCAAGAGCAGTTGTTGTCGTCGTCGGTGAGGACACCGCCAGGATAACAAGTTGAACTGAAAGTTAATCGTAAGTGTTTTGTTATATAAGGAGCTCGGAGACCTAGTGGCGACCGATTTTTCTTACTGAGCAGAAGACCGTGTGTTCAACCCCACGCTCCTTCGCGCTATTGAATCGTTAGGACATCAATTCAGCATATCGTTTACCAAAACGAATCCTGCTGCAATCTCAACCCTTTTATCCAACATCCCAGTGATGTCTCGTGCTCGGCTTTCATTAAAGCGAGTATTACCCATTCCTTTCTTGACCAGCATTCGGACGTGGCCGGCGCTGGTATTGCTTAGTTTTAGATCACCAGTATTTACACATTGAGGATGAGTGCAACCTCCCAAGCAAAGTCTATTGGTTCTCTGTGTAACTACAGCTGATCTGGCAATAACGGAGTCTCATCCAGGGGCGGGTAATCATTCTTATGCTCATTACGATACTCGAAAAGGTTTTAATATTTTGCAGCTTCAACAAACTTACGGCATATTAGGCTTAGATAAATAATGACCAGAATCTGAGGTTACCAAACATTTTAAGATTTCGCACTTAATAACACCTACTTGCTAACATAAACTGGCATTTCAATAATTTTGAATGATTCATACTTTGGCTGATTTTTAAGATTTTGGAAAACATTTTTAATTCAAAAGGTTTTATTTGAAAGGCTCAATCGCGTTAGCAGTACGGAGCCGTTATTTCATTGTATTTAAAATGGTTCTGAAACATTTCAAAGGGTTTGAATTCCAGGCTTAAAACATTTTGATTTGTTAGAGGCTTGACGACGAAGCACAGCCTGTAAACCACTGCCCTAGATAACAATCGGCATTCTCTTTGGTATTATATCATTCCCTCCATAAATGCAGTGGCTGGTACCGTTTGAAACGCCACACTTCTTTACCTAACTCATACATTAATAAATTATTTTTTAATATGTTTCTTATGTCTTATGCCCAGAAAAGTCGAGTAATTTTCCAACCCGAAAAATGCCTAGCTAGGACTGGAAATCGAACCCATCCTCCTCCAGCATGGTCTTGCTTTGTAGCTGCGCCTTTACCGACTGAGCAAAGGGTGGTCTTATTAGATCGGTTGTCTTTTTTTTCCCATTTGGAAAATTGGGAAAAGGAACACCGGCTAAAACTCCATCCGGAAACAACGATACCTCTCTGTACACACATAATAACGATGCGCAACACTTCTCTTCTTATAATTGAGTACGATGGATAACGGTACCAAAATGCTTGCATAACGTATTTCCTGTAAATAACAACAACAAAAAAACCCTGCAATCCCATCTGTCATGCCACTCTTCTCTGTCTTCCAACTACGCTTCCAGTTTATGATGCAGCATGGCATCAGAAGTCACTAACCAAACCGACATTTCCTTTGGCATGAAATTGAAATTCATTCATAAATCATCTCACTCACTCAATCGCAATAAGTCACCGGAATGACACACGATTCCTTTTTTCTTCATCCGATTTACTTACGAACTGCATACCGCCAGTTGCAGCAGAGTGCTCGTTCCTCGAGAAAGAATAACGAACGACGACAAACAAATGACTCAACGAAACCGGGAATCGACGTCGTATCTACTCTTTCCCGCTGAGTTGAGCTAAATCGAGGACATTTTTCTCAGATTTTCATCCAGCTCGTTACTCTGTTTACCTATACAGTGCATCTCACAGAACGGCAACAGCGCGTGGCCCGGGCGGGGAAATCCGAAATGTAGATCTCAAAACCAGAAGCAGATGATCGGCAGATCCCGGACTTTCTGTTGTTCATGCAATTTTAAAGCTAACTGCATCCGCCCCCACCACCCACCCAATCCGAAACACATCATCGAAATGGACTGTGCAGTGGTGCACCGATGGTGGTGGTGGTGGTGGAACGATTGTGCAACGCTCAAGACCTTTTCCTTTGTAATACACGCTGCCTGGCACACAGCTCGGATTGGAGTTTTACATTTCACTTTTGCGCGCGAGAAGTGTCTCGACAAAGGAAAAAGAAATAAGATCTGTTTGTGAGGGCGCTGAAAAATGAATAAGCCTGGAAAGTGGGTGCTGCTGGTCGAGCTTTAGCAGTTGTTGTCGGTCTGTGTGGTGGTGGGCGGCGAATAGGAACAAAGAAAAACACAGAACTAGACCAGCTCTCGACTAACCTTTAGTTGTAATTCATTGCTGCAACATTACGGTAATAAGTGGGTTGTTTCTTCTTGTTTCCAGCATGGGGTTTGCACATCTTCTCACTCGAACGAGCGAATTACTTTACGAGCAGAACTTTGGCTAGATTGCAACTTTTCAGCTTAAGCTGCAATTTCGGTTCGCAAGAACATGGTTGCTCAATTAGGAAAGCTATTCGTACTGAGTCGAATCGATGCGACCAAGGTCACTGGTTCAAGGAATCAGCTACCCCTGACAGAGCGAACCAAAAATAAAATAGCACGGAAACGTGACTACCGGCTACGGATTTTGCTATTTAGCATCGCAGTGGCATTTAGATATTGATCTAATACGCTGGCACTACCCACTTGGGACTGAACTTGAACGCCTGTTGCTTATGGCTGGGATGTGGCGTGGCTACTGTTGACGGAGTTTTTATGATAAATGGGATCCCGGTAAAATGTCCCCCAAGGAGCAAATTGCCATTTATCTCGTTGGCCTTTGTATACATGAAGATTTATTCTGGCGGGGGATGTCTTAAGATACTGCGTTGACCGCATACAATCTCCGGTGAAGATTTATAGTTTTGAGAGTAACTCAGTAGCTGAGGCGGGTTACTGAGTGAGTGGGTAAAAATTTCCTCTCAGTAGCTTCCGGGAAACCAAAATTAGGTTCCGGGGAAAGTATGGTTGCAAAGTGAAAACTTAAAGCAATTGACGGAAGGGCTCCACCAGAAGTGGAGACTGCGGCTTAATTTGACTCAACACGGGAAAACTTACCAGGTCCGAACTTATTGAAGATTAATAGCTCTTTCTCAAAATTAAGGGTAGTGGTGCATGGCTATTCCATCGTTCGTGGAATGATTTGTCTGGCTGATTCCGATAACGAACGTGACTCAATCAAATTAAGTAGAATGCTATCAGCAGCAGGGTCTGTTTTTATCATTTACCATCACACGCAAGGAATAGCGCGTGAACCCAGGGTTGATGAATTGCGTTCGTTTTGAATATCTTCGCTGTGAAGTACAAGTGAAATGAACAAATGTGTTCATTATACATCAACAAATACGCGTTTGTTGATATTCACCACTGTTTGATTATCCAACCCAAAATTGTCAAAAACAGAAGCGATCCTCAAAAGCAAAATAATCAAATTCATTTTGGGCAAAATAATCAAATTCATTTTGGGCAAAATAATCAAATTCATTTTGGACAAAATTATTATTTTGAATATAAGGCAGTTCACGAGACAGTTGCGATCAACTGACTTTTTTTGTTTACCAAGAACTTTTGACAGATCACAGTAGAACTGGCAGTTTATTCTCATATGAATTTCTGCTTTGTTTATGTTTTTATTCAGCAACATTAACACCAGATCACTCACACACTCTTGATCTCTTGAGAAACGTCCCTTGTATCACCTTATTGTCAATTCCAGAGCCTAAAACCTCGATATTATCATCAATTCAGCATTAAGCAATAATTTTCCATCAATCTGTGTATAGAACCCAATACAACACGTTCTACAGCGCTGTATTTTTGCAATATGAAAATAATCATTTTGCATTTGACTCTCAAAATCATCCCCACCAAGATGAAGATGTAATAAACTTTAAGCCATGGATGAACAAAAACAAATTTTGACTTCGATAATCAGAGGTTGTCTTGATCAAGAGAATGTGTTTATGTCAAAATGCAAATTCATGCAGGTACACTCAAAAAATATTGAAATCTAAATAGTATAAAAGTTACGCTAAATCGCAACTCTCCGTACCGACGCAAAGGTCGGTATAAATGGAGAGAATGCAAACTTAGTATAAAAATGGTTTATGCGTGCCATAGTATAAAATCGAAATATACTCACAATGTATAGATACGGTTTAATCGAGAGAATGCCTTTTTCGCTTCTTTATTTTATTTATGGTAAATATTATTGTTTTCAAATAGAAATAAAAATTTTCTCAGGAATGTTTTTTAATTATTTTATTTTTTATGAATATTATTTAAAAAATACTTACCATTTCGATGTTCATTAAGATGAACTCGTACTCACGAGCTCACGCAGTCTAGCTGCCCAGCAGATCACAGGCGCAGTTGAAATCCGCCGGAACAAAGCTCTTCACAAGCGCGAAGCTGCGAAGAGAATCCAAATGTTATTTTTCCTGTCATTTTAGTAAACACTGATCGAATTCCACCCCGTTATTCGGACTTAGTATAATTCTGACGAAAATTTTAATCGAACCAATGTATAAATTTTGAAAAATCATAATATGCATAAAATTTAATCTATATTCGTTTTGTAATATTTTTGAGTGTAGTTCTGTCTATCTGTTAAGGTTGTCTTCATTTTCAGCAAAGTTGAGTGCAGAAGGAATGATTTTTATCAGCACTGATCAGCAGTCAGATGTTGAAACCGTGGGCCGCTTCGTAGTGTGACCTGATAATGCGTCAACTCATCGAGATTGACTTATGCTTAATAGTACAATTTGTGTTCAGCAAAATGAGATTGAGCGATAACAGGTCCGTGATGCCCTTAGATGTTCTGGGCTGCACGCGCGCTAAAATGTGAGCAGCAGCGAGCATCATAACAAATTCTCATTTAGGGGATTATGGATTGAAATGGTCCATATGAACCTGGAGTTCCCAGTAAGTGCTGGTCATTAGATAGCGTCGCTACTTACCAATGGATTATTTAGTGAGGTTTTTGAAGGTGAACATTTGCTAGTCCATCGGGTTTACATTTGACTCGATGGAGTTGAATAAACTTGACGATTTAGAGGAAGTAAAACCAGACTTGATGGAGCCTCACTCGCGAGTTTGAAAAGAGCCGAGCGAAGCATTTTTCTGAGGAGTAGAATCAACAATCAATACGAAACTAACGATTTTAAATTGGCTCACTACTTGCCTAGCCTATTGGTCCCAAGCAAATCGATTAACGTGCCCCATTCTAGTATAAATTCCAGTATTAATCAATGTTTGTTTTGATTCGCTATGAAAGTTTGACAGATAAAATGAGGGGTTCGTGGATTTTCCTATATTTCGAGGGGTGCATCGATTAGCTTGGGACCGAATATAGTACCAGAGCTGAACCAAAAACTCGAGCACTTTTCTTCGAGACCTTCTGGTCTTAGAGTTACCTTTTATGGTAGAATGCCTACTGCCAAATCATTCCACTGAGCTTCAGAGCTTGTGAGCGAAGGGGATAAAATGAGAGTGAGGTTTGCCCTAGGCGAGTAAGAGAGGTGCCACAGTCGGAAGAAGTGTTAGTTTATTTACTTAAATGAACCATGCCCATTTTGTTATGGCAAGTTTGCTTTAAGAAATGCTCCTCGTGTTTATTAGCGAAATTCACATCAAAGATTGATTAATTGCGTAGGAAATCAGTTTGGCACGGCATTTAAGACCAGTATACACCTTCCGGTCGTACGAAATAGGTCAAAAACTGTCCAAATTTGCAGATAACAATTTTTGTTTTGAATTTCTGTATAGCAAAATAGTGAACTTTTCGTGAACATTAACGGCAAAGAACTCATCAACACTGGGAGACCGTGAGTTCGTGCCCACCTATCATCTCCCATTTCGAGGTTTGCCGTCATTCATGTTCATGTTTTCTATTACACGCTCTTACTCTCACTCTGGGTGAACTCTGAGATTCTTGCATCGAACAAAAAAGTAATCCGGAGTCGAGATGTTTTTAAGACAGGTGGGCAGAAACTCACGGTCTCCCAATGTTGGTGAGTTCTTTGCCGTTAATGTTCACGAAAAGTTCACTATTTTGCTATATAGAAATTCAAAACAAAAATTTGTATCTGCGGATTTGGACAGTTTTTGACCTGTTACATACGACCGGAAGGTGTATGCTGGTCACAAATGCCGTGCCAAACTGATTTCCTACTCAATTAATCAATATTTGATGTGAAATTCGCTAATAAACACGAGGAGCATTTCTTATAGCAAACATGCCATAACAAAATGGGCATGGTTCATTTAAGTAAACAAACTAACACTTTTTCCGACTGTGGCACCTCTCTTACTCGCCTGGATCCGGAGTCTCGAAAAGCGCCCCTCACGTCAAATCATCTTCTCGCTGAAGTTCACTCTCCCTCTCTCTCTCGAGGAGTTTTTGTTTACTTCTTCCATATTCCTGCCGCCACTCACTCGAGGTGAGGGCTGGCTAAACTCGCAGGACATGAGTGTTTTAAAACTCCAGTTTGAGGAGTTTCATCAAGCCTGAGTAAAAGTCGTAACAAGGTTTCCGTAGGTGAACCTGCGGAAGGATCATTACTGTATGATTCACCCAAGAGGTATCGAGACAACGAGAGAGGAGTCCAGATCGAACGTGTGTCTGGTGGTTCTGCTTCCCAGCAACTGACCAAGGCCAACCGAATACCTTACCCTGTGTGTGTTTTCTGAGGACTCTGTACAACGAAGAGGAATTACCGCTGTTACTCGTATGGTGTCGCAGCGCTCACTCACTCGATCCGTGTACGTGGTTTGCTTTAAACAAAGAGACAGCGTAACGGTGAGCAATTTTAGAGCACTTTAAACTTTGTAGAACATTGAAAAAAATGGGAATTTCAAACAAAAAAGTTGAGGTAAAATCGCTTTTTAAGGAGCTACTACCGTTTGTACTCCATTGTTACCCTAAAATCTCATCCACTTGAGGGATATAATATTGTCGTCTTCAACAAATCCTCGCTGTTCGACTTTATGAAGTTTAATAACCTCAAATTGTTCTCAACCTGCCATTGTATAAAGGGCCAAAAATGGTTTGGGTGAATCCGTGGGCAACATCGCCCACGTGCATCTACGGGATAAAAGAGAATCTCATTCCAACAACAGGATCATACAACCGGTCAAAAAACAGACCATCAAACAGAGGATGTCCCAATTAGTGGGGAGAAGAACCCACCCTCTTTTCACAAAATGTTAAAGACAGGGAGTTGGCATTTCCACTCTCCCCATCCATTTCGCTTCAATCGGGTACCCTGGTGGACCGTCCCGTACCTAGCATATAATGTTTCATAGAATATTGATTGAAAGTTAAGATAAAAGTAAAGGAAAGACCATCATTACGATGATTTTGAAGAGCTCTCATAGATATGATGCCGCTATTTCTTCAGCCGGTGTTGTAAACACACTCTAGCTGGTCCAATTAGAGGGATCCCGGCAGAGATAAAAAAGACTTCGTCCACTTTCTATCACCAATCACTCGCGACAAAACGGCTTAAGTTCACCGGTACATAGTCCTGAAGACGCAGCGCCAGCTTCTCACCGGCCGAATCAACTAGCGACCAACGCCGAAATCAGAACCGACAACTCCAGCGACAAAAAACAAACTCGTATAATCGTGGCCACAGCACACTTCGATTGCATTTCTGAAAAACCACCTCAACGCACAACCACAACGATGGCAACATTCGACAACAGCGGCGCCAGTGGTGTAGTGGTAAGCGTGATTATCTCTCACCCCAGCAGGCCTGGGTTCAATCCAGGGCGCCGCCGGGATGTTTTGAGGCATAAAATCTCTGATCACGGGAAGTAAAGCCGTTGGTCCCCGGTTCATGAGTTGACGGTTCGAAAGGTAGGGTCCAGGTGTGGGAGCTGCCTCCATGGCGTCGGTAGCATTGGTGCTCAGCACGGAAAACAAGATCGACGGAAAGCAAATCAAGTAAAAAAAACATTCGACAAGCAAAGAAAGGCGTCCGGAAGGCGGAAATGCACGCACAGAGCACGGTACGAGCTGAATTGCTAACGTCGAAAGCCAAACGTGAACTGAATATGGGATTAAGAGCTGTCTAATGTATGTATGTAAAGGAAACCACTCATTGTTGCAGGGCACAACCATTAAGTGGACCCTACACGTTTGCTTTTATTGACAATAATCGTATTGTCAATACATTCTATATATATTTATTTACCATTGTATGAAGGGCCAAAAACGAAGAGTGAACTCGTAAGCAGAGACACTTACGCAGTGATCCACGGGTGCAAGAAGAATCTCTTTCAAATGATAAAAATATTCCAACCCGATACATAACAAACCATCATACGAGGAGATGTCGCAATGAGTGGGGAGAAGAGCCCACCTTCATTTCACGAAATGTTAACAACAAGGAGTTGGCATTTCCACTCTCCCCATCCAAATCGCTTCAATCAGACAGGGCTGTTATTTCGCTCTCTCATTATTACCCTCTCTCTCTCTTTCTCTCGCATTCTCTCTTATTCTCTCTTACTCTCTCTCATTATCATGTTTACTCACGCTGCATCTATCACCGCAAGGATGCTGATTTCGATATATCAATATGTAAGCGTAAGTCGATATACATGAACATTGCTTTGCCATATATATCGAGAAGGTAGGTAGATTGCAAGAAACTTCTGGAAAAATTCGGAAGTCAGAGCGCCTACGGAACAGTCGAAAGAAACAAGGACATAATTCTGGAAGAAAGAGATTTCTGGGGGATGTTCTAATGGTCCAGCAAATTTTCCTGATGTTCATTAAACATCCCTGATGACCCAGCAATACCCCTGAACTTTTCGGAGCAACGCTAAAATGCATTGAAGAATATTCCATAATTCCACGGAAATCCTTTAAAGTTCTTGTAATTTTCTTGAAGTTAATGGGGCTGTTTTAGAGTTCTCTGATCATCCTTCAAATACTCGGAACTTCCCTGATTATAATGAGGCTACCTGAATATCTATAATCATTTTTGAAGGTATCTGGAAGTGGATTACGTAATTTCTAAAGTGCTCTCACAATTTTCTTGAATTTATTTTAATTCTTGCCACTGCCTTTAAAAAGCACGGAACTTCCCATAAAATGTTCTCAGAATGTTCTAATGTTCATGTAACTTCCCATACGTTTCCTTAATTTGTGGAACATTGCCTGAGTTTCTCGGAAATCCTTTGAAATATCAGCATTTCCTTGAAATTAATTGATCTGTCCTGATGTTCACGGATAGCTTCCCTAAAATTCTCTCAATTCTCTGGAACAAGTTCAACTTTCCTGAAAACCATTAAATTTCCCTGAAGTTCTTTGAACTTGTAAAGTTTCTGGAGTTCACTGGACTTTCCTGAAAGTTTCGGGTTTAGGAATTTGAATAGAAATTAATGAAACGATCTCTAATTTATCGGAACGTACTCAAAAGTCTAGACTTTTCTGAAGTTTCAGAACTTCTTAAATGTTCTTGCAGCTAGTGTGAATCCGCAATAAAAATCTGGAAACATCCCTGAAGTTCAGGGGAAGTTGAACAAAACTGGTGGGAGAAGACGGAAGAACCATTCGAGCGATGTCTGAAGAAGCTTCCAAGGGAAGTTGAAATAAGTTTTCAGGAGGAATCGAAAAATAAGTTATGGTTTAAGGTGGAATAAAATTCCATGCGAAAGTTGGAAGAAAATTCAGGAAGTAAAAAATGAACTAAAACTTTAGGAAGTTAAATAATGTTTAAAAAGTATTTCTCGATACTCTAGAAATAACCGGCAAGAGCCATCGACAGTTTCTCGATTCATGGGTGAAAAAATGGAAACATTAGTCAAAAGAGTATCTAGCATATGACATTTTCAAAGATGATTTTTTAAAAGAATTTTAAAGGCTCCGAAATTTTACAAGATACAAGTCTCTCACAGTAATTTTATCCGAAATTTGAGCACGGGTAAACAATTTCAAAAATCGGTATTCTGAGGAATCTTATCTGTATATCGGTATCTAGTTCGGAAATCTGTATAAATACCGATAAATCGGTATATCTGGCAACGCTGGCCTGCGCAGTGTTCATGTGTCAAAATTTGCTATTGATGTTGCCACAATATAATCAATTTGTTTAAAAACAAAACCGTGAATCTGCACCATCGCCATGGATTCTTCGAAATTGAATGGTCAGCGCATATCCTGATGCCTGTTCGAAGAACTAGGTACATCATTTCGCAGCGGACTGCCTACAATCATTCCGACCACCCAGCATGAAGAAATCAGGGCAATCGCTTGCAACACTCCGTTATCAAAATCGTTACACCGGTGACGGCACATTTCCTCCCAGACAACGACCAGCTGACAACAACTGACCGAGGTTTCCAGCCACGGCTACACGAACTAGCGATGCAGCTCCCACGGCTGCGACTGCATCTAATGTTGCTGCTGCTGATCCGTCTCCTACAACATTCTTTTGACAAATTTTAGAGGAGACGGACCAGCAGCAGCAATAACATTGGAAGCGGCCGCAGCCGTGGGAGCTGCATAGCTAATTCGTGTAGCCGTGGCTCTAGCAATACAGTAAATTAGGTTATGTCTTGACGGACGTTGGACTGTGCCTTAAATTTAGCTTTGATATTGTTTCAATGTTTTCTCCCTTCAATAAGTGGATGTTATCAAGATCGATCTTCCGCCGTGTAATCTCGAATCGAATTGGAAAGGACATTACATGGGGGGTACACATGGGTCTTGGATGGTGCTGACAATGACGATGATGCTCGTCGATGGTGGGGTGAGAGCTGACGAACGAGTTACATCGTTGCTTTTGCTTTCCTTCTAAGAACATGGACTCCATCTTACATTGGTTCATCGTGTTCGGATTTCAGGCAGCTGCCCGTCATCGAAATGCCATGCACATTAGACTGATGCAAAATTTGACTTTTTCATTTCACAGTGCTTAAATGGTTTCAAATTGGGTCCTGATTAGCCTCCCAAAGTTACAACTCATTTGGTTAGAAACAGACTTCACACAAGTCATTTGAAGTTTGCATGTAAATTACTATGGGAAATCTCAACTTTTTGTTCATTGCCTTCTAGTCTTTTTCCATATTAAGCTGCGAAACAGTTCGATAGCCATTCTTAAGAAAATTTTCTCAGCTACAACTTTGCTGAAGATCGTTTCTATGTAAAACGAGGCAGGAAAAAGTTATTAATTATTTAAGAGATTGGTAGACTTATGACATGATCAAGCAGCTGCTCTGTAGGCAACACTGTATTTTGCAGTGTGACATAGTAGCCATGATTTTTGTGTCCTATTCAACGCCCCAGAAACACTAATTTTGCCTGCTAAGCAGTTGATTGAGCATGATCATAAGACATCAGCGCATTGAACCATTGATAACTTTCGATCCTTGCACTTAATCAAAAAGTGGTCTTGAGCAAAGTTGTAGCTGGAAAAATTTCCTACAAGTACAAATGAAAACTTTTGAAGCAGACCGATATGGTGAATTATTAGATAGACATGCACAAAAATCTTTGTTTTACCATAGTAATTCCCATACAAACTTCAAATGGTTTGTGCGATCTCAGTTTCTCACCAAATGGGTTCAAATTTTGAGAGGTTAGTCAGGATCCGATTTGAAATCGTTTAAGTATTGTGGAGCGAAAATTTCAAATTTTGCATCACTCTAATGCACATGCCCATGTTTTCGATATTCTCGTTGCTCCACGCATCGTTCATTCTCTTGGACGAGGAGAAACACAGCTTCATAATGAACGTTCACCGTTCGGGAACTTGACCAATCCGAAGGAGGAACGTTCCGATTCCAGCGGGAACATTCACACTGGCGACGGGTGGTAGTCTTTGGTGGTGAATACAGTCAGCAGCAGATCCTCGGATATAACCGGTGGGGGATTGAAGAAGTGGAGAATCTTGCTCGGTGACCGAAAGCGATTTTTGCTGACCTGGGTCAACGAAAGGAAGCGATTGTTCTTGGAGGCGCTGTAGTCCTTGAAGCTGGTCGAACTGTCCGGCAGGGTGTAGGGGTTGGTGGACTCTGACAAGTAGGTCTGCTTGGAAAATGCAATCTGAATTTCCGATTGGAATGTTGTTCAATTGCTGGATGCTGTGTTCGGCTGGTTCGACTGCGATGGCGTCCCCCATCTGAATCATGGCGGTACCCTCTTTGCTCTTCAGGAACTTTATCCTGACATTTCCGTACAGGCAGAACAGACTGAACAGCTAACCGGTGGTCCGTAGACCATCATCACTGCGCCCTGTTGCTGTGCCGGTTGAATGAAGTTGGGTGGTCCATTTCGGATCAGCGGTGCGTCCTTCATCAGTCCGACGTGTGTTTCGGCCGGTGTTGGTTTCCAATTTCCGACGGATGAAACGCGGGCGATGAAAAATTCGGTGCAAATCCGTTTTTCCGCCGGCAACGGGCTGGTTTAGGACCATGGTTGACTAAAGATTGACGGTCGTTGGAGACGGCTGCTTCTAATGTGTAGTCCCAACTGAAGTTCGAAACAAAAACAAGAGCTGTTAAATACCGGGTTGCCAAAAAAGGCATTATTCTCAAGCAAACAAAAGTCAGTTCAATGACTTTTCGGCACTGTCAGCACAGCTGCGGAACACTGAGTAAAGAGACCACACCTTGGCCTCACCCTAATGTCCATTTTTCCATTTATACTTAAAATACTTCAAACAAAACCTTTTTTTTTTAATTTTTCCCAGAAAGACTTTATTTTGCTCTAAAACTTTGTCTCGGATGTCATTTCGACCAGAAATGCCGTTTCCGTACTAATTTTTTTAGATTAATTTCAAAGAAGCCATTTTGGAAATTTTAAAAGTTTCCAAATGGCTGAATTTTAGTAAAAATGTGCATCATTTCCCATAGCAAACAATTACGCAAAGTTTCATACCAATCGAAAAAAGCTCGATTCTAAAATTCAGAAATGCTCAATACATATTCTGCAATACGTTTTAAACTATTTGATTGGAACATTACAGCATATTTGTGTCAGAAAAGGCGCTTCAAATATTTTGTTTACGTAGGACTACGTCTGTGCGTTTATATGGAATACACTTTGTGAAAACCGAAAATGGAACATGTAACGAAATCATGAAAGATTTTGAACGTCGATAACTCAGCTGCCTCTGGACCAATTTCAATAATTTTATCACTGATTCGATCAGAAATAGTTCTACGCATCTGTTAAAATTAAGCCTTATTTTTTTTTTAATTTCACCATTGGAAATTGCACGAATGTGAAACTGTTGCTATGATAATTAAAATTATAACCGATAGCCTGCGAAAAGCGATTTCCAATGTTTATTCAATAACCGTGTGTTGAGTAGTGGTGTTCTCCAGTACACAACGAAAGGCTCCCCACATGCAGCTAGCTATTAAGGTTGCCCTCAACCGCTGATCGGATTAAGTTCCAATCACCGTGTGTATCCGGTTGTCGACATCAGCAGCAGCAGCAGCAGTGCTTTCGGCGCGTGACGTTGAACATTGTTCTCCAGTACACAACGAAAGGCTGCCAGCAAGCAGCAAGCTGCAGCCCACATGAGCATCCATAGAAGGAGGAAGAAGCCGCATCGCTATTGATAGGAATCAGTAGCTCGTCTTGAGTTGCAGTGGGCCATCTATGCCTAGCGCGTAATACTAAAGAGTATAAACAGGGAGAATTCTGCTCCAATTCCTATTCCTACAGAAAACACAAGCTCCTGCTACAGTTAACAAATAACAATTATTATGTAAGAACACATTTTTTTTTTGTTGGGAGGAGTTGAACCACTGCGTCCATTATTTGAACTTTTGTGATACACAAGAACACATAGTCCTACGTCACCATTGCGTACAACCCCATAGGGCTGTTCATTGTAGTTTTTGCCATGAAATCTATAAATAATGTCATGCGAAATCGAGAATTAACCCTCCACTTTCCCCTTGGAGTGATAAATAATTCATGGATTCCCGTAATGGAAAAATACTTAATGAAATGCGCTTTCAAAATATGGGCCATCGCTCATCACACAATTTATGTTTGGAGTTACACATCTCCATAGAACTGGCTGATTCTGTGATGCCTTTCCTGACATCAAATGAAAATTCCATAAAACCAAGCACACTCAAAGTGAAGTACCGCATTCAACGTGGGAATTGTAGCAATTCCATTTTCACAAATCCCTGCGCACCATATAATTACTCCTCATCGAAGGTTAATCCCACAGAGAATACCATCCTAGCCCAATGGCCCCAGAGAATGCTCTTCGGCTGCACAGATCGTTTGTCCACTTAACATCGTGTGCTGAATGGCACCTGTTGGAGATTCCCATAGCAAAATGGTTCAAAGGATTACGATGATGCTCGCTCGTCGAAACCAATTACAATAATTATGTTATGAGCGGTAACAGCAGCATCACCTACATTTCCTGCATGCCCGTCATACCGGACCGGATCCGGGAATGTCACTTTGCTGCTGAAGAAGATAATTTCAATCTACCTCCCATCGAGTTGAGCCGGCTCACATTAGTGCAACCAACGCAGCACCAGCTGGCTCTGGTTTCAATTTCCGCGATATTTCCCTGCCCGTACCTGGTCGAGAGTGCACAGGGCTGCATGGCTGGTTGGCTCTGGTGGGTTCAGTGGGCCACATGGTGCTGACAACGTGATTTTATGGAATTATGGTAAAGTCACCGATTGTCGTTAGGCACTTTCCGGAAAAAAGACTCACGACCCACGAAACCGCTGTAAACGCCAAAATGCGATGCGACGACAATGCGACAACGCCGACGGTGGGTGATTGCAGTTTTGCAAATCGTTTCGTACCCGGTAATGCCGCCGGAACACTACTGAACTGAACTGGTTGGTTTATGTGGTCGTGATATTGTCGCGTTTTGCTTTTATTGTCAACAACCGACCGACCGACTGGTTCACATGAAATGTCGCGTGAAATTGGATAATGAAAGACCTTTTATTAAATGTGAGCTCGTATCACATGTAGCGTGCTGGCAAGGGAACGCAAAGTTGGAATGCAGTAAATCACGAAAGTTGTCGGTTGCTTCACAGCTTAGTGTGGAAATATGTAAAGTGAGGATTTCCTTTGATTTGTTTTCCGTCGATCTTGTTTTCCGTGCTGAGCACCAATGCTACCGACGTGCCAGGAAGGCAGCTCCCACACCTGGACCCTACCTATCGACCCATCAACTCATGAACCGGGGACCAACGGCTTTACTTCCCATCCGAAGGAAGGCGTGATCAGAGATGTTATGCCTCAGAACATCCCGGCGGCGCCGACTGGGATTGAACCCAGGCCTGCTTGGGTGAGAGGTAATCACGCTTACCACTACACCACCGGCGCCGTTAAAGTGAGGATTTGAATGGAGAGATTTGGGGAACGGTAGACATTCTTCAAAAATAGAACCTTCGCCACCTGATGAAACTTTTTTGGGTACCACCCATACCTACCGAGCAAACTTTACCCACAACTGTCCGGCAGCGTTGGTCCATATTTCAAAAAAGTTATACCACCCGGTTCCCTCGCTAACCACTCAAATGCAGCCCAACAGGTGCCGGTCGTAAGCCATTAGTCACCATCCAAGCAATGTTCGGCCGAGATTTGTGCGCAGGCAGGCTGCCCTGAGAAGTTCCCTGCAGAGATTATGCAGCGTGATTATGAGACCAACAACAACAACAGCAACAACAAACTTTTCATATTCCGACCAGTTGAAAACGGGACTGCACCGCCTGTCAGAGAGCGCTTGTGGTGTTCAATTTTCTTGTCACTTTATGTTGTTCCGCGTTATCTGCGAGGTCGAGCTATATAGCTTAAAGCGTCCTCGTCCGTAGGTGCCCCCCAAAGGGCAGCGTCATCGTCGTGAGCTAACTTGACTGGTCGCCGTCGTCGCCGCCGCCGTCAGTGTCATAACTTTCTAATAAGTTAATGTGGCTGTAATGAGATGGACGTGTTATGCAGATTATGAAGATGTTTACATGAGAACACAATCTCCGTCCTCCAGCAGCCGCAGACCACAGCCCGCCCGGCACTGCACTGGGGCTGTGGGAAAAAAGGGTTTTGCTTTTACTCTCTTTCTCTGTGTTCGTGTTTTGGTACGTGCTTCGTTGAAGTGATTACGTGCCAATGTCAATTAGCAGGGTTTACGGTGGCTAATGGAATGTTTAACGGGAGCAATTCTGGTCAGACTTTGATTTTTGCTATGTCGGCTCTGGTCTGGTCAAAGGGTGGTTATCCCATGCCGATTCCCAGATAACAATTTAAGTTTTATCAAAAGAGACTTGTAAGTATGGGCATGCGATATGAGATTTTTTAAGGTCGATACGAAACGAGTCGGATTTTCTTTCAGCAAACATATTTCGTGAAATGCACGAAACGAAATTTTCGAATAAAAAGTGTAACACGAAAGTTACTTTGGTTACGGAATTACACGGAATCAAACGGATTTTTTCAACATTCCATGGAAATTTTGTTTATAGTACATTTATTATTGACTGATACAGTACCGCTGCACTTGGGTGAAGGTGGAAGCAGCAGATAGAAATATGGACAAATACACAAACCTGTCTTCTGAGGTGAAATCTTGAAGGACGTCGGTCCAGAAAAAGTTATGATTATAAGTTATTACTTATGATGGTATAGTATTTCCTCCAAACTCTGAAAATCGTAAACTTCACGTATGAAGCAACAAAACACTTTGATTGAATGTAATTTATGATGGATTTTAGCTGAAGTCAGAAACTGGCTACATCCCCGAGAGCATAAGCGGCGCTGGTGGTGTAATGATAAGCGTGATTACCTCTCACCCCAGCAGGCCTGGATTCAATCCCAGTCGGCGCCGCCGGGATGTTCTGGGGCATAACATCTCTGATCACGCCTTCCTTCGGAAGTAAAGCCGTTGGTCCCCGGTTCATGAATTAATGGGTCGATAGGCAGGGTCCAGGTGTGAGAGCTGCCTCCCTGGCGTCGGTAGCATTGGTGCTCAGCACGGAAAACAAGATCGACGGAAAACAAATCAAGGAAAAAAAATCTCATACATACGTATGAAAAATTCTCATATCTCATGAACAATTGGCATACGAAATTACTACCATTGAATGTGGATTCGTATTCTTATGTGGTTTGAGGCTCAAATCAGTGGCAAACCACTTCCACAGGAACACTAGACTTATGCAAAATTTGAAATTTTCGCTCCACAGTGCTCAAACGGTTTCAAATCAGGTCCTGATTAGCCTCCCAAAATTTAAACTCATTTGGAAAGAAACTGACTTGGCACAAACTATTCGAAGTTTATATGGAAATTACTATGGGAAAACCAAACTTTTTGTTCATTGTCTTCAACCAATTCTCCATATTGCTTTTTCGAAAATTTCAATAACTATTCTTACTGAAAATTTTTTAATCTACAACTTTGCGGAACATTGTTTTTCAGTCAAATATCAAATTAAAATGTTATTAATTGTTTAAGATATTGATAATCTTATGGCATGATCAAGCAGCTGTTCTGTTAGCAACACTGTATTCTGCAGTGTGACATAGTAGCCATGATATTGGTGCTCTATTCTTCGCACCAGAAACACCAATGTTGCCTGCTGAACAGTTGATTGAGCATAATCATAAGACATCAGTGACTTGAATCATTAATAACTTTTGTTCCTTACTTTTGATTGAAAAGTGTTTTTCACCAAAGTAGTAGCTGAGAAAACTGCTATGATTTTTAAAAGCATAGTGATGTGGTGAATTGTTAGGTAGATATGAACAAAAACATAAGTTTTCCCATAGTAATTCCCATATATACTTGAAATGGTTTGTGTCAAATCAGTTTCTTACTAAAGTAGTTCAAATTTTGGGAGGCTAACCAGGACTCGATTTGGAGCCGTTTAAGCACTGTGGAGCGAAAATTTCAAATTTTGCATCAGTCTAAGGGGCACCCATTGGAATTATCTTCGAATATTCATGTGATTTTATTAATCGAAAGATTTGAAAACTCTCAGATGTTTGTACTGCTCCAGGAGTTCTGAGTGTTCCTAGAATTCGCAGGAGATTATAAGTTGCTTAAGATCACGAAGCTCCTAAGATTCTAGGAGTTCTTGCAGTTCTTGTAGTAGTAGCATTTTTTTTTAGTTCCCAAATTTAGGATTTTTCATGATTTCTGAAGATTGAGAAGTTTCCAGAGTTTGAAGAGTTTCTGGATGATTTTATTGTTTCTGAGTATCGTAATTTCTTGGAGTTTTAAGAATTACTCTAGATTCCAAGAAGTTCCGATTGTTACAGTGAATCGGAATTTCCTGTGGTTACACTAGAATTTGCTGGAGCTCCAGATAATCTTGCAGTTTTGAGAGCTCTTGTGGTTGGTAATATTCCTGTTGTTCTCTAGAAAGTTTTGAGAGTTCTCAGAATACCGGAGATCACAGGATGTCTTAGAAATCTTGTAGATAAAGATGCTTCTAGGATTCCAATAGTTCTTGCAGGGCTTGTAGTCGTAAAGATCATGATGTTTATCTATTGGTTACTGTAAAAAAATATTTCCAGAGGCAGTAGATGTATGGCCTACAATTTCCTATCCATCGTGAAGGGGCTATCATTTTCGGGGATAAACTGACCTTGCCAATCAGGTTAAGGCCTTGTTGTTCTCTGCTGTCCGAAGAAGTCGTCTCCACTCTACTCGATCCATGGCCACACTTCGCCAGCCTCGTAGTCTGCGAAGGGTCCGCAGGTCGCCTTCTACTTGGTCGATCCACCTTGCCCGCAGCGCGCCTCTTTTTCTTGTTCCTGTTGGGTCGCTTTCTAGAACCATTTTCACTGGGTCGTCGTGCGGCATTCTTACGACGAGCCCAGCCCACCGTAGTCGCCCAATTTTTGCAATGTGGACGATGGATGGTTCTCCCAGCAGCTGGTGCAAGTCGTGGTTCATTCGCCTCCTCCACGTTCCGTCATCCATCTGCACTCAACCGTAGATGGTATGCAACACCTTCCGTTCGAACATCCGAGCATAGTCCAGGTCTCGTGGTCGTAGAGGACCACCGGTCTAATCAGCGTCATGTAGACAGTCAGCTTTGTGCGGCGGCGAATTTTATTCGACCGAAGCGTCCTCCGGAGTCTAAAGTAGACACGATTCCGACACGTGCCATATGCCTCTTTGAATTTCTCTGCTGGTATCATTTTCGGCGGTCACCAGTGAGCCCACATACACGAACTCATCGACCACCTCGATTTAGTCACCGTCAATCTGAACTCGGGGTGGGAGACTAACATTGTCTTCCCTAGAACCTCTTCCTTTCATGTATTTTGTCTTCGATGCGTTGATAGCAAGTCCAAGCTTCAGCCTTCAGTCTGATGAACATTTCCATCATCGTCTCAAAGTTCCGTGCCTTGATGTCGATGTCATCGGCAAAGCCAAGAAACTGGCTGGACTTCCTGAAGATCGCGCCACTCGTGTTTATCCCTCCTCTTCTGATCACACCTTCTAACGCAATGTTGAATAGCAAACTCGAACAACGCACATCACTCGATCCAATCGACCAATCGCGTCAGTGTTCCGGAAATCCGTACACGTGAATAATCTGCCATAGCTGATCTCGATCGATTGTGTCGTATGCGGATTTGAAATCGATGAACAAATGATGTGTGGGCACGTTGTATTCGCGGAATTTCTGCAGAACCTGCCGAATTTAGTCCATGGTGGCGCGGGCACCCATGAATCCCGCCTGGTATTGCCCCACGAACTTTCTTGCAAATGGAGACAGGCGGTGGCATAGAATTTGGGAGAGTACCTTGTAGGCGGCGTTCAGCAGTGTGATCGCGCGGTACTTGCAGCAATCCAACCTGTCGCTCTTTTTGTAGATTTGGCATACGACATCTTCCATGCACTCCTCCGGTAATACCTCCTCCTCCCAAATCTTGGCAATTACCCAGCGCAGCGCTCTAACCAGTGCTTCACCACCGTATTTCAATAGCTCACTTGGTAGTTGATCTACACCAGTTGCTTTGTTGTTCTTCAGCCGACCGATCTCCTCCTCAACTTCTTGAAGATCAGGGGCCGGTAGCCTGTCGTCTTCTGCGCGTGCTCCAAGGTCTGTTGCCGTGCTTCCTTCGTTTTCTGCTGCTTTATCGTTGAGGTGCTCGTCATAATACTGCTTCCAGCTCTCAATCACCTCACACTTGTTCGTCAGAAGGTTACCGTCCAAGTCCTTGCACATATCGACTTGCGGCACGTAGTCTTTGAGCGAACTATTTAGCTTCTCGTAGAACTTCCGTGTGTCGTTTACACGGTATAGATTTTCCATCGCCTCGCGATCTCGGTCTTCCTTCGAAAAACCGAGTTTTGTCTGTTCCGCGCTTGTCTGTACCGCTCCACATTCAATCTCGTGCCATGTTGCAGCATTCTCGCCCGTGCTGCATTCTTCTCCTCTCCTGACAGTTTGCATTCGCCGTTAAACCAGTCATTTCTTCGGTCCGGGATCGCAATACCTAGTGCTGCTGCAGCAGTACTACCTATGGCGGAACGGATGTCCTTCCAGCTATCTTCAAGAGAAGCTGCGCCAAGCTGCTCTTCCGTGGGTAGTTCAACTTCTAGCTGCTGCGCGTAGTCCGGGGCAACTCCAGCGTCCCGTAATTGCTCAATGTTGGGTCGCGGCGTTCGATTTCGACGGGTGTTATGCACCGTCGAGAGTTTTGAGCGCATGCATACTGCAACTAGGTAGTGGTCCGAATCTATGTTCCCACTGCGGTACGTGCGGACGTTTATAATGTCGGAGAAGGATTTCCCGTCGATTAGAACGTAATCGATTTGGTTTTCTGTGTGTTGGTCAGGTGATCTCCAGTGGATATCCTTGCGAGGGAAAAAGGTACTTCGAACTACCATACCCCGAGAGGCTGCAAAATTCACGCATCGTTGGCCGTTTTCGTTCGATACGGCATGCAGGCTGTTTGGCCCGATTGCCGGTCTATACATTGCCTCCCGTCCTACCTGAGCGTTCATGTCGCCGATGACGATTTTGACGTCCCGTTGCGAACAGCCGTCGTACACCTGCTCCAGCTGCGCATAGAATGCTTCTTTCTCGTCGTCGGGGCTCCCTTCGTGTGGGCAGTGCACGTTGATGATGCTGTAGTTGAAGAAACGGCCCTTAATCCTCAACTTGCACATCCTCGCGTTGATCGGCTGCCAACCAATCACGCGTTGGCGCATCTTACAAAGCCAGTTCCCAGCTCGTTGGTGGTGCCACAGCTCTGGTAGAAAGTAGCCGCTCGATGTCCGCTTTTCCATACCTTTTGTCCCGTCCAGCAAAGTTCCTGCAGTGCCACGACTTCGAAGTTGCGTGGTTGAAGTTCATCATAGATTATCCTATCGCAGCCCGGGAAGCCGAGCGATTTGCAGTTACATGTTCCAAAGTCTGTGCCGATTGTTCCGATCCGTATGTCTTTCTTCAGTATTTGCAATTTTATGTTTTTCCAGGGCGGCTTGTTGGGCCTGCCCCAGCTCACTGTCTCGCCGGGGGGCCATCGTGTACAACTCTGTTTAGAGTCCCACGCTGGCACTAGGACGGCGATCAGCCGCTCCTAACATGGAGAACAGACGCCGTTTTGAGTCGCACCTCCATGGTGGACAGACGCTCGGGTTTGGTGAAGCATTTACTCTATCACCGTACTATGGTAACCGCGCCAGTGTTCGCGTTGCACCTCTCCACTTTACTATTGCCGAACTGGCAACATTGCCCTGGCTGCGCCAACCAGCTTTGTCCATGTTTTAGCTGGTAGTATTTTGTTATCATATGAGTCGGGGAGGCGTGAAGTAGGAACTTGTGAGGAACCAGAGCTAGGTATTCCGCTCCTTCCAGTTTGTCAACTCACCATTTTGTAGCCCATCGACTTGATCAAGCGAGCCTCTAAATGTACATAACCTGTCTTTGTATGAAGGGCCAAAAACGGTTTGGATGAATCCGTGGACAACATCGCTCACGTGCATCTACGGGATAAATGAGAATCTCCTTCCAACAACAGGATCATACAACCGGTCAAAAAACAGACCATTCAACATGAGGATGTGCCAATGAGTGGGGATAAGAGCCCGCCCTGTTTTCGTGAAATCGGCCAACCTTCGAACCTTTTTACTTATGGTTTAAGAAGTTTATTGGTTATGGTAGTCAGTACGGTTCATGGATGGTTTTGTAACATCAATCAACTTTATGTGGAATATATTGCGAATAGGTTGCCTCAAAGTTTATGATTACCAATCCACGATATATTCCACGTAAAGTTGACCGACAATACATGACAATTTATGGACCTTATTTAGTACCATAACCATCTTCAATAAACTTCTTAAACCATAAGTAAAAAGGTTCTAATATAGTTTTCTTTCCGAAAATGTATGGAGAGAAAAACTATTTTGAATGGTAATGGTTCTTAACAACCCATTATTTGTATGGTTCATTTCCAAAAAAAACCATAATACATAAGGTTAAAACTTTATCACACAAACGTTCATGTAAAGTTCCATAACCATTTCAGTTAAAGTTAAGTAGGGATTATAAACAAATTTTAACCATTTGTGGTAAGGTCAAGTAATGGTTCGCATCTATGCGGGTTTGCCGATAGAAGTGCAAACCTCAACATAGAAGAGATTGCTAATTTCGTGAAAGCCTAGGATGCTAATCCCGTTAAGATGGAAGCAACTTACCTGATTACAGAGGAGAAGGCACTTTTCATAAAATTCAAGTCAGAAAAGTCTATGCTGTTTGCATTTCTGCATAGCCTTGAGCAATCAATTTTCCATTATGCTGAAAGAAAGGCAGTTCAGATACGCATGGTGCCTGCGGGAGGCAACGTTCAATACGAGAGAATGTTCGATTTTCCACCAGGTCCCGGATAGTGACGACAATAATTAACTGATTGATCCGAGATGTGATCTTATAAAAGTAAAGTTAAATCCTAGAACAATAATGTAGGAAAACACAACACCTTCGATGATTAGAAGTTGAAGTGGATATCGAACCGCTACACAATGGGCAAAAATTGACAAAACCTTGACTAAAGGGTGATACGGTCAAAATTTGGTCAAGGGAAAACGCGTGTAAATCGGTGAAATCGTTTATTTAAAAAATCAAATTAAATTTCTTTTTCAAGTTCAATTAGTATAAAATTCAGGAAAAATATTCAGTTAGGCTTCCGCTTTTCCAAATCCGAATTGCCGGGCCTTACGCTTGACCCCTGCCATCAGATTTTGTACAGCCACCTTGTCCACCTTCTTCGCCGCAGAAAGCCAGTTTGCCTTGAACTGCTGCTCGCCCTTAGCAGTTTTTTTGGTCTTCTTTAGGTTCCGCTTGACAATAGCCCAGTATTTCTCAATTGGGTGGAGCTCTGGCGTGTTGGGAGGGTTCTTGTCCTTGGGAACCACCTGCACGTTGTTGGCGGCGTACCACTCCATGGCCTTTTTACGGAACAACCGTGTTTCTTCAGGAAAGGCAGCAGACGTTTATTCAAACACTCTTTCACGTAAATTTCTTGGTTGACAGTCCCGGAAGCTATGAAAATGCTGCTTTTCAAGCCACAGGTACAGATGGCTTGCCAAACCAGATATTTCTTTGCGAACTTTGACAGTTTCATGTGCTTGAAAACATCTGCTACCTTTCCCCTTCCTTTTGCCGTATAAAACTCCTGTCCCGGAAGCTGCTTGTAGTCGGCTTTGACGTAGGTTTCGTCGTCCATTACCACGCAGTCAAACTTCGTCAGCATCGTCGTGTACAGCCTCCGGGATCGCGCTTTGGCCGTCGTATTTTGTTTATCATCGCGATTTGGAGTCACTACCTTCTTGTAAGTCGATAGTCCGGCTCGTTTTTTGGCTCGATGCACGGTTGTAGACGATACACTCAGCTTATTTGCGGCATCTCGGAGAGAGAGGTTAGGGTTTCGCTTGAAACTACCGGCAACTCTCTTTGTCGTCTCAGCGGCTTCCGGTTTTCGATTTCCCCCCGATCCAGACTTCCTGGCTGTCGACAAACGTTCCCCAAACACTTTAATTACATTTGTAACGGTTGATTTGGCAACTTTTAGCGATTTTGCCAACTTTGCGTGCGAGTAGCTCGGATTTTCGCGATGCGCGAGCAAAATTTTGATACGCAAGCAAGAAGAGCACTTGGACGGCATTTTGACAACTGAAGAGTGAATTCCAAAATCCAAATAGGAGCAACATTCTACACACACACACCTTCAAAATGAGGGGTGTTCAGGTTTTTTAAATGCAAAATTGAAAGAAATACGTCAAGTTGATATTGACCAAATTTTGACCGTATCACCCTTTATCATATGGGTGGAAAGTTCGTAGAACAAATACTTTAAAATACTTCACTTTTTAAGATATCCTCGAGCATGAAACTAAGCCAAACTTCAATCAAATAACTTTGAATAGTCAACTTTTGGTCACAAAGGTGGTAGATAACATATTAAGCTTTGCTATGAAAGTTTTCACAGCAGTTTTTGATGTTTCAGTCTCGAGATACAAATATCGTAAGCCGTAAATTACCTTAAAGCATAAAATTAACTTGAAGCACCTCTAAATCATCACCGATTTTGCTGAAAATTTTCACATAAGTTCAAATTAACATGACGAACAGTAATTTCGGTTGAACCGGTGCATCCCGAGCATTTCTGTTAGAATGAACAGGTCTAGTGGCCACATTATAAAAAAAATGTCCTAGAACCTTGTGATTTTTACTATGTTGTTCAGCATAACGAGATGCAAAAGTAATTCATATCGGAACTATATTTTGGGGTATAGCGGCCATATGCTGGGTCTTCGGCTAGTTCGGAATGACCGATAAATTGGTCACATTTTAAAAATTGATCTAGAAACATGTGGTTTTTCTATGTTGTTCAGAATAACGAGATGAAAGTGTTTTAATATGACAACTATATATTGGGGTTAAGTGACCATATCCTGGTTTTCTGGTTAATCCGGATTGACCGATAAAGTGGCCACATTATGGGACAGTAGAGGTTTCCTGAGGGCGTATATGGTGTCGTTGCACCATATATACCTAGTACTATCAATTTCCAACAATATACGTAAAGTAAGATGTAAAACTATGTCGAAAGATAGTGCTAATTCCTACTTTACTGGGAGCTCGGGTTGATCTCAGCTCTCTATCTCAGCAGGCAAAAGTCTCCGGACAATGAGACTAGCACCAATCGAATCAGCAGAGTTTTTCCTTAAAGAATATGTACAACATGTTGACTGAAACCATTTGACAGCCAATATTTTCAATTTAGTCGCGGTTTTTTGTCAATTTTCGCCCACTGTCACTGGCGTAGCTAATGGGGGTGCAAAGGGGACCAGTCCCCCTCCTAAATGATCTAGGCCTGCTTTCCCCCAGTTTTGAGGTAACCTTTTATTTTTATTGATTTTTCTTAATATTCTGGAAATATTACTTTTCTTAATATACTAGAAGAATCAATGTCGAGAGAGCTCTACAAGTTGGCCAAGAGTTCAGGAATTTTTCTCTAACTTCAGGGAAAACTTCAAAGACTTCAGGGAAAGAAGTTAAGGGATAGTCGTAAAATTTAACGAAACTTAGGGAGCTTTGCAAAACTTTAAAAAATTGAGTAGAAGTGGGAACTCTAATTAAGATCTGGAATCTACCTAGGAGTTAAAAATTTAATTTCAGAGAAACTTATTATTGTCCGGGGATCTTCATATGATTTCAAGAGCACATTTTTTTTATAACCTCATGAGCTTGGAATAGTTCCGAGAATTACGTACAAGTTCAAGAAATTCCATATGTGAAACTTCACGAAAAATCAACGAGAAACATAGAAGTGCAGCAAACTTTGTAGAAGGTCTGGAAGTTTCAAAGCATTTTGAAAATCTGCATAAATCTTCATATAAGTGCAGGAAATGTTGTCGAAGATCCAAAATAGTTCAGCAATCTTCTAAGATCTTCAGAGATTCTTGCTTCAGTTTAGGGAACTTCGTTGCAGTTTGTCAGAGATTTTTCTTCAAAAAAGCTCAATGAACTTTTTGGAATTTTGGGAACTTCGTTAAATTTCAAGGAATATTCCAGATGTTCAAGAATATTTGTAGATGATGGGGTCTTTCCAGAAGATGTTCAGATATTTTCGTAGAATAAGAATATGAAGATTTTTTGTAAAGCTTAAGTGCGTGTTGTAGATGTTCAGGGAACGTTGCATAGGCTACATGATATTCTGCTAGACAACAGGAAATATTCAAAACATCTCCAGATAGATGAAGATATTAGTGAAGATCTTTGGATGTTTTTTCAAAACATCAGTTTGATCAAGTTCTGAAAATCTCCAACTTTTTAGAAAGTACAAATGACGTCTCCAGCCAATCGAATCTGATGGAATCTTGAATGATGAATTTTGATTTTATGGACATGATTGTACATTTTCTATAGGTAAGACCCTTACCCTGGTGGTTTAGTTATTTTGTCAATAATTAGCACTCCAGGATTTTTGAAATGGCTAAGAACAATATATAAAATTTCCGTTCTATTGTGTGTGTATTTATTGTTATAAAAACACCGAAAAAGCTCTTATTTATATAAACTGCGAGCGAATAATAAATTTGTACCGAAATGGTTCCACCAAAACTAATTCCATTTCAAATTAAAAATGAAAATATCCCAATAAGCTTTTGTAGAATGAGTTTACAATAGTATCTAGTTACCAACAAGGGCACAATCATACAAGTTTGGAGTTCAATACATAGATTAGAATTAAAGATAGATTTGGGACTTTAATCTTGATTTTTTATCGAACTCCGTGATCAGGAATGTTAGTTAGTCCGATGTATCGAAAACAATTCTGGATAAATGCTTTATAATTGTCTTTTTACTTCAAACTTTAGAATCTGGACAGTTTAAAACCTGTAGGTATCTTAAAAGTCTGAAGGAAATAAAATTATAACCTGATTTTTTATAATTTTCTATCACTGAAATTCGAAATTTTAAAATCCAAATGTTGTTTTCGTTTCTTATCTCGAAGAATTGTCCTCTCGAAATGAACTTAGGTAAGTTTTCCAAAGTCTTTGATTATGATTTTATTTTGAAGCCCGGAAAATTAAAAGCTGGTCCGATCTCAAAACTTTTGGTTATTTGGTATTTTTCCATATTGAAAAACATTTGGTCGATTTTGTTTTTCTTTTCTGATGTTTTTATGAAACTTTAATGTTCAATTAGTTGGAACATAGAAAAATTATTAAAATTCTCAATTTTTTTTATAATATTCATGTAGATACTAGAATTTTTAAGATGTTACAGTCTAGGAAGGAGCTTGCAATTTAACATTAGTCATTAAATTATGATAATTATGATGATTAATTATGATTATTATGACGAAATTTCGCGAACTTTTATTTACATTTGAGTTTGAAGAATTTATACTACAAATCTGTATCAGAGATATTTATTTTGTAACTACAAAATCTTTAAAACATATGGGTTTGAGTTCTCAAAACTATTTTCGTTTTAACTTTCAGAATTTTAGGAATAGTTCGTTGACATATATCTTGAACAATAGCCAGAAATTTAAAAAATATAAATTCGAAGTCCTTGAAATTAATTTTGGTACCTATGTCTGTGATTTAAATGATGATTGAATAAAGAAGATCTGAACATAAATCTAGTTACAAAATTCATGGAATTATCTAACTCGCAGAATATCTAACATGATAATTTTCTTAAGTTTGAGCATGAGCATGAGCATGAGCATGATTGACCGCCCACGGTTGCTGCTCTGTTATTGCCAGATCAGCTGTAATTACACAGAGATCCAATAGACGATGCTTGGGACTAGCAATCATCCTCAATGTGTAAAAACTGGTGATGAACCCAGGCAATAAGATAATGTACGGAATCGCGCTTGAGTTTCTCGTTGAGTACACTGATTAAATCACTAATTTCTGCACTACGTAAGACCTGATGCTAGGAATCCTGGAAATTATAGCAGCTTTAGGAATTGCCCAGATACAACGAGTTTTACTGAAAGTTGCTGGAGTTACACGAGTTCCTCCAGTTGCTGCTGTTTCTAGAGTAGATAGTTTGCATTTACAAAAAAATCCGGGAATTTCAGAGCCGTCGAAATGTTACAACTATTTAACATTACACAGTTTCTAAAATTCTCAAAGAAATCTTGGAATTTTTCAGCAGGTTAATTTTTCTTTTTCAATTTTGCAGCAATATTTGCTAACAGATTTTTTTCCTGTTGATAGAAAGCGACTTTGATTTCGCATGTGACATCCCGAGTAGAAGAAAATAACTGATGAATACCTCATTCTGACCTGGTACCAAAATTTGGTGTTGATAAGCCTGACATAAGAGATAAAATAGCGAAGAATAATACCAGAAAAATGAATGCAGAATACTTTGCACATTACAAAAACTGATATTTGGATACCGTTTTGGTATTGCAGGTGCTGAATTTTGTATTGGAATGGTATTGTGGGAACGTTTTTTGGTATTTTACCTCTTATGTCAGGCTAATCCATACCAATTTAAGGTATCAAGATATTCTTTCCTGCTCGGGATATGCGCTTAATCGTATAAATTGATCGATTTTCACTTTAACTGATAGAACAACAAGTTTATCTCACAAGTGAATCCAATCCAGCGTCTGACCAAATCTGATATCGTTATTAAACACATTTGCCACTCGCGCCAATCATTAATCACCTGGGTAAGTCATCTGTAAATGATTGGTAAATAAACTCTCACCCACGTGTCATACGATAAGCACACACCATTTTTCATCGTAAGCTCGAAGGATTCGCTTTCATTCTACAGAACGAGCTGGTGCTGTTAATCATCACCGGTTCCATTCCTTCGCAACAATATATGCCACCACACAGATCCTAACCGAAATACCGGCAATCAAGCACATTCAGTATCAAATTCTGTTGAGCCGTACTAGACCAATTAATCATGCATATTGATACTCGAAGCCGTCTTCCATGTTACCAAACCGAAATCAACAAATTTAATGAACGCAAACACACGCTGTCACAAACAACCATTTATGATTTATAATTACCTGCTATCAATTTCTGCCGACGTCAAAGCAGCACCGGGTTAGAAAGTCCGGAAACTGCTCCTCCGCCAGACGCACTTGTGCTTTGCCTGACAACAACATCAACAACAACGGTACTTAAATCGATTATCCTTCCTAAGCATGGCTGTAAGTGCATGTTGCGCGTGTGTGTGTTTGGATAAACCTTGCTGATGTAACGTTCTCCTGTCGGTAATACATATTGTGAACGAGATTTACGGTCTCCCTTGGGAGATACCTACATGCTCCATGAAGCACTTCCGAAAAGTTGTACGAAATTGTGTAAGATAACAATGTTCCTCGCTGTGTCGTTTGCATAATAAAGCCATTGTTGCGTGGGCTGGAGAGAACGTCTTCATTCGCCACAATAACTTTAAGCATCAACATAAACTAAAGACTATCATTACCGCATCGGCTCGTCACCCGGCTAGATCTGTTCTATTTTCGGATCCGAACCGGTCGGTTACAGTGCCGGAAAAGTCCGATGGCGTCCAAAAAGGGCCATTATATAAATGGTTGGAATTTCATATCTTATTTCATCCGTTTTATTGCTCGTAAAAACCAGGGCTGGGGCCGATTTTTCTGTCGCTACCGGTTAAGGATCAACAGAAATGGTACGCACCTTTTGTTGCCAACGACGTGCTTTGGCTTCAATCGATTGTAGTCACCGCACATCCTGTCAAGAGGTTGAGTCTTGACTTGTTTGTCTTGATGGATGTCACTTTCAGGCGTCCAGGTCAAACAATAGGTAAAGAGGTGGTTTAATGTATCCTTGTGGGGATATAAATCTGCTTCGATCGAAGGAAATGAGCGAGAGGTTGTGGCTCAAACAATTCAACCAAACAAATTTTACTTTCATATAAATTGAGACGTTCGCATGGTGGAAAAAGCTTGCCGGCATTCGACATAAATATCATTTTCAATTATCGGGGTCATGAAGAACATAAAAAGAGCGGATAAGACATAGGCGGAGACAGGCCTCAACTAGGGTTGATATTTGTGGAGTGGCTTTGAAAATACTGATTGAAAATCTATTAAATGAAATTATTGAACATGTAATTTTCTGATGAATATTAAAATCACTGCTTGTTCAAAAGCTGCTAATGCCTGCACACTTTTAAATAACCATTTTTAGACGAGACTTAATTCATCTCTGACGTAAATCATGGAACGTAAACAAACATGTGAAATTGAGTGTTCGGAACCTGAAACATACGTTCGACGAAAAGTTCGTCTGAATGAATTTAAGTCGAACAATGGATTAGGTTCTAAGTAACATTATCTTCATAGATTTTCTTGTTGCATCCCCACTGACTTGTAAAAATATTTACAGCTATTTTCAACACTTGTTCAATCAAAGATTTTTTTTTTCTTTATTATCGTGATTTTAGCCGTAGGCTAGTTCATCACGTTAGATAGGCAGAAGTTAGGCTTAGAGCCTGCCTCAGAAGAAGGTTTCAATTTGACATTAATGTACACGGTGAAAAAACATCATGTTCATGTAAATTGACTTGCTGTTGAATTTGCACTACTTGCCAAACATTGGAATTCGATGTGCAAATCCTTTGGAAGAGATCATATCGAAGCACGATGAAATCAACAGCAAATCACTTTAATTTAGATTGTGTTTCACATCGTCGTTGATGTGCTGTGCTTTGAACTCGAAATGGCAACGATACTGATATTAACAATCTGTCACTTTAAGTTTAACTAATGTATCCTTGGAATGCATGTTTGCTGAAAATGGGTTTAAATAAATATGTTGCCTTCTTCATACTGCAAGCCTTATAATATGTTATTCAGAATATGGCCTAAGAACATCCTAAGTAACAATTCAAGCTGAATTGTAAGAACAGAAGCTGATTATTGGTTGATTTAAGGTGTACGAAGCTGATTAACACCAAGCTGAATATATAGTTGATTAGTAGTGCATAAAGCGAATTGCATCCCCATAATTCAACCTCAGTAAGTTAGCTGATCTAAAGACTGATCAAGACTTATTTAAGCCTAATACTACTCCATAAACCAGCAATGCGCTACAAATATCTTGATAGCCTGATAGAATAATATGAATTTATTACACAATATTGTTAAATGTCGTCAGTGTCTTTTGTTATATTTTCGAAATTTTAGTTATTCTTAATTCACTGCCTACCTTTCTAATCCCAAGCAGCACCAGCAGTAGAGATAATGAAGAGAAGCTTTTTAAGAATAGCTCCACCTAGAAGTGGACTGCCACGACGTCGGAAGTATTAACGTTTGTTTTTCTGTGTTTTGTCTGTTCACCACTTTTATTGCACTTAATTTTCAAAAATTTAATTTCAAAAATATAATTCAATTATAGCACTAAAGCACACATTGTGTTTACTGCCCTTGAAATGAGAGGAATGTTTTACCACAGACAAACAGACATAACACATTGAATATTTCTCACTGTAAAACATCGTCGCCAAAACATTACCGCCATCTGTTGAGTACACTGTGGTGGGTAGTACGCTGAACAGATGGCGGTAGTGTGTAAACGTCAAACGCAAGGGAATTGACTATACGCGCCACAGGTGGCGGTACTACCAACTACGATACTTTTAAATTGACCGTTAAATGCTTGTTCGATGAACAACTTGCGAGAGTTATGTCTGTTTGTCTGTGGTTTTACTGTCACAATTTAGTGTTTACAATTCTACATTGCTGTATAATACTCTTCCGGTTGCTCTTATTCAACTTAATTTCGACGCGCTTCAAGTTAATAATCATACCTTTTGCCACAAATATGCTTCTGTGGTCGAGTGGGTATAGTTGACGCCTGTGAATCAGCGACTGCCGGTTTGAATCCTGAAATGAAAGCTAATTTTTAGACATATTATAACAATATAAATATGTAAATCCAATTAGTCAGCAACATTCTAAAGTAGTCTCATAAAAAGTATAAGATTTGAAGCGGTCTTCCATATTCTTTTTTTATAGAACATGAAGGCTGAACAAGGGTTGGAAAAAAATGTTGGTTATTGCATTCAAAAGCTTATAATTTATATTCCTATAGCTTTGGGCTGATTAAAATCATCAGATTTAGATTTTAAAAGCTGAACAAAGGCTAAAGGGGTCTATGTGCAACAATTATTCAAACTAAGACTGAATTAAAATCGTTGGAAGAACACTCGTTACCCAGGTAACAATTTGATGCTTAACAAGTGTTGTTAAATCAATTTTAATTCAGCCTTAGTTAACCTTTGTTCAGCTTTTAAACATCTAAATCTGATGATTTTAATCAGCCAAAAGCTTAACAGTTATATAAATTATAAGGTTTTTAATTAATGCCTAACAGTCTTTTCCAACCCTTGTTCAGCCTTCTAGTTTTATTTAGAAAAAAAAAATTAAGACCCCTTCATATCTTATATATTTTTATGGGACTGCAACAAGGTGCTGACTAACTAGTTGGATTTACATATTTATATTGTTATTATAAGTCTAAAAATTACCTTTGTATTTTGGGTTTCGAACCGGCAGTCGCTGATTCACAGGCATAAATCATACCTACTGAACCACTTAAGCATATATGTGACAAAAGGTATGATCATTAACTTGAAACACGTCAAATTTAAGTTGAATAACAGCAACCGGAAGAGTATTATACAGAAATGCAGAATTGTTAACAGCAACTGGTGACAGTAAAACATTCCTCTTATTTTCAAGTGTAGTTAACACAATGTGGACATAAGTGCGCGATTTATTTCGATCGCCCTGTGGAAGGTGTTTTAGTGCCATAATTGAGTTATATTTTTGGAATTCTGTCTGAAAACTCAGTACAATATAGCAGTCAAAACACATAAATATAAATGTTAATGCTTCCGACGTCGTCGCAGCCTACTTCTAGCTGGAGTTATTCCTTAAAAGCTCCTCTACCTTGTCTTTACTGCTGCCGCTGCTTGGGATTAGAAAGGTAGGCAGTGAATTTGGAAGAACTAAAATGCCGGAAATGCAACGAGTGACTGACTATATTTAACAAATAATGCTATCAAAATGTTGGTAGTGCATTGCTGCTTTGTGGAGTAGTGTTAAGCTAAAATAAGGCTTATTCAATCGTTGGATCAGCTAACTTATTGAGGTTCAATTATGAGGATACAATTAGCTTCACGCACTACTTATCAACTATATATTCAGCCTGCTTTTATTCAGCATTGTACACCTTAAATCAACCAATAGTCAGCTTCTGTTCTTACTGTTCAGCTTGAATTGTTACTTGGGTAAGCATTAATTTGTTACCTGTGATGTATCATATTACCACCGACAAACCGACATGAATGACCATAGCAAAAACAATAAAATGCCTGACCAAAGCATACTATCGACATCTGGCTCCGTGTTCACGGGAAATATTTAGCTAAGCCATGAACCCGCATGCAAAAGTTATGAATTTGTTCGTGTCTGATCTATTATGGACAAATTATTTTTATCTAGATCAAAAAATATTATGCTTTTGACAGTTCGGAACACTACGACTACACATTTAAATCAGCCGTTTACGATTTTCGGTTATAAGTCAGAATTAAGTGTCATGTCGGTTTGTCGGTGATATTGCTACCCAGATCACATGTTTCTAAGTGACATTGAACAACATTGCAGGGCTTGTAGTAGAAGCAAGACGAGACATTGAGCAATAAATTTGATAAGTTTGACAATGTTTTGTAATAGAAGTTCTATTATACACTTTCATTGAATACAGCATCAATTTCATAATACTCACGCTCTAGAATGCAAATTATTTCGGGTTGAAATGAAGAATTATCGCTTCTCTCATTTGACTTAATTTGTTGTTGACTTGCGAGCTTTGCGAGTAATGTTTGACATGTGCGTTTTTGACATTTGCTTCAAAAGCAAAACTAATCAAATTCAATGGATGAAAACAGTGGTGCCAGTTCAAATGATAATCATTTCGATTTAAAGGTGTTATATAGTACATATTTTTCAACGACAAATCACTTTCTTTCTAAACGCATATCACATGATAGTCAATGATAAATCACTTCGATTCGTAGTGCCGCATGACAGACTTAGTCAAGTGCAAGAGCATTTGGATTAGATATGACAACTTTTTACCGTGTACCATACAACTTGACCGAGAGAGAGAGAGAGAGAGAGAGAGACAACACTTTAAAAACTTAATGTAAAATGAAAATTACATACGGGGCTGTAGCGAGGAATGCATGCGCGAACAAGGTAAAGCTCCACCATAGGAGGCAGTGCCCCCGTCTGGCAGAGATACCCCAACGGCAGAAAATAGAAAGGTGAAAGAACGCGATCAGCGCAGCCAACGACGAGAGCGCTAGATTTGGTTGTGTAGTTGGGTGTCCTTCAGGAAAGCGATCAGCGCAGCCAATGTCGGAAAGTCGTCACCAAGTAGATTCCAGACGTTCTCCGGGAGTCCGTGTTGTTCGCGTAGCTTCTGGAATTCCGGGCAGACACACAGCACGTGTTCCACCGAGACGGGGATGCTGCAAATTCGACATACCTCCCAAATTGTGAGAAATCCTGGCATGGCCGGTCCGGAGTCTTGAAGTGATCCACTGGTCCTTATACTTGTGGCTGTGGTCAGCGACTGGAGCCATTCCTGCTGCCAGGCTTCCATGATTGTGTTCGTAATCCAACGACTGACGTCTAAGAGGGGTACTTTCCTGGTGTAGCGGGGACCAGATGGACCAGATCCCGCCAGTCTGTCCGCAGCCTCGGAACACCACAGTATCCGGGAATCCACGTAAAGACGGTTGAAGGTGGCTCGTACCGTGTAATGGCTTGTATCCAGAAGTGGTTCGGGGCTTCAGCTTCCAGCGCCTGGATGACGCTGTGTGAGTCCGTTAACACGAGGATCGGTCGATCTGCCGGAGTGATGGCTGCGGCTTCCACAGAAAAGACGGAGCATTCCTCCGGTAGACTTTGACTTATTGCAGTGTTCGGTCCTGCCACTCCAAGTCCAACTCCAGCCTGCGACCGCGATCCGTCTGTAAAGCGATGAACGTGCCTCGGATAGACCGACCCGAGAAGCTCTGCAACAGAACGCCTCAACGCTGCGGAGTTATCTCCGGCTTGGAATTCACTTTTAATCCGCTTATTTATCTATTTTGATAACGTTTGATCGCCAACTCTTCTCTCCATGCCAGTGGACCCTGGCCACCGGGGGGAGGTAAAGGTTGGCTGTAGTGCGGAGGGCTCTGTTCCCCTCATTAAGGAGAAAGACCCTATCGTTCCCGGATGTCTTAGCGGCAAGGGCAGCGGCTTTCGTGGCAATGGCTGCAGCAGATCGATAGCGGAAAGGGAGGATTCCGATAGAAGAACCGTGTTCTTGCCGAAACGCATGCTGCCGTTCGTCAAAGGGACCGTTTGACTCCAGGAACTGCTTGAGGCGACGATTTACTATCCTCTCCATCGCTTTTGCCATGCAGCAAGAGAGCACAATCGGCGAGGCTTCTCCACCCGCCGCGTTGTTTTTTGGGATGGGCACTACCAAGCTTTGTTTCCAGAGGTCCGGGTACGAGTCGGTGAGCCATAGATCGTTGAAGAGGGCGAGTAGCCTCGTTTTTCCGTCGAAAGTGAAAGAAATTATTATCTAGCTCGTACGACAATCACGTTACGAAACGGTTTTACAGCCAAGCTATTGATGAAAGTGAAGGTCGATAAAGAGTATCAATGTTACTTCGGACCTAATTAGGACCTTAGGACCTGTTAAAAGGTTTGATGCCGGTTTATGAGATAGTTTAGTTTTAAGCTTGGTTTTAATGGATTGAACTATAATCGAGCATTTGTCGAAATTTTCGTTTTATTAATAATTACCTATTTTCACCTCCACAATAAAAAATCTATAACACAAAGGAACTTGGGATTCTTGTAACCCAGGATCTTCATATTTTAGTCAATTTTTACAAACACTAACAAAAATCGAATAGGTCAAGCACCAAGTCAGTTTGCTCAATCGCAATCATGGCATCTATTTTCTCCGTCAAAACGAATCATGCTTCAATATGAACAAAAGCATAACATACAAACAATCGTTTATTGAAGAAACGGCTTCTTGACGATTTTATTCAACTGCATGCTTAATAATACTTGTATTATTTTTAATAATAACTTCTGTTCAGGATTTATTCACACAAATCCGGAGAGTTTATTCAACCACAACATTGATTTAATCTACTTGGTGTTGTTTAAGGTATGTCGAGAAGCTTTTATTCGACTTATATGAGTTGTAACAGAGCTTATTCGATAACATTTTTGATTATTCAGCGTTTATTAGACATCACACACACTGCTTCCTTAAAACAGTGATGCTCTTGTATACGCTTGATTCTCATGTGAATTAACGTTTAATTAGACATGTTTCTACATTTATTAAACGATAATGCAACTGTGCGGACATTAACCCGAAAATAACAGACCAGAACACAGTGTGTAAGGAAGGGTGATTGTTTTCATTATTTCTGACGTAGCACGGCACCACATCACACACAGATATATTTTATATAATTTATTTCATACATATACATGTCGTTGCATGGGATTCAAACCATGTATCTTCCGATCACGAGCCGCCTGCCTTGCCATCTGAGCTATCCTAGATTTCATCATATGGGCAGCTCAGTAATCAATAAAAGCTTGCTTGAAAGTGAATACCTATCAGCACTCCCGATCGCAACTCTAGCTCTTTCGAGGTCCTGTGGTAATCGTTCCACATTCATCGTTGTTTTACAAGAGACCAATGTTACCTCTTCACCTCTTCAATATCAAGGAAAGGATGCTCGGTTATTTTTCAAACTAGATTCTTTGTCATGAGTCATGTGATCGATTACTATTTAAATGAATTAGATGTAGAACACAAATAAAAAAGGGTTGAGCTTGGGATTGAACTCATGATCTTCTACTTGGAAAGCGGAAACGGTAACCACTACTCTACTGATTTCGTCTTGTTGTTAGGGTGAACCAGTGTTGTGGAATAATAAATCTAATAGGGTAAATTATGGCTTCGGCACCCATTGACTGTTTTCGGCAACCGAAATTGAAACGTTTATTTCACTGTATTTTCCCATCAAAACTCTTCGCTGAATGTAATAAGCCGATTCCTTACCTTTTCAGCTTCAATCTGATTACATTTTTACGACTGTGAATTAATGTTATACCATATTTTTCTTTAAATTAAATATACATATGTACTACAAAATACGGCTGATTTAGAGTTGCCGATAATAGAACAGCTGGTTAACACGCAGTTCAAATGGAAAGGGTGCCGAAGAAAAAGAGACTGCCGACAATAGTTACTCTCACCTGAGAAGTTTGGAGCGTTGTAAAAACATGTTCAACCCGTTTTGATCAATTCTGTCGATTGGAATTGGTAGAACAGCAAGCAGCAGATAATTGCCAACAAACAAACTTGTCATGTATGTGTGTGACGCTGAGAAATCGCTAATAGAAGTTCGGACGCTGCTTAGATTGACGAGAATACGTAAATTCCCCTACGTCGTTTATAAAGCATTTACAAAGCATGCGATTAAAACATAGACGCATAGTGGTATAAGAGCTAATATGTTGACTTTATTGACCTTTATTCAGCAGTATTGTAAAGCAATGCAATGAAATCCAACAATAGAGCTAGAAACCATTTATTAAACGTCTAATAAAGCATGTTATTGCATCAATTGAAAACAGTCGATTTGAAGTATCCATGTATGTGAAAATTACACTTATTCAGTTTGTTATTAGATCAAACTTCTGGCGTTGAATTGGAAAGACAGTCAACGTTTATACAGCTTTTAATAATAAAATTAATCAGATCAGAGAAAACAGCGGAATAATGGTGCATCTATCAATTTCAATTAGGTTTTTTTCAGCACATAATTCGACAACTCGTTTGATTCAGCATTTTTCACTGTAATACAGCATTTATTCAATAAATATGCTTATTTGTGACTCTATACTGTTTGTTGGGAGCCCATCAGCATAAGTAAACAAACCGTTCTACAGCCCTTTCCTCACAGAGCGGAGACCACCCCTATCCCCTATATTTTGAGAAGATTGATTCAAAAAATCATGTAGGGTAAATTATGGCTTCGGCACCCATTGACTGTTTTCGGCAACCGAAATTGAAACGTTAATTTCGCAGTATTTTCCCATCAAAACTCTTCGCTGAATGTATTAAGCCGATTCCTTAACTTTTCAGCTTCAATCAGATTACATTTTTACGACTGTGCAATCCTGCTATGCCATATTTTTCTTTAAATTAAATATACACACTACAAAATACGGCTGATTTCGAGTTGCCGATAATAGAACAGCTGGTTAACACGCAGTTCAAATGGAAAGGGTGCCGAAGAAAAAGAGACTGCCGACAATAGTCACACTCACCTGAGAAGTTTGGAGCGTTGTAAAAACATGTTCAACCCGTTTTGATCAATTCTGTCGATTGGAATGGGTAGAACAGCAAGCAGCAGATAAATGTCAACAAACAAACCTGTCATGTATGTGTGTGACGCTGAGAAATCGCTAATAGAAGTTCGGACGCTGCTTAGACTGACGAGAATACGTAAATTCCCCTATTTTCACAAATTTCAGTACCCTAAAACTAAAAGAATTTCTTTGGAAAAGATTGAAATGATCAGTAACGATCGGCGAAAAATGATAAAAGTATTCAATTGAATGATTTTTCAAAATTTAATACAGAAACATGAATGTCAGACATATTTTATAAAACTTCGTATATCTCAGTTATATAAAGGTGTACAGCTGTTATGTCTGTTTCGATCTACAACTTTGCCGAAGACAGCAAACCTATAGCTTGCTAAATAACAAAGCTTGTAACGCTGCGCCATCTTTGCGACCGAAGTTTGAACTATTTTTATCCACCAAATTGTAGTCCTCTCTAAGCCTATAAGCCTTTAGCATTTTTTAATATGTTGGAAAATGAAAAATTTCCATCACAAAAATATCCTACCCACCACCACCAGCAGCACGGTTTTGCTTTATAGCTGTGCCTTTATCGACAAGGTGGCTCAAGATGATACACTTCTTACACCGGTGTCCTGGGCGTGCCCCCTAGCTCCACCTTTGCAGCGGAGGAAATTTTCCCAAAAACAAAACGAATGGGTTGCTTTCAGAGAAAAGCGCACCGAGAATGAGTTGGGGGTGGTAATTTAGGTTGTTTTTGTTTCACTCATGCTGAGAGTGGATTTCGATTTTCGGCCAGCTCCGCTAGCGCTGTATGCAGCAGCAGCAGCAGCAGCAGTAGCACACACTCTGTTGGAGTTCCATTAGAGAAAATGTCTGCAATCCCTTCGTCGGAACGATAACAGAATGAAGATCTCTCGTCATGTTTCTTCTTCATCTTCTTCTACTATTCCTTTCAGTTTTGTGATCCTTTTTCTCGTTATTAAAGCTAAATGTAATTTTTCATCTGCACGGGCGGCCACGAGCCTGAATTCCGACGAAATGAAGAAATATTTTCTGCAGCAGAGCCGAGTTCAAATTACTTCCAAATGATGTAGAAACTGGGATCCTTTTCCTCTCGGTTAAGCAATGCCGACTCACAATCTCGGAAAGCACATTGTGCATGATTTATTCGTCCTATCCGACTCGATTTGTATTCTCATCACGATAGACAATTTGATCGCTGCACAGGCAGAGTCCCGAGTAGAGGGAAATGGCCTAACCAGAACAAAAAAATATCAAATTTTACTATCAATATTTTATTATGTTATTGGTTAGTTGTACGCAATGGCAAGCTGATGAAAATAACTTATTCTGTTATCAAAGCATAATTTGTTATGATTTTGCAGAATAAGCTATTAATATGCCAAAATTTAAACAACATACCAAGAAGAGATATAATAAAGGGTGTATTCGATAAAATGGCAAACATATATTTACTCACCAAAATTAAACCGATTATCGGAATTTCTTGAAATTTTCAGGGAATGACAAACTACAAATGAATTATGATTTACACAATTTGGTTTATTCAATGTCGTCTCCCATCCCGAATGCCTGCACCTTTCTTTTCATTCCACCCACCAAATTTTCTACAACAGATTTTCCCAGTGTTTTTGTTGTTTTTACTCAAATTTTCTTCAACTCCAGCTCTGTTTTAATAGTTTTGGGATGTTTGCGAAGTTCCGTCTTTATTGTTGCCCAGCTAATTTGGTGGGTTCATATCTGTTGGCACAAAATTGAGTCCGTTGGCTCGATACCACTCCAACACGTTTCGAGCGTAGTAGCAGGATGCTAGATCAGACCAACACCGTTGATTGTTCCGGAAGTGATAAAGGGAGCGCTTTTTTCACCACATCCGCAAATCACCTACCAGATCAGGAACTTCTTTGCAAATTTCGATAATTTCTTCTTTCGAAGGAGGATGGAACATCAAACTTTGAGTTGATAACGAAATATTCTTACCCAGGAAAATAACGGAAGTCGGCCTTCACGTAAGTTTCGTTATCCATCACGATGCAACACGATTTGGTGCGGGTTTTCACAGTAATGTTTTACTTTTCATTGTGGTTTGGGGCTTTTTGCAGCTTGTAAACATGTAGCCCAGCACGCTTCATGGTTTTCTACACAAAACCGACTGATACCTTGGAATTTTTAGCGACATCTCGAATTGACATGTTTGAACATGTTGTACCACTTTCCTGGCTATTTTACTGTCCATTGGACCTCTTTAACGATCTTTCCCTTCCTTCCTTTGGGCATTGGTCCACAGTATGGAAAAAAGATTGACGGAAAACAAATCAAGGGAAAAAAATAGTCAAATTCGACGGCCGTGTGCCTCATGAAGGTACATAATATTTCTAAAATGTACTGATTAATTCTAAATATTGTTTGTTGAAAATATCTTTCCTTTCGATTCATTTTAATTTTTGGAATAAACATCATTGTTACTGTTACCCAGGCAATGATAAAAGGGAAATGGATTAGTATGTTTTAACACCCTGGCCTTCAGAACCTACTGGGCAAGCACTCTCTTCTGAACAGCAATAACACACTACGACACTCTCTAACACATTTCCACCAGCGATGATTACTAGAGACGCACAACGAATTATAGTCAATAACTTTGTTCTGAAAAAGTTTGGAAAGACAGCCAATTTGGTTGTCTCATCACATAAGAAGCAATGGTACGAATCAAGCTTAAAACACGATTTTCTCGGCTTGCTGAATTTCCCCATGGGACGGACATGCGAAGAGCGACAGTATAGTTCATATTACGCAATGACAGCAGCCATTTGGCCTGACATAACTGATAATATTGTTGTTAATTTTTTAAGCGGCTAGGTAACTGTAAAATTTCATTAATGAATTGAAAAATCAGTTCATCACAAACGTCTCGTGGAATGATATTTTTTCCCAAAACCTATGAAAAGAATCATATTTCAGTTAATCAGCAAAACATTGCATCACTTCCTACAGTGCATTTTAGCAATTCGTAACTTGTAGCAAATATCAAAATTTCAATCAACTCATACATGGTGAATGTAAGCATTCGTGTTAGCTATAAATGTTATGTACTTACTGGCTGTTTTGTATTTCCTAACATGAGAGGCATTTCTAAATACTAAAATAAAATAACTCAACTGTTGGGTAGTTCTGTTTTTTCGTGTACGGGTATACACCCTGGGGGTTATTCCAAGAGTCGAAGTGACTTTTATCACTAGTGAAGTGAGAAATGTCACGCCGCACAGTGGTTCAAACCTACCAAAAACGTGCGTTTTTTATTTTGGGTATGTAAACGTCATTTTGGAAGGGTAGTGTCTTCAGAGAAGTTGTTAGATACTTTGTAAGCTTTGTTTTGAAGAAAGTAAAGTTAGGATCTATCCACCTAGAAGGGCAATAGAAAATTCAAATTTTGTAAACATGCTCAAAAGTGGTTGGCATTTTGAGCAAAGTTGTAGATAATGCAAATACTAGCAACTTTGCTGAAAATGTCAATATCGTATACTCAATGTATGATGAGTTAACAGACGTTTTTATGAAAACTCCCTCAAAAATCATTTTTTTTTAGAAAAAAATGTTCAAAATTTTATTTTAGCAGTATGATTTGTTGTAGAAAAATGTAAATATCATCAAAACACGCATTTTACTTGAAGACATTAGGTTGTTATAATGAACATACCAAAAGTTATTCAATATTTTAACATAAAAATAGATCATTTTCTACGCAAAATATCTGGAGAACGGGCAAATACGGGCAAATACGGGCAAATACGGGCAAGCCAAACCATCTTCATTCAAAAAGTATGGCTTTGAACTACAAAATACAAGTGGTTTCATTAGGTTCTGATAGGTTCTACGCTTGGCATGTTAGAAATACATTTGCCATTCTACCAACAACATCCAACCTCTACAACACGTCATCTCTCATTCAAACAACACTGTATAGCTTTTTCGGCTTCACATCATGATCCTAGCAAGCCATGATAAAAACGTTTAGCTGGCGCATCAACACAACAACTACTTTCTAGATTTTCCTACTGGAGTAAAGAGATGCAGAGTCGTTGTCAACGCAAATGGTTTCACCAATACCAATATAAAGTCATAATATAAATTTCGTAGCCCACAATTAAAAACACGTCTAAAAATGACGTCCCTAAAGTTCGGCCAATAGTTATAAAGCGCAAATAGCGTTCAATCTTCTAAATTAGCAATTGTAGTGAAAATTGTAAAATTTATTTATTAGACTACCATGTTACAACAAGGTAAGACCTATCAAATTATGAAATAATCAGGTTTTTTGATGACCACCGCTGTTTGGATTTTCGTTAGTGCAATAGAACGGAATGATCATGGCGCATAAAAATCGAAAAATATGAAAATTTCACTAATCTTTTTCTTTAAAAAAGAGCAATAAATGTATTAAATTTTCCCAAAACTAGGCCATTGTTTTACGGATTACAATTTCACAGCAGATGTGGTATTATCTTTTCATTACTATTGGTATTATTGCTGAATAAATTAGATATTTGCTTAATAGGCAAATGCCTCTCAAAAATATGAATATTTACTTCCGCTACCGCTTACCGTTTCAACTTCCCCGCGCGTTTCAACTTGCCCCGGTGTACCTTGCTCCATTTGATATTTTAACCGTTGAAACGACCAAAACCAGAGCAACCTTAGTAATAAAATACATGAACATCACAATGTCAAATTTAGTTTTCGATTTGATCTCAACCACTGCTCGGGTATCCTGCATGTTTCTTTTCTTTTTTTTTATTCCATATCACCAATCTTCTCGCCCCGTTTGAAGATTAATGTTTCATGTTTGCTTAATCAAATATTCTAAATACATTGCTACGTGCAGCAGAAGACTTTGGACCTCCTTTAGCTCATCCAATAGAAACGCAGCTTTATAGCGAGACCAGGCTGGATGCGGTGGGTTGGATTCCCTATTAGGTCTAGGAATTTTTCGGGTTGGGAAATGTCTCAACTTCCCTGAACATAGAGAATCATTGAACTTGCCACACATGATACGAATGCAAAAATGGAAACGTTCCGAATGGGTCGTAAAACCCAAAGAAGAGCCAATGCCGAAGAGTTTTTCAGCACATAACATATGTGGAACTTCATGCAAATCAACTGATTAAAAGTTGACCCCTTTTTTGTATTGCCACGGTGGAATAACTGATGTACTTGGCTTTCGATCTGTCAAAATTAAATTTTCATGATATCGAGACTGAGCGTTCACAAGTACCAATTGTCGTGACCTTTCCGCAACATTTCACTCAGCCACGAAAAGTCTTCCGGTAAAACACTTCTGGGCGTATTCTTCCGTCAATGTCTCTTGAATCTCTCGTATGTCATCTCGGGTTTTTTAAGCTCTGCCAACAATAATGAACTGCGTGCACGTTCTTCCATTAGTTCCTTCTCCAAACCTTTCTTCTTTCTCCCCTTTGCTGGAATGTCGATTCCGGAAGTAGCTTGATTTTCTTGCATGTCTTATACACTACAGGGGTCTGCTCTAGGTCTTATTTTTTTTTCAAAAAACAAATGTTCCATTACCTTTGTAGGGGGATTAATCAATAAACTAAACTAATATCGAAGACAACAAATCAAGAAGACTGGAAACTTTGCCAGAATCCAAGCGACACATACAATGGCGCTGCGCTTGAGTGAAGGTGGAAGCAACGCATAGAAAAATGAGCAAATACACAAACCCTTCTTCTGAGGATGTAATCTTTGCTATCAAATTCGTTCGAAGCATTTACCTTTGAGCGGCAGATGACGCGAGTGTACCTGTCTCATAGCGTTCGTATGAGAAAATGGAAGAGTAGATTTTCATACCAATAAACATTCCTGAAGTTATCAAAACTTCAACAATAAACCATTTCAGCGAAAATAATGAAACGCATGTTTTGAAAAACCCTGGCACTACTGTACGGTACTGTGGCTCACTGTTCAATTCTCGGTACCGGAATGAAGGTGGTGAAATACGATTTAAATGGGAGCTTCTTTGCATCTCGCTGGTGTAAGGAAAGGCACTAGGTGTGCGGCTTATGACTGATAATTTGTTTCGTACGCTACACAAAGGAGTAAGTAAAGGAGGTAAACAATCATGGTTTTATAATGCAAAAAGGAGGAGATAGCAAGTTGAAGGCTACTTAATATTTTACGTGGGTGGTGTACTTAAGGGAGGGATCCGAGCTCTGCTGATGTTTCTTAAGTTGATTTGAACCCCCGGAAATTTCCTATATTTTTCGGCTGCTCTTCTATGTGCCTTGAAGGTTTATGAGCTGGTATGAAGTTTCTTATGGTTCCCAACCTTCCTAATGCATGAGGAAAAAGTTACACATTGTGCATTAGCGAGTCAAAAAAGGCTCAAACTGCAACTCGACCCCACAAATCCATTTTTGAATTGAATCTCGATCTAATGACAAGACGAAGGTTCCTAGAATGGCGCCCTTCTCAGGATTTCACCAAGTTGGCCATTTAGGCTACCTGGATCCGGTTGCGATTGTAAAATTTTACTCAGTATTGTGAAAAATTAGAAGTAGTAAATACATGCAATGGTTGTTTGAGAAGAAGATTTCATTCTTCAAATGTCTGTAAATTACCTACCTAATTAAGTTTTTAATATTTTTCAAACCCTGTGTAAACACCTTCCCTATACGACTCTAGTTTATTCATCTCCTCTGGCATGGACATATGGTGCCATTGTTGTAAATGTAATTTGTTGGTAAGTTGTGCCCAGAAAATATACCTGTTTGGGCAAATTGAAAGTAAAATCAAGTTGTTTCTGAGATATTAGATTTTTCTGATCATATTTGAATAGTATTCAAAACATTCATTACATGTGTACATATCCAAGTAAACAATGTCTTTACATGTTCATGTTTCGTAAACATAGACTAATTCTGGCAAAGCGACCCCATCATCTGAGGGAAAATTTGCTCTATCTAGATGGTACAGTAAGTTTGAATACACGCTTACTTCAGGTTACTCACCGGTTGAGTCGATCGTACTCAATTTAGTCTGATGTAGGTTGTCAATATCTGAGTAAACGAGGAATGTCAAACTGAGTAAAAGCCACTCAGTCAGCCAATTCCGGGACTTGCCAGCCGTGTCGGAGCAAACGCTCTAAGAAACGGCGAAATTATTGAATAACACTGGCCAAAATGTATTAAGGTTAATAGGAATTGCATGTGGAGACGGTTCTCAGTCGTCGTCAGCTCCAGTTAATGAATCTGGAGCAGGTAATTTCCATTTTTTTTTATCAAAACAAATAAAAAAAACAAATTTCCCGGCTGAAAATATCACAGAGTGGATTTGATGCACTCTGCGCGAGAACATCGTTTACTGAAAAGTAAGTAAAAGTGCGCCCACCCATTGAGTAGCCATACTTCCCACTGAAATGAGCATGTTTGGCTCAATTTAGAGTTGTTGCGAGTTACCGCGTAAGCGTGTTGTAATTAATCATGTTTTGTTGTTTTTGACATCATTGTAAGGGAATGGTAGGAAACCATTTGGAAATGCATGAAAATTTTCAGGTTTTATTAATTATCGTCTTTATGAGCAGTTTTAGATGCACAAAAATTGCACGAGTGCATTACTATGGTGATAAGGTAAACACTCGTTTATTTGTTTCCTTCTGCGAAATGCAAAAATTCCATACTCCATACTGCAAAAATGATTTTCGTACCACTGAAGGGGCGACATCTCTCGGATCTTCAGTATAGCTACTACTCAAATCATATAATTAATTCGTTGTAATTTCAATCGACGTTTAAATGCATTGCTTTACTTTGGCTTGTATGCCTTTTTCACATGTTGCACGACAACTCACCTAGTGAACTCAAATCTGTTTACACAACCACTGAGAATAACTCCAACTGAGAGTCACCTCTACTCAGTTCTATGCGAAATGTCTAAAAACTGCAGGTACTCAGCGCTGAGTTCCTGCAGTTTTTAGAAATTTCTCCAAACCTCTGAGTAGAAGTAGCTCTCACTTTGAGTTAACCTTTTTAGCCGTGTAAATTTATTACCCAAATTTGGGTTAACGAGTCTTAGCGTGTTGACAGTTTACTTCCTGCAGGGTGGCCAGATTATTTTTTTCATTATGGTAGCTTCTCAAAACTTTTATCGGTAGTTATCGGTAGGCCGTCTTAAGAAGGCTTCCCGAAACTTAATACCTTTATGAGCGGGGGAAGGATGAAAACAAATCACCTGCAATTTTGGACTTTCGAACCGAGCCATCAGTCCTTAAACCTTACACATTGGATAGTCTTATCTAGAGTCGGTGTATAAAAAGTCACGCCAAGAGTGAAGCCAAGTCTACCTATTGAACTGTCAAAACCGGCTACCTATTGTGCAAAGTAAACAAACATTATGATACTATGAAAGGTTCAGGAAAGTTATTGCAATAAAATATGAAAATTTCGAAGAAATGATCATAAATACGAAGTGAGCATTAAATTGTCATGGGATACGTTTGGAAATCAAATATTTATTTATTTATTTATTTTGTTTTTCTTCATCGGGCTTAACGTGTCTAAAGGCTGATGGGGAAAAGCCTAGAAAAGGCGTAAAAACCCAATATCTTTTCGAAATAAATGAATCACAATAATACAATACAATTACAACGAACATTAATCAAGTCTATAGCATAAAAAAAAGTTATCCTCCTATGGCATAGAGTTGTCCGTGAACCAGGTAGAAGTCCTCGTCATGCAGTTGAACCGGAAACAAAAAATAAACAGGTAGCACAATCTTTCACGAGTACATTGAATGGACAGCTACTCACCTTCTCAGGAGTCTGCGTTGAATACGGTGACGAAAGGTTTCCACTGCACAGTTAAAGTCGAAAAACTCGTAAAACTCGTTGAAACGCCCAGACATGAACCGTATTGGGTCATGCAAGCTGTATTTCGCAGCACGAGGTCCAAGATGCAGGAAACTCCTCGACCGAAGAACTCGTTCGGGTGCGTAGATTTCGAATTCAGCTAAGATTCCTGGAGAGTCGAAATCACCAATAAGTATTTTCGCTGCGAACACGGCGTGACAAATCGTCCGCCTATGTTCTAGTGTTTCAAGACCCAGGAGTTGACAACGATCTTCGTACGGCGGAAGGTTCGCAGGGTCATTCCATGGAAGGTGACGAAAGGCATACCGAACAAATTTCCTTTGAACAGATTCAATCCTCGCTATCCAAACTGCTTGATACGGACACCATACTACCCAGCTGAATTCCAAGATCGATCGCACTAGAGAGCAGTATAGAGCTTTTAGACAGGCAGGATCGCGAAACTCGTCAGCGATCTTGAAAATGAACCCGAGTAAGCTTTCGCAACGATGCCCGAGTAATGAAGCTTGAAGGTTAAGGCGCAGTCCAGCGTGATTCCTAGGTCACGAACATTGTCCACACGTTGCAGAAGTTGGTGATTTATCGTATAGTTGAATGCCACTGGTTTCAGCTTGCGATGAAATGAGATAATAGGGGAAATGACGGCTTCGGCATGACAGACTATTTTCGGCAACCCAAATTGAAACGGTAATTTCACTGGAATTTCTTAAGAAAACACTACGCTGAATGCATTAAAACTATTCATTCGGCTTTCAGCTTCAATTTGATTACATGTTTACGACAGAGAAAAAGCAATCTTGCAGGGTTTTCTTGAAATGAAACACACGCACTACAAAATGCTGCTGATTTCGAGTTGCCGATGAAAACACAGCTGTTTAACACGCAACTCAAACAGAAAGGTTGCCGAATAAAAATTACAACATTGTAAAAGCGTTTCAAATCAGTTTTTGATAATTCTTTCGACTGAAATAGTTAGAGAACCTGGCAGCAAAAGATTGTAAATAAACCAATACTGCATATGTGTGCGTTCCTTAGAGGAAATGGCTATAGAAAGACGGTCGCTGCTTAGGTTGCCGAGAATACGAAAATTCCCCTATTACATTTTTGTACATTCAACGTGAGATAGTTTCGTGAGCACCACTCTTCGAAAGTATCGATTAGGTGCTAAAGCCGTAAGCAATCGGCGAAACTACGAACAATCACATAGATCTTCACATCATCCGCGTAGATCGTTCGGCAAACAGTTGGGAGGATCAGTTCGGCCTCATTCACAAAAATCGAGAATATCAATGGTCCCAAGTTGCTACCTTGAGGAACACCGGAGCTGTTTGTAAAATAGTCCGATTACTCTGATCTGATTCTAACACAAAGTTCCCGATTGGTCAGATAGGACTTGAACCAACGAGTTAAACCCGAGGATACACCGAGTTTTTCAAGTTTAGCTAGCAGTATGGAGTGGTCAACCCGGTTGAATGCAGCATTGAGATCTGTATATACAACGTCCACCTGCGCTCCAGCTTCCATACTCCGAAGACATAAAGAAATGAACGGAGCTAGATTTGTTGAAACTGATCTCTTGGGATAAAAACCGTGTTGGTCAGGAGAAATGTAATTTCTGCAGCTAGAGAATAATGCGTCGTTGATGATGATTTCGAAAACTTTACAGCAGGCAATGTGTAATTTTCGACGTTTCTCTTGTCTCCTTTCTTGTAGATCGGGAACATGAATGACGATTTCCAACGCGTAGGGAGCTCCCCCTGCTGTAATGAAATATTGAACAGCTTCGAAAGCGGTGTTGTAAGCTCTGAACAGCATCGCTTCAGGATGCTTGAGTAATGATCAGTAATGAGAATTTCTACTATTTTTTGTTAAGATAATTTGACAAAATCTTTGATATAATCACGACTGCTCAGGGATCCAAAAAAGGGAGCATCTCCGCTCATAAACTCCAGATCGCGTCTAGCCAAAATATCCCGAGCTGGAACATTAGGTTGTCTACCTCGAGCCCGAAGGGAATCGTACAGCTCAGATCTGACTCCACGATGCTCAGCACAAGACCAAATAATGTGATCGTCGTCGATCTTAAAGATAAAGCACTTGGAAGCTCTCGGATTTTAATGAGAAAATACGAGGAGTGCTTTACCGGCCTCATGGAACGAACAGCCGCGACAGAGCTGAGACTATCCGTAAAAATAAAAAGGGATCTGGTGCAAGTGAGGCGATAGTTTCTAGCGTGTAATGTATTGCCGCCAGTTCAGCAACATATGCGGAACAAGGAGCTTGAAGCATTCGGGAGGCGCTATGAAATTCGTTATAAATACCAAATCCAGCGGACGCCTCTATTACTGATCCATCTGTGAAGAACGAACTTGCGGAATCAGCTTGGCCAAACTTTGCAGTGTATAATGACGGAACAATCATGGAACGATGATGTTCTGGGATTCCACGAATCTCTTGCGTCATAGATAAATCGAAACTGACTGAATTTCCGAAGTCGGAGAAGCATACACGATGAGGATTATGCTTTGAAAGGCTGACATCCTGTGTTATGTACCCGTAGTACAATGACATACAACGAGTTTGAGGGTTTAGCTCAAGAAGCTTCTCAAAGTTTTCGATTACCAGTGGGTTCATAACTTCACAACGGGTGAGGAGCCTGTGGGACAATTCCGAAAACCGATCAGAGAGTGGCCCGCCAACATTTCAAGACTCATCGTATGAGTCGAGTGCATGCATCCTAACACGATACGAATACAACGATACTGGATCCGTTTCAGTTTGATGATGTGTGTCTTTTCAGAAACATATTGGAATTCGGGAAGTAGTCCATATTGTTAATTTATAATATTTGACTAAATGCTCCGCAAATCGTCATTGAAAAACCCCTGTACGTAGGAACAACCAACAATTTAATTCCAAATTTAAACAAAATATTGCCAATAATTTTTCACAACAACAATCTGAGTCTACTGTTGTATCACAATGCGAAAACGGGACATTTCATCCTACGCACCGTTGCATTTGCATCATTATTGAAGTACATGTAATCACCACCCAACACGGCCTGGCCTGTGACTACGCCTCGCTGTCAATCGCAGCCCCCAGCAGCTGTGGTAGTGGTGGTGACAAGCTTTCCATCCGCACTCAGATCCTTGTGGCCTTATTTGGATTATCTTTTGAACACACTCATTTGCTTTACATTTACCCTCTATTGTTATACCACTGAATGTCGCCGTATGCTTTGTCAACATTTCATCATTTTTGCTTTGTTATCCCGGATGCAAATGGCCTTTTCCATACACGATGCATGTAGGTTGATTTGTGTATTCTGATATAATGAAAATGCCAGTATTCTGTTGTCTTTTCACCGTGAAGCAAAATAATGCACAATCACAAACAAAGCCTGCACCCACAAATGCACAGTGGGCCAGGAATTAAATCTGGTAGGAAAAAAATTATAACGCTTTGGGATTGCATCCAACTGAGTTGACGTCTTGAATAAAGTTTCTTGGATTAATTAAGACTACAATTTGGTGAAAAAAATAGTTCAATTTTTGGCCGCCAAGATGGCGCAGCGATACAAACTTTTTTTATTTCGCCAGATAGAGGTTTGCTGTCTTGGGCCAAATTTTATGAAAAATTGCTGAAGATATTAAAGATGTACTTTAGAATAATGCAAAAATTGAAATTTTCGCTCCACAGTGCTCGAACGGTTTCAAATCAGGTCCTAATTAGCCTCTCAAAATTTAAACTCATTTGGTAAGAAACTGGCTTGGCACAAACTATTCGAAGTTTATATGGAAATTCCTGTGGGAAAACCAAACTTTTTGATCTTTGTCTTCTACCCATATTGCTTTTTCGAAAAGTTCTATAACTATTCTTATGGGAATTTTTCTAAGCTACAACTTTGCCAAATATCGTTTTTCAGCCAAATGTCAAATTAAATAGTTATTAATTGTTTAAGAGATTGATAATCTTATGGCATGATCAAGCAGCTGTTCTGTTAGCAACACTGTATTCTGCAGTGTGACATAGTAGCCATGATATTTGTGCTCTATTCTTCGCACCAGAAACACCAATGTTGCCTGCTGAACAGTTGAATGAGCATAATTATAAGACATCAGTGACCTGAATCATTAATAACTTTTGTTCCTTACATTTGATTGAAAAGTAGGCTTCAACAAAGTTGTAGCTGGGAAAATTTTCTACAATCACTGTTATCATTTTAGAAAGCATAGTGATGTGGTAAATTGTTAGATACATATGAACAAAAACATAAGTTTTCCCATAGTAATTCCCATATAAACTTGAAATGGTTTGTGCGAAGTAAGTTTCTTACTAAAGTAGTTCAAATTTTGGGAGGCTAAGCAGGAACCAATTTGGAACCGTTTAAGCACTGTGGAGCGAAAATTTCAAATTTTGCATCAGTCTAATGTACTTGTTAAAACACCTGAGATATACGAAGTTTTATAAAATTTTCCAGAAAATCACGTTTTTAGAATTCTATTTTCAAAAGAATAGTTTTATCATTTTCCTCGATTGGTACTGGTCAATCCAGTCTTTTTTTAGATCGTGCTATTATTTTTAGAGCACTGAAAAATAAACATCACACAAAAATTGAAAAATATCATGATTTTCTGAATGAATTAAAAAAAAAATGCGCAAGTCAACGCAAAATGTCATCAATTATTCAAAATTTACATAAAACAGACTGTAATTCCCCAAAATATCACAGAGGTATGTATATTACGATATATTTGAGATATCTGGATTTGGATCAAACAATACATTTTATTTAAGATAATAATATATAATTTAAGATCCGACCAATATCGATGGACAGGCTTGATGGTTTGTCCGAAACAGTTTTAGACATATTGATTCCCCGGAATCCAAAATCGAACAACTTTTCTAAGCCACCCCCCATCAGTTGTCAGTCACTTCCAGTATCATCACTCGAATGAGTAATATTGAAAGCAAGCCTCGATAAGATTTCCTTCTGTGAAAACTTTTAAGCCCCATCGAGATAGCTTTCAACAGCTCTAGACGGATGCAGAGAAACTTTTTCCTCCTGTTCCGGGATGTCGCATCATCAGTCCGGAAAGGACTTTTCCCATTAAGATTGGCATCCATTCTCGGCGGTTCGTTGGACGACGCCGACTTGTTTGTTTGATAGCACTTGTGGGATTGCGACCGAAGTTAAAAGGAAAGCAAGTACTCACCGGATGATTGTTCGAAGCTGCCGGCTCTCACTCGATCCGCTTTCAAGATTCGGTCTTGCTGAAATGGGGGTAGCATCTGTTTCCCAACTGCAGCGAACGGGGAAAAGGGACGCCGCAGGCAAAAAGCGTTTTGTAATAAAAATTCGCACAAAAAGACCGAACGGGGGCTTCTTCATTGTTAACTGGATGCCAAAATATGTGATGAATTGTGGGAGTGTGACTCGCTTTGCATGATGCTTTTCACTCAACCAAAGGACCGTGCTCCCGCGCGCTGTGCTTACGACAATAGGATATGGCTACTTCGTTTGGCTCGGTTGCGGAATCTGGGAAGTCGGGTTGAAGAACAATTCGGACATGAGCGTGCATGCGCGGAGAGGGGCGGGATATCCAGCAGTATGAGAGAGTCAACGTGCTCTAGTTGACTCTCTCATACAGCCCGCAATTCTCACTACTCTCCGCGTGTGCACGCTCCTCTATTACACGCTCAGATCTGAATACACCTTAAAGCAGCTACATCTAGAGAGGGTTGCTTTTGGGGAGGGATTTTTTTATTCACGTACACTGGAGTCGCTTTTTACGCGGGTGATACGTCCCGCGTAAAAAAAAACCGCGTAAAAAAAAACCGCGTAAATTCCGGAATCCGCGTAAAAAAAAACCGCGTAAATTCCGAAATCCGCGTAAAAAAAAACCGAGTAAAAAAAAACCGTGTAAGAAAAAAACGCGTAAAAAGCGATATACCGCGTAAATTCTGAAATCCGCGTAACAAAAAACCAAAATCCGCGTAAAAAAAAACCGCGTAAATTCCGGAATCCGCGTAAAAAAAAACCGCGTAAATTCCGAAATCCGCGTAAAAAAAACCGCGTAAAAAAAAACCGTGTAAAAAAAAACCGTGTAAAAAGCGACTCCAGTGTAGTTGAAAAAAGGGACAGTATCAGTGTCCTTCCTTTTTACAGTGCCTTCGTTACGACCGCGAGGCTTTTTGAAATTCTCTCCGAACAACAATAGAGATCACTGAAATGAAGGTGAACTCAGCCTACGATTTGCAGTACTAATCACATTTATCATGGATTGATTTGACAAATCAATATTTGCCGCAGGAATTTCGCAGAAGGCACTCTGATGTGGTTACAAAGCGTATGATAATGGCGGTGGTGAATGCGAGTCCCATTCCGTTCGTGAATTAATTTTGTGAGCTTTGCTTTGAAGCAGAAATTTCTCGAATTTCCTGGCCACGCAAAAAAAAATTAAATGTCGTATGAAATGTAACAAGAGGTATTGAGAATATTGTCGATTTTTTTTTCTAAGCCTACCATTACTACTACCATTGCCAGTGACAAACTGATCAGAATGTACGAGGTTAGGGGTCATCCATAAAGTACGTCACGCATTTAAAGGGGAGAGGAAGTTCAAAAAAATGTGACAATTGTGACATTTGGGGAGGGGTGCTAAGCACAATCATGACATAACATTTCCCTAAGTTATAAAAAATATATAACGGAAATTTGGATTTCTCTAACGAAACCGGATAAAACAATATTGCTCACTCAGGAACACAAACATTTTTCATCATATTTTAAATCACAACTTGAAATTTTACTAGGGCAAATGATGGCTTCGGCATCCGGCAACCAATATTTAAAAGTTAATTTCGCAGTATCCCGAGCAGCAGAAAATAACTTAATAATACCAAACTCAGGTATGAAAACAGCATAGCTCGCAACCTAAGTATGGTATTGATGAGCCTGGTAAAAAACCGAAAATAATATCCCAAAAATATTCTACAAATAACGAATTAATGCATAATTTAGTTCTTATAATAACTGACGGATAACAAGCGCTTTTTCAGATGCCAGAATACCATAATTTGTTATTTAAACGGTCTTCTAATACCATTTCAATATATCTTTTAGGTGTTATTGTCTAAAAACTGAAAGTTCATGTTTTGTTATTTTAGTATTTATAAGCTTTTTTTAAATATTTCGATACCTGAATAAGATTAGAATAAGGTTAATACCACAAGCAAAACAAAATAAGATATCATACCACATTAAGATATTCATATGTTATCGGTTAGTTAAAGGGTGATACGGTCAAAATTTGGTCAAGGGAAAACGCGTGTAAATCGGTGAAATCGTTTATTTAAAAAATCAAATTAAATTTCTTTTTCCAGTTCAATTAGTATAAAATTCAGGAAAAATATTCAGTTAGGCTTCCGCTTTTCCAAATCCGAATTGCCGGGCCTTACGCTTGATCCCTGCCATCAGATTTTGTACAGCCACCTTGTCCACCTTCTTCGCCGCAGAAAGCCAGTTTGCCTTGAACTGCTGCTCGCCCTTAGCAGTTTTTTTGGTCTTCTTTAGGTTCCACTTGACAATAGCCCAGTATTTCTCAATTGGGCGGAGCTCTGGCGTGTTGGGAGGGTTCTTGTCCTTGGGAACCACCTGCACGTTGTTGGCGGCGTACCACTCCATGGCCTTTTTACCGTAATGGCAAGATGCCAAATCCGGCCAAAACAGTACGGAACAACCGTGTTTCTTCAGGAAAGGCAGCAGACGTTTATTCAAACACTCTTTCACGTAAATTTCTTGGTTGACAGTCCCGGAAGCTATGAAAATGCTGCTTTTCAAGCCACAGGTACAGATGGCTTGCCAAACCAGATATTTCTTTGCGAACTTTGACAGTTTCATGTGCTTGAAAACATCTGCTACCTTTCCCCTTCCTTTTGCCGTATAAAACTCCTGTCCCGGAAGCTGCTTGTAGTCGGCTTTGACGTAGGTTTCGTCGTCCATTACCACGCAGTCAAACTTCGTCAGCATCGTCGTGTACAGCCTCCGGGATCGCGCTTTGGCCGTCGTATTTTGTTTATCATCGCGATTTGGAGTCACTACCTTCTTGTAAGTCGATAGTCCGGCTCGTTTTTTGGCTCGATGCACGGTTTTAGACGATACACCCAGCATATTTGCGGCATCTCGGAGAGAGAGGTTAGGGTTTCGCTTGAAACTACCGGCAACTCTCTTTGTCGTCTCAGCGGCTTCCGGTTTTCGATTTCCCCCCGATCCAGACTTCCTGGCTGTCGACAAACGTTCCCCAAACACTTTAATTACATTTGTAACGGTTGATTTGGCAACTTTTAGCGATTTTGCCAACTTTGCGTGCGAGTAGCTCGGATTTTCGCGATGCGCGAGCAAAATTTTGATACGCTGCTCTTCTTGCTTGGACGGCATTTTGACAACTGAAGAGTGAATTCCAAAATCAAAATAGGAGCAACATTCTACACACACACACCTTCAAAATGAGGGGTGTTCAGGTTTTTTAAATGCAATATTGAAAGAAATACGTCAAGTTGATATTGACCAAATTTTGACCGTATCACCCTTTATTGGTTCTCGCTCGGGATGTTATCACCAAAACACTTCACTACACATATTTAAACGATGCATTACCCGTGCAGAGAATGAAAAGAAAATGAAACCTAAATTTGATATTTTGATATAAGCGTTCGTGATAACATAGTTTACCTACCGTGTGGTCGAGTTAACAGTAATCATAACAAAAATTAGATCTAAATGGTGTATGGAAGATAAAAAGTTAAAAAATCATGTTTTCTTGATAACAAATCTATGTATGCGTTTTGATATAAGTAATTTCGTTGATAGTAAACAAAATAAGTAATCAATATCTAATCTAATCTAATCTAACACCAACACAGTTGAGTGTTCACTCGGCTGTCGACAAAAGCAGGCCACTCTCGATGTGTGCTGCGCGATCGTCTGTTTTCTCGGCAGCAACCATTGTGTGGTCCTCCTCATTGTTCTTCATCAGCAGTTCTTTCGGTCGATGTGACGTCGACTTTGGAAAGCAACCGTTTCGTGATGACTGTGCGAGTGTTGACCACGTTTTGCGTCCGTTGCTGCAATGGAAGCGCTCTGACCATCGTTGGCGTAACTGTCATACAATGAAACCACTGGAAACGGCTCCAATTCTGATGGAGGAGGCTTTTTGGATAGCGGAAGATAAAGTGTTTATTGTGTTGTACCTTTTGACTATAGTTTTAAGATGTATTGTATAGTGACCAAGAATCCTCGGCTCTGTAAAGTTAATTCGGTTGAGCCTTATCAAATAAATTAATAAACAAACAAACACCAACACAACCAGTTCTTGAAAGCATCCTGGAAAATGATGGATATAGCTCCATAATTTTTCTTGTCTATTTGATATATGTTTCACATCGAAGATGTGTCACACATATCAAAACGGCCAGGCCTACTGTGCAGCATTTAAGGGTCAAGATGATTCAGAAAACATCGGGCTTGTTTAAAACGAAGATTTTAACACGATGCTTCAGAATCCAATGAATGGAAGAAACGTGGACATCTCGTACCGTACGTTCCGATTTTGGTAATTATATGATTGGTTGATCGTTGGAAGCATCAAAGCTAGAAAGGTTAAGTGATGCTCCATTTTCCTCTGACGGTTGGAACATGAGCACTAACTCTTGTCCTAGCCTTTTTATAGCTAATGGCTATAGCGCCATTACTCGCTTTCTGAAAAGAGAAGAGGGAAAGGAATAGGAGAAGGGCAAAGGGAAAAGGATTATGTAAACTCTATGAACGTAAGCAATATTTTTTATTTGAAATATACAATATAGAAATGCATAACGGCGGTGGCCACTACCCGAGTCTTGTCCCTATTATCAAGTTATAAAAAGTAACAAGGGCCAAAAAGTGATCCTTTGATTACTGGAAAATCCTGATTCCGTAGTTTGAAGTTGTCACAACTAGGGTTCGGTGGTAGATCTTATACCAGTAACGCACCACAAAAAGGTGATCCCCCAACGTTACTGGTTTGAAAAGATAAAAATTTACAAAATGGAACGAACTTACCAAGTTTAGCAAATTGAACCAAAAGGTAGCTTGACATGTGTTGATGTAAAAGTTCAAATTGTAGACGAAGCTTGACGAAGATGGACTAGTCCGGTTTATGTATTTGAGCGAAATGTCTTCCCTCGATTTGAGAGAAAAAAAATGTTCGGATGTATGTAGTCGATTTTTGATGCACACTTAGATATTACTAATTTTACACGTGACGGAATCCATCTTGGACATAAAAAATTAGACGTAAACAAGCATGTCATGTAATACTACGTACCCCGAGACTGAAGACTTCGTTGCTCGACGAAAAGATCGTTAGATTGAGCTATATTTCGCGTCTGTTATGACTCAAATTTATGGCAAAATTGAGGCTCGTATATGTTGCTCTCAGAACACCTAAATTAACATTCATTTGTCTAAGTGTATGTGCATTGGCAAGCCTTTTCATGCACACTTAGAAAATTGATGTAAATTTAGATGCTCTGAGACTGACATATACAAGCGTCAAATTTGACATAAAATTGAGTCATAACAGACGCGAAATTCAATTCAATCAAACGTAGTTTTCGTCGAGTATCGAACTTTTCAGTCTCGGAGTCCTTAATTTTACATGACATTTGTGTTACCTTCTCATACTTTATGTCAAAGATTGATTCCGTCACGTGTAAAATTAGTTATTTCTAAGTGTGTGGCCAATTGTCAGATTCAGCGCTGCGACTCAACGCTGAGACGAATGATGGAACTAATGATGGGACGAATGATGGGATGAATGATGGGACGCCTCATGGAGGTTCTACTTGTCTTCGGAACAGCTTCTTAGCGGGAAATAACAGGGAGGTAGAACTAGATACAATGAGATGCAGCTCTCGCAGGACTTCTTTTGTCTTAATGAACTTGCTGACAATCTAGAAATAGTCTCCTGGGCCTGGTTGTGACCAGATCAGCAACCGATTATTGATAAAAAAAAAACATCCACAAAAAAACGTCACGTTCGATCACATTCACTGTCTACTCCTTCTCAAACCGTAGGCACAACCCACAATCATGGATTCACGGAAACAAAGTAAAAACTGACAAAAAACGATAAAAAAGATCGATCTCACCAAGTCTACAACAAGCCGCTGTGCCACTTTTCAGCATAGCAATCCCAATTGTAGATGGTCCACTTCTTGACAGGAACCAAAATATACCATTTCCGGTTCATCTGTCTGAAATTCCCCGAGTAAAGCTCTCCTTTGATAGGTTCAGCGATCCGCCACACAATATCATAATATCGGGAAGTCATGAGTTCGTTTGAGGTTCCACCTTGGTTTCAAAGCCACTTGTAAAAATACACGCTGTCCGGGGCTCAGCAGCAGCCATTGCAATACAATCCTTAAGAAGACGAACCACTAAAGAAATGTGGAACCAGCCAATTTGAGTATCACTGCTCAGACTTCATGGTTCAGATTTACACTGTACAAACTTCAGATCTCTATTTGCTTGACTTATAGTTGTAGAGCCAAAGTCTAGAATATCCTCAACAAAAAAATTACTCGAGCAGCACAAATAAACGTGACGTTCGTTCACAAGCACAGCATGCTATTCTAAACAAAATAAGTAATCAATATGTTATTAAATCTATAGTAGGAAAAAAAACTAAATTAGTTATTATTTTGATATCATGATGTAAAATTTAGAAATCTGAATTTTTTGAAATCTATTGGTTGATATAAAGATTCAAATTCAAAGAATGGTATCAATAAGTTTTCATTTATTAAAAAAAAACAAAGCTTATTTCAATCAGTTCTATCGATATCTATCTTATGTCAGTTAGTAAATTAAATTCGGAGGTAGATTAATATCAACAAATGTTTTTTTTTTCCTTGATGCTGAGCACCAATGCTACCGACGCCAGGAAGGCAGCTCCCACACCTGGACCCTACCTATCGACCCATCAACTCATGAACCGGGGACCCAACGGCTTTACTTCCCTTCCGAAGAAAGGCGTGATCAGAGATATTATGCCTCAGAACATCCCGACGGCACTGACTGGGATTGAACCCAGGCCTGCTGGGGTGAGAGGCAATCACGCTTACCACTACACCACCGGCGCCACTAATCAATAAATGTTGTAAAATATAACTGTAAAAATCACAATTCAAGCTGAACATTGCATTAGGTCCTAAGTAACAATGACAGATTCTCTTCGTCGACTTTCTCTTTGTATCTCCACGGCCATGTAAAGACATTCTCAGATATTTTCAGCAAACAGATCGATAAAAGAAGGTTTTATCTAGCATCTAATATGACAAACACAACAAGAAACGGTTATATGCTCACGTTATTAACAAAAGAGAAAGTTGACGAAGAGAATCGAAATTAAACAAATAGTGCATCAAAATATGTTATCAATATGATTTCAAAAACATAATTTGATATCATTTTGATATTTTTATCATTTTTCTGACTTTGCTCTGGTAGTATTTCAGTTTCAATCTGATTAAATTTGTACGGCTTAGCAATCCAGTTATGTCTGGTTTCGAGTTGCCAATAATAGAACAGCTGGTTAACACGCAGTTCAAAGAGGCTGCCGACAATAGTCACACTCACCTGAGATGTTTTGAGCGTTAAAGTCAAAGTTCATCACGCCTGCCGGACCGTCACTCCAGAGCTATATGTTTCTTGGATAGCCCATCGTCCTGGAATGCATTGGGTATGTTCTTCTTCAAAGTGCACTGCCTTCGTTGTACAAAATACAAGTAGGTCTTCGAAAATGGCTTCCAACGTCGTTGGTCAGATCCTAAAGTAGCAGTAAAATTACGTTTATTTCTGTTGATTATAATTGTACATTGATTTAACATTAGAATTGATTAGCCTACCTGGCTCTTTATCTTTGTTTCATTAGATATTCTAAATTAATATTTGACTTTTTCAACTTGTTAACAGAATACTCCTTGGGGGAGGTGTTATGTTTTAATTGAAAAATTTGATAACCTACCTAACTACGAATATGACTTAACCTAACGTCACAGACCAGCCTTCTTAGCGCACTCACACTATCATAGCATGCTGCCTATCTTAACTGTAGGTAGAAGATACCTTCTACCGCTAGGTGCGCTAGTGTTTGCAAATGACAAGTGGGGCCACTTTCTGATCCGAAGCTTCACTTCTGTTCTGTGCTAACGTGCTAGATCACGTGTGATTTGTTGATCTGATCTCAGACAGGTGTCTCTGAACCTTTCCAGGATGAATACTCTCCGTTCTTCTAATGTCTAAATTCCTACCAGGAGGTGGATCTTAGAATTTCAAGTCCGCAGTGGATTGTTTAGGATCATTCTAAGGATCTTGTTCTGGATCCTTTGCAGTTTAAGGTGATGGCATTTGGAACAACTCTCCCAGATTGGCATACCATACTCAATAATAGGTAGGATTAGTTGTCTACAGACAAGAAGCATATTTTTCAGGGATAAGGCGGATACAGTGATCTTATCAAGATGTTGCACTTGGTGCTAGTTTTGTCAATATGCTTCCTGAAAAGAAGCTTGCTGTCTAGTGTTAGTCCGAGGTACACAACCTCTTTGGTACCACTATGTTGATCTTATTATTCTCCGACGGAACAAGTCTGGGAGATTTGGAATGAGGAAAGATGATGACCTGCATCTTCACCACGTTTATACGGATCTTCCAGCTATTGAAATAATCAGACAGCATATCAAGTCCTCTCTGCAGTTTGGTGGTCAGAGCTCCGATGAACCTACCCTTATAGATGATAGATGTGTCATATGCGAACAGGGACAACGATCCACCATCAGGGAGTGATGTTGAAGGTATCGCTACGATCTTCATAAGGAAGATTGAAATACCGTATAGCTGCAATTTGTAGACCAGGCCAGCGTATCAGGCATTGTCGAACGCTTTTTCAACGTCCAACAATGTCATGGCAGATGTTTTAGATTCTTGTTCCGTCTGAGAATGTTTGACATTCGAGTCAACTGGATAACAGTCGAGTGACCTTTACGGAAGCCAAACTGTTCCTCGAGTAACAAGTTATTTTCATCGGCAAATGCCAGGAGTCTGTGGTAGACTGCCCTTCCGAACAGCTTAGATAACCCCGAGAGAAGGTTGATGGGTCGGTAACTTGAAGGAGAGGATGGATCTTTCCCAGGCTTCCGGATGGGGATGACTTTAGCTGACTTCCAGCACGATGGGAAGTAGCCAAGTCTAAGTTGGTTGAAGAATTCTGAACTCAAGTGTTTGAGTTCCAGATTCAGAATTTGGTCGAAACCTGAGGCCTTCATGTTTTTAGATAATTTGATATCGGCCAACAGTTCGTCAGCCGTAATATCGGATTCCACTGGAAAATTGTTGGGAATTTGATGGAGGTTGGCTGCATTTTCAGCAACCGCAGTATCATATGGACTTGCCATGTTCAGTTCGAGATTATGAGAGCTGACGAAGTGCTGACCTATAGCATCAACCTTCTCTTCAGAGGTTATCAGATGGGTGACTTGGCTCATTTTTAAGGATTTTTGTTAGTTTCAAAAAGGGCTTCCTGAGCAGTATATCTAGACCAACAATTGATATAGGTGGAACAACCAAACGCAATATAACACCGGTATCTGAAAGAATATACTTCCTTCATCGAATGGCATTGTTAGTTTGCGTAGGTGTGTTTTGATTCTCTAGAAATAAGCGTTTAAAGTTGTTGCTTATGTTTGGTTGTTACGCTTATTTCAATTGTTGGTCTAGTAATTTTCGTCCGCCTGCATAGCTGAATACACTCACATCTTGACATTCTTTACAATTCGAGAGAGAATGGCTGCGTGCTTTCTATGTTTTATCATGGCTTAGTGCCTACCGAATGGGGTATTAAAATTTAATCTAGATTAATCGCGTTTTATCCACGACTTAGCGCCATAAGAGCGCCTATTTAAAATTTGCATTCATAAGTTTCTTAATGAATTTGGAGATGTCTTCATAGGAATGCATGAGCATTCATAGGGTGGGTGAATTAAAACCAAACATTTTGTACCTGCTGGGTGCGTGCATCCAATTTTTCCTAGAACATTTGAAAGCGGATTTTTTTCAAACGTTTGTTTTTCCACATTTAAAGGAGAAGATTGCATCTAGATCATTACTCATGATGTATGTAATCAGCTCAATTTTGCTCATATAAGCGCATAATAATTTGGATAAGTGGCCAACAATTAATTTATATATTTTGGAGCGCAGCTTTTATTTGAGAAACGATATTTCTACGCCCAGTGTATATTTATAAAAAAAAAAAACAAAATTAATATTAATAATCAGTTTTTGAAGCTGGTTACTCATAGAGTAACCATGAGTAATCAGCATGACAAATCTGATCGGAGAACAAAGAAAAACAACTCTTGTGAGTAGATGATCTGGAATCAGGATCATTCACCGGATCCGGATCTGATTGACCATCTCCAATTTCAATACATTCGCTGCCCGAATGCCAAATTTGTTCCTTCCTGCCAACTAAAATAACACCACATTTTCGACGTGGTTGAAGTGCATCCTCTTTGATGTGACCATATTTTGACGTAGGACTACGTCTGTGATTTCTATATGGGGGTACACTTTGTGGAAACCGAAAATGGAACATGAAACAAAATTGTGAAAGATTTTAAACGTTAATAACTCAGCTACCCCTGGTCCAATTTCACAATTTGTATCACCAATCGATCAGCAATATTTCTACGCATCGATAGCAATGCTGTTGATTTTAAACAAAAAACTATTGAAACAGTGGAAAATGTCCAGCATTGTCCAAAAGCGTCGAATAAACTAATAAATCGACCAATTACGTACATGCTTATGCTGCTTTCCCAACACGAAACACGGAACATGTCGATGTAGCATTTAGACGAGGCTCGGTAGCTCAGTGGTTACCGTTTCTGCTTACTGCAGAAGGTCGGGGTTCAATTCCAGGCCCGCCTCCATCCTTGCAATTTTTCACTTTGCCTTAGCCTATCCCCACTAGATTTAAATAAAAACAAATTCAGCTTTAACCGATCGCATCACTTACCACATGAATCCTGATTTAAAAATAAACTACCTCACTAACACAACTATCCTTCCCGAGACAGCCGTGGACATGTTGAGGAATTCTCGGTCTCTAGTAACAACCACACTGTGCAAGTTGATTAGTTCTGATCATTTACGGAGGAGCAACTAAGAAGGTCGAATAACGTTAACTCGACGGCCAACATTCATTGATACCATTGTTGTTGTGGATGATAGAAGAGAATAGCAGAAATCAAGCAGAACATTGCATTAGGTCCTAAGTAACATTGACAGATTATCTTCATCGACTTTCTCTTTGTAACGCCACGGCCATGTAAAGACATTCCCAGGTATTTTCAGCACACCGATCGACAAAAGAAGCTTTTATCTAGCATATAATACGACAAACACAACAAGTGCTCAAGTTAGTAACGAAAGAAAAAGTCGACGAAGAGAATCGATCAATGTTACTTAGGACCTAATGCAATGTTCAGCTTGAAATAGTGCGAAATAGGTAAGTGAAGTCATGGTGATCACAAAAGAGATTGCCTTCCCCACTCTCTTGTGGAATCTTTTATTCGCTCTGAAAAGGTTTTTTTAGATTTCGACTGAGAAATTAAGAGCGTTCACCATACGACGTGCTGCTGAATGTCCTTTGGCATAATTGTGACACTCTTGACGTGGATGGCGCACAGATTGGTATCTTCGAACAGACCGACCAGATGGCCTTGCTGGATTCCTGCAACGGCCGAGCTCTGGAAGCGCAGATCGGTCTTGAAAGTCCTGGGCGATTTCAGGAGGAGCCTTTCCTTCGGTGGACTTACGAGCGGTCTGCTTGGTACGAACCATTGTGCTTAGTTCGCATCCATTTCTTGTCAACCGTACCCGAAGGCAGCTTAAACAGCATAAAAATTGCCTGGGCGTGGCAAGGGAGGCAAAGGACTCGGCGAAGGAGGAGCCAAGCGTCATCGCAAGGTGTTGCATGATAACTTACACGGTATTTCCAAAGACTGTCGTCAGGCTCGTCGTGATAATGCGTATCTCCGGTCTGATCTACGAGGAAACCCGAGGTGTGCTGAAGGTGTTGCTGGAAACCGTCATTCGTGACGTTGTTACCTACTCTGAAGACGCCAAGCGTACGCTCTGAAGCGCACCCTGTATGGTTTCGAAGGTTAAGCCTCGTTCATTTTCCCTATCTGAAACGGCCCTTTTCAGGGCCAATAACTAACTTCAAAAGAGATGGTTTAGGAGTTCTACTAAACTTGGCATGAATGAAATTCCTGGAACCTGCGGGGGATTTCAACGAAGACGTTTCAAAAGCTGAGAACATCGGACGTCCAATTTATGAAGAATTTTCTGCAACTCGATCTCGTATCAGACTGCCGACAAAGTTGCCGACTACATTGGGTGGCACATGCATCGATTTGGTGTTTGCAAGGAAAATACCGGAATTGCAAACCAAAAGGTTTATTACGTAGGTACTTTTCGTACCATCGCCCCTTGTTTACCTTGTTGTCTGCTGTAAGTTTCTAATTCTTGATCAACCGTATGCTTTATTTTATAGCCACCGACGACACAGTAGTGGCAGTAGGATGCTTCCCTTTTGAACTGGGTTTTCACAGTATCCTTTTACAACAACGTCAAATTTCAAATTTAAATTTTCAAAGAAAGAGTTAGTTTGGAATATTTTCTAACACAAGAATAATTACACATGAACTGAAAAAGAATCTTATTAGTATAAAACGGATGGACACTGACCAATTATTACACTTCGGAAGAAATTCACGGATGTCATAATAATATCGGGAATTTTAAATAACGTTCGTTCAAAATAGTTAACATATGTGAACGTAGTCCTACGTCAACTGTTCGTAGAATCCCATTGGGCTATCCCTTATAGTTTTCTTGTTTTATTTTTTGCTGTGTATTAGCGATTGTTTCAATGTAAACACTGTTGAACAACGCAGCTAATGCCTCGCCTAACTCGCCACCCATGTCAGACCGATATCTTTCATCCGTTCATCGGAACTACGAGTGGAACAAACACGCTGTGCGAATGTTGGTAACATTTCCGGGAAGGATCCCTCATGAATCTGCTCCTTTATACTTTCCCCAGTCATCATCGAACAATTCTAACAATCAAAAACCTGCGCAACTTCAAAGAGCTGGTGATGCAAATATCCCACCATTTTCCCATTCTCCAGAGAAACGGCGACGACTGGGGGGCGTGTGTGAGAAAACTGTGAATATTCGAGTTTTCGCCCGAAAACAGAAAATACACCCTCGTCGTCGCCCCACAATATGGGGATCAAATATTCAACAGGTATTTCACTGCTGAGTGTGGTGTACCGAAAATATACCCCCCAGCAGGCCCATATTGCCGTCGATTTTCCAACAGCAAAAAAGGGAGGCAACCGGTGTTTGTTTGCATTTTCTTCCGTCGTGCGAATCACATAGCATTGAACGGCCGTTGAGTCTGACTCATCATTGAGTTCCGTTTACTCAAATTCGCAAAAATGTTCGTCACTCACAGACTGAGTAAAATTTTACTCAAATATCACATTTGAGTGACATTGAGTAAACGGACCTCAAATGTGAGTCAGATTCAACGGCCGTGCATACCAAACAAAAAGCCGAAGCAACAGATTTTCCTAATGAAAAATGTTTCCTTCACCTTTCCCGTTTCAGAATTGTTTGAAGTGGTGGTACAGTCGGCGCAATCAACCCGGATGGATCCGTCGGAAAGCGGTGGCAAGCATGCACTACTACTGCAGCAGTGGAAGGAATATCCTACCATCAGTGCTGCCCGAAAGCAGTGAAGCGTGAATGATCTCTATCCGTCCGTCGTGTTGAGGTGGGCGTTGGATCCGGAGAAGTTGGAAGTGTTTTGAACCGTATTACAATCCGGCGGCCACAAGAAAAATCTAACAAAAAGCGACGCCGTGAGTGAAAGCTCCTTCGCTCGCTGAGCGTGTGTGTGTGTGTGCGAGTGTGTGAGAGTGTATTTACTGCACGGACGACAAGGGGTCACAGCGAGGAATACTTCATCCGCAATGCCAACGACCACGGTGAAAAACGAGGCGAACGAACAGCACAGCGATTGTGATAATGAGGAGGTGGGTTCACTGAAAATTTTATTCAACAATTTCGGGTGTTACAAGTGTGGACTTTCGGAGGGCCGTTTCATGTCAGAATTGCACTTCAGATTGGTGAGGTATGGCCACGATTCCGAGGAGAAGGGTTTTATTTTTCTTGGGAAGAAGAAAGATGAAAATGGTCACTGGCCACGGACGCATCTGGCATCCCGTAAAAAATTACCATAGTGATACAATGAAATGTTTTGTAACCATACACACTAGACTGATGCAAAATTTGATATTTTCGCTTCACAGTGTACAAACGGTTTCAAATCGGGTCCTGAATAGCCTCCAAAAGTTTAAACTCATTTGACTGAAACTGATGGCACAAACCATTTGAAGTTTATATGGAAGTTACTATGCGAAAACAAAACTTTTTGTTCATTGTCTGTTAACAAGTTCTATCGCTATTCTTATGGGAACTTTTATCAGCTACAACTTTGCATTTTTTTTTCAGCCAAACGTCAAATTAAATAGTTATAAATTGTTTAAGAGATTGATAATCTTATGGCAAGATTAAGCAACTGTATTGTGGGCAACACTGTATTCTGCAGTGTAACATAGTAGCCATGGTTTTTGTCCTCTATTCTACGCGCCATAAACACCAATGTTGCCTGCTGAACAGATGATTGAGCATAATCATAAGACATCAGTGACTTGAATCATTAATAACTTGTGTTCCTTACATTTGATCGAAAACTGGTCTTCAACAAAATTGTAGCTGTGAAAATGTTCAAGAAGCTCAGCTAAAGTAGAGTGAACTGGTGAATTTTGAGATACAAATGAATCGAAATTATGGTTTCTCCATAGTAATTCCCATATAAACTTCAAATGGTTTGTGCCAAGTCAGTTTCTTACTAAATGACTTCAAATTTTGGAAGACTAATCAGGGCCCAATTTGGGACCGTTTGAGTACTGTGGAGCTAAAATTTCAAATTTTGCATCAGTCCAATACAAACGCAAAAAATAAATTTTAATATTACATCCAAGAGGAGGATGCATTTCCATCCTTTCGAAAATCTCATGTAATTTTCATGGCCTCAAAAATAAACAAAAGCAGCCTAATGTCAGTTCGTGCACTGTATTAATGATAATTTTGTCCATTTTGGCATATTACTTGCCAATATGCCATATTTTCGACACGATTGAAGTGCATCCACTTTGATGTGATATCAAAATTAATATTTTGCTGTGCAATAGAAATTATTGTATTTACAGTAAATCGTATTCTTCAATGCACACAGCGTAAATATTAACGTTTTTTTTTGACAAAACTCAGGTAATCATGACAGATCCTGACGCATTTTGTCTCGCGTTGTTTTCAAAGATCAAAATGTCATAATTACCTTATATTTGTCAATTATGTAAATATTTACACTTCATGCATTGAAGAATTGTCCACAACGATAAAATATTCCTAGAATTTAAAGTTTCCTCAATACAATCTACGGTAAAGGAATTCTACAATAGAACAAGGGAGTTGTTATGTATCTCAACTATACAAACAATCACTTTTCTTGAACAAACTTTTTTCCTGAACAAATTTGAGCCATTTACCATTAATTATATTGCTCTTCTATTGTTTAACATTCATATTGTATGGATGTATTGTGGATCTATTCTAACAACAATATTTTAAATTCACTTGTGTGATACGCATATACAGCCATTCCATAGCAAAACGATATAGTGGTTCTCAGAATTTCGTAACAATTGGTAGTTTTGTTCCTTATCAATAAATACTAGACCATTATTTTTTTTTTATTTTATCATTAGGGTGACCATTTCCATGTTAGGGTGGTCCAAAAAAACGATTTTTTTTTCTTTCTTTTTCTTCCAAAAATGATTTTTTTTTTAAATCATTACATTTCAAAAAGTTTTAAAAATTGGAATTGTGTATAGAAAAACTTCGATTGTATTTGTTATTTTTTTTATGGTTTTCATGGTTTGTAGACAATGGGCGTAAAACGTTTTTTATATTTTTCTTTGAAAATTTAGGCTTTTCTACACAACATATAAAAAAATCAGCGATGTATTTTTCTTTGTTTTTGAGTTACGTTTTTTTGAAATTATCATGTTTAGAAATTTCGCCCAATACGACTAGATTACCCTGCGTCTCCATTGATACATATCGAATGTAACATGGTTACATTACTTACTTATTTCAATTTCTGATCCTAGACTACCAATTTCTAAACATGATAATTTCAAAAAATCGTACCGTAAAACGGGGTAACATTGATAGTTTTTTAAACTATATTCTACATAATTTTTACAGCAATGAATGTTTTTCAAATTTTAAATTTTTAAAACAAGTACTGAGGATTCAAGAATCAATTCGTTACTAATATGTTTAACGGAAATTAAAGCATTTGCACTTTTTTTTTAGTTTTGTGACCGAACTTCAGTTTTTTGATTTGGGGTTACTTTGATAATGCTCGATGAATGTAGAAAAAAAGGGTGAAACTCTAACAATTTAGATCTTTAAATATGAAACTTTGAATGAGTATATAATCAGAAGACATCATAAGCAATAAGAGTACAACATTGAATTTTGTGATGGCTATATCGGAAATACTTTTCATAAGTGATGGTTTGAGTGCTTTCTCAAACAGGCGAAAAACACGAAAATTGTCTTTTAATATGTTTGTAAAATATGTAACACATACTATATAAAAACTATATACGATATCAACGGAAAAACCCTAAGCTACAATATGGAACCAATGTTTCTAATTTGGAAAAAGCGTAGCGAGTAAGTTTAGTCTTTACATTATACTATCAAAGTTACCCGCATTATCAAAGATACCCCTTTTTTCGGTAACTCAAAAACGAAGAAAAAACATCGCTGATTTTTTGATACATTGTGTATTGTCGAGTTTTTAGACTACCCTGACATGTAAACGGCCACCCTAATGAGAAAATAAAAATTACGGGTCTAATATTTTTCGATAAGGAACAAAACTACCAAATGTTACGAAATTCTGAGAACCGCTATATCGTTTTGCTATGGAATGGCTATATAATAATGTCTATTGATGGCAAAAGATTTTGTTGTGACTATACATATTTTATTTTAAGGTAATTGCATGGTTATTTCTTTCCGGGTTTCCTGGCAATTTTGATCAAACTTAATTCAGAAATTCTACTGTCTTCCTCTGGTAGTGTCTTCTGACGTAACCGGATTTGTTGTCTATTTTCCGCAAAAGATTCAGTTGATTTCCCCTGGAAGACTCATCCGACTCCTTCACAAAGTTTTATCCGACTTCCTAAGAAGTCCTTCTGCGCCCAACTGGGAGACATTAGATAATATTCAAGGGATACTCAACTCTGCACATCTCAATCTGTGCAAAATACTTTATCTGTGCTGTAAGCTGTGTCCAGCACGCAACGTGCCGAAGCGTGGCAATCAAGCTGTCGGTCTCAGTATTCCATGAGTTTGGCAACCCTGCAGTTATGACTTTTGAGATTTTGTGTTTACATTGTCAAGTTCTCACGGATGGTAAAACGAGCTATTTGTGTGCATATTGAATTGTATATACGTGGGTAATCGCTGTACCTGGCCTGTTTATAAGTAAAACGACCATCAAATAACACGCATGTGAGTCTATTTGTTGTTGTTGTTGTTGTTGTTGTTGTTGTTGTTGTTGTTGTTGTAGAACATTCATTCCTCTTGGTTCAACGATGCCAAACGAATGAGAAGATTAACATACGCTAGATTGTCGGCTACTACTGGAACTGTTAGCCAGTATACACTGACCGTTGAACCTCGAAGTTCAGCCCTTCCACGGTCCAGCTATGAGAAGAAAGTTCTGTACCGGGCGTCATTCTGGTAGACGTGCGCCGAATCCTGTATCATAAGTACTCAAATGGCGAGTGGAAGATGTGATACAACCTAGAAATCAGGAAGGCGATAGTAAATAGAAGCAGCAATACACCTTCAGTCGAGCCTTCCTAATGTCAGCAGTCGCTGTAAGGTATTGAATTCGTTTAACTGAGCTATAAATTTTTTGGTCAGATAGTCAAACGACTGCATCCATGACATTGAACTTATGAGCACCCTTATAAATAAACAGGAGGCACAAACCACTAAGATTGTTCATTAACGAATTTAAAATTTGCTAGTATTGCTCTTCTTCTTTCTCATGGCTCTCAACCTCTTACTTTTAATCCATTCATCAACATTTTCCATCGACTAATTTCCAACAGCATCCAAATACTGGTCCAAGATCTTGATACTGGTTGGTTAATTACTACCTCTTCTTTGTCTCTGCTTGTTGTTCCTTCATATTTGTCATCCTTGCTGGGTCTCGCCACAAACTTAAAAATAACTATTTTTACACGAGACGCAATCCATCATTGACGTAGATTATGGAACGTTAACTAGCATGTCATGTAAAATTAGGTGTTCCCAAACCGAAACATACACAACTCGACGAAAAGTACGATTGATTGAATTTATTTTCTCGTCTATTTCAACTGTTTCTTATGTCATTTGGGCCGCTTGCACGAGTCGGTCTCAGGACCAGGCATGGAAAATCATTTACATTCATTTGCCTCTAACTTTTTTCATCAACAGTATTTTGCAAAATGATGTATAGATCTTTTGTAAGTTTTGTTATTAGCTACAACTTTTGCTCATAACTCAAATCTGTATCTCTTATTCATCACAAACTAGAGCGTTCAGAACTTGTTACTGTTTTTCAGTGAATGTAAAATACATTCATTGAAAAACAGTAGTGGTATCTGTTCGCTCTGGTTCGTCATGCATCAAAGATACGAATTTAACTTGTTGACAAAAGTTGTAGATAATAAAAAAAACCTACAAAAGATCTATACATCATTTTGCGGAATGCTGTTGATGAAAAAAGTTAGAGCAAATGAATGTAAATGAATGCACGAAATGAATGCAAATGATTTTCCATGCCTGCTCAGGACATGTAAATTTACATGATTTATTGGTAGTGTGCGGAATTGGCTTCCAATTCAGATTGGCTCCGTTACCTCCGGTGTGGTTCCCTTTACAATTCTGTATGCAGAATCCTTTTAAATGTTGCTAATATGCGATCCATTAACTCCACCAGCCTCCACAGTCAATCGAATCTCCAAGATATTTCAGTCCATAGAATGAACTGTACGGCAAACATTATTGGTGGACCATCAATCGTATCAAGTGGTTCTACGGGAGAGTAACTACTGCGGTTGCTGATGCTTCTACAGAATGGCAGGATCGTTGTGGACCGGGTTCTTGTTGACACCATTTATCAATGCTGCAATTGGAACTGGATTCTGCAATTCTATTTTCCTATACAATTTGCGTTGGGTTCGGATCCTATGACCATCTGGGGTTAGTACGTAAGCAGGCATATTCTGCGCGACATGGTGAATTATTTGTTAGGGTTTCCTCCAAAACATAAATTCTTTCGAAATTATGGACATCCCTCAAATACCCTGTAGAATTTCTTTAGAGGTGTATCCCCCAAAAAGGCATAAGGGCACCAACAGTATCGGCAATTGTACAATTTTAATTGATTAGTCTATTAGGCTCTTCATCTTTGTTTAATTTGTTATTCTAATTTACGTATTCACGTTTTCCTACTAAAGGGTTATACGGTCAAAATTTGGTCAATATCAACTTGACGTATTTCTTTCAATTTTGCATTTAAAAAACCTGAACACCCCTCATTTTGAAGGTGTGTGTGTGTAGAATGTTGCTCCTATTTTGATTTTGGAATTCACTCTTCAGTTGTCAAAATGCCGTCCAAGCAAGAAGAGCAGCGTATCAAAATTTTGCTCGCGCATCGCGAAAATCCGAGCTACTCGCACGCAAAGTTGGCAAAATCGCTAAAAGTTGCCAAATCAACCGTTACAAATGTAATTAAAGTGTTTGGGGAACGTTTGTCGACAGCCAGGAAGTCTAGATCGGGGGGAAATCGAAAACCGGAAGCCGCTGAGACGACAAAGAGAGTTGCAGGTAGTTTCAAGCGAAACCCTAACCTCTCTCTCCGAGATGCCGCAAATAAGCTGGGTGTATCGTCTACAACCGTGCATCGAGCCAAAAAACGAGCCGGACTATCGACTTACAAGAAGGTAGTGACTCCAAATCGCGATGATAAACAAAATACGACGGCCAAAGCGCGATCCCGGAGGCTGTACACGACGATGCTGACGAAGTTTGACTGCGTGGTAATGGACGACGAAACCTACGTCAAAGCCGACTACAAGCAGCTTCCGGGACAGGAGCAAAAGGGAGGGGGAAGGTAGCAGATGTTTTCAAGCACATGAAACTGTCAAAGTTCGCAAAGAAATATCTGGTTTGGCAAGCCATCTGTACCTGTGGCTTGAAAAGCAGCATTTTTATAGCTTCCGGGACTGTCAACCAAGAAATTTACGTGAAAGAGTGTTTGAATAAACGTCTGCTGCCTTTCCTGAAGAAACACGGTTGTTCCGTACTGTTTTGGCCGGATTTGGCATCTTGCCATTACGGTAAAAAGGCCATGGAGTGGTACGTCGCCAACAACGTGCAGTCTACAGAATACCCCTTGGGGGAGAGGGGTGTTATGGTTGAATTGAAAAAAGTGATAACCTACCTAACTACGAGTATAACTTAAACTAACGTGCTAGATCACGTAGGATCTGATGAGTTGATCTCAGACAGGTGTCTCCGAACCTTTCTGGGACCTTTGGAATTTGAGGTGATGGCATTTGGCGCAACTCTCCCAGATTGGCATCCCGTATTCTGTTACGGGAAGGATGATTTGTTTGTAGACAGCAAGCTTATTTTTCAGGGACAGGGTAGACCTCCTGTTGATGAGTGAATACAGGGATCTTATCAGGATGTTACACTTGGTTTTAGTTTTATCAACGTGCTCCCTGAAAATCAGCTTGCTGTCTAGTGTTAAGCCAAGATAGACTACCTCTTTCGACCATTCCGCCACTGTGCCGTTCAGGCAGATCTTATTATTTTCCGACGGAACAAGTCTCGGAGATTTAGAATGTGGAAAGATGATGACACCGGTCGATGTCGTCGGTCGTTTCCGGGTGGACGTCATAGTCGATACTGGTGTCAATGCAGTGTTGTAACTGCGACCATTCTACTCGATGGTAGTTTCGCCGTGATGCTTGGAACTTGTTGATTGAGGAACTCACTTCAGCCACCACCGGATAGTGGTCCGAGCTGAGTTCCTGATACACGACAGGTTGCGAAATGTTGCTGATGTAGATATCGATGGTGGCGTGAGCACCGGACCTACTCAACCGAGTGGGAGTGTCCGGACTTAAGATGTTGTACTGCGTTTCCTGCAGATCGTTGTTCAGGATGGTGCCGTTTTGATTGCGTTTGGCATTCAGGTCGCCAGCGATGATGTATTTTTGCCGCCGCCGAGTCAGCTTGATGATATCTCGTCGAAGGTTCGCTGCCGACCCGTCCCTGTTGTTGACTTGTTTGGGGCAGTAAGCCGCAATGATGGTGATGGGGCCAAGCGATGTGCCAACTTCAACCCCGATGGCTTCGATAATTTTGAGTTGAAAGTACAGCAGCAGGTGGCAGTTGATGTTACGCCTCGCAGCAACGGCTACTCCCCCTCGTCTTGCACTGGTTCTGTCGAGTCTCAATAACCGAAAATCCAATAGGTAGATGTTGACTTTCGGCCTTAGATGGGTTTCGGTGATGATGGCAATGTCGATCTCCTTGGCGTTAAGGAAGTCAAGTAGTTCGATATGCTTGTTCTTCAGCGAGCAAGCGTTCCAATTTGTAATCTTTATAACTTCACAGTCCATACTTAGTGACAAGGGACAGGGTAGCATGAAGCTGTTCAGATCTGGTCTGGCAGGTGCGCAGGATGATGATGACCTCTGCCACAAGTGTCACAAGTTCCTCCGAGGTAAATAGGGAATCGTCGACGGACTCACCTGACACAGCACTGGCATACGATAAACCAGGGGCAGTGGAGGGACCTTGGTTCGGCTGAGCCGCTGCAGCAGTGAGGCGATGCTGGGCTGATACCCAGCGGGGGTGCTAAGGGCTCGTTAATTGTTGAGGGGAAGCGGTGCTAGGTTCGGGATGATTGTAAAAATCCACCTTGTTGTCCTTCAGGAAACTTCCGATAGCCTTGTACTCCTCCAGGCTGGATCACATAATTTTTGTTCCGACACTGCAGAGCTTAAACCGAGGCTGTAGGTTGTGATCTGTCAACACAGTCCTAAGCTGGTCAACATCCTTCATTGAAGTGAAGAGTGGGGGAATCCGCTCCATTTTTGTGATGGCAACGGCGTCACTACCACCTCCCTTGTCTTCCTCGAGCACTGAGAACTGGTTGCTTTGCAGCACACAGTTTTCAGCGTCGTTCATTGACGGTCATCCGGTCTGCGTTCGGTCCTTCTTCGTAGGACCTCCTACTGCTGATGCGCTAGTACGCCGGTTTTTGGCAAGTTGAACCAAACTTGCCAGAGCGTGTGAAGATGACGGCACTTCCACGCAGAGTTGCCAAAAGTAACTCTGTGTTTTTGCCCAAAAAAATCTTTTCATCTTAGTTATTGTCCAGAAAATATGTGATGATATCTGTGTTGATAATTTAAAAAAATTCCTTTGAAAAGTGATTCAGCCATTTTTCTGATAGAAACAACAAAATAGATAAACATATATGTATCATAAATTACTTATGGTTTGGCAAAAAAGAATACCTTTGACAGTTTTCATTCTCTTTTTTAATCCCGCAAAAATAAAACATGCTTAGATATATAAGTTGGTGATGGTAAAATAAGTTTAAATAATGTTTTGGTTTTAAACATCTCAAGTTTTATTTTCTTAAGGTTCGATCATATTTTATATTTTATATGTAATCTATTTAAACCCTAAAAATCTGTAATCTGTGAATACAGAATGTTGGTTTTAAAATCTCTGAAAAATCTGTAGAAATACAGATTTATCTGTAGTTTTGGTAACCCTCGTTCCACGGCGCGAAACGAAAAAAACGAAGAACGAAACAAAAAACTCGAGACAGCGAGCGGGAATCCGAACTGAATGAAAATTTCAACCATGTAAACACAAAGCAGTGATACCGCTTTATATTATATTCTATGTCAACCTTGTCATCGTGTGACGCATTGTTCTACGAAAAATTTAAGAACAGAAGATGTTTATATATGGACCCTATCTTCCTTATTTATACGCCAGCATTAGAGCCATTCTCAGTTTTGTGGTGTTGGATTAGGAACAAATAAGGTGCATTTATATGGGAGGTGGACTTATGTTGTATTTGGGCACATCAAATCTAGTGCGACCTCAGATAAGAATAAAGAAAAAAAAACAATCCTCCGTTATATTCAACATTTCTTAACAAACGCATTTGATTTTCCTATTCATACAATGTACTGTGCAGACTGACATGGAACGAACCCCCGGTAGGATTTAACCATTTCACATTGTGCAGCTCCATTTCAGCTCTAATGGAGCGCATATTTAACTTTTCCTGGTGCTGCTCCGTGAATAAATTAACCCTTTGTCGAAATACTCCTCTAATCAGTTGAGAGATCTCTTCATTTTCACGGTTTGTTTTCTGTTTTCCTTCTCCCCACCCCCGAAAACAGGAAGAGCCCAAGGACATGAAAAATGCGCATCTCATTATCAACGAGCTGAGGACTCGCTGTCGGAACCAGTCGGAGCAGATCATGTCGTGGAAGAAAGCCTACGCACTGCAGGTAAGAAGAATAAGAAATCCGATTGTTTGTATTCTGTATTCCTGGAAAAGAAAACAGACTCTGTCATCCCACGATTCCAGCGTCGTCGTCGTCGTCGTCGTCCGTCGTCGTCCGTCGTCGGTGTGGTGGGAAATATTTTCGCAATTTTACTGTCAACAAGAAGCCACAAGATGGGAAACGGATGGGGGGATGATATTGATGTTAATTAAATTAGGCTCCATGACATTGGCAGCGGAAGGAAGCGTTGTTGACGTCTTCACTGTTAATGAAGTGCCACTTAATTACGTAACGGCAAAGAAGCGGAAACACAATTTGGCGTATCACTTTGGGGTAATCTTCGGCAGCGTGATAGATTGGTGTCGGATAGGGAGCTTCATTTTGATAAAAAAAGTGATAGAATTATTATAGGCCACTCTCAAGTTTAAGATTGAGAACCAAAATGTGAGTCTGAATCTAGTAAAGATTGATGAAGGTTTAGAGGTCGCGCAGATGGGAAATTATTGAATTTCACTTGCATAATTGAATCATTGTTTTCAAAGGCAGATCCGTCCCTTTGTGTGTGAACAGAGGTGGTGGGGCCATCTGATAAACTACCTGTCAACAGATTTCCGAAACCAGTCAACTGGTTGCGGAATGCAATGGTGATGGATGGTTTCCTTGCATGCCATGAACATTTTTTTTTTTTACGTGGCGAAAAAACGTCTCTGGTGGTTTGTGGGAAGCTGTAAGATATTAAGATGGCACCAGGGAAGAAGTAGCATAAGCAACCAATCTGTTGGTAAACATTTTTCCCTGTGGGTTTATTGATAAAATAGGCAATGATTGATGAAATGTCATGCTTTTTATCTAAACATTTTCGCACTCCTCACCATCAAAAAAGCATTTCAGCTTAAGGACCAACTTCTTGATTTGACGACAAAGTAACTATTCCCCAATTACCGTCGAACAAAGAGTTTCTTCAACTATGTGCGACGTCGACGACGACGACGACGAAGATTGTTTGCCACCTTCCGGACGGACACGTTCGCTGCCCATATACAAGGCATATAGGTACGGTATCGCTTGCTCACGTACCTCCCGACTCGTTAGGAGAACAACTTCAAAGCTAACGTGCACAATTCCCAGCGTGGCATCCGAATCTGCCCCTCGCGTTCTCTAGTTTGTGAAACATTAATCAGCACCACGTTCTCGGCTGCTGATGGTGTAGAGTGCGTTACTCTTGCTGCTTCGCAGGATGGTAGGAGGTTGGTAGTAGGTAGTAGATGGATATCAAACCGAAATTAATTTCGTTCTCAGCACGTGATTCTGTTGAGTTGCTTTCTCCTACTCGTTGTCTGACGATGGCATTGTGTCAACAGGAGTTCATTGTTCATTTCGTGTAAATTTGTTGTCTATGTTTGACATCTCAGGCGGAGGATGTTCTTCGGTTGGATTTTCCAAGAACTTAACAAGCTAACAGCAGCAGATTTGGCAATAGCAACAGGGTAGCTTGAAAATTGTCAGAAATTCTCCATTAAATTACAGAAACTTTACTCCACCGCACCAGAACTCCACTCACACGTGCAGTCGTATCTTGTCGCAGTGAACCGCAAACAAACTGGCAGCTGCGGGGGAAACCACATGGACAATGAAAGGAGCAACTTTTCACGCCAAGGACCCTCAGCGATTTTCCGTTCCACAGATGATGGTGAACGACTTTTACCTTCAAGCGATTTCCCACCTCTTTCCTCCAGGTGTGCTTTGACCGACCTGACAGACAGTTGGACAAAGTTGTTTGCTTTCACGACGGATGGTCTGAGGATAGCAGCGACAAAGATGGTGGGACAGTGGTGGGAAACATATCCTAAGGGGGGCGACGCGTTTTATTGTGTTAGATAAAATGGAAAAATTTCAAAAACGTTTTAGAAAATGACAGTTTGTGATGGGAACTGCTGCTGGTTTCATCGTTCCTGGCGCTGATAGATGCAATAAAACCAACTTTCAACAGTAGCAGTTAGCTATAAAACTTTTCGCATTACATGCGCGGTTAGTAACCGCGTAAGTCAATGTTCACGACTTTGCACGGTATATCGGATCGAATGAATGTCCTCCAGCAAAGTTGAAGTTCGCTATTATTTTGCCCACCACGCCTTTTGCTCAGTCCCTCTCACGGAAATATCAATCATTCCGATTTTCAAAAGCAGACAGTAAATCCGTGATGTGGCGTTTCGACATCTACCATACACGGAAAGAGTGGGTAGCTGTATAGATTTTCTTTACCATATCAATTGACTAGTGTGGGGGGGGGGGGGGTGAATAAATCAAAGAACGCACGTGAATTTCCGAATCCTTCTTCCGTTCGCAAGGCTGCCAACGAAGATGGAACGTTCACTTCCGCTCAGAACGCCCCCGGTTAGCCATGCATGTTTTTTTACAATTTATGGTATCCTATGAACGCAGAAGCCTGCCGTGCGACAGCAAAGTGACGTAAACGCCTCTATGGTCAATCTTAGAATAGCACCTATTGATGCCAAACAAAGACATGATTTTGAACCATTACACGGTGTTACTACATGACAATAAAACTTTTCAATTGACTCATTGTAGATTGTTCGTGTAGTCGAGTACTCGAAGAAATCGAATTGTAAATTATTCTAACAACTCCAAAATTTAAAGTTATTATTAAAACCGATTTTGGGTAGTTACTATCTTGAGTATCCAAATCATTTCGACGTAGGCCTACGTCTGCGATTTCTATATGGGGGTACAGTTCGTGAAAACCAAAAATGGAACAGGAAACAAAATTGTGAAAGATTTTGAACGTTAATAGCTCAGCTGCCCCTGGTCCAATTTCAAATTTTTTATCACCAATCGATCAGCAATATTTTTACGCATCGAAGCAATGCAACAAGAAACTATTGAAAAAGTGGTAAATGTCCAGCATTGTCCAAAAGCGTCGAATTAACTAATAAATCGACCAATTACGTACATGGTCGGGGTTCAATCTCAGGCCCGTCCCCATCCTTGCAATTTTTCACTTTGCCTTATCCTATCCCCACTAGATTGAAATAAAAACAAATTCTGCTTTAACCGATCGCATCACTTACCACAGGGAATCCTAACTTAAAAATAACCTACCTCACTTACACAACTATCCTTCCCGAGAAAGCCATGGAGATGTAGAGGTATTCTCGGTCTCTAGGAACAACCGCACTGTGCAAGTTGATTAGTTCTGATCATTCACGGAGGAGCAACTAAGAAGGTCGGATAACGTTAACTCGACGGCCAACATTCATTGATAACCATTGTTGTTGTGGATGATAGAAGATGAGTATAGCAGAAATAGTGCGAAATAGATAAGTGAAGACATGGTGATCACAAAAGAGGAAATCGATAGAGAATTGGCTTTCATCCTTCTGCTTCTAAGCCCCTTACAGTCGTCGTCACAGCAATGAAAACTAGCATCGCACCGCTTTTGGTTCTAGGGCATTTGCTGGTTGCAATTTTAAGATCAGGATTCACTGTGATGCGATCAGTGTGAAAGCAGCAGAAATTTCCTTCCCAACTCTCTTGTGGAATCTTTTAATGGCTCTGAAAAGGGCCAGCTTTGTTATATTTCGACGGAGAAATTAAGCGCGTTCACCACGAATACGACGAGCCAGCTGAATGTCCTTTGGCATAATTTTGACACGCTTGACGTGGATGGCGCACAGGTTGGTATCTTCGAACAGACCGACCAGATGGCCTTGCTGGATTCCTGCAACGGCCGAGCTCTGGAAGCGCAGATCGGTCATGAAAGTCCTGGGCGATTTCAGGAGGAGCCTTTCCACCGGTGGACTTAAGAGCGATCTGCTTGGTACGAGCCATTCTGCTTAGTTCGCATCTATTGTCAACCGTACCCGAAGGCAGTTTAAACAGCATAAACATTGCCTGGACGTGGCAAGTGAAGCAAAGGACTCGACAAAGGAGGAGCTAAGCGTCATCGTAAGGTGTTGCATAATAACTTACAGGGTATTTTCAAGACTGTCATCAGGCTCGTCGTGGTAATGCGTATCTCCGGTCTGATCTACGAGGAAACCCGAGGTGTGCTGAAGGTGTTGCTGGAAAACGTCATTCGTGACACTGTTACTTACTCTGAAGACGTCAAGCGTACGCTCTGAAGCGAACCCTGTATGGTTTCGGAGGTTAAGCTTCGTTCATTTTCCCTATCTGAAACGACCCTCTTCAGGGCCAATAACTAACTTCAAAAGAGATGGTTTAGGAATCCTACTACATGAATAAAATTCCTAGAACCAGCCAAATTGTATCAACCAAACTTCTAATCCTGAAGCAACTGGGCCGACTCTCCGGAGTGCCCATTTCTCGTAGCGAAGCTCGCTGCCTTTCCAACCACCGGGTCAACCCGTGTCCAGCAGTAACCGTAAAAAGAAGTATTTATGGTGATCATATCATATGGTTGACACAAATATCAATATCGGATTCGTCCAATTAATGAAGAATTTTATGCAACTCGATCTCGTATCACAGCTGCCCACTACATTGGGTGGCACATGCATCGATTTGGTGTTTGCAAGGAAAATACCAGAATTGCCAACCAAAAGGTTTATTGCGTACTGTTCGTACCATCGCCCCTTGTTTACTTTGTTGTCTGCTGTAAGTTTCTGAATAATTCATGAATATGGTTGATCATTTGCTTTGTTTTATAGCCACCGAAGACACAGTAGTGGCAGAAGGATGCTTCCCTTTTGAACTGGGTATTCACAGTATCCTTTTACAACAACGTCAAATTTCAAATTTCAATTTTCAAAGAAAGAGTTAGTTTGGAATATTTTCTAACACTAGAATAATTACACATGAACTGAAAAAGAATCTTATTAGTATTAAACGGAAAATGGACACTGACCAATTATTACTCTTTGGGTGAAATTCACGGATGTCATAATAATATCGGGAATTTTAAATAACGTTCGTTCAAAATAGTTATCATATGTGAGCGTAGTCCTACGTCAACTGTTCGTACAACCACATTGGGCTGTCCCTTGTAGTTTTTCAACCGATGTGTTACGTTTAAACGGGTTTAGAAAAAAAAGTAATAGATTTCAAAATATGTACACATTTATGGTAGTTTAACTGAAATTTGATGACTTTTTTTTTATTATGTATGATTTCAACCAAATCGCATTTTACTAACTGTAAACGCCATTAGAGTGACCTAAACATGACCCTCCCCTTCGCCATAATACCGCTTATTCTATATGCAATCCTGAGGCTTTTTTTTCAAAACTTTAGCCAAATCAGTCAACATTTGCCTATTTGAACCTTTTTTGCTTCGAGTTGAAGTTTAAATTGTTTAAAAACACTACGTAGCGTTTCAAACAACCCAAACCTCACCAAACCCAATACAGTGCTATCCCGATTTTGTCAGCCCCTTCTCAAATTTTAGGCTGACAAAAACGGGAAAAATTTTCGCATTATTTTTGTGATCAAAATTATTACAGAATAATTAAATTCTTATAGGAAACGAGGTGTTATGGGATAATATGACCAACAACGCTTATTTACATGTTTTGCAAAACAAATTTAATTGAGTTTCATCCATAATCACTAGAAGAGCTGCAGAACAGTCATATGGGAAATTGTTTATATCAATTATTCTTTTAATATACGAGAAAAAACTATGTAGGTCATATAACACCGGGGTGCGTTTTACCCCACCTTTTTAACTGGTTCGTTTATTTACTAGGCTCAGTGGTGTGTGACACTTTGCGGAGTCAAAAATCCCTAATTTTTTAATTGACATTTTTAACAGCAGCAAATGCGGGGAAATACAGGGCAATGCCAAACTACGTTATCGATGTTATCATAATCGGTTCTGCACCTACATATATTGCTGTCAACGAGGTTTATTCTGTAGAAATACGCGTCTAGCGAGTAGTGGTTGGATATAAGTCTTGACATTACGCGAATGAATCCCCGTCTTACATCCAGACGTTTGAACCACGCTCTTGAAGAAACATTTGGAGAAATGGAATGTAACCACTGCCCAAGAGAATTTCTTGCCCAATCGTTTTGCCAACTCTGACGTGGGAAAAACTCATCATGTGAAATTCTTCTATCATAAATCTCGCCTTGTTGTGCGCCCACCTTTGCGAGAGAGTCTGCCTGTGATTGAGCAATGTGAGGGGACCCATACAAAGGTAATTCTATATGATCTTTCGACCAGCACACTCATCTGCTCCCTTACCTTTGAAAGGAAATAACCTTGTTTCATCGACCGAATAGCCTCAATCGAACTGAGGCTATCCGAGAAGATGAAGTAATGGTCTATGGGCATGTCGGAAATCATCCCCAATGCGAAGTTGATTGCTGCTAGCTCAGCAACATAAACGGAACAAGGTTCCTGAAGTTTCCGGAAGGCGGTTGAATATTCATTTAGCACGCCGAAGCCAGTGGATCCATTAATGCGTGATCCATCAGAGCAAAAATTTCTATTGATACTTTTCAGCAAAAATACGGGGAATTGAGATAAGTCGAAGTTGATCTGGAACTCCTTGAATAGCCTGTTTCATGGAGAGATCATAGTCAATAGGGGAACTGTAGTTAGTAAAGGCTAATATTCAAAGACATATAATTAAGGTAAATTCGCGCGAATCTAGACTAGGTTCTCAATTCGAGCATTGCTTGTCCTACATATGGCTATTATTTGTAAAAACTCTTCTAAACCATCAAATAATTAGAATTATAGAATCAATTTTCCTTTGACTATAATGAAATATGTATCACCTTTCAAAGCAGAAAAAATGGGGGGGGGGCTTCAAAAAGCTAGACCTGTATTGAAATTTGCATGGGGGGTATCTACTAGTTGCCTACCCAACTAACGATTTTCGCAATGTAAACGCTTTACTCATTTCATTCATACGGCCTCAAGCTGTATTCAAATGTTATACGATATGAGGAAACCTTTACTCAACCTCTATTATAAGCAAATCTGGCGAACTTAGTCAGCTACTTATGGCTGTTGTGACGGTTGAAACAAGCTCTTATTTCATATCTATTTACACTTCTATGCAGCTGTTATCCTGCTATTTAGTTTTGTGGGTAATTGAAAAGCGCTTACTCAACCTGTACCCAAATATCCAATAATCACTTCACAGTTTTCTCTTGACACCAGGTTAAATATCGTTTACGCTCTTTTTTGTTGGAGGAATTTATCAAGGTTATTTTATTGCGAATCAAATTAATCGAAATTAGTTATAACCACACCTCCAAATGATTTACACTGTACCGGAAACCTAGATTCGAACTCGAGACGACCGCATTAGCGAACCTTGATACTACCAACTTTGCTACGCCAACACTTTGAACTGACGTAAACAAAAATACATGCCCTTCTACAACAAGATCGCTGCACATGAATCACTTTTCTCGACTAGTTAATTCAGCTTTGAAAAGAAGCAGAGTAAAAGCTGTAAAACTGCACTCGTCTAAAAATAAATCTAGTTGACTGTAAAATAGCTTCCAAAGTAGCGCTAACACAGTTGATTAGTTGAGTATAGGATGTTTAGTTGTTGAAAATGCACTTTTGATGTTTATGTTATTTAGCAGAGTGGTTGGTAATAAGTAATATATTGGCTTTATTAGCTTTGTTTTCCAGCTAAAAGTTGAAAGTTGATTAAAATTTGCAAAGAAGTGACATTAGCGTTTATTGAATGACGTTATTCAGTGTGAATGACAATTGAATAATGGTTGTGAAAAAGTTGAGCAAACGCTCTCCAAAACTATTTTGCTAGCTTCTGCTTGTAGCTGTATCTGCAGCTTTGTTTCAGTTACTTTACAGCACAACGCTGAAAAAGTTGGCTTATAAAGCTGAAAATGTTAGTTGGGTAGTGCAGCTCCTCTAAAGCCCATTCCTTTCTCTCTCCTCTGCCTGGATCCCCCGGGACCACGCTGAAACGCCTACTTCGAGGGGGCTGTGCTCATGCACTTCTCATCTCTCAGTTCTAGCTGGCGTTGCTAGATCGCTGCTCCTCTCTCCATTCCAAGTGCCTTCTTCTGGACACATTTCATCGACGACATCCTCCACGTTAAGGACAGGCATCTCCCTTTGCACAGTCCCGCATCTTGGACAGTCGAAGACCATATGCTCCGGCGTTTCATACCCGTTGCCACACTCCGGACAGAGGGGTGATGCTGGGTGTCCGAACCGATGCAGGTATTTCCTGAGCAGCCGTGGCCAGACAGGAACTGCGTCAGGTGGTGGTTGACTTCTCCGTGTTTTCTGTACATCTAGGTCGAAGGTATTGGTAATAACCGGTGTGTCCATCTACCGTTATCAATCGTATTCCACTCCTATTGCCACTTTGCCAAAGACTCCGCTTTCACCACTTTCCGTACTCTGCCGGCTTCTCTCCGACTGTAGCACTCGCTGTCCTCCACCGGGTGATGCCGATAGGGACCATTCGAGCGATAGCACATACTGCTTCCGATCAGATGGTTCTGTACGCACCGCATGGCCATGAGCCGGAACGTACTGCTCAGTTTCCTTTCGTTCTGCTTCGTTCCCAGTGCTACAAAACAAGGCTGGACCTCCATATCTCAGTATCTAGCCAGAAGACGCCTCTTGATATTACTGGGAATAGAGTTGTTCAGCACGATTCTAGCTATTGTGTTGATGGCCTTCGAAGCATTCACACAGACATACTCGACATGGCTGTTGAAGTTTAGCCGGTCATCGATCATCATTTCCAGGTATTTCAACACGTGCTTCGAGGCAAAGGCGTGCGTTGGACCAATAATGGAGCCTTGTGGAACTCCCGTTGTGATCCTAATCGATCTCTGTCCCATATCTGTCTCATAGACCAGAACCAGGGTCTGGAAGTAATTCCTCAAAATCCTGCACAGGTAGTCTGGGACCCTCATTCTATACAGCGCTTTGGCAATGGATTTCCAGCTACGCTGTTAAACGCACTCTTAACGTCGATCGTTATCACGGTGCAATATCGATCTCCTCTTAGCTTCTGTTTGGACGCCTTCTCGGCTCTCTCGACCATTGTCCGAATTGCATCCACCGTTGATCTCCCTTTCCTGAATTCAAACTGCCTCTCCGACAAACCAAAACAAAAGCTAATATGGCCGATTAGGTTGAAGCATTGTGCCTTTCAATTGACGATGTTATTTATCTCCGTTGAATTCGAGAATTTGCGATGACGAAATCTAAGAATAAATGTTGCTGACAATGAAGCAATGTTTTTAATTCAATTGCCAAAAAAAAAAGAAACAGATTTTTTATGGTTAAAATGATTTTTCCAGCAAACAGCAATTCAAAACTAATAATTCTTAGTAGGAGAATATTATATTAATGTAAATGAATTAAAATGTAATAGGTACATTGGATTAAAGACCTGTGCGTTGAATTGATTGCGAAAAAAAAGCGCTTAAAATCGTCAATTGTTAATTTTACCCTGTATGCACCTTTTATCCCCACTTTCCCTAAAATTCCCATTTTAGCGAAGTGTAAGATTAAAAAACTATTAACAGCTCAAAGTTTAAGAATTTATGTTTAAAAACTCAAAAATTTAGTTAAATCTGCAGGCTGACAAAATCGAGAAAAAACCTGACAAAATCGGGGGTAGACAAAATCGGGAAAGCACTGTACCCCAATTACCGATTGTTACGAAATTTTAAGATCCACTGTAACTTTTTTGTATGGAAGTCCAATAGGAAATGATATGCTCAACAACTTTGTCCAAGACCGGGAAGACGATCCGAGTTGATCCTGAAAAGATATTAGCATTTTATTGAAGTAATGACTGACTGATTTAAAAGAAAAGGAACAAGAAAGAATAAAAATACAAAGCAGTCAGACATTGCACTTCCATAGAAAAAAAAGTTAAAGTGGATCTTAGATTTTCGTAGCAATTGGTAATTTTGTTCCTCTCTGTGTTAGGGTTTTCCTAAAAATCAGCATTTTTCCTATTTATTTTTTTTTAATTTGGACTGTTTCACATAACTCATAAACATTTAAACGATGCATGTTTTTTTTTTGTTTTTTTTCTGAGCTACAATTTTTCAAATTTTTAAGTTTTTAGCTGTCGCTTATAAACTGCCATGGGCCTCAATTATTCAAAACTTAATATTTTTCATAGTTGGAGATGCTGAACGTCGCATGTAGTAATAGAAACATGATTAGTTAAAGTTAATATTTTTGAAAAAATGTTGCTCAGAAAAGAAACTACTTAGTACAACCCACGTTTTACCTCTCTTTCATGAACGGATTTTAATAAAAAAAAATAAATGTTTTTATCAAAGATGGCTTCTAAATTTATTCACCTTTCCATACGTACCGTTGGATTTGATAAAGGGCTACACATTGTTGAGCTATTGTTTAAAATCTAACACTGCTCCTTGATTAAAATTTTGTCCTACCAGCTTCTTTTCCATCCTAACGCATTGAAACCAGTGTCTGTTTTTATCATTTACCATCACATGCAAGGAGTATCGCTTCAACCCAGTGTCGATGAATTGCGTTTGTTTTGAACATCTTCGTAGTTACGAAACGAGCGAAAGAACAAATGAGTTTATTATACATCAACGAATACGCGTTTGTTGATATTCACCAGTATTGTCGACCACACTGCCTAAATCATCGATATTATCATCAGTTCAGCTTGAGGCAATAATTTGCCGTCGACTTATGTCTAAGCACCACGTTCTTCAGCGCTATATTTGTTTAAAATTAAAATAAGCAAAATGATTATTTGATCCTCAATATCATCCCGACCAAGATGAAGACGAATATCAATATTTACAACAACAGAGGCGATAATGAGAATCCATCCACGAATGAAGAAAAACAAATGTTATTTTTGATACTCAGAGGTTGCCTAGATCAAGGGAATTTGTTTATATCAAAATTCAAATTCATGCAGGTAGTTGGTCTATCTGTTAAGGTTTTCTTCATTTTCAGCTAAATTGAGTGTAGAAGAAAGGATTTTTATCAGCACTGATTGAAACGCCATTAGATTTTTTTTTTCATCCTACGGATAAACATAGAAAAAGGGGATTCGTTAGGAGCGCTTCTTTTGTTTTGAGAACAATGCGCTCTAACAAGATTTATGTTGTAGCTAATGAACTAACGCATCGGAACAATCCATTTAAAGAGTGTACCACATCAAATTGCATCACGGAAAAAACGCTGAAGAAAATTACCCATCAGGTATATTCTCTTGAAAATTTCGGTAGAAGTAGTTTAGAGTGTATTGTTTACACTGTATTTTTATCGCTGTCTCATCGGGACATTGAAAAACAACTCATAATCGTGCAGTCGATGGTGGATTCTTTTGATTAAACGTTACTACGAAACTCTGAGCATCAAACGGAAGGAGAAATGCAGTCAGAATGGATGTTCCATTAGTGATCAGCACCACAAGCGTGTCGTGAAAGCGTTTAAGCGGAATTTCAATGCTTCGGTCAGAGATGTGGCCAAAAAGTTGAATCTGTCCAAGTCTTTCGTTCAGAGAGCCAAGCACCGGGAGGGACTGCATACGTACAGAGTGCAGAAGGCTCCAAATCGTGACGAACGGCAAAATACGGTGGGAAAGTCACGGGCCGGCAAACTTGACTCATGTGGCAAACGGAGTGCGCCGTTCGTGATTAAAGGGCCTGTAAACGGGGAAATCTACCTCAAGGAGTGTCTACAGAAGCGTCTGCTTCCTCTGTTGAAGCAACACGAGGGCCCTACGATCTTCTGGCCAGATCTAGCTTCGTGCCACTATTCAAATGTTGTCCTGGAGTGGTACGATGCCAACGGGGTCACATTCATACCCAAGGACATCTGGCGGAGATCAGCAAATTGAGCGGGGCCCTCGAATTCATAAAACATGGTCGAAAATTTAAAAAAACATACCAGCCTACTCCAGATCTTGCGAAAAGATGACAACCGACAGCAAACCACTGAAACTGTTAGTTAGCGGAGATTAGCTGGTTTCCGATCCATAGCAGCGATTTTATTCGGCGAAAGAATCAACTCTTCGAAAATTTCATTCATGCGTACATCCCTGCATCGTTGGATGGTGCACTTCTGTAACCATCCGGAAGAAGGGGATCTTTTTCGGGAACGATTGCGCTTTCAGCTGTTCGAAATGCGAAATGTTGTAAAACCGTATCGCAAACTGTCTGAGTAACCAATCTCCCAATCTATCGGGAGAAAACCACCTGGAAGAACCCTGGATCCCACAGCGCAACTATCGAAAAATAAACAAACTTAGACGTTTAACTTTTTGCAGGCTACTTCGCCTCCATAAATGCTGCCATAAATCTGAACGGGTTAGGATCAAGCAAAATAGCTTTAGATAAATGCAATTCAGCCTGCAAGTTTTCTTCATAAAAGCCATTTTAAAACCTTATTAATTTGTTAAGGAATTCTTGAAAGCATAACAACTTTTTCACAAATGACCCATGAATATCAACTTTTATGCCACCGCCATGTTACAATTAGTTTGCTTGTTTTTTACAATCTTCGATTTTCAATCAATATTTCCTTAGATTTAACTATATTTTGATAAATTTAGCATTGAGCAAACATTTAAATGCGAAAATAATAAAAAAATCTCGACCCAGCTCGATCTGAAGAATATATATTTTTTTTTCAATGTTAAATAATTAGTCAAATCGACGTTTTACGAGGGTGGACTTAATTTTTTCGATGTTTTCACGTGCATTTCACATGAAATTTAATAAGGCACTAAAAACTAGGCCACTTAATCAGAACTATTGTTATAAATTTGGATATTCAACAATATTTTTATACCATCAGTTTCTATTTTAATTATTTTGATAAGATCGGATTCATAAATCCTTTTCTATCTTGATTGGTGCTTTTCTAGTGGATTCAGCATGCGGCTAGGGGAAATGGCTCGGAAAGGGTTTTTATTGTTGCTAAATAGCTTTTATTGTAGCTTTGAAATGGTTCTCAATGCGTTCGTCATACAACCTTTTACAGTAAATCAATCTTGAAGAGCTTCGAGAATGCACCCTTCAGAACCTTCTCCAGGGTGGGCCAACTAGACATATTCTAGTCTTAATGAGGTTTTGGTGGATGCATTAATGACAAAATAGCCTTCACCAGGGTTTTATGAATGTTGTTTTATAGTTGCTTTGTAGTATTTCATAAAAGTTAAAATGTTACTTGGGATAAGTTCTCTCCCAACAAAATAAATATCGTCATTCATGTCTGTTAAAATATGTTCGATGTGTAGGAACTGATCATTCATAATAATATAAGAATCTTGGTAAACTAATTGTTTACATGATTCGTGTGTCCTATTCGAAACTTCAAAAACTTCGAAACTTTAAATTTTAAAACTTCACATCGTCTATTTCTTTGCTATTGGATCTAATAAACTTCACTTAACTTTTGTTATTTGTCTATAATGACAAAAGCGATTCAGTATACATTTTCTTGTACCACTAGATGATTATTTCCATTTCTTTATTTTAATATGGCACCATTCGGAGGGGGCGACCCCGGCGTAGTGGTTAACATCCATACCTCTCACGTCAAAGTCTCGAGTTCAAATCTCACCCCCGGACAAGTCACGAATGACCCAAGAGTGTTAAAGTGGCCATAAAAAAAAAAAAAAAAAAATAAAAAAATAAAAAAAAAATAATAAAAAAAAATGGCACCAATCGCACTTTATTGACATTTTTTTAATTAAAAACCAATAGATTTCAAAACATTCTGATTACTTAATTTGATATCATGATATCAAAATAATAACTAATTTAGGATTTTTTATTTTGTTTTGTTTCCTACCATAGTTATAATAACATATCGATTACTTATTTTGTTCATTATTAACGAAATTACTGATATCAAAACGCACACATAGTTTTTTTATCAATATAACATTATTTGTTATCTTTTTAATATTCTACATATACCATTTAGATCTCCTTTTTGTTATGATTACTGTTAACTCGACCACACGGTAGGCAAAATATGTTATCACGAATGCATATATCAAAATATCAAATTTAGTTTTCATTTTTTTTTTCATTCTCTGCTCGGGTACGGAAGCATCCCAACGAGGTCAAATCTGAGGAAGACCTGAAGAAAGAGTAGGTTTCCGTACAGAAGAAGCTGCAGCCAGATGATGTACGTAGCCTAATGAGTAGAGTTAAGCGTAAGGTGCGAGCGTACGGTTATGGTATTGAAGTTGAATGAAATTAATAAGCCAAAAGCTTACTAATGGGTTATATCTTATTGTATAAAAGTTAGAAAAAGATCGGTAGACTAGGTAATTTTCAACAATGTTTTTTTTTTTTTTCGTTATGCAATTTGATGTGGGACACCCTTTATTGATTCGTACACGGTAAAATCATTGATATTATTGATCTTTTCTGATCGATAGAACGAAAATGGGCGATTACGACGTAGTAGCGTTTTACCCTACATTGCTGAATTTTTTTACATGTTGTGTAAAAAAGTTTAAATTGTCAAGAAAAAATATAGCATGTTAAGTTTTTTTTGGTCCCAAGACCATGAAAATCAAAAAAATCGATTAAAATCTTCTTTTTTTCAATGTAAACCACGATTAAAGTCCATATTCATATTTTTACTAAATACAAGATTTAAAAACCATTCATTTGAACTTTTGAGCCACGATTTAAAAAAAAAAATAAAACCGTTCTTTTTCGGACCATCCTTATATGGAAAAGGCCACCCTAGTGGCGAAATAAAAAAGACGGGTCTGATACTTTTCGATAAGGATCAAAATAACCTATTTTTGCGAAATTCTATGAACTACTCTAACTTTTTTTTTCTGTGGAATTGCTGGTTTATAACAGCACAGAAAAAAAAGTATCTCCTGACCAATTTTGATTTTGGCGCTTACGTCACATTTCTTTTGACAAGAACGAGCAGCCGCGTTTCTCTGCTCCTTGTGCGCCTTGGTATCATAGGAGGTCGTGTCACCCTTCGTTTTTTTTTTTGTTCCGAGAGATTTGTCGGAAAAACGCTGACAGTTTTACGCCACATTGGAGTTTATACCGTTTGAATTCCATCGGACACGCGTGTAATGTATTTTAAATCAAGGCTTGACGGGCAAATGACAGATACATACATGTTTTCAGAAAATGCTGTCACGTCAACTTGGTAGGAGGGATTTATAACATGGTACATGGATGTCTTTATGACATTTTTTGCTGATATTTTTATTACATTTAAGAGTAAGGTGTGGGAAAAGTCGTTGAAAAATTCAAGTATCTCAAAACTTAATTAATTGAAATCAAGCTTATTCCATACGCAGGATCCACAGCTCAAGGTTTAGAACTGTCTCTCATATAGATAATTATTAAATTTACAGGCTATTCGCAGTTAGAAAGATTTTTCAGAAGAAAAAAGGTAGAAGGGTCTGTGGCTAGAGTAGGACCGCTAGTGGACGGAACAAATGCGAAGAGCATTTAGTTCTTTTAATTGATCGATCATCTATTATCTTAACTCTTTCCGTTTTTGAATTGTAGGTATGCGTACTAAATACTTAATTATTTTTTCAAAGAGAAAACTGATGAAGAGAATCGATCAAAATCACTTGCACTCCTGCTTCCAAGTTTGGTTACAAGATTACAACTCTAGAGAGCATTTTGTGTGGTCGTTGGGGACGTGTGGTTCTGAATATGGACAAACAGGCACAGATAAATTCTATTCCAACTCTTTACTGTAATAAGCTTGTTGGCCCTGAAAAGGGCCGTTTTGTTGCCAAAGTTGGTGATGATTGAGTTCTCAGAAACCGTACAGAGTGCGTCTGTCGCTTCAAAGCGTAGACGACATCCATGGCCGCTTACGCTTGGCGTGTTCAGCGTAGGTGACAGCATCACGGATCTCATTTTCCAGGAACACCATCAGCACACATCGTGTTTTCTCGTAGATCAGACCGGAGATACGTTTGACACCGCCACGGCGAACCAGACGACGGATGGCGGTTATCACGAAGAACCTTGCGATTACACTTGGCACCTCCTTTACCAAGACCAGTAATTGTTGTAAATTAGAAGAGTGGACTACCTAACCAGCCACCACCTTCCTACTGCTGCTATTGATGCTTCTGCTGCCTGCTCACCACGCCGTCCGAAGCGAAAATGAGTTGAGGCTACTACTACTAAAATGTTTGATTATTTACTTATTGTCTTGTGGTTTACCATTATTGTACATATCAATTGATTTAGCCCGAAAGCTCTTCATCTTTGGTGATTTTGTCTGTAACAAGTTACTGATTGATTTTAGTTTTACATTGTAGTAGTTGATTTTAATTAGAAAATTTGATATCCTTCCTACTTAACCTAGTTGCCTAACCTAACGTGCCAGAACCCTAATGATCTGTTGATCGGTTCGCAAGCAGCAATCTCTGAACCTTTCGATGGTAGCAGTTCTCCGTAACGCCAAGATCTGAAGACCAGCCAGGCGGTGGACGTCAGAATTTCTACTACGCGTCGAACTGTTGAGGATCATCCTTAGGATCTTGTTCTGGATCCTTTGTAGTTTGAGGTGAGGAGAATGTGCGCAACTCTCCCAGATTGGCAACCCGTACTCTATGACGGGAAGGATTATTTGCTTGTAGACAGCAAGCTTGTTTTTCATTAGCGGGTACAACGACCTTATCAAGATGTTGCATTTTGTTTTTGTTTTGTCAACAAGCTCGCTGAAAATCAGCTTGCTGTCGAGTGTTAGTCCGAGGTAGACTACCTCTTTGGACCACTCCATCACTGTGCCGTTTAGACAGATTTTGTTATTTTCAGACGGAACAAGTCTGGGAGATTTTGAGTGTGGAAAAATTATGACCTGGATCTTCGTCACGTTGATACGAATCTTCCAGCTGTTGAAATAATCAGACAGGACATCCAAGCCTCTCTGGAGTTTCGTAGTCACAGCTCCGATGACCCTACCCTTGTAAACGATGGATGTGTCATCTGCAAACAGAGACAACGATCCACCATCAGGGAGAGCCGGAATATCGGAGGTAAATAGATTTAACAGGATGGGACCAGGGATACTTCCTTGGGGCACACCTGCACCGATGTTAAAGGCATCCGATGTGGTGCCATTCTGAGAGACATGGAACGTCCTGTCCTATAGATAATTTGGTATGATCTTCATGAGGAAGATCGAAAGACCATACCGATGCAACTTGTACACCAGGCCATCATGCCAGACATTGTCAAACGCTTTTTCAACGTCTAACAATGCCATAGCAGATGTTTTTGAAACAGCCTTGTTCCGTCTAAGAATGTTTGTTACTCGGGTCAGTTGGCGGACGGTTGATCGACCTTTTCGAAAACCAAACTGCTCCTCGAGTAAGATGTTGTTTTCTTCGGCAGGTGTTAGAAGCCGGTTGTAAACTGCCCTTTCGAACAGCTGGGATAACCCTGAGAGAAGGCTGATGGGTCGGTAACTTGAAGGAGAGGAAGGATCCTTCTCAGGTTTCCGAATGGGGATGACTTTAGCTAACTTCCAGCACGAGGCAAAGTAGCCAAGTCGGACGCACTGATTGAAAATCAGTGCCAGATGTTTGTAGAATCTGGAACTCAAGTGCTTGATGTTGGATGTTTTGATATAAGCCAACGGTTCGTCAGCTGTGATCTCGAATTCCTCGGGAAAGATGTTAGGAACCTGGTGGAGATTGATTACATTTTCAGCAACCTCAGCTTCATGAGGGCTGGTGATGTTTTGTCCGAAATTGTGGGAGCTGACGAAATGGTGACCTATCGCGGCAGCGGTTATCAGGTTAACCACTGAACCGTCGGGACAATTCAGGGGAACCAGCGATGGAATAGGCCTCGGTTTAGTTTTGAGGACTTTTGTTAGTTTCCAAAAGGGTTTTGCACAATCTGGGAGGGAATGGATGTTATTGGCAAAATTATCATTTCTGAGTTCCACCTTTGATAAGTTTTGTTAGACGGTTGGAATGGGTCTTCAAGGTAGGCAGTCCAGTTCTCTGGTACTGCCCACGCATGGCGTTACGGAGTCTGATTAGGCTTTTAGTATTCAGATCAAGGTTCAGAGAATTACTCACCCGTCTGGAAGCTGGCACGTGTTGTTCGCGGGCTAGGGATACCGCCTCCTCGACGGCGCACAGAGATCTATCGATGTCATCAGTCGTCTCCAGTAGGGCGCTGAAATCGATGACTTCGTCGACGACTTGTTGGAACCGATCCCAGCTTACCCGGTGGTAATTCCGACAGGAAGCATGAAATCGATTATCGGAGGAGCCCATCTCCACCACCACAAGGAAGTGGTCCGAGCTTAACTCTTGGTGGTTGGGAGATGTTCTCCATGTTGCTGACGAAGATTTCGATGATGGAGTGCACGCCGAACCGGCTCAACCGGGTGGGAGCGTCCGGCGCCAGGTTGGTGTACTGGGCCTCTTGCAGGTCGTCGTTTAGGATGGTGCCGTTCTGATACCGCCTTTGGTTGCCCCAAGCTTGATGTTTGGCGTTCAGGTCGCCAGCGATGATTAGCTTTCCACGGCGTCGTGTTATCTTGATAATATCCCTCCGCAGGTCTGCCGCGGATCCATCCCTGGCGTTTTCTTGTTTCGGGCAATAGGCCGCAATGATGGTGACGGGGCCGACGGGTGTGAAGACTTCTACTCCCAATGCTTCAACCATTTTCAGCTGGAAACTGGGTTACAGCCGGCAGCAGATATTGTTCTTGGTAGCGATGGCCACTCCACCACCCCCAGAGCTTGTCCGATCCAACCTCACGAGCCGGAATTCAGGTGATGATGGCGATGTCGACGCTATGTTCGTTGAGGAAGTCAACGAACTCGATAATTTTGCTCTTGAGCGAGCAAGCGTTCCAGTTTGTGATTTTGATGAGCTCACGATCCATAACTGAGCATGAAGGCAGCCACAGCTTGGAGCTGGTCGGATTTGTTCTTGATGGTGTTGGCAATGTCGTGCATCTTGAGGAAGATGATCGTTAGTTCCGCTGCGGTGAACGACGAACCATCGTTGATTTCTGGCTGCGGTAGGGATGGTCCATCCTGACGCCAGTTTAGCAGCAGTCGTCTCTTGACCTGAGTTTGCAGGGACTCCGGCAGTTTGAACTTGAGCGGTGGCGGCCGTCGCAGCAGTAGCAGCGGCACGAGCAGCAGCCAATCGTTGATTGAGTGGAAGCAGTGGAAGCACTGTAATCGGTCGTCGTGGTACCGGTGGGAAGTTCTGGTCATTAATTTCCGGCACTTTCTTGCGGCCGGGCTGGTTTCTCGTCGATGATTTCTTCCGGATCTCGGTGATCTCGGTGCGCTTCTGACAGGCCTTGCTTGTATCGTAGCTTTGTGAGCATCACCGCAGTTGGCGCAAATGGGATCGGCTTCATCGAGTCGCAGGCGTCGGGTTTGTGTTGTTTGCCACACTTGATGCAGCGGCCGACCATATGGCAATTCTTCGTTCCATGCCCGAACAGCAGGCAGTTCGAGCATTGGGTGACTCCACAACTGACCGACTTGTACCGCTCCCACTTCATCACAATGTTGAACAGGACGGGGATGCCCTAGAGGTCCATCAAAGTTGTTGAGTTCTGGCCGCGATACCTGACTGCCTTGTTGTGGCGGGCCATCTTGTGAATTTGGACCGGCTTCAGTCCATTAGCCATCAGCCCTTCCAAGAGGATGCCTGTGTCCATGTCGTATAGTCCTCGCAGGACCACCTTGAACGGCTTAACAGCCTCGATGTCGTGGGAGAAGTACTCCACCTGTGCTTGGTCCAGTATGGTCTGTACCGCCTTGTAATATTTCAACGCCAGAACCATCAGTTTGTATCCTTCCGTGCACAACTGGATGGTGCACCGGACACCCTGCATGATGTAGAAGTTTATTTTTTTTCCACAGTCCGGGAGGAAAGCCCTTCACGTAGAAGGGCGGCATTCTGTCAGAACGGAGAACGGATTGTTGTCCAGCAGCTTCTTCGCGGCTGTCGCACTGTCACTGTTGTCCTTAGGCCTAGACCGTCTCCCGGGATTTCCGGCACTATCCATGGCTGGGTCAGCGAGAGCGTCTCTATTTGAGTTGAGGCTAGACAGCAGCGCCCTTTTATATTTTTTCAGTTTAAAGCAGAATAATGTGCAACCAAGTGGTACTCGATTATAATGAATGGGTTTGGGATGAACGTTTATTTCATAAAATTATCACTTTTTATTTGTACATTGGACAATGCTTGGCATTACCACTTTTTCAATAGTTTCTTGTTGAAAAGTGTCAGTCGAAGAGCATAGCTATTGATGCGTCAAAATATTTCTGATCGATTGGTGATAACATTATTGAAATTGGTCCTGGGGCAGCTGAGTTATTAATTTTCAAATTCTTTCATAATTTTGTTACATGTTTTATTTTCGGTTTTCGCAAAGTGTACCCCCTTATCAAAAAAACAGACGTAGTCCTACGTCAAAAAATGCTCACATTTATTGGTATAATTTGTGATACATTTACAGCAAATATTTCGAAAGCTCACAAAGACAGCCCATGCCTCTCTCAGAAGTTATTTTGATTAGGAGTACACTGGAGTTGCTTTTTACGCGGGGGATATGTTCCGTGTGAAAAAAAACCCGCGTAAATAGCGACTCCAGTGTATAACGATAAACTCACACTATTTGTAAGCAAGATGTTAATATTCCAAGGATCATTCTAGTGATATTGAAAACATAGTTGGTCTTCGATTTTTAGCTTGCTTCTCTTCAGGCCATACGCGGTTGATGCAGCAATATTGTATTTCCTCCTTATTTCATCTATTGATGGATTGCTAGGCCTCTTTCAAAATCTTGTAGTATTTTTTTTTTGTTTTTTTCATCAAACGACTCTTTGCCTTTTGGCTTTCACTGGAACACCTTTATCCTTATTTCCGCTCGCCATCATTTCGTATTTAAATGTTCGAAAACAGTTCACTACAATACGATGATTTTAACTGACGATTTGTAGTCTATCGTTTATAGTAAACAAAACAAATTACACTTGGAAAATTGTTATTTGTGCTTGACGGGATTTATGGCAAACATTTATACCTGTTTGAACTCATTGTCATTATTTTTAAGTTAAATAAAAAAAAATGTGTTGTAATAAAAAACCTTCCTCACTTAAGGGGGGTGAATCAATAATAATTTTTATGATTCACAGATTCAAAAAAAATAAGAACAACAATAAAAAAAAACTGACTTGATTACCCGCAGTGAAAAACAAATTAAGACTGCGGATAATCGAGTCCGACTTATGGGCTAAAATGTCGATTTTTGGTCCACCCTAACTCGGAAAGGTGCACTGTAAGGGTGAATAATAAAATACAGGTGTATTTTTTTCGATAAGCATAGCATAGCATAAACCAGGTTGCACAATGTCGTAGGTGGTACGAGCTCCAAACTGTTGTTAAGAAGGAGACCCACCTTCATCCGTTGTTGTTAGATAGTAATTTGTGATTAATTACTACCTCTTAGATAGAGGATGTGTCTCCCTCCAATGGACCAGAGCTGTCCTGGCCACGTCCTTGCATTTGGTGGAAAAAGGGCAGGAATGTTAGTCCGACACTTACTTGAGATGCAAAGAACTCTACGACCCCTCATAAGTGTCACGGGAAGGGTAGATTTTTGTTAGTAGGGAGTGGGTGTGTAAGCCATAGGATACGCCCAGCCCGCGTTGCTGACAATCGTTATATCAAGCATTTAATAAATAGAAGCTGTAAGTAGTTTATCTGTCCGTTGTTGCTGCCCATTGCCTTAACATATTATTCATAACAGTCTTCAGATTTTGGAATTAAGAAACGTAGCTCGATCATGTTGCTCCTTAGTGCCTGAAAATGTGTGTTGATCCTAAACATATGCACAATTCATTCTGATCGATAGGAGGTTCTCATTTGTAAAAGGTTATTAATAGTATGTGGAATTGTATTATGGATAAAATCTGCCTGCAATCATTTCTTATGAATGCAAAGAAGCTTGAACCACCCGGGAGTTAGAAGGTGACAGCTCAACAGCAGTTACAATAGCCCATTTCAAGAACGCAAGCATTCCGAAGCTATTTTCAAACATGATAAGCCCCGCTCCAATATATTATCGATGCAAATATACACTATTGAAAATGTACTGAAAGTTTCAATCAAACAATAGTGCAATACTTGATTGACGCGTATTTAGCAAGTTTTGAAATGATCTTCTTGAATTAGATGAATATTTCCTATCGAGGATAGAGGAACGAAAAGGTAAATAAACTTAGCTGACCGTAACTACGCGTAGGTTATAGCGAATTCGTTTATTATCGGGATTAACACCAGTTCCAATCCAGTGCGAAACCGAACTTTTTGTCAGTGTGAACCTCAAACTGAGCTAGGTTTTAAAAACAAACGAGCAAACTGACGTTTGTCAGAAAACAAGCAGACCCAATCTTGATACCCGATCCAGGTTGGAACTGAACAATAAATGAATTCGCTATTAGAACAGTCGGCACCACATGCAACGGATAAGAATTTGAAAATGCACTTTTCAACATCACTTCTGTACTTTCAAATTAACACTTTTTAAAAATGAAATTGTAAATTTATAACATTTTTACTAGAATAAAAACGACGCAGCAAAAAACACGTCATTTTCGCAGCGCGGCCTACTTCGATCCCCCATAAGATTATTGAGGGACATATTGAGAGCAAAACAAATAATTCTGAACACTTTTTGGAATGAACCTAAGTAAATACTTGACAAATTTGCAAAGATATCAAGAGATTAGTTCCTAAGAAAAAAAAAAGTAAATTTGAACATTGTAAAATGTTCAAGATTCCGAACACTGACATTCAAGAGCCAGGATTAACAAAACTTTTAAAGATTCTGAGGCTTCGATTGAGAATCCTGAAGATCCTGGTCTTATAAAACTGTTCAAGATTATGGAGCAAGAACGTTCATAAAAGTGTAGCAGTAAGGTATGTGAGAAAAATCCATCTCAGAATGGAGAAATTTTCGAGTTTTCCAGGTGCTAAAAGATTATCAAAAATATTCAAAATGCCAGACATTGCGATTTTTTCAAACTTAATTTTGGGTATCCTGTAGTATGGAAAGGAAAAAAATCTGAGCTTGAAGAAATATTCGGGCTTTTAAGAGAAATATTCAAGATATCGGACTTAGTATACTTATTGGCAAGATTCGGGGTAAAACTATGAAATTTTCGGGTTGAATACAGGTCTATTTTTTCGATAAGGATCAAATATACATAGTTTGAGAGAAATCGGAGCTAATTTTTTTTTCGGTAATACTTTTTTTCATGGATTTGTATGATGAAAGACAATATAGCCAGGAATGTGATTTTCTCTTTTTTATATTCAATAAACAATGATAGTCAACAATTTCCTCAAAATCTCTAAGAGATCAGAAATCATGGTCCCGTAGAGAAAAAAAAAACATAATTTTCCAAAGCATCAACCTGTTATAAAAAAAAACGTCTATTTCTCTTACCATTACAGCAAGAACAAATCCACCGGCTGCAGAAGGAGAAGGCCGAGCAGCTCAACTACCTTACCAGCCAGCTGTTGCTCCTGGAATCGCGGATCATGCGCAAGCAGAAGCAAGTGTCCAACGTTCTGTACCAGCGGGAGTTGACGATCTACCGGCAGCAGAAGATCATCGAAACCCTATCTAGTCGTCTGATTGACCACGGCATTATCGATGTGGTCATGGATCCGGCCATCGGTTTGGGCAACAACAACAGCAACAACAATAGCAATGACTTTGACTCGCTGAACGACTCCGATTCGGCGGTCGTCCTGGAGGACGTGGATTCGGACTGCAACAGTTCGATCTACTTCGGTGGCGGTTCGCTCAAGTCCCGTTGCGGAGGAAACAAAATCAACAACGATGTGACGATAGTGCGGTCGATTTCGGATGCAATCGAGACGACCAATTTGAAATACAACAATACGAGGCGGTCGAACTGCTTTCTTCGGCGACCGGAGGTGCTGGAGACTGTCTACAGTGTCGAGGAAGATCCGGAACCTCAGGGAGGTGCTGCTGGAGGTGGTGAGAACCAGTCCGATGCAGTCAGTGAGAGACGGGACAAATTTAAGAACCGAACTGAGAAATGCGTATCGTCTGATCAATCGGATGACTCGAAGGAAAACCAAAGTACAACTAAGACAAAGATCACCAGTACAACCATGACGACTGTTATTATCACCAACTCGAGTTGCGACGGGGATTCCGACACACCTCCGGGCAATGGCTGTAAAGTGGGAGCGGTGACAAACTACAATCGAGTGATGTCCAATCACCGATCGGTGACCAAACCGAAGGACGTCAAATACAAACGAATCAACAAGGCCAAATCGAAAAGCTTGGAAGAGCTCCGGGGCCGTCTGAGGCACTGGGTTGAACGGGGAAACTGCAATATGAACCTGAATCTGGACGGCAGTTTGGCTCATCTGGATCCATGCCAGCTGCAGCTGCAACAATCGCAGCAAAACCTTGCGCAGAGCTATGCGTGACCTGAGCCAAAGCCCCACGTGAGGGGTAGCATTTAATGATTATTTATTTTAAGAGTCTCTTTCCTTGCATTGGGTGGTGTATTCCTTATATCATTTCTGCTGACTCGTTCGAGATTGTGACCAGTGGATTGTGATTTGAATTTTGAAGAGGCGCAGAACCTTCCGCCCGAAACCCGCAGATAGATGAGGTATAACTAAACCAACTAATTATCATTAAAGTGTCGAATCCTACTTGAATTGCTTAAAGTTGTACTGTGAAGCGATGTTTTTAAAGTTATTTATTCCTTTGTAACTGTACGAGAAAGTTGAAACTCCGTGAAAGTGAATCAAACAGAGAACAATCAAATTTTCTATCAGCAACTAGATATTCAGAGATTCTGACTGAGTCAGGTTACCTAAGTAAGTTTCGGAAAGTGCTCTGGAAACATACAAACAGCAGCAGAATGCAGTAGCTTTTGTAATATGCACGGAATTCTGAAGTATACGCCTATGGGAGAAAACAAAAAAGATAAGAGATATTTTCCTACAAACCATTACATACACGCATATAATTGTAAACGATAGTGAAATGACTGCTTTTTAGGACGCAGCTCAAGTGATCTTTCTTCCCAAAGTACGTTTCAAAGTATCAAACAAAAGAAAAGATATTCAAATTGATTGAGAATGAAACAATTTAGAGTGAATATAAAAGGAAAAAAAAATAACATAGAATCGTTCGATTTAAGTTGAAACAAAAAAAAATACCAGGAAGCGAGGAAATTGTAGAATTACAAAGCAAAAAATAAGGAAGATAGGTAAATACAGCAGATGAGTTCCGATTAGGCACCGGGTGTAGAAATGGGTTGCCACTTGCAGGTTAACGGCAGGTGGCATCCTAGACCTGTAAATAAAATTCAATTCAGAAGTGTAATTGAACAAAACAATGTAAGTCCGCGATCCTCAATCATGCGAGGAAAATATTATGAAATTGTACTTAAACATGTAGCACTTGTGTAAGAAGAAGTAAGCAGAGTAAGGAATTAATCTTTAACGCTATTAGCACAGCCAGAAGCATCAGCAACAAAACGGTAATCAAGATGTGTATAAGATGGAAACGAGTTTTGGTTGCTTATCAAATAAAATTGAAAACTTTCTGTGCTCTATGCAGAACTACGTACTCTAACAGTGCTTTTGCTTTTGATGAGAATGTTTTGGTTGCTGGAAAAATTGAGAAATTCCGTCTTGCATTCCTATAATTATGGGAAACTCAGATTCCAACATGGGAGCAATTGTTTAAAATAGAGATTTCAGGATGCTGGTAATTGGGGTATTTTTGTGGAAAATAGAAAAACGCATTAATAATTCCTACTGATGAACGAATCATTTAAGATAGGGTCATGGATGTCAGATTAGATTTTTTATTAAATTGCCGTACCAAAATGTTAATAGAATGTCTGTATTTGTCTGTGTCAGGAATTTTGGTTATGAGGAATTTTCATAAGGGTATCCAATAATTAAAAGCAGGGCGATTTTTTAACTTCAACTTTAAATTCGGACCGAAACGGGCTCATGAGTCTATAATATTTGTTCTTCTTCCTTGCTTAGATTGATATCGATTGTTGACTGGTGAATCTGAGCGCTACAAATAATATCCCTACTTGGTCAGATTGTTTTTCTGTAGCAGCACAATACATCAAACATCGATCCATCGACGAACCATCAACATATTTTCTGAACATTCTATCCAGTAACACCGCCACAGATGATAAACCTGAATAACATATTTGAATCCTATAAATCGTGAGTAAATATTCACATCAATATACCGTATGGTACATAAATTCGTGTACTAATTTCACGCATTTAAAAATATGTGTTGTGCCCTAGGGGGGTAACACATCTAAATCTCAATCATAGATGCTCGAAAATCTCATGCTAACGAATCAATCCATGTTTTTTTTTTTTTGGTTCATTTTCAACCCCTCCTCCCCCCTTTGTCACATTTTTTGTATGGACCTTAATTTTTTTTGTATGACTCGTCACAGTTTCCAAAACCCCCTTCCCCCTAAAAGTGTGACATAACTAATGGATTAGTATTTTTTTTTATTGCTAAGAAAATCTCCTTATCATTTTATTTGAGGAACATCCGAAAACTTCAACTACAATTGTCAGGAAACCCAATGCCAATATTTTTGAGTTTATATGGCTCATGGATGAGCTATATAAACTCAAAAATATTGGCATGGCTTTTCCTGGCTTTTTATGATGGATTAACTGAAATTTCAACTCGATTTTACGCTAGCATTCTATAATAAAAAGGAATGAAAAAACCCCAAAAGAGCGATCCATCACTGGGCTCATGTTACCAGAAACTCTACCTGTTGACAAAGTTTTATCAAATTCTGAGACCTTTTGGACCAAACATGTCTGATTATAGAAAAAAAAACCACGAGTTTGACATATAAAACCGGCTCTTTATGTGTGACACTAAAAAACCAGCACCATACATGAATGATACCAAAAATCGTTCAACCATACTACATATTGTCGGTATGATAACCCGAATAGGTTGTTAGGCACTCCTTATGGTTATTTTTTATGCGGGGCTCTCTAATCAGTGTGATTTTGTGATCGCTGTACATGCTATGCAACATCTTCTTGTAAATTACTAATTAAACATATGATCATATCTCTTATGATTTAATAATTCCCATAATCATCGTTTAATTCAACATGAGCAATAGCAACCTTGTGTAATAATATTTGTCCGATACTCCCAGATTATGATGTTTTGTATTAATGTTTTTTCACTGACGTCCGTAGCTGTGTGTTTCTCTTACTGTTTAACTATGTATTACATCCACAGAAGGTCACAGCTAATTAAAAACCAACTATAATAAATGGACGGGAGGATACCATTATCTTCGCCACCTCAAACGACGATGCTGTAAAGAAACTAAAAGACCTGCAAAACAATCAGCGTCTAGGAATAACCAACGTAGCCAAACTTGTGTTTTTTGGAACTCCAACCAAGCTGTCAGGAACATTCAGAGTATACTTCAATGATTTCTTCTACTCGGTGCCATCAGTACAACGTGCAGTTGAAGTATACATAAAACTGACTGCTGTTTTCGCAATCAAGCATTCCAAAATACAAGCTCGTGTGGTTATTAATTTCACAAAACTTTTACGGGTTGAAAGTATCTGAAAGATATGCAAGCATTGACAAGCTTGAAGATTTTCTTAATGGATTGAGAGTTACACAGAAATCTGATCAAAATGACAATTAACTGTTTTGTTGAGGAATGTCATTTACAGTTCAATTCGGCCAACGAGTATATAAAGCACTTAAAAGATCATCATCAAGTACCTAGCAGTTATCGCTTCTCCTGTACATATCCAGAATGTTTGGCAGTATTCTGTCAATTCTGGTCATTCAAACGACAACGACAACGAACCATTCGGTCAATTCTGATTCCAAAAACTCCTCTCGGAATCTCAATCAAAGTGACGCTGAAGCTAGCTCAACTTTGGATCGGAGATTTTCACTGCTGTTCAACAAGCACTCTGATGAACATCTTTTGGAGCAATCATTAACGGATATTAAAACAGCTACCCACCACCAATCAGGCTAAGGCCTTGTTGTCCTCTGCAGTCCGAAGAAGTCGTCTCCATTCTACTCGATCCATGGCCACAGTTCGCCAGCCTCGTAGTCTGCGAAGGGTCCGCAAGTCACCTTCTACTTGGTTGATCCACCTTGCCCGCTGCGCGCCTCTTCTTCTTGTTCCTGTTGGGTCGCTTTCTAGAACCATTTTCACTGGGTCGTCGTCCGGCATTCTTACGACGTGCCCAGCCCACCGTAGTCGCCCAATTTTTTCAATGTGGACGATGGATGGTTCTCCCAGCAGCTGGTGCAATTCGTGGTTCATTTGCCTCCTCCACGTTCCGTCATCCATGTGCACTCCACCGTAGATGGTACGCAACACCTTTCGTTCGAAAACACCAAGGGCGCGTTGGTCCTCCACGAGCATAGTCCAGGTCTCCTGGCCGTAGAGGACCACCGGTCTAATCAGCGTCTTGTAGACAGTCAACTTCGTGCGGCGGCGAATTTTATTCGACCGGAGCGTCCTCCGGAGTCCAAAGTAGGCACGATTCCCTGCCATAATGCGTCTTTGAATTTTTCTGCTGGTATCATTTTCGGCGGTCACCAGTGAGCCCAAATACACGAACTCATCGACCACCTCGATTTCGTCACCGTTAATCTGAACTCGGGGTGGGAGGCTAACATTGTCTTCCCTAGAACCTCTTCCTTTCATGTATTTTGTCTTCGATGCGTTGATGGCAAGTTCAATCCGCCTAGCTTCAGTCTTCAGTCTGATGTACGTTTTGTAACCCTCGTCTAGGGTGACAATTAATAACCCACCCTTTTAACGTGTTTGCCATGAGCGTGTGCCTTGTCTGTTATGATTTGTTTTTGTTTTGGTCGCACGCTCGGCAACATACTCACCACTGCTTTATTTGTAAATATTTTAATTTGTTATTTTCATCGTAGATTTTATTCGTGTAGGCATGTTTTAAGATTAGAATATAGTGTAAAAATTATCGTTTAAAACAGTCTCGCGTGTAGAATAAAGTTAGGTCCCGTTTCTCCTCCCGCTGCAAAATAAGGCGAAAAACATAAGCAGCACAACATTCGAGCACGGTTGCAGGAGAACGGTGGCGGTTGTTATATTGGCCGTGATTGTCAGCTAGTACAGAAGGAGAAAGTTACGAGCCACGGTAGGAAATCGACGCGTTTTTTGCCCCGTCCGTTTTAAGTGAAAACGAGAAGTTGGAGTGCCGTTTTCGTGGCGTGTGTCCGCTGGAGGGATAATTCCCAGCACCGTCGCGTGGAAAAGACATCGTTTTCCCGAAAAGTGCCGTGGTTCGTGAGCTGAAGTGAAGGGTGTCGGATCGCCGCCAAGGGAAGCTAAATTTCGAGGATTTTTCCGCTTCCCGGCTAAACCCCAAGGATCCCCGAACACCCACCGTCCTCACTGCGGTGGCTCAGCCAGTAGAGCCAGTCTCGCCACCGCAGTTAAGAGCCAAGGAGAGACGAAGCAGGTCGAACCGAAGGAGCGTTCCCCTGGGTATTGCACTGCGGTGACTACCGGGACCATCTACGGCGAGTAGTTGGTCCGGTGATTCGTCACCATCGTCGCCGAGGGGGTTCCGATAAAGGAGTCTTGCTCATCCCCCCCGCTAAACGCCAAGGATCGCTGCTACGCAGCTAACGTGAAGCAGTACGATCTGCATCCGCCGCCGCTATCGTCGAAGGGCCCCACCGAGTGACACCGAGAACAACGAGGAGAAAAGGGAAAGGTTAGAGGATAATAGACGTCTTAAATTGTATTTTTCTTTTTCTTTTCTTATCAATCCATCCAAATCCGAACGTCTTTGGGGGAAGTACGCTGCTCGTAGCCACCCCGCCGGGGTTAATCGGGCCAGCTATAGGCTGGCAAGTAAGCCGCAACTTACAGTTTCCGCTATCATCTCAAAGTTCCGTGCCATAATGTCAATGTCATCGGCGAAGCCAAGGAGCTGGATGGACTTCCTAAATATCGTGCCACTCGTGTCTATCCCAGCTCTTCTGATCACACCTTCTAACGTGATGTTGAACAGCAGACACGAAAGTCCATCACCTTGCCGTAACCCCCTTCGAGATTCAAAGGGACTCGAGAGTGTCCCCGATACTCGAACAACGCACATCACTCGATCCATCGTCGCCTTGACCAATCGCGTCAGTTTGTCCGGAAATCCGTACTCGTGCAGCTGCAGTTAACTTTACTTTAAAGCTACACCAGACACAAGAGCCGATGTTACTTCCATTCAGAAAGAACCATAAGAGGTTTACTCTAAAATAGCTGAAAAGATAGAAGAAATACCAATTCACATCGATACGGAATCGCAGTTCAGATTAAAAACTTTTATAAATACACTTAAAACTACATCCGAATTCATTAATACAGACTATATTTTTTTACACTATCTTCAAGATCAAAATCTGTATAGGCCTCCTACAGTAATTACTATACAAAACAATTTAATTAGAGAGGATCAGATAATTAATTCAGAACATTTACTTAGTATCGATTCACACAAAAACTATATAGTTTTAATGGACATTAAATTCCAGTTAAAGTAATTTTTATAACATGTATGGCAAGAAACAATCAAATATCTTGAAGAATTAGAGAAATCAGATCGCCTAAGAAACTACGTTAATGGAAGCACATGGAAAAAATCAAACGAAAATATCCAGGAAAATACGTTCTACCAATATCATTATATACAGACGAATATGAAACAAATGATAATGTATCTTCTCACAATAAGAAGGATGTAATTTGTGGCCTCTACTATATATGCTTAGTGATTCCAGAGATATTTTCAGCTAGATTAAGAAACATCTTAGTTTCTGGAACAGTTAACAAAACAGCTATACACTCATGGAGGCAGTGGTTCAAAAATTTAATGCTTTAGAGATAGAAGGTATTGAAATCATTGTTGATAAAACAAAGTTTTTGGTCAGATTTCCCTTGATAATGTTGCAAGGTGATAATCTTGGTGTACACACTATGCTAATGTTTGCTGGTGGTTTTAGCGCAAAACACTATTGAAGATTTTGCAGAAAGGCTAAGGAAGAGATGCAACGCGATACTAAAGAAGAACTGATACATTTTAAGAAATGAACAGAATTACAAAAAGGATATTGAATCAGGAAACCAAAAAGATACAGGAATCAAAGGAAAATCGGAATTCAATAAGCTTCCTTCATTTACGGTTATAGAGAACAAGTCAGTAGATGCGATGCATGATGTGTATAGCAACGGTATTTGCAAGTATGGATTCAAAAATGCCTTAAATTACTTTCTTTACGTAAAAAATTATTTACTTTGCTACAATTTAATACACGTAAAAATGAATTAGGTCATTATCCAGAATGCCTGACATTGAAGAAGCTTACGAAAAAAAAATCAAAATCAGTTAAGATAAGAGCGACAGCTGCTGAGATGAGGTCATTTTGTCATTTCTTCACTTTTATTGCCAGCCCTTTTGTGCCCTCAAATGATCCTGTCTGGGAATACGTAAAATCACTGGTTAATCTTGTTGAACAGGTTTTACCCCCATCTTTCTCGTCAACTGATATTGAAAACTGAGGACGCTGGTATCTTTGCACCATGAAATGTATTTGCGTTCTTTTGAAAATGACGTTTTAAAACGAAAACACCATCATTTGGTTCACTATTGTACCGTAATAGAGAGTAGTGGTCCGGTATGTAGAATGATGTGTTTTAGAATGGAGGCCCAACATACGCAGTTTAAGCAATATGCACACATTATGTCGTCTAGGAAGAATATATGCTTAACATTATGCATTAAAGCAGCATTGCAATATAGCTATGAGCTGCTGAATATGACGTTTTTCGAAAAAAAATCAAATTGGATGCTTTGAAAAAGTTAATTTAAATTCAAAATCGTATTTCGACAATTTAGTTCAACATGATTTTTTATGATGTTGATATTAATGAGGTTGAATGTTCCTATAAATGTAGAATTAATTCAGTATCATATCAGAATGGTTTGTTCATTACCTATACTTTAAACGGGGTGACAGAATTACTAGAAATTGAGGAAATTTTGAAAAAGGAGTCAAACATATATTTTGTTGCTCAACTGTGGGAATGTGGCGAGTTAAATAATCACTTGTTAGTTTTTGAAGCGATTGCCAGTACTCAGCCTTTTAAAATTGTTCTATTATCAGATGTGGATGGACTTCCAATAATGATCCAAACGATTAATGATAAATAAAATTTTCGAAAAAAACGCAACGTTTCGTACGAAGACAGTGACATCTAATGTTTAAGTAAGAATAAATAGATTTAAGATATACTAGAATATAAGTATGAAACTAATGTTAAATAAATCTCATGTTTCTTATATGATAGTACACATGAAATAAACGATTTTTTTTTAATAAATCAGAGAGTATTTTATTTGCGGATTAATAACATTAAACTTTACAAAGAATGTATGATTGCCAATGGATTTCATAAATGGTACCATTGGTTTGAATTCAATTGATTCCTTTTTTAAATAACCATGCTCCTCAGTAGATTACTTTAAGTGTTTTGCCTTTGGTTTTCATGTTGATGATAATAAGTGCAAATGTATGTGCAAGACACTTTATGTTGACGTGCCGATTTTGTACGGTGTAGTGAGAGCGAGGGCGTGAATGTTATATAAGAGCATGGTTGCATACACACAAAGATTATTTCACAGGTTTCTGTGAAATTTTACCGACATCTCAACAGCTGAACGTTCGGTAAAAAGTTTTACAGTTTTCCTGTAATTTTTTTATAGATATCTGTGAAAAATTCCCAGATATTTGTGAAAAATTACAGTAAATCTGTGAAACTGTTTACCGAACGTTCAGCTGTTGAGATTCCGGTAAAATTTTACAGATTTCTGTAAAATTTTCTAAGTGTGTATGCTTATTTCACATGAAGACATATGTTTCGTAATTTCTTAACAATTTCATTACAGTACCAACATTTTAAAGAGGTTTTCTGTACCTTTTTTATGTTTTCAGAGCATTGTTGACGCTATTTAAATTGTTTATGTTCCCTAGACATGGGGATGGATCGCTCTTTGGGGCATAGATAACATTAATTCCAATTGAGTTTTCAGCGACTTCGTTTTAAAATAGATCGATTCTCCCGATCATATTTAAAATAAAATCGCACCGTAGAGTCACATTCTGTGTTTTAACTGAAGTGCGCACTAAGGTGGCCCAAAATAGCTCTTTATCCGGAAACCTGGGAGCTCAACCTTCAAACGATAGCCAAGGATGTTACAAAATAAAAATTTGTATAGCGGTAACTGTGAAAAACGTGATTGAGAGGTAGCCCCGAAAAGATTTTTGAAAACAGTCGATTTTTCATAGCCATAGCTGATCAACTATTTATAATGCAACGAAAATTAGTGCAACTCAACCTCAAGCTTGATTTTTGGAGACGTTCTAGGCGTAGCCTTTAACATCCATACTTCTCACGTTCAAATCTCAAAGTTTAAATCTTATCCCCGGGCAAGTCACAAATAACTCAAGAGTGTTAAAGTGACTATATTAATGATAATAATTAATAACCTACTCATTTTTCAAAATAAAATCTCAGGCTTTTTTCAAGACTTCTACGAAAATATGTCAATCTATCCAGCAGGACACTTTTCACAAAAGTTGAAGTTGGGGTTAAAACCGACCGACCTCCAACACAGTAAGGGAATTGTAGCCAGCGGAAGAACGTTTCGTGGTACTGGTGTGTTGAGGTATTCGCTCTCTTGTTGATAGGAATGCATTAGGATTCCGTCTCGTCGTCAATCCAATTGATCATTTTAGATGGTCAAGTTTTGAACTCACCACAGCATGCTTTTGGCGCTATTGTATATGGATGATCAAATGTAAAATACTGTGGTAGCCACAGCACAGTTCTGTCAAAACCTCAGCATTTTCATTGATCCATTGGAGATTTCGTCCAATGTAGGCAATAAGCAGCACACGCTATGTCTGAAGGCACTTTTTTTGCAATATTTATGTACCTCAGTTTTTTCTTCACATGATGTTAGTATTGATCCTAACAATCATATTTGTGACGGTTTTAAAATATTTCATCTTAGGTTTTTTGAGAAAAAGTGTTTTGACCAAGCCGATTATGATGGCGTATATGGACTATTGACGATACAAAACTATTACGAATTGAACAAATGCAGTAAAATAAGGTTTTAAAGTTGATTGAATTAATCCAAATGGTATTAAAGAGCTCTCTTTGACTCTCATGTAAGATCCGTATTGATCCATTTACGCAAAATCGATTAATATTTGTTACTAGAACAACATCTTGTTTAATTTCTCTTCCCTCATCAAAGTAAAATATATTGAACGAGCAGGACAGTCTAAGACAGTCACGTAATCATAGTAAGCATTGATTTTCATCCTGTTCCGAGTGTTTTTTTTTATAAATGTATCGTGTAGAAAATCTGGAAAATAAAATAAAAAATATCACGAAGAAAATAAAGAGTTCGGTTGTTGTGCTTCGAAAAAGCTACTCTGTCAAGAAAAAAATTCACGTCACTTCAGTAGCGAAGATCGTTGAAAGATTTTTACCGAAGTTCAATAAAGGTATGTATCCGACATTTTTGTGTCCCGTACTCAACAGATGGCGAAGGGGGCATTTGAAATCCTGAATGGCGAGAAAAATAGCTTGAATTTATAAAAATAAATAGAGATGTTTGACAAAACGGTGAGATCAAAAATAAATTCTGGCAACCATGACGAATTTGTTTGAAAATCTTTAAACCGATAATGCTGATAATACAGGAATGAAACTCACATGAAATTAGCTACCCTTGCCCTGTGAGTTTAGGTAGCCATCACCTTGAATTATTACAGTACTGCTGGAACTTCATTGCAGTTTCCATATTTTGTCTAAGGAAACTTTCAGGAAGGTTCAGCGACTTTCTAGGAAATTCGGTGAACTATAGGGAACTGTAGTGAATTTCAGGAAACTTCTGCAAACTTTAAAGACGTTCCTCTGAAGAATCAGACCAACTTTCAGAGAAGTTTATTGAACTCCAGGGAAGTTCTACAAACTTAAGGAAAATTCTCTAAACTTTAAAGATATGCTTCGATCTTTAGAGAAGTTCTATAAACTTCTGGACAATTCTGTCAACTTCAGAAACGTCTTGTGGGAGTTCAATGTCCTCCTAGGTAATTTCTACGAACTTCAAGAGAGTTCTGTGCACTATATAGCTATATAGCAACATCATATGAATTTAAATGATTCTCTGCAAAAAGTTCTTTAAACGCCAGGAAATGTTTGCAAACTTTAGGATGGTCTGTGAACCACAGGGAAAATTGAACAACATAAGGAAATTACTGTGAACTTAAAGAAATATCTGAGAATTTCAGAAAATGCTAAATTCAAAGACGTTCTGTAAACTTCAAAGAAGTTCTAAGAACATCAGGAATGTTTGAAGAATTTCATCGAAGTTCAATGAAATCAAGGAAAAACTTATGAACAGAGAGTGGAATTTGAATGTAACTTCTATAAGCTGTCTCATTGGGTCGTTGGTGGAACAACTTACACTCCATGTCTTAGAAAACAGGTATGATAGAGAGAATTTGTTGCTATATATCTTCCTCTTTTACGCTTTCCTTATGAAATGTTATCGAAGATAACGTGGTTGCCGCTAATACGACTCGGCATGCGCAATTTGGATTTGCTGGTCACCATTGTAGGTGCTTGATGAACGTGTAGTTTTTAAAGGATGCCCTTTTGACCATCAGCTAAAGGTTTTGGACAATAGGGATGCTAATATGAGACATTGTTTTGGTGATTAACTCAGGGGTGAGTGCACAGGTCTTTTTTGTGAAAGTTGGTCTACCAAAACCTTCCGGTAGCCCCGAAATTCCATATTGTAAAATATCACATAATACATTTTTGCACGAGTACATGAAAAGTCTTAGCCTGGTTCACGGTAAAAACAAGCGAAGCTGTTCATATTGGTTTTTGCCAAACATGGAGTAGCTATAAAGCAGTGGAAAATAATATCAGATACAACAAAAACTTGTTGAAAACGGTGGTACCGTATAAAAGTGCTCATATGAAGTAATCTCCTTTGCTTGGCAGCACCAAGTTTTTTTTATCATTCTCTTTAGATATTTATGTAAGCATTGATAAGAATGGATGAAACAGAAAAAATGAACTACAATGTTTGACCTATGTTTTTTATGTAAAATCGTGCGATTTAGTAGAATAGTTTTCTAGATACAGCTGAAAACTTAGATTTCTCTTTAAAAAAAGGTGTTTTACTAAAACACATAGGGGAAATGTTGGCTTCGGCAATTCATCAACCTATTATCGTCAGGGGGTAAACAACGTCCTTGTGAGCTCCATTTTAGCATGTGGATACATTGTGTTTCACAGCATCTATTGGCCAAATTTGAGTGATCTAGGGCCCTCTGACGATAATAAGTTAAGGTATTGCCGAAGCCGATATTTCCCCTATCTCCGGCTGATAAAGCTATATCAATTAGTTGAACGCCAAATTAAAGATGAGAAAATTTTATTCTGAACAGCTGAACATCATTTGTCAGTGAAATTTGTGGTATTGTTGTTAATTAATAGTTTTTTTATGTTTTGCATATTTCCAAGAAAAATTGGATTTCAGCAAAGTTAAATACACATACAAATGTTTGTAGTGCTTGTGTCAACAATACTACTAATTGCAAAAAATAGTATCCAGTTGATCAAAATCAAATTTTCTCACATTTAATTTGGTATTAAAATAATTGATATAGTTTCATTACAGCCAGAGTTGTTTGTAGTTTAGTAAACAAGCTTTTATAAGTTGACATTTAATGTTTTAGCTGTATCTAGAAAACTATCCTACTGACATTTTTTCTGGCTACATCTTTGAATTCAGTTCACGATTTCATATGGAAAATGACCATCAGCGACAAAGTTCAAATATGCTGTAAACTAGTGAAATAATAGTTTATTTAGAGACTAAACCATTGTTTACTTAATATATTAATTTAAACATCACAAAGTTACTATATACTACGGTACCGAGAAGGAAATCTTACTGTTCCAGGGAAACGTAATATTTTGACTACTTTAATCTGCTTTTGAATCATTTTCAGCTGAATTTGTTTCTATCCGTAACAGTTTTGTATCGTCAATAGTCCATATACGCCTTTATAAACGGCTAAGTATACTTCAAATCACTTTTTCTCAAAAAACCCAAGATGAAATATTTTAAATCCTTCACAGATTTGATTGTTAGGGTCAATACTAACTTCATGTGATGAAAAAACTGAGGTACATTAAAGTTGCAAAAAAAGTGCCTTCAGACATAGCGTGCAGCACTATATAAATATTCACACCACTAGTATACACATACACATACTAAATTTTTTAACAAAATACCGGACTATAATACAAAATGTACAGAAACGTTTAACACATTAAAAATTGTCGTACTGAGCCTCCCACCCTGCGGCTGTTGATATTGAGGACCCATGATTTTTCAGTAATCAAAGGAACACATCTTAGTCCTTGTTACTTTTTATGCCTTGTTGATAGTGATAAGTCCTCGGGGTGCCTGGACCGAGGATGATCTTGAAACAAGGAAAACATGAGTACGTTAGTCTTTATCTATGTGATTCCTAATCTTCTATCCGTTGATATATCTATCCGTTGATTTATATATCTATCGATTTATTATTGAAGCGGAGCGGAGAGTTTGCCTAGCCTTGGGGGTCGTTTGGAATAATGTCTTGAATCTTCCAGACTAGATCGCATAGGTATGAAGAGCTACCTTCACATGAATGCTAGATAACATCTACCAGCGTTCAAAAATATGTTGGTTCATCGTGAAAATCAAAAAAGTCAAAATGACCTACCGGTTGTAATTTTTCCGTACCTCATGTGAGAAAAACTTAAACTGAAAATCGTTGTCTGTATTGAGATTTCGATCAATTTTTAATGAATTCGCCTTGGGATTCACCATTTGGTTGAGTGTGACAGGTTCAAAATACTTGGAATACATTTTATTAGTTGAGGCAGCAGTTTTTTAGGCCTTATCGCATTACTTAGTTCATTTAGAATATAATTCAAAAAGTTAAGATTGTCATGTTCTTTAAATGTTTGATCATCCACATAAATTGCAAATTTTAAATTTTCCGAGTGCGGGAAAATCGTGTGATGCCTCCTTTAATTATCATTGTGAATCTAGGTCAATTGAGAACTCTGGAAAAATTAGAAAATCATGAAAAGTCTGGTATATTTTTTTTTACTTGATTTTTACATCCTGAAGCTGTGTTTGCCTCCAAGACTTTTATATTTCTTCTGTAAATTTAGATCTGACCATGTTGCAAGAAATCCGTGGAATACCAGAGCACCATCGGTCGATTGTTGTTCCCTTAATTTTTGCAAACAAGTACCACCATAAGAGTGATGCAAAATTTTAAATTTTCGCTCCACAATACTTAAACGATTCCAAATCGGATCCTGACTAACCTCTCAAAATTTGAACCCATTTGGTGAGAAACTGAGATGGCACAAACCATTTGAAGTTTGTATGGGAATTACTATGGTAAAACCAAGATTTTTGTTCATGTCTATCTAATAATTCACCATATCGGTCTGCTTCAAAAGCTTTCAACTTAACTTGTAAGAAATTTTCCCAGCTACAACTTTGTTGACTTTTTTTTTTTGACTTAAAATGATCTATATTTCTTGAATTTGTGTGGTTTACATGTATAACTTATCAAGTGACACAGATGCGTCTTTTCAACTTTAGTTCCTGTGAAATTTCAATTATTATTAATTACAGTTCCTAGTCCTATCAGGCCTGTTTTAGAGAATGACCACCTTGGTGGGATTGGTTTGTTTTAAAATTTGAAAAAGGAGACTACTTATAACTACTATTTACAACTACAACTAACCTACAACTACTATATACACCTAATTTACTATATACAAATTGCTTATCAAAGCATGTTCTGATAAATTACATTTTTGTGCAAATTTAGTCTTAATTTCGTTAATTCGGAATCTATTTTGGCAATGCCTGCCTCTTCGTGTAAATTTGTTATTCTAGTGTCGAAAGGACGATCAAGTACCATCCTCATCACTCTATTCTGAGCGACCTGAATTTTGTTCCTATGAGTCTGTGCACATGATTCCCACACCGGAGCTGCGTAGAGGATCGCAGGTGCTATGATTTGTTTGTAGACAGCCAGTTTGTTCACCCTTGAGAGGCGGGATCTGCGGCAAATCAGCGGATACAGACACCTAACCAAGGTAGAACACTTGACTACAGCTTTCTCTACATGCGAACGGACGAGGAGCTTTTCATCGCACAACATCCCGAGATAGGTTACTTCGGCGGACCACTCAACCCTTGTGCCATCCATGATTACAGTACAAGAGGGAGCCGGTTTCAGTTTGGGCGATTGCCGATAGAGGAACATGATTGTTTGTGTTTTGGAGGCATTGATTTTGATTTTCCACGTGGTGGCATAATCAGCAAAGGCGTTAAGGCATCGTTGAAATTTATTCGTTATTTCGCGAGGCATCCTTCCTTTGACGGCTATTCCGGTATCATCTGCGAACAGGAAAAACACGCAACCGTCTCCGAGGGGAGGAATTTCGGAAATGTAAATGCTGTAAAGCAAGGGGCCCAGCAGACTGTCTTGCGGGACTCCTGCTGGGATGGAAAACGTGTTCGAAAGACAACCATTCATCGATACCTAAAACGACCTTTGCTGGAGGTAACTACGGGTGATTTTAACGAGGTGTAATGGGAAGTTGAAGTTATAAAGCTTGTACACAAGTCCATCATGCCAAACATTGTCAAACGCTTTCTCAACGTCTAACAAGGCCATGGCTGTGGACTTGGATACAGCTTTGTTACTTCGGATGTTATTCATCACCCGTACTAGCTGGTGATTGGTGGAGTGCCCCTTTCTGAACCCAAACTGTTCCGGAAGGAGAATGTTATTTTCCTCGACAAACTTGAGCAAACGATTGAGAATGAGTTTCTCGAACAATTTGCTCAGCGCTGAAAGGAGGCTGATTGGTCTGTAGCTTGAAGACAATGTTGGATCCTTACCGGGTTTGCGGATTGGTATGATTTTAGCTACTTTCCAGATACTTGGAAAGTAGTGCAGTTCCAAGCATCTGTTGAAGATAGCGGTTAGAAGAGACTGCACTTTCATGCTGAGTCTCTTCAAGATCAAGTTGAATATACCGTCAAACCCGGGAGCCTTCATGTTCTTGGTGCATTTCAACGCTGAGCAAATTTGTTGTACTGTAATCATATCCGCCGGAGGCACGACACAAGGGGAGACATCTAGGTTTTGAACGCATTGCGCAACCTGATCATCGAGCGGACTTTGGATAGTCGAGCCAAGCAAATGCGATGAAACGACATGCTTGCCGATCGCATTTGCTTTCTCCTGTGGGGTAATTAAAAGCCGATCGTCATCATTTTCGACTTTGAGAGGTGGAACGGGTTTGGGATGATTTTTCAGGACCTTGGCTACCTTCCAGAATGGTCTGAAGCGGTCGTCCAGATTCTGGACAACACGCCCGAAACTTTCATTTCGGAGTGAGTCCATTCTGGAAGCAATCTGCCTGTTCAGAACGGCCACTTCACGTTTTTTGCCCAGATCTCCAGTGCTCTGAAACTGGCGTCTACGAACATTTCTCAACCGAATAAGTAAATGGGTGTGGGAACCAATGGCAACAAACTTACCCCTCACAGGAACTTGTCGAACACACGCCTCGTCAGCCACGGATATGGCCTGTTGGAGTCCTTCCAACGCCCGGTCGATGTCATCTACAGTGTCGAGCAGTGGATTTTCATCGATGTTGCTGTCCACCATTCGTCCGTACTGCACCCAGTTGACATGGTGGTAGTCTTTACGCAGGCAGCTTCGGTGGTCGGTGGTCGGAGCTGAGATCGTTGTGCGCCTCCGGCTTGGATAGTACGATGTTTGACAGAAAAAAGTCCAGGGTGGACGGATTTCCCGCCGGAGAGATAAAAGTTGGTTCGTCCGGAAACTGCACAGTGTACAGTCCATGTTGTGCGTGGTCGAACAATAGACATCCATTCCGGTTCCGCTGGTAGTTCCGCCAAGCTTCATGTCAAATTTTGCATCAGTCTAACCACCATGTTAGTAACAATAAGAGTTTTTTTCACAGATGGGTCAACTATAAACGCTTCCACTGGATTTGGAGTATTCAACGAATTTCATAGCGCCTCATATCAACTGCAAAAACCCTGTTCCGTATACGTTGCGGAACTAGCAGCCATGTTCTACGCAGTAGAGCAAATTGCCTCGCTACCATCTGATCACTATTTTATTTTTACAGATAGCCTCAGCTCGTTGGAGGCTATTCGATCAATGAGGCCGATGAAGCACTCCTCGTATTTCCTGACTGAATTCCGAGCTAAATTGAGTACTTTATCTAACTCCTTTATACTATCACCTTAGTTTGGGTCCCATCTCATTGCTCAATTCCGGGTAATGAGAAAGCGGACTCGCTAGCTAAGGTGGGCGCTATGGAAGGCGATATTTTTGATCGACAAATCGCCTTTGCGGAATTTTTCTCAATTACCCGTCAGCACGTCCTCACCAACTGGCTACAAAAATGAAATGAGAGTGATCTGGGAAGATGGTTACATTCTATTCTCCCACAGGTATCGAACAAGCCATGGTTCAAAGGATTGTTAGTTTGGTTTAATTTAAATGATCTTTATTTTAGTTTAACTTGGACGATTACCATATAAATTTTTACTAAGTGATTTAATTGCTTTCTTCATCTTTAGGTATGGGCAAAATTTAAAATTTGTTTTACAGGATTAGTCCTAGACTTAGTACACGGTCGACCACCTTGGTGGGATTGGTTTGTTTTGTTTTTAGAATTTGAAGAGAAACTACTTAATACTACTATTTACAGCTTAAAACTAACCTACTCTACTATATACACTTAACCTACTATGTACAAATTGCTTATTAAAGCATGTTCAGAAAGATTGCATTTTTGAATAAATTTAGTTGTCATATCATCAATTTTGGAATCTACTTTGGGAATTTCTGCCTCTTGATGGAGGTCTGCTATTCTTGTGTCGAATGGACGATCTAGGATCATCCTCAACACTCTATTCTGTGCAACCTGGATTTTGTTCCTGTGGGTCTGAGCGCACGATTCCCACACCGGGGTGGCATAGAAGATCGCGGGGGCTATGATCTGTTTGTAGACAGCCAGTTTGTTTTGCCTTGAGAGGCGGGATCTGCGGCAAATGAGCGGATACAAACACCTAACCAAGGCGGAGCACTTAACTAGGGTTTTCTCTATGTGCGAGCGGAACAGGAGCTTCTCATCGAACAACATCCCGAGATAAGTAACATCAGTGGACCACTCGACCCTTGTACCATCCATTATTACGGTACAGGAGGGAGACGGTTTAAGTTTTAATGATTGTCTGTGAAGGAACATGATCGCTTGGGTTTTCGAGGCGTTGATCTTGATTTTCCACGTGGTGGCATAATCAGTAAAGGTGTCAAGGCATCGTTGGAGCTTGTTCGTAATTTCACGAGGCATCCTACCTTTGACGGCTATCGCGGTGTCATCTGCAAACAGAAAGAACACGCAACCGTCTCCTAGAGGAGGGATGTCCGACGTGTAGATGCTGTAAAGCAGTGGTCCCAGCAGACTCCCTTGTGGAACACCTGCTGGGATCGGAAATTGTCCCGAAAGGGAACTATTCAACGACACCCTGAACGACCTTTGCTGGAGATAGTTACGGGTGATTTTCACAAGGTATGGTGGAAAGTTGGAGTTACAAAGCTTGTATATAAGTCCGTCGTGCCAGACATTGTCAAACGCCTTTTCGACGTCTAACAAGGCCATGGCTGTGGACTTGGATACAGCTTTGTTACTCCGGATGTTATTCATCACCCGCACTAGCTGATGATTGGTGGAATGCCCCTTACGGAACCCGAACTGTTCCGGAAGAAGAATGTCATGTTCCTCCACAAACTTGTTTAGTCGGCTGAGGATCAATTTTTCGAACAGCTTGCTCAGCGCTGAGAGCAGGCTAATCGGTCTGTAGCTTGACGGTAGTGAAGGGTCTTTCCCAGGTTTGCGGATCGGGATGATTTTTGCCACCTTCCAGATGCTTGGAAAGTAGTGCAGCTCCAAACATTTGTTGAGGATGGCAGCCAGCAGCGAGTGGACCCTCGGGCTGAGATTTTTCAACGCTAGGTTGAATATTCCGTCAAACCCGGGAGCCTTCATGTTTTTACTATATTTCAGCGCTGAGCAAATTTGTTCCTCTGTAATCCGTTCTTCTGGAGGGACGGCACAAGGGGAGGTATCTAACGTCAGGACGCACTGCGCAACCTGGTTCTCGAGTGGACTTGGGATTTTAGAGCCAAGCAAATGCGACTGGGCAATGTGCTCCCCAATCGCATTGGCCTTCTCTTCGTTGGTGATAAGCCGTTCGTCATTGACTTTAAGTGGTGGAATGGGCTTGGGGTGAGACTTCAGCACCTTGGCAACCTTCCAGAATGGTCTGGAACGGTCGTCCAGGTTCTGAACGAGCCGCCCGAAACTCTCGTTCCGGATTGAGACCATTCTGGAAGCGATCTGCCGATTCAGATCGACCATTTCGTATTTACGCTGCAGATCCCCAGTCCGCTGAAACTGGCGTCTACGAACATTTCTGAGCCGAATCAAGAGTTTGGTGTGGGAATCAATTGCTTGAAACTTACCCCTCACAGGAACTCGTCGAACGCACTCTTCGTCAGCCACGGATATGGCTTGATGGAGACCCTCCAGAGCCCGGTCGATGTCCTCCACTGTGTCGAGTGGTGGGTTGTCGTCGATGTGGCGGTCGACCACGCGTCGAAACTGGACCCAGTTGACTCGATGGTAGTCCTTCCGCTGGCACGGTGCAGGGGCCACGTTGTAGCCCAGCTCGGTCAGCACCGGTTGGTGGTCCGAACTCAGGTCGTTGACGGCAACCGGCTTGGCTAATCTGGTGTTTGCCAAGAACAGGTCCAGCGTCGATGGGTTGCCCGCCGGTGATGTGAAGGTTGGTTCGTCCGGAAACCAGACGGAATAGAGACCATGCTGGGAATGGTCGAATAGCAGGCGGCCGTTCTGGTTCTGCTGGTAGTTCCGCCAGGCCTCGTGCCGGGCGTTCAGGTCCCCTCCGATTACGAAGCGGGCATTGGTGCGGGTTATGATGGCAAGGTCGTTCTTGAACTGCTGTGCTGTACCATTGCTAACGGTACATTGCCGGGGGCAGTAGACAACGATGGACCGGACGTTTCCGGTCGATGTTTCCACCTCAACGCCGACGGCCTCGATGATGGAAGTGCGGTAGTGGGGTAGGGTGCAGTACTTGATGCCTTTCTTGATGATGACCGCGACACCGCCCTCCCTGGAGCTGGTGCGATCAAGCCGGACAATGCTGTGGTCGGGCAGCCAGAAGCTGTCACCGATCTTGAGGTGGGTCTCGGTGAGAAGGCCCACGTCGATGTCGTGCTTGCGGAGGAAGTCTGCAAGCTCAATGTTTTTCGCCCCTACGGAGCGAGCGTTCCAGTTGGCGATCTTTATGGGTTCACGGTCCATAATTAGCGACGAAGGAGATGATAGCTTGGAGCTGTTGTGTTCTTGTTGCGCAGGTGCGCTTGATGATGATGGCCTGGGCCAACAGTGTGACGATCTCATCCGTTGACAGCGGAGAATCGTCTGTAGCTTCACCGGTTGTACCGGCCAATCCCGGAGCAGGGGGATCCGTCGATGGGCCGGAGGCTTGACTGGGTACAGCAGCGGCAGCCGACTGGGCAGCAGCCAACTGTTGGTTGAGCGGGAGCGGCGCCAACACTGGAATTGGCTGTGGTTGGACCGGTGATAACGGAGGAAAGTTCTGCGCGTTGTTTTCCGGGACCTTCTTGCGACCGGGCTGGTTGTTGGACGAGGCCTTCTTCCGGATCTCGGCGTATTCGGCCCGCTTCGGACAGGCCTTACTCGTGGCCTTGTGGGCAGCACCGCAGTTGGCGCATGTGGGAGCGGCTTCCTCGATGCTGTCGCAGTCGTCGATCTTGTGGTTTTTGCCGCATTTGATGCAGCGGCTGGCCATGCGGCAGTTCCTGGTGCCGTGCCCGAACAATAGGCAGTTCGAGCACTGAGTGACGCCACGGTGGGTTGGCTTATACCGCTCCCACTTCACTACGATGTGGAACAGTGTGCGTGTCGTATGGAGATCCTTCACGGTTGTGGAGTTCTTCTGCAGATGGACCAAGTAGAGCTGGTCACGATACTTGATGGCCTTGCTGCGGGTCATCTTGTGGATTTCGACCGGCTTGAGGCCGTTCGCCTTAATCTCGTCCATTAAGGTGGTGGTGTCCATGTCGTGGAGCCCGCGCAGCACCACTTTCAGCGGCTTGGTGGCCTCGACGTCGTGGGAGAAGTACTCCAGCTTCATCCTGTCCAAGAGGGCCTGGACTGCGTTGTAGTGATTTTCGGCCGAGACCATCAGTTTGTAGCCTTCCGTGCACCGTTGAATGGTGCAGCGAAGGCCCTGCTTAATGTAGAAATCCAGCTGCTCCCATAGCCCGGGAGGGAAGCCCTTCACATAGAAGGGTGGCAACTTAACTTTTTTAGGCACCGTCTCAGGGTCCGACTGCGGCTGGGCTCCGTTCTGCAGGGCGGAGAACGGATTGTTGCTCAGCAGCTTTTTTGCTGCCGATGCGGTGGCGCTGATGTCTTCAGGTCTGGGTCGTTTAGTTCCGGGAGGCCCCGGCTGCGGGTCCGCAACGCCTGTCGGGACGGGCAATGGGGTTTTCTTCTGCTTCTTCTGAGCTGGCTCGGTGGTCGCGCCGTCTCCTGGGAGAGTCTGTTTTCCCGGTAAGCCGGCACTCGCGTTACCGCGCGATTTCTTACCCATGGCTGGGTCAGCGAGAGCGTCACTATACAACGCGGAGCTAATTCGACTTGCGAACGAACGAACGAAACTAGAGAGAATTCAAATCGACTGAACTGCTCAACAGTCTGGCAGCGAATGTTCAAAGGATTGGACATGAGCCGTGATTTTATACGTGTCATATCAAGGCTCATGTCCAATCACTACTCACAGTTCGAGAATGTAGTGTAAATTTCTGTTCAGCATGATGCACATACATGAAGCGTCACATATCTTATAAGTTTACATTATATATCATGTAAAGTTCTGAGACATTTCATGCAATATAGCAAATATTGTATACAAAAGCCCATTGTTGTAAACAACATTGTTTACATTTTGCTCGGTTGCGTGAAAAGAAACACAAGTTTACGGTAATGAATCTGCACATCACTATTAAAACTCAGATTTTTTAACTGTGTGGAATAATTTCCAAGCAAGTAGGGGAAAATAGACATCGTAATCCACAATTTCAAAGCCTTGACTTGAAGGAACCCCCATACAATCAGCAAATTAATTTTTAATGGAAAATTCCACAATAACGTTTAGCTAGCTGTACACGGTGACGACCTTTGAAGTGGTGTATCACCAGAAGGACGACGTATCAAATCTACCCTCGAAGAGTACCGGTACTGAGAAAACAAAATCTCTACCTTCTCGCCCCCCCCCCCCCCTTTATCAGCATGTGGCGACGACCGACCGACGAACGACGACCGAGGGTGGTAAACGTATTTTCAGAGATTAATCGGTCCACAGCCATCGGATGAGGGCTTAGAGAGCAGAGGTTAGATGCTGTCATTGGATAGATTTGTGGTGATATGATGAACAATTTATCAAACGGTGCCATCTTCCCCGGTTCGGTTCGGTACGGTCTGTTTGTTGATGAAAGCCATCGGATTCTATGAAAGTAAATTGGTTTGTTTGGAAAGGTGGTTTCGCAGATCGCTGTGATACAAATGGATAATACGGTAGAATCGACTCATTGGGATGCTTGCATTATCCCTTCCAGTTATTCTCGGGCGGGATAAGCTCAGGATAGTGAAACTATACTATCAACTTTTCCAACAAATTGCGCAATCTACGGAAACAACTTCAGTACTTCAGAACATTAAATTGAACATGCTGGAGTTCACTGTGAAATGGAACGAATCCGCATACATGGCCCATAAAGTTAAAACTTGTCGAATGCACTTTATTTCCACTTTGCTACCTCGACACATTGCAAACTTTTCCTTGCAGCAATAGATAGGTAGGTACCTACTTTTCCGTGATTCACTGGAGAATATATGGCGAAAGTAGTTTCCTCTGCCGGCGTCAGTAATGGCTGCATCATTTGCGGTAAGTATCGCATGTCTTCCTTCCATCCATTTCGACGACATTTCCGGAACCCAGTCACGAATAGAGGCTTCCGTTCTGTGATTGCGTGGGAAGTGATCTAGTTCAAAGGAAAAGTTTAAGAATCGCGCCCGTGGAATGGCACACGAAGGGTGGTAATGTGGCGTAACTTACTTTGATGAACTTTATTTATCAACTTGCTCTGATGGGGGTGGCGAAGTATGGCGGGAATTTTTTTTTCCCATCGCAAAGTGAATGTGGCCAATTTGCTTCGATACCAAACGATTTATATTGCGAAATTCATGCACAGCCGAAAAAAAAAGTAATAGTAATTTATGACGGTCAACCAATTCTGTATTAATAATGTGATTGCTGGATTTCAATACTCTATCAATTCTGCTGTTTTTGCGATGCATTTATATTTATGAGGGGACTTGTTTTCGTATTTTTCAATTCGGGTGTAATCATTATTTATGGGAGGATTGTTCGCATGGATGGGAATTTGTGTTTTCATTCGTCGGATATCAAAATACATTCAATTGTTCAGGCCGGATTCACGAATGCTGGCATCTTTTACAGCTAGATATTGTAACAAAAACACGTTTCTGTAAAATGTTGCTTGTCCACTACGGGCTATTGTGAGAACCACCATCACATTCCTCGCATGAAACATCTACAGAGGATGTAAGAAATTCATACCTACATTCTTTGTATGTGAGTGGTTCTTACATCTGTTGTGTCGTACTTCACTCCAGTACCCTCCCTCTTTGTTAGAATATATTATATTCAAGAATGTAATGAGGGGTGGTTTTTTCAATCTTAATCATATAGGGTTAACTAACCCATTTCCGGCCCCTTAAGCACAACCCGCACTTAGTCTTTCTTAATCTAGCGCAGTTTAGCACCAAACGAAATGTTATTATCACTGATGGCTTCCAAATGTATTTACCTTTCCGTACGTACCGTAAGATTTGATAAAGAGAAACCAATCGTTGAGATATTGTCAAAAGTCTAACACTGCTTCTTGACGCCAAACTCGACCTACGGATTCTAAACTCGGCCTAACGCATTGAAACGCCAATGAATTCACTTCGGCCTATCGAATGAAGATAAAAATTGATTCGGTCGAAGCGCTTCTTTTGTTTTTGGGAATAATGGGTGCAAACCTTCATACCACAAGTTCTCATTGACTTCGTTTGGTAGCTAATAATTATTAACTAAAGTATCGTACCAAACGAATAATTGACTTTTTAATTCTGAAATCATGGATTTATTTAAAGTTTTCTTCTCGATAGGCCCAAAATAGGTGATTAGGCCGAAGTAGTTCTCTACCCTACCTTACCTATCAATTTGCGACAATATTCCATTTATTTTCACGGAACTCCTGAAAATGATAGATAACAGTCATAAGACACCATGCGTATCATGGAATCGGTTCCGGCGGTTCCGGATTATGGTTCCATATGGTCAAATTTATTATCACATATCAAATCACATCTACTCGATGAAATATGACTAATGGAAATTATAATGATAACCATCCATCTATATGGCGACCGTAGAACCGGTTCCGGATTTTTCGGATTATGGTTCCATATGGTCAAATTTGATATCTCTCATAACCATATCATGCGACATATCAAATCACATCTACTCGGCGAAATATGGTCAATGGCATGCAAAACGACATCCATTGAACCAAATGATCACAGTAGAACCGAGTCTGGGTGTTCCGGATTATGGCTTCATATGGTCAAATTTTATATCTCTGATAAGCGACATATCAAATCACATCAATTCGACGAAATATGACCAACGGCTCTGAAAACAAAAACCATAGACCCATATGGCCACCGTAGAACCTGTTCCGGATATTCCGGATGGTATTTTTCGTTATCTTTCGGAGTCATATCAAACTTACTTACCGATCAGGCTAAGACCTTGTTGTGTTCTGCTGTCCGAAGAAGTCGTCTCTACTTTACTCGATCCATGGCCACACTTTACCAGCCTCGTAGTCTGCGAAGGGTTCGTAGGTCGCCTTCTACTTGGTCAATCCACCTTGCCCGCTGCACGCCTCTTCTTCTTGTTTCTGTCGGGTCACTTTCTAGAACTATTTTCACTATTTCGTCGTGTGGCATTCTTACGACGTGCCCAGCCCACCGTAGTCGCCCAATTTTCGCAATGTGGACGATGGATGGTTCTCTCAGCAGCTGGTGCAATTCGTGGTTCATTCGCCTCCTCCACGTTCCGTCATCCATGTGCACTCCACCGTAGATGGTACGCAACACCTTCCGTTCGAAAACACCAAGGGCGCGTTGGTCCTCCATGAGCATAGTCCAGGTCTCCTGGCCGTAGAGGACCACCGGTCTAATCAGCGTCTTGTAGACAGACAACATCGCACCCGTAACTACCTCCAGCAAAGGTCGTTTAAGGTATCGTTGAATGGTTGTCTTTCATACACGTTTTCCATCCCAGCAGGTGTCCCGCAAGGCAGTCTGGTGGACCCCTTGCTTTACAGCATTTATTCTTCCGACATTCCTCCCCTCGGTGACGGTTGCGTGTTTTTCCTGTTCGCAGATGATACCGCGATAGCCGTTAAAGGAAGGATGCCTCGCGAAATAACGAACAAACTTCAACGATGCCTTAACGCCTTTGCTGATTATGCCACCACATGGAAAATCAAAATCAATCCCTCCAAAACACAAGCGATCATGTTCCTCCATTGGCAATCGCCCAAACTGAAACCGGCTCCATCTTGTACTGTAATCATGAATGGCACAAGGGTTGAGTGGTCTGCCGAAGTAACTTATCTCGGGATGTTGTTCGATGAAAAGCTCCTCTTCCGTTCGCATGTAGAGAAAACTGTAGACAAGTGTTTTACCTTGGTTAAGTGTCTGTATCCGCTGATTTGCCGCAGATCCCGCCTCTGAAGGGTGAACAAACTGGCCGTCTACAAACAAATCATAGCACCTGCGATCCTCTACGCAGCTCCGGTGTGGGAATCATGTGCACAGACTCACAGGAACAAAATTCAGGTCGCTCAGAATAGAGTGCTGAGGATGGTACTTGATCGTCCTTTCGACACTAGAATAACAAATTTACATGAAGAGGCAAGCATTGCCAAAATAGATTCAAGAATTAACGAAATTAAGAATAAATTTGCACGTAATTTATCAGAACATGCTTTGATAAGCAATTTGTATATAGTAGATTAGGTGTATATACACGCAAACCAAAAATCTATTACAATGTATGTTAGTTCCGTTTCCTATCATCCTCTGTTCATGAACATTGCAACGAATGTTAGAAGTTGACCTTACAGGCGATGTAATGGTTTTTTGCCTTTTTTATTTCGTGTTCTGTCTGTGCTTTCACCTACACAAGTAAGCATTTGCCTTGATTTTTATGTATAACATGGTAAAACAACGCACACCCTTTCCGCGAATCTCTCCAGCAGAAAAAAGCATACGAAGTCGAGTGTGAGAGGAAATGAGCGCTTCATGTTTGCTTTTAGGCTATCCATATTCAGAAGCATGGAGAGAGCAGTGGAGAAAGCACAGGTCTGATATTCGGAACGTTCGTGGTTCGAGTCCAGTTGGCAACTTTTTCCAATTTTTTTCGACATAATTCATTTCACTCACTAATACACTCTACATTTTTCGGTCTCCAATTTTCTTGCATTGGACCGCAGCTAGGTATATCGCATCCTCGGTTCATGCGGTCTCCACTTACATCCTCTGATGATGAATCCCACATAATTGTATGCGAATCTTACATCCACCGGTTGGGTGTAGTAGTTGTAGGTTTGTTATAGTTGTAAATAGTAGTTATAAGTAGTCTTCTTTTTCAAATTTAAAACAAACCAATCCCACCAAGGTGGTAATACTTAAAACAGGCCTGATAGGACTAGGAACTGTAATTAATAATAATTGAAATTTCAAAGGAACTAAAGTTGAAAAGACGCATCTGTGTCACTTGATAAGTTATACATGTAAACCATACAAATTCAAGAAATATAGATCATTTAATGTAAAAAAAAAAAAAAAATTTCGGTGGTATTCTTCCATGCACAGTGAGAACGAAGATACCTGTAGGGATCCCGTTCTCATCTCGTCCTTTCATTATTTGTTTAATTTCTGCAATTCCTTGGCTAGTCAGCTTTGCGAGTAGGTCAGAATCCTTTTCACTTTTCAAGTCACGACAGAAAATTACTATCTTGCTATAGTTCAAGGTTTTATGTTCGTATACACTTTCACCGTAACATCATTCGTCATTTGGGTATTTTTGTTTAGGTTGTTGGCCTGTTTGTCGTTCTTAACAGTTACGAGTATCTTTCCGTCCTTTATTTTTTTTACATTGACAACCTCCCCGCAGGAACTTTGAATTACTTTTTCCACTAGGATTGGGGAGACACCGTGGAATTTTTTTCCTTCTTCCCCTCTTTGCAGTACCATATTTTTTTCCCTGAGGTTACCCCCAGAGGTCTGCCCCAGCCGGGGGAAACTAGAATTGTTCATTTTATTAACGTTTTTTCAGTGATTAATCGAGTGTCTATATCAACGTTTAAAGTTTGCACTTGCTTTTTTAGTCGTTGTTGCGGTAACGCGCCTCAGTTATTCACACTTGTAAACTGATGATGTTCCGTTCTGTCGGTGCACCGAGGAATGTAATTCGACACTTCTTAGACGTGGTTAATTTATATTATCCGATGAAAGCAGCTGACTGCACTCAACCGTGGTCAAACAAAGCCTGGGACGCTATGTGATTTCATTACAAAAAGCATGAACATACGATCATTGCTTGTTTAAAATCAGTAAGCTTCCCAATCGAGGTCCCGATCGTTGTTATGAAATAGATATAATCAAATTTATTGTTTCACCAATTAATTATTAGAAAGCCTCAATATCATATTATTGGTCACAGGTAAAATGTACCGAAAAGTTGCCTTGACGCAATTTCATTGAATAGCATCTTCACGAGTTTTATTATACTATAGTTTATCAAAATAAAAATAAAAACTGCAACAGGCCCCCTCTAGGCCCTCTCCAGATAAATTTTCTAGCTACGCCAATGGTAAATGCTCAGCTACAAATCAAGACCCTGCTGGAGGTGGCTTAGTACGATTCCTGGTCTGGTCTAGGACTGTTTCGGGTTGGAATTTTTTTCGACTTGCCTGGGCATATAGTATGATTAACCTTGCCACACAATTATACTAATGCAAAAATGGTAGAGCAGGTACGAAAGCAGGTACGAAAGCTCTCAATGAATAACTGTAGAACACTAAGTTGGGAGCACGCAATAAGGTAATATACGATAAGAAATAAGCTTGAAATGCGAAGAAAAAGAAGCAGAAGAAGAAGAATAATATTTCCCGGTTGGGTGTAAATAAGAATAAACCATGATGGGCCATTTCAGAACAACTTCCATAGCCCAACGATTCCCATTCATCTTTCCCGCGGTGACGTAGCTATGATTTGCGACAACGCTGTAACCAGGAAATTGATTGGAAACGTTAATCTCCGTCGAAACAATGGAAACGCCCGTCAACTTCATCAGAATCCCTACCCTACCTCTCAAACCCCCCACACACACACACACACACACACACACACACACACACACACACACACACACACACACACACACACACACACACACACACACACACACACACACACACACACACACACACACACACACACACACACACACACACACACACACACACACACACACACACACACACACACACACACACACACACACACACACACACACACACACACACACACACACACACACACACACACGCACACACACACACACACACACACACACACACACACACACACACCCCTCTTGGGGATAAAACATTTCTTTGTAAATTCTACCCTGCTTGGAAAGACACAAATCGAATCCGGTTTTCCACGGAAAGTGTCATTCATGGATGGGAATGTAAATCGTTCTTTGTGGAATTATATGCCCCTCTGTGCAAGGAATGTGATACAACCACCGGTTAAGTCAGTCGTGTGCGCTCCTGGAAGCAGTTTTGGCAATTATTCAACAAGTATTATATTTTTTCCCTTTATTTAAATAATAATAAAATACAATGTTTCTAAATATATCATTGTTTGGTTTTCGGTAGCTTAATAAAATTGGAATATCCTAAAATATATTTAATGTATTGTGAAGTTTTTTTTTTTCGCATGCTCAGAGTATGTCTTTTAATTATAACTGTTATTTAACGTTTCACTTTGTGTTCGGTTCGAATCATTCAAATATGGAAATATTACTTTTCTTATTTGGTAGTGAATGTAACCTTGTCTGTTGTTCGGTCTGCTTTCTCCGTCGTACGATTAGTGACATTTTCACTTAAGTTTTCTTTTACTATTTTGTTCATTGATCAGGAATGATGATTTAAGTGAAGCGATTCGAACATCTAATACTACAAGTAGTGACTGGAATGTAAGGAAAAAGCGTTTTTATTTCATTCACATGTTAGCTCGAAACTGATTCAGCACCAGAAAAAAAACAGGTAAACGTTTGATTTATGTTTAACGAATGCTCACAACAGTTTTCACTAGGCAACAGAAATATGATTTTGTTTTTATTGATTTAGGTGTGATTTGTTCTCACAGTTTTGATCGAAAAAGGCAATATTTATACTATCAATTTTTTTTCCACGAAAACACACAAAGAAGCGATACAAAGACTTTGATGAGTGGATGCGACTTATGGTTAGATACATTTATCTATAAACTCTTTTGTTACTTACTACAGTTTAATGATGCGGTTGAAAATTGATTGAACGAAGAACTGAAAACAATATCAATTTTGTCTCACTTTTCTCATTCGGATCTGTTGCGATTTGCAGTTAAGAGCACACACACACATATGCGCACGTTCCAAGCGCAAAAGCTCTTATCTCTTATTACATGACAGTTTATTTGCAAGGTAATGTTCCTCCACGAACGAAACTTCCCACTGACTGGAAGGAGGCACGGCGCAATGCCGGAAATGGAAAACGGTTTCAGGGCCATGATAGGAGGTTGAGGAAAATTCTACTACACTGCAGTTTGTTTTGATTCACTTGTACCAATTGTTCTTGTTCATTTTTTTTTTGTTCCACCTGCTCTTAACCATTTGTTACTTCTGGTGACGGTTTTGCATTTAATTTTCTTCTCTACTAGTAGTTTCGAGTTTGTTTGCCTTTATTATAATAGTTTTGTTGTTGTTGTTGCGTGTAAAGTAAAGTTTCTCTGTTGCGAAAATTATTCATATTGCACTGTGAATTTATTTATTTTGTAGCCTCTTTTATGTTTGCTTCTGCTTTCGACCTGCGCGGCAGTTATTGTCTAAATTTATTCGTGCGGTAGAAGGAATTGTTTCATTTAAGCTAGCTAAAGAAGACTTCGGTATTTGCGGTTTCTGATATGAATTGAAGGATAATTCAAAAGATTTCCATTGGTAGACGATATGGTTGATGCTTAAGGAATTGATATTGATCTTTTTAACAAATTAATTGAACGATTTAAACGCAGTTGAAGGCCTATAGTTTATCATGAAATTTCCCGTACAGCTGGCTATAATTACATAAAAAATAGATGAATGTGCAAACTTTAGGCGGAAGATTACAGAGATCGTGGCAGCTGGTGGATCAAACATTCAAGATTTATCGTTATAGTTTTTGTAGCAGATAATCAAAACAGCCTTATCAAGAAACAACAAAGAAAATTATTTTGTTCGTAATCCAATCACCAAAGAAAATACTCAATAATAAATTAGCTCTCTATTAAAATGTTTTATTTATTCAGAAGAAAACAGCATATTTTGGTGACGAGGAAGTTCAAGTAACCTCTGGAAGTAACCATCAAGTTTCTCTTTCTGAATTGAGGGCAACATTCAATTCGAAGCTGATCGAACAAAAATTTCCGAAACGCGATTGTACAGCTCACGGAACTGATCGCTGGCCAACAGCAACAGATTGCGGTTCTCCAACGGACAAACGCCAATCAAGTTGGAAGTGAATGGATCATTGAGTCACTCGCAACTGAAATCGACGAGTTCCGGTACGAGTTCCGTGAAGGTGAGGTTGCTTATACGCAATCTTACACGCTGTTTCACGAACGTTACGTGAACAGTAACCTGCCAAAGCCTCGTAACGTGGGTAGATCACCTTTTCGTGGTACGTTACGGGATGTAAGATCTACCACCGATTCCTAGTTCTGACTACTTCAAACTAGGGGAACAGGATTTTTCAGTAATCCAAGGAACACATCTTAGTCCTTGTTACTTTTTATGCCTTGTTGATAGCGACAAGACTCGGCTTTGTCTACCGAGGATGATCTTGAAACAAGGCAAAAAAAATGAGTTAGTTGTCTTCATTTATGTGATTCCTAATCTTCTCTTCGTTGTTCCCTAGTTTGAAGTGGTTAAGACTAGGGTTCTGATGCATGGTCATTATCGGTGTCATACCTTAATTTTGTTGCTAAGGAATCCAATTTTGACTGACAAAGGGGCGCGTCTTTGGAGGGTGTTTCAACACTCCGAAGGGTATAAATAGTGGGACCTTTCAATTAAAGTCGGATCCTTGAATGCAAGAGTGGCAACTGTAAAAAAAAAATCGAATAATACTTCATCATTTCTCAATAGTGATGGAGTAATACGACATGCACTAAACTAAGGACACGGGATATACTACAATAGATCAAATTACTGGTCGCAGTAGTGTTAGGTCCCGAACAGAGGGAAAAAAAACCTGCCAAATCACCGACTTCAAATTCAAAGAAACCGTCACGAAATTGAGAAAGCTTCACCTGTTTTCAACGTCCGCTATCAATGTCTCCAGGGTATGAAAAAGGACACTGATGATTTTTCCTCCTATGCTGACGACGTTTCCGCAAGCGCATCATCCGTCAACTGCATGGAGGACATCCTGGTATGGATCGCATGAAGACATTTGGCTATACGCAAACGAACAATTTATTACATAAAATGTTAGTTGCATTTCCTATCATCCTCCGCAGCGAACACCGCAGAGAATGATTATGAGTTGGCCATGCAGACGATGATGATGATTTTTTATCTTTTTTATTTCGTATTCTGTCTACGCTTTCGACTATACCACCAAGACTATTCACAATGTAGAACGACTCACACACTTGCTTCGATTCTCTCCAATTTCGGCTCAGCAGAAAAAGCCTGCGAAATCAAATTATCGTACTAAATATGAGCGCTTATTCGCTTTTAACCAGTCCATGTTCCGTAGCATGGAGAGCATGATAATCGCAACGTTCGTTGTTGGAGTCCAGTGGGCACCCTTTTTTATAAAACGTCAAACGCAAGGGAATTCATTATGCGCACCACAAATGGTGGTACTATCAACTAAGAAACATTTTAATTTCCCGTTAAAATCGATTTCGATGAATATTTTTAGAGTGTTATGTCTACTTGTCTGTGATCATATCTTCACTATCACGACTTCGGGCAATCCGCGAAAGTACTTGCATTTTTCTCAGCCATTTTTGATCTAACTGCAATCACTCTCTCATACTCGAAATCTCGCGTCACTTTTCAAATAGACCAATGTAACAAATGTAAACAAATCCAGCTAAGCGATACAAACTATTGCTCTTCTATCATTGTATGTCATACAAAAACATCCATCCAACTTTACTTTCATTTATTTAAGATAATCATAGGTCAAAAATTGTCCAAGTACAGTTTGAAATGATGGGTACATGTTTGTTGTTTCGGTCATTCGGACTGCCTAACATGATTGGTGCTCATTTTCTAAAGGCGGGGCCAATCTAAAGTTAGGTACTCTACCATGACATCTGTGAAAGGGAATCTAGTATCATGTAGAACAAATCGTCCAATGTAATACTAATTGATTATGTCATAGAGAAAAATCGTCCAATGTAACATGTCCGATGTACAGCTCGACTTGTCAAAACGTCCTATGTGGTTTTTTCTATGTTGTAGCATGAAATTCAAAGTAAAATTGTGATTTTACCGTTTCTTATGAATTTTCAACGTTATTATACACTGACTACATTAAAAATAGTATCGCAAAATGTATTGTTTCTAAACAGTTAAAATAATAATCTGTCGAACTTCAACTTCGATTTTCTCAATATGGTGGATATGTTACATTGGTCTATTTGAAAAGTGACGCGAGAAATGTGCCACAACCAAATTACTCTCTGAACAAAGTGCAGGACGGACAACATTTCGTAAAGTTTGCTGAGAAAAATGAAAGCCTACTTTGATCAAATTTTCGCAGCAATCAATCTTACGGATGTTCGAAATCTTCCGGTGGGTCAACCGGGAACCACTTGGAGCCAAAACGGAGCTAATATATAAAAATTCTCCATTTTACTACATTTCATATATTTGCAAAAAATCAAGACCTGCTTTGATCAAATTTACGAGGCAATACATTTTAAACCTGAGCGCCGCCGCCGACGATTTTCATACGCCGCCGCCGTCGATGAAATTGAGCCGGCGCGCCGCCGCAGTAAAATATTTCACGCCGCCGAATAAATTTATGTCACGCCAATAAAAAATCCGTAGCACCTTTTCGGTAAAATGCATATTTAACGCGTTGAAATTAGAACTTGTGTGTGGTGCAGCGATTGTCATTTAGTATTTTGACGTTTGTTCGCACTTTCTCGATCTAGCACACAGGAATGAATCATTCGGATCGGATTTACATAAAGGTGAATAAGTGACCTATTATAAACAACACTTAGATATTTGATATTTGAGTGATATCATTACCGACATTTCAAAGCGGCATAATTGCTTTTGTAAACAATGGCTATAGCCGTCGATTTCTCGTAAATAAAGGTTCACTCCTCCAAATGAACAGTGCCAGCTGGTAGAGGAAACATTAATCTACCTTGGTGTCATTAATTTTCATGAGTGAGCATTTATTCACCAGAAATCCAAGGCTGAACCCATTGTTTACAAATGCAATTACGCCCCTTTGAAATGTTGGTACTGACTACAATGCGTGTACAATATGTATCAGAGTAATACAAGCATATCATTTATCGCTATCAACATATTAATAACATGTGATGCTCAATAAATGAATGATTCTTAGGGCCCATTAAAATGTTACGTAATGCATCAGATTGCTTTAAAATACTATCCACCCCTACATGACGTACTTTTCTTATGCTTAATAAAAGGGTCGTAACACTTTGCCATATGACTACCCCCCCCCCCCCCCTGCAATCTTAAAAAGCACTTGACATACTTTTCTAAACAAATTCCGCATGCACGGCCAATGAGAAGGACTCAAAATTGAATAAGAGTTACTCATATTTGAGTTTACTCAAATTCTCGAAAACGTAGGTAACTCATAGAATGAGTAAATTTTCCGACGCTTTTCCGAGGAAAACTTCTCGAATATGAGGAAAACTGATTGTGGTTTTAGTCTGTCTACACTTAGTTTGTTTCGACCAAGCTCGGCTGTGCAACAAAAGTGACATTTGATTACTGAGTCTCGGATAATGCCTAGCTGAATCTCAGCAAACAAGTGAAATGTTTGCTGAGATCTCAGTAAAACTTGTTTTGACGAGATTTGCACAGCCGAGCTCGGTAGAAAAAAAAAACTAAGTGTGTAGTACACTTCTAACCTGTGCACAATTTTCTTAAATTACCCTGAGAAAGGGTCGGAAAATTTACTCAAACTATGAGTGACCTAAGTTTTAGCGATTTTGAGTAATCTGAACTCAAATGTGGATAGCATTGTTCGTCCATGTGCGATTGGTTTGGAAAGTATTTTTTTTTTTTTCTAAATCATTATAAATAAACTCACGCCGACTCACGCCACCACGCCGCCACCGCCGAAAACAAACGGCGTGACACCACTGCACACTAGGCCAGAAATGCAATCTAGCGGAGCAAAATTACTAGCTCCGAAACGAAGCATTTCCACGACTTGGTGTCTTGGGTAAAGTTTCCCAATATCTCCCAAAGCGCAAAAATCGCAAACTGACATTTTCAGCAAAAATTAAGCAATACTTGATAAACGAAACATCAAAATTTGACAGAGGTATATTTTGGTGTTTTTGAGATTTCATCAATTTAAATAGTGGAGCATGTATTTTTTCTGTAGCTTTTTTTAATGCATTGAAATGGCGTTTTGAAGGCTTGACGACTTGGACAAAGTTGTTTATCTTGATAAAATAAACAACTCTTCTGAAGGAGTCAAAACTCAACAGCCTACTGTTTTCGGCTGTGGAAATTTTACGTCTTCAAAAGAGTTGTTTGTTTTGTCAAGGCAAACAACTTTGCGCAAGACATCAAGCCTCCAAAACGTCAGAGAAAGAAGTTAGATTGTGGTGCCATCTTTGCGGAAGAGTTTTGAACTATTTGTTAATGTCAATAGATGGTCCTTGTTATGATGAGAAACTTTACCGAAGACACCAAGTAGAAATGCTTCGTTTCAGAGTTATTAATTATATTGCATTTCTGGCCCAGTGTGGACTATGTTGTTGCGAGCCATAGTGGGCTAGTTATATCGGCAAAGTTTTGGAAATGGGGACTGACTAACGAAGCAAGACCCAAGAAACTGCGGAGTTCTGAGATGGTTGCCGGTTCTCTGAATCACTAAATGCTCTTCATCTTAGCTTCTTCGATGTGAAAACTGCTTTTGTCTAGTTCGTGGCCAAGGAATTTGCTGCGAATCTTGTCGAATTCACATCTAACCATCAATTGTTTGCTCTCAATATCCACTACACTTGTGCTAACATTGCACGGAGTTCTTCCAAGGTTCCTGCGTGTACCAATATATCATCGATGTATACTATCACGTTTTCCACGCCTTCCAAGATACGGGCCAACTCTCGCTGGAATATCTCTGGCGCACAGTTAACGCCAAACATCAACCTCGTGAAACGGAACATCCCCGTTTCGGTTAGAAAGATTGTGAGATCGCGAGACTCACTACACAGCTCCAGATAGTAGTATGCATTGCTCAGGTCGAGCTTGGAGAAGTATCGAGCCCCATGAAGTTTTACTTTCATTTCGTCGATCAGTGTTAGGCGGTAGTACTCCCGGCCCGGTTGATCGCCTTGTTAGGTCCCCTCATGTTCACGACCAACCGGAAGTCGTCTTTGCCTTTGGCGGTCGCAGACATGCCGCTAATCCACTCCGGAGCCTTCGTGACTCGCTCTATTATGCCTTGGGTTTCTATCTCCTGTGATCTGTTTCGAGCACCCTCTCTGAAGGCTGCGGGAACGTTGTAATAGGCGTTTTTTACTGGAACAACGCTCCTATCTACGCTAAACATGATTTTGGTTGACGCAACTATTGATCGCTACTCCTACATACAGCAAGCTCATGTCGCTAGCCGTTGACCGGCCGATTCACGAACGTGGCCCTTCGCTCGCAACGTAAAATAATGCTTCAACTGGGGGTTTCGAAGTTCCAGGTACCATAATGTTAACTCTTCACGCAGCATTGATGGTTGATTGGTTGTTTTGACCCGTAAGCGTGTAACCCATTGTCTATTGACGGCTGAACCGGCTGGAATTCAGCCCGTCCTTGATGAAATTCTCGTTTTAGGAGCTTCCAGTCGATACCTCCGATGACGTTCACAACGGCCCCGGAGTCAATCAAGAATACTACAATCAACCAACCTGTGCGCAAAACAGTCAGGTTCATTGAGTCATTTTGATATGCATATGAACTGCCATCCACCTCATCATTCACTGCCTCATGCGAGTCTGAATGATTGAGAGGTCAACGAGTCACTGACAGGCGAGCACTCAGTCAGGAGCTCAGTCAACACGTTTATTCTGCCGTGATGGTACCCAATATTTGTTTTGAATGACTGAGCGTACATTTTCTATGGAAAAATGACTCAATTACATGCTGCACGGCGAATGAGAACGACCCAAATTTGAGTTTAGTTCACTAATAATCGTCAAAAGTGCAGGAACTCAGTGATGAGTAAAATTTGTCTCATGGTTTCCTGTGGAAAACCTAAAAAATCTGCCGGAAAATGAGGAAATTGACGAAAATTTTATTCAGTCTCGGAGTAGTACCAAGTGAATCCAATCTTTACTTTTCGCAAATACGGAAATTTTTCCCTGGAAAATCCTGGAAAAACCTGGAAAACCTGGAAAAACATGAGGCAAATTTACTCATCGCTGAGTTCCTGCACTTTTGGCGATAATGAGTGCGTCGCCTGCTCGTGAGTGACTGAATGCTTTTGTTGGCTCTTTCATTGCCTCGTCCTTTACCGTTTGCTACAAACGGTCTGCACAGAGCAATGGATTGAATAGTGCAGTGCTTTCACACTCAGCCTAGGCAGTCAATAATTTTACGCTCTGCAACCAACACATCGTTAAGGGACAGGCATTTACTTGCTGGAATGGTAAAACGCAAATGAAACAATTTACTCTTCATATCAAAAAACAAACTGGTCCTTTTTTCGTTAAAATTTACAAGCTTCTCTTGATCAGTACCTTTTTTTCTTCCTCCTCATCATCAGTCCAACCAGGAGGGTAGATTCGATCCGTATCACGTTACACGTTGTCACGTCGCTTCCGGCACGTTGCAATGAAGTATTCCCGCTCGCCGCATCCGTTGCAGTTCTTGTCAAGCGCTGGGCAAGTAGTGCCACTCCTGTGTGAGGGACGGTTGCAACGGGAACAACGATAGCGACGTCCATCAGACCGCTTGTCGGAGCTGCGGTATCGCTTTGACTGACGCGTATCATCTCGACCATCCTCTCTCCCACGCTTTCGATGCATTTCGGTGGGCTGTTTTCAATTTCCCCGACAAACTGCGGAAATGTCGGAACCACTTGGCTGCGGCGTTTCCGCTTCGTAAGCCTCTTCCCTCGTCGCTGATTGAACGATGAAATTAACGTCCTCGTCGTCGTCGTTCTTAACTCGCTGTTTTGGTGAGATCCCCGTTTCGAAGTCCTTTCAGCAATTGGGCTCTGACGAAACGCTCTTGGTCAGTGGGACTGTAGCCGCATAATCTAACCTTCTCTTGAAGTCTCGTGTATCCTTCATGGTCTGTAGGTACCGTTGGATATTGTTCACGAACGCTGAATAGCAGTCGGGCTCTGCCAGGCGCGGTCGCAGCTTGGCAGCTCTCGCAATGCCCTGAAGCTATGGACCCAAGCAAAGGAAGAGAAGTTTCGATCGTTGTGGGGCATTGACAGTGTTTCCCAGGGAGGCCACTATTTCAAAATTCTCTATAAAGCGGTTCCATTCCTCCCACAATTTGTTCGCGGGAAAGGTCTGATGTGGTCCCATCTAACAGTGGCTTGAATGCCGTCTACGCGGTTGCACGAATCGTGGAGGACGCTCCAAGTTTCGTCAACAACGGGACGCGTCCTGTTACCCGGTCGTTCGTACGTGCTCAACGTTTTCGTCAACACCGCTATGACCTTTTCCAAGCGTTCGATCTTTTCAACAGTCTCGTATTCCTTCCTCGTTGTTCCTTTCGGTTCCTCCGGTGGCGTCCCGTTGTTTACCGAGCTTACTTGATCAACGCAACCATTATTTTCGCTCGGTCTACCTGGAGAATCTGGAGTGTCCGGTGTGATCGAACCAGCGCTTTCGTCATGCTCCTGATGGCTTTCACAGCCTGCTTCACTTCCGCTCTGTTCGTGACTACGGTCATCCGAATACACTGAGCTATCGATGCTGTGCGGCTCATCGTGCTCACTATCCGAACTATCTGCGGCTCGCACGAACTTTCCTTCGTTTTCCATCTCGAGAATAGGGTTATCTCCGTTTCTTGTCGATTTTTTTTCGCAATCACGCAATGTTAAATCTTTCAAGCGATAAAAAGAGACGGTTTGTAAATCGGTCAGGAGTTTTCATAGCATCCTCCGCGGTCTATGTCGAGCGTAAAATCAAGCCTATGCAATCGTCCCGATTCAGAAGGTTGCCTTCCTAACAAATTTTGATATTTTATTACTAACCTCCGCGGTCAAAAGACAAGGGTGAAAACAAACCTCCTCATTTACCGTACGATCGTCCCAAATCATTACGATTTCTAGAGTTCTCCCGACCAATCCAGCAACCTTCGCGGTCAACAGAAAGAACCATCTCCTATGGCAAACGATTAAACTTAATCGTAAAATATACGCTACTCTCATGCGTTAGCCGCCTCATACCTGCAATCTGTGGTATCATGATTATCACCCCTATTCTGTATTTCGTTTCGAACGAAATTCTCATACAAAAAAATATTTTTTTGTATGAAAATTCCGTTCGAAACGAAATACAGAATAGGGGTGTATTTCAAGAGCCACATGTGAAAAGGGCATACAAGCTTTTTGTAAACAAACCTTTGTAGGCCCTCTTCTCGCCAACCGAGGATCGCCCACGCAAACTAACAACATCATCGGGAAGGGGAGAGCTTTCCCTATCCGGTGATGTTGATGGTTTGCGTTGGTGTCATATGGGTGGCGAGAAAAGTGCATAAGAAGGTTTGTTTACAAAAAGCTTGTATGCCCTTTTCACATGTGGCTCTTGATTTATTCTTTGTCTACTATCGTCCCGACTCGCATACCACGTGCTTTTCAGAAAGCCACATTTTTACTTTTACTTTCTTATTTTCTCGTGCCGAGTGATTCCCGTCAGTTGCTCGTGTGCCAAAAGTTTCTGACAGTCCAATTATCCAGAATTGGACTCCTGGCAGGTTCGCCAAAATGTGAGCACCATACTCAGAACGGGAAATCACTCAGCACTTCGAAGCTCCATACTTACGCATTGCGCATGTCCACACGTCTTACCTCGAGGTCAGTCAGCAATCGAAAGAGGACTATTCAACGATGTGCCTGACTGCCTGACTGCCTCGCCACGATGACGTGTTGCCAGTGTTGATATTAGCTCCCCTTGGAACTGGGCTACTCTTCGAACGAGGGGTACGTTGAGCCCACTCACAAGTTAGCGAGTGGCTGCACTATACATGTTAACGGATAAGGTTAGCCAACGGTAGGAACGTACATCGTTGATCCAATCTGATCCAATCAGCACCTGCCACACTTGATCACTTTCGGCTTCCGTAGATTATACTACAATCTTTCAACGCTCTATTACTTAAATGACGTTCACTTAAGTTTTCTTGGGAAAGAAGTTTTTCCGAAAGAGTATTCGATAATTTCGAGACCTATTTCCATCAACCGGGAACCGAGAGAATACCGTGAATTGATAAAGCCTACCGAAGTCAAATCACATCCTTCAATTCAATTTCTTACGCCAAATTATTCGGTTTCATACCTCTTGATTTTCTAAATCTGATTAACAAACTAATCAACTTTATCATTTCAACTTCCAATCAATATAATAATTAAATCATTTGCACCATAGTATGATAAAAATTATTTATAAAGAAGAGATAACATAACAATTCTGGAATAATCACTGGGACCAAAATAGGAGGCTTGAACAGGAACTCTCACGAAAAAGGTAGCCTAGTTGTCAGCTTTATTTGTTGAAGTTGTTCAATTTTGTATTCTTCCGCATTCTTCAGCCCTCTAAAAACCCGTATTTTTTAACTTCCGTAACCATCGCTTTCATTCTCCCCCGAGTACTTAGACGCTTCAAACAATGCTTGAATTTTATCTTCTATCCAATAGCCAATTGTTTGCTTCTTCGCTCGTTTCCTCCAATTATTCATTGTTGTTATTCTTTCCTCACAACTGTCTTTTGCTTCCACCTGCCAGAATCGACGCCTTTTCCTTTCGGTATGCTTCGATAAGTGTTGCCAAAATGCGCACATCAATTATTCATGTCTATCTTACCGAAATAATTCGAAAATAAAATTAAGTACAATAACTTTTTCCGGCCTACCTCGAGGAAGGTGAAATTTTCTGGGCCTGCGGTTTCGTTGAATCAATTTACGCTCTTCGTCTGGGGAGATTTTATTCCACGGAAGCCTGTAAAGGTTCTTCCCTTCCCCCTGAGTTAACACCCTGTATTTGGTTTGAATTTATGATTCTTCTGCTCGTGGAAATGCGTTTCACTAACTCCCCCCTCCCCCACCTTCCTCGGTTTCAAACTGATCTAAACTGATACAATGCGAATCGGCCAACTTTGAGACCAGGCTTTGCGTGCGGTCCGACTTGGCCCGCCGTGAAAAAAGTATTGTTGGAACATTATTTCGCGTGAACCATTCGTTCGAATTTGGATTTGGCTTTTGCTTTTCCTGGAATCAATCTAGCCTATGAACGTGTAAATTCTGGAAAATTGATTTCATGAACTCCACCAATCAGATTCCGGGAAACCCCGTTCACCTTTTGGGATTTATCTTCAAGCATACCCAGCGGGCTGTCATAAGTTCGACGTTACATGTGCAATAATCTCGATTGATTGCAATCCTCTCGGATTCGGTCGGATTTTTCTGCCTTGTTCATTCGTTCTTGTTTGCCGTGCTCATTTTCGAACAAACATTCCGATGATGACGGGAGCTTGGCCCGGAGGATTAACCGCCACTGACAGCCATCCCCCGGTCCGGAGAGTGCGGCACGACGACAGGGAAAAGTTGAATTTGATCATAAGGGAATTTTCAAATTACATTTGAGTGATGTAGCGTATGTGCGTGTGCGAGTGTGCGTATGAGTTTGGTTGTGGACTTGCTGTAATAAATGTAATTTGTAGATGTTGCTTTGTTTGTGAATTTCGAACTCGTTGGGGAGGGAAATGTTTAACATTTTCTTCCGGGGGGCATTTAGGTTTCGATTGGAAATGGTTGACAAATAATTGATTATGGGAATACAAGCCTTGTACAATAGATAAAAGATTTAATTAGCTGTGGAAGAAGTGATTGATGAGTTCAACTCAATATTGTTCACCATCGAAGGGGAAATGGCAAGCATCGGGTGGAAAGCTATGTTTGCGATAGGAATGGGATTATAGATCAGATGTAGTTGAAATTGTGAGAGTATCAGTTGCATTATACAGTCCGTGTTGTAAGAATACCACTATAGACAAGTTTTCTCTTTACTAGTTTGGTTTTGTTTTTGTTTTTTGAATTGTTGGTGACACTAGTTAAAATAGCAATTACTTTTTTCGCAGGTCTTACAATGTGCAATTTGTTGATTTATTTTTGTTAGTTTAGGTCACTTTATGTTATTTTATGGCTTTCACTTTATGGCCTATAGTTTAGGTACACTTAGGGTTACCATATTAAAAACTTGAAAAGGAGGACACTTCATTTGAGGTTTGGAGATAAAGGAGGACAATGTTTCCTTTTCTTAACATTAAAGGATGACAATGAGTTTTTATCAAACGGGTTAATAATATGTGTGCTATCACAAAATTCATGGTTTTCAAAGGTTCAACTGAGATTGTTAATAGGTAGTAGTCGTAATCAATTCAATTCATCTTCTCGTTATACGTTTGAAACATGCATCAAACTAGCCTTCATAATTCATTGTTGATACTTGAAAATGATCTAATCTATCTGTTTTGCATGTAAACTACAGCTTTACAGCCTCAAAAACCTACCCAACTTTTGTCATGTACAGAAATCAGGATACACGTCATTGCTGATTGAAACCAACATGAAAAAGAAACTTTTAAGCTACTTATTACTTATACCATTGATTCAGCATAGGACGTAAAACCAAAACCTATTTCTGACAGACAAGCAATTCATTTAAACAAACACCTTCTCGAAAACTGACCAATCAAATAGTATAAGCACAAACGAAGTGACAGACGGAGCGGCTCGAAAACTTTGGTGACTAACCTGCTATTGCAATTTTTCAGTGTACCACATGGCAACACCACTACTACTGGATTGTACCACATGGCAACACTACTACTGGATTATACCACATGGCAACACTACTATTAGATTGAACTAGCATTTTCACCAAATGTACTAGAATGTTTTGGTTCTATCTCTTTCACTCTACTCAAAACTGAAATGCATAAAAAAATGAAGGATCATTGTACACAAAATCAACTTTGTTCAAATCAAAACAAAAAAACTAACGCATCTGGTGGATGATGGCACAAGTTTCCAAGAAAATTCTATTACAGTGAACCACATTATTTAAATGGATTTCTTCGCCAGTTAGTCGTCTGTCACTTCGTTTGTGGTATAAGATCATTTCCAAATGTCAAAATAAAGTGAAAATTCCCCAATTAGATAACAGTCTCAGGCTGCTCCATTTGGTGAATTAAATTTGACTCTTCGAAAATAAATTATAATGTTCGAAAATCCCTCTGTTGTTGATCGTTCGATTTTCGAGAAGTAGTTTGTCAAAACTTATTCCTGGTCTGTCAGAAATAAGCGTGGTAGAATGGGAAGTTTATTTGAAAATTTTCCATCTGTCAAATTTAAGTGAAAATTCAACAAATATGCCATAGCCTAAGGCTGTGTTCCATTTCGAAATTTTTCACTTAAATTTGACACTTCGAAAATAAATTAAGATGTTCGAAAATCCCTCTGTTGTTGATCGGCCGATTTTCGAGAAAGCGTCTGTCAAAGTTGATTTCTTGTCTGTCAGAAATAAGTCTGCTGGGATAGCAGGTTTATTTGAAAATTTTCCGTCTGTCAAATTTAAGTGAAAATTCACCAAATGGAACACAGCCTAAATGTAGGGTTGTTGACAGCTGTAGTATACTGCTGGTCCCGCTATCGAATGGCATTTGCTAGATAATATGAGGTTGCGACATAATTAAACAAAAATAGCGTACAACAACGTTCTTTGAAAACAATTTTATAAATAAGTTTCTGGAAAAAATGCAAGGACGTAGAAGAAATATTGAAAAAGGAGGACATGTCCTCTTTTAGGATACCATATGGTAACCCTAGGTACACTGGACTATTTTTTATGCAATTTACGTGTCCAGTATTAAAGTCATCTGTCCATAAATGAAAAATTGGCATGTGCCTGAACACGAAATCGAGGAAAATGCAATGTTAACATATTCGTTGGTGGAACAAGTTTTACTAAATAAATTATCTTTTAAAATGATCATAACAGAATTTGCCTATGCCTGAAACATGCCGTTGAATAAAAACAACGAAACAATTAGCCAATTTTCTTAAATGCTTTTTTTAAATCACAATAGCCATTTTTTTCAGTTACAATGTCGGAGAAATTTGGCAAACGGTCATCTGATTTGGTTAACGTGCATACGTTCTCGTTTATCGCTGTGTGAGTTCCTGATATATAGGGGAAATGTCTCTAATGTTGGCCTATGGATCTAAGATTGGGCCCATCGCTAAAAATCTGCTATTTAACAATTGTATCTAGATGAACGCGTCATTGGGACGGTACTAATGGATATTTTTGGTTGCTATTGAAAATTTAGTCGATTGTTGAATTTATGTATGGGCCCAAATTAGGGACACTTAGGCCGACATTACCTGCATTTCCCCTATAGCTTTAAATTATTTACAACAATACGGAACCACTATGTGAAAGTGCGCAGGAGCCAGAGGACAGCATTCCCAAGCAAAGTAGAATAACAACCCGATATCATCTAGATAACAAGTCTTGTTATCCCAGATATCATTTTGTTTTCAGTTGTTATCGCATAACTTATTTAGTTATCAGCCTTGATCAATTTTGTTATCAGTTTTTATCATGAAAAATTCACTATACATTTATTAACGATGCAAGGTTAGTTCAAAACTTTAAATATTAATCGCATTGAAACAAAAAAAAATAGTACTTTTAATCCCTATCATATTTCAGTTATAAGCGTAAGGCTTTGATATCAAAATGATAACATGATTTGAAATTTATGGAATAAATTTGTATGGCTTACAGAATTTGTTATCAAGATATTATCAATGATAACAAAATTAGTTATTTTTGTGATATCCAACGAGCAATTTTTTGTTACCATTTTTGTTATGTTGGCTGTTAATTCAACCATAATGATAACATATTCAGTTATCAAAAAGTGATAACCGGATAATAGAACTTGTTATCAATTTGATATTTTACTTTGCTCGGGTTCCGCGTCATAAGCCCACAAAGCGAAGAGTGCACAGTGGTCCAGAGCGGAAAAATACATGGAAATTGGGTTTTTCGCAAAATCTACTGGTTGTAGCGTTTTTATGTCTTCAAAAGAATTGTTGATAATAAAATAGTGCATTTTTTCATTGGATCAGTCATTAGGGTGATTCAGTTTTAGGCTGACTTCAAAAATCTAACTCTTCAGGGAAATTTTTGGGAACTTTTTTGACTTCTTCTAAGTTGTAGAGGATGCAAAACCAAGCAACTTTGTCCAAGACGTCAAATTTTTATCTCATCATCTACGCAGTCTACGAACTGAAACAACTAGAAGGTTAGGGTGATTCATGAAAAAACAGTTTTTTGACCATAACCTTTTTTGCTTTGTATTTAGAGGAACTTATTCTTCAGAACACTTTTAGAACTTAAAAACACACACATTTTGATTACCTAATTATGACGTTTGGATCACTGAATCAAAATATATAGTCATTTTAAGGTTTGAAACAAGTATTTTTCAAACTAATATAACTTTAAAACGCGTAAGCCAATTGCAAAAAATTGCATTGTAAAATAAAAGTGACAACTAATCTAAGCTGTTTGCTCACAAAAAATGTTTTGACAACTCGTTCTGAGCTGAAATTTTGGATATAAACAAATTAAAGGGAATTAGTTGCTGTGATTGAGCAATTATTTAATGTTTATTTTTTTTTTAAATAACGATCAAGGTTATTAATAAAATGAACTTACACAAAATTTAACCAAGGTTGCAAAGACTCATTTCAGTTAAAACAATGTTTTTCTAAATTATGAAATAATTAGATGCCATGATCAAATTTTGAATTGGTAGGATAAAAGAAGAGGTTGCAAAGAATGTGTTTGACATATTAAACCTGCTTATTTCACTTCATGAGAGTCACAATCAGCGATTTTTCACAAACTCACTCACTCACTCACTCACTCACTCACTCAGTGATCAGCAAATCGCTGATTGTGACTCATAGAAAGCAAAATTTACAGGTTTTATGTTTCCAACGCATACTTTGTAACCTCTTCTTGTATGTTACAAGAAAAACATGCCATCATACCATCTTTTGGTTTTATTATTCCGAAAAACATTATTTTAGCTGAAATGAGTCTTTGCAACCTTGAATTTAACGTGGACCGATCGTACAAGACTGCAGTTTTCCCAGCTTGTCGTGGAACGAGTGCTAGAAGCGAGCTCGAATATCACCCGATTGTAACCATCATCGCCAGCAGCATCAACCCCTCTTAAGCTTGATCCCAACGTCGCCGGCCGGCCCCCTCACACCCACATCACACACCGTAAGTAGGGTCAGCTGGGGCTAGAGTGCCATATGGGGCAAGAGTGCCACCTCCTATAGTTTTGAAAATAAACATGTTTTTAATGCTAATTCACCCATGACACTATTAATGGGGTTCCTATGCAGCATTATAGAAAGTCCTGTCCAAAATGACGTATTACAAAAATTGCAAAACAACATTTTGTGTTGATGTGTCAAAAATAGAAATTACTTACAATAGTTAAACATCATAAAATAAGGATTTTGAATTTCCCAATATTGTTTTCTACAATTCTTGCATTGAGGCATCACTAATAATGAAATATTGAAACACCAATATAATCGGCCAACACTAATTTTCTTAGAAACTCACACGGGGCAAGAGTGCCACCCCTATATTTATGAATAAAATTATACAAAAATGTAAAAAAAAAATTGTTTTATTGCCCATTGAAATTGCTTCATGCCTAAATTTGCTTGTTTTCACCAAATTTGACAAAACCAACTACATGAAATATCAACAACAATAGTTTTCATTTGATTTCATTTGTAAACATAGTTCATTTGTTATGCACACTAATCCAGGCCTCTACCGATCGGTAAATTTTGAATTACAGAACTGTTCGATAAAAGTTTGAAAATCTTTTGAAAATCCAATAATTAGTATACGACCGCTCATAGTGTCACAGGAGTTTGAAGGTTTCTTAGTGGGGAGGGTAAGGCCGTTCGGTAAACGTTTCTGGCAGATTTACGATAGCATTGGTAATGTTATATTTATCAGAGTCGATGTTATAATAAGAGTCCCGCCAAGAGTGAAGCCAGAAGTACCAATCGAACTGTCAAGCGGGGTACCAAACAAGCAAAGTAAATAAACATCATTGTTCCCACAGCCAGTGAACTACAAGTATTACATTCATTACTGACAATATTTTAGTAATTTTAGACGAAAAGCATTTCTTCACTTTATTTAGTACATTGTGGTATTTTTAAGTTATACCAATCACTTGTTTGAACCTTTTTCAGCTTCTATAATTGTTTTTGTCTCCCAGAAGCTCCGTTATCGACATTAAATTTTTCACTTCTAAATGAAAGTCATCCGATGCTGACGCAAAAAATCTGGTTGCCGTTTACTCTGACGAAAAATAAATCACTAACAGTGCTGCTTGTTCGCAACATTTTCTCTTGGCAGGACTCTTGTTATAACATCGACTCTAATTTTTATGTGTCAAAATAAATGAATGTGTATGTGTGTATGTGTGAGTGTCTGTGTGAGTGTTTTAATAAATAAAAATGGATAGCTTCCACCAATTTTGTGATCTTGAAAGCTGCTTCTTGCTCTATTTGAGTTCCTTTATGGTAAATTCATGGGATTCCATTGGGTTGGGTTTCTAGCCAGTTTCAAAATTTTCCAAATTTTTCAGACCTTTCTTCGTCATTGGCGATTCTTGAAAACTTTCTGTGTAAAATCGTACAAAAGTCCAACCGGAACTACCCGAAACACGAAAAAACGGAACAAAATCAATATATTTGACAAGAGAAAAAAAATCACGTCCGTCTTTGAACACCGCACACTTCGATCTCTCAGCGGGGAAAGAGATATTCTGTGTTGGACCAAAATTCCTTATAATATAGCATCCGTCATAAGTAATATGAAAGTGAAGCGCCTCTAACGGCGTAGTTCCCATTTAAACCTGAATCGAATGACTGAAGACAGTATTGCTTTATATATTGAAACAAATGAGATAATCCACCACAGTCGCTATTAGTGAAAATCCCGGATTCGCGGATAGCCCGGCAATAAGGATCCAGCAATAAGGAATCCTGACTGTATTTCTAAGTCCGTAGATCATCTAAACACCCCTTGATCTAGGTCATTATGAGAAATAATCTATACAAAAAAAATAGTTATTTGAAACGGCCTGTGTTCATCTCAATTCGTCGAACAGCACTTTGAGCAAGAGGAAGAGAATACAGTCAACTCTCTGCAACTCGATATCGTGTTAACACAGAAAAAAATTCTGAATTTTATTAGTGATGTAAACATTCATTCATGTAAACTTGTATTTAATTTCGGGTAAACGGGCAACTTGCAAATCTATCTATTTTCTTTAGTAGTGCTATAGTGCTCTAAATTAGTCACCTACAATTAATCTGTTCGATTAGTTAGAGGACAACTGAGAAATAGCGATGGGAAAATAGTGCCACACCCTGCGTTATTCGGAGGATGGTACTCATTTCACATACGTGCGATTTGGGTTTACATAAATATCTGTTTGCTACCAGCCAAGCGAGATGAAATAATTTTTATATTGCTCCAAACGTTGAAAATATAGGGGAATTTACGTATTCTCGGCAACCTAAGCAGCGACCTTCTTTCTATATCCTTTTTCTCTAAGGAACGCACACATATGCAGTATTGGTTTGTTTACAATCTTTTGCTGCCAGCTGCTCTAACAATTTCAGTCGAAAGAATTGTCAAAAACTGTTTAGAAACGCTTTTACAAAGCTCTAGTGAGAGCGAGTATTGTCGGCAACCAGTTTTTCTTCGGCAACCGTTCCATTTGAACTGCATGTAAATCTGCTGTTCTATTATCGGCAGCTCGAAATCAGCTACAATTTGTAGTGCGTGTGTTTCATTTCAAGAAAACCCTGCTAGATTGCGAAGTGTTTTCGTAAGAAAATCAAGTAAAAATAGTGTTTCAATTTGGGTTGCCGAAAATAGTCTGTCATGCCGAAGCCGTCATTTCCCCTACCTCTTCTTATGTCCCAGCCGATTTTTTTCTTCTGAGCACAAACACAACTTACTACTTGTTGTTTTTTTATTTCTCTAAATGAACACGTATAAGTGCAGGTTCGTCCACTTGTATGCGTGCAAGCCTAAAAATCTATACTAATACTTAGACATAAATATAAGTCCGCAACTGTTTCCTGTGCGTAGCTTCAAATGCGTAGAAGAAGAACATGACAAAAAATGAAAAACCACATCCCACTGCGTCCTAGCAAGAAGTACGGTCGACTTGTTTCACGCTCCGTTGTTTTGGAAGTTTTTTCGGTATTCGCTTGATATAAATTATCAGTTTTTTCTCACTAAGTGACTCCTGGCGTAGTTCCCGGTAAATTGATCGAAAAGTGAGTTTTTTTTAGTACAACTGTGTCATTTTCGGAAAGATTAATCCGTGCTATTGGAAATTCGCAAACAAATTTGGGCATCATCGTTGCGTGGTCACGCATACGCGCTCGCGCATAACCGCTCACGTATCATCATCATCGAGTGTGAGCACCCGTTTCTACATCTACATCGTTCATCAATCATCGTGCGCCTGTGTGCGCTGAGTGCCGCGCCTCGATCAAGTGCACCACAGCGAAGGTCATCCACGCTGCGCGTCGCTTCCCAGCCATCTTTGTAAACGCCTACACATATAACGCTCGGTGGTAGTAGTATAGGATTATCAGATAAGTTTTTGTTTTTTTCTTGTTTCTTTTACTCCCCCATTAGTTAAATTTTCATTTTGTATTTCTGTGTTTGTAGTGTTTTCTGTGTATTGTGTCTGTGCGTTCAGTGGGAGAGCGTTTTGCGCTCCCACTAGTTGAACAAAATGGATGTTTTGTCAGAAGACGACATGGATGACCATTCATCTCAGAAAAATGTTGATGTCATCCCTGGCTCGTCGTCTCAGTCTGTCAATGGGCAGGCTGAGAAAAGCTCCAGATTGCGGGCCTACCCGAATGACTCGACTGGCCCATGGGTTGTCTATTTTCAGCCCAAAAACAAACCCTTGAATGTTGTTCAGATATCTGATGATCTGACAAAGCGATTCTCTGCCGTGACCGAAATAACGAAGGTTAGGCACAACAAACTTCGTGTGACCGTCGCTAACCTGAAACAGGCCAATGAAATTGCTGTTTCCCAATTTTTCACACTGGAATATAGGGTGTACATTCCAGCCTCTGATGTGGAGATCGAAGGCGTGGTCACTGAGGCGAGTCTGAACCCCGAGATACTGGAGAAGCAAGCGGTTGGCCGATTCAAGAACCCCTTGCTTCCTCCGGTAAAGATACTGGCCGTTCATAGAATGAAGTCAGTATCGCTCAGCGAGGGTAAAAAGAGTTTTACCCCCACAGACTCGTTTCGGGTGACCTTTTCTGGATCTGCCCTTCCTCAATACATCGAGCTGGGAAAACTTCGTCTTCCTGTGCGGTTGTTTGTACCTCGGGTCATGAACTGCCAGAATTGCAAGCGGTTTGGACATACGGGGAGAAGCATGAGGATGGCGCCTGCGCAGCTACTGCACCAAAATGCGTGTACTGCAACGGAACTCCTCCTCATGCTCTCTCGTCATGCCCGGCGTACAAACAGCTCGGGGACAAAATGAAACGCTCCCTTAAGAAACGTTCCAGGCGGTCTTTTGCAGAAATGCTTAAGACAGCCACGCCATCGACCACTGACAAAAATCCCTTTTCTCTTTTGTCAGATGACGAGACTGACTCTGACTTGGCTGAGGAGGGAACTTTTTTCAGTTTTCCGGAAGGTTCTGCACGGAGCGCATCCGTTCGTGGATTGTTGCAAATAAAGAACCCCAAATCAGCTTGCCCAAATCAAGGAGTGGTGGAAAAAAGGAGACTACTACTCCTCATGGATTCCGCAGAACTGACTATAGTCAGGTTTTTCCACCTCTTCCGGGGACATCCAAAACCCCTGATGCCCCAATTTTAAGAACAGAAGCCCCTTCTTCATCTGGGCTGTTCTCATTTGATGACATTGTGGACGGTATTCTCAAATACCTCAACATTTCTGATCCTCTGAAAAGCATTGTCCTCACATTGCTTCCCACTGTGAAATCCTTCTTGAAGTAATTGACTTCAAAATGGCCCCTTCTTGCAGCTATCATCTCCTTCGATGGATAATTTTCCAAACGAGGTCGGGGATTTGATCACTGTTCTACAGTGGAATTGTCGAAGTCTTATTCCGAAATTAGATTCGTTCAAGTATTTAGTCCATAACAATAATTGCGATGCATTTGCCCTCTGTGAAACATGGCTCTCTTCAGAAATTGATCTCCCTTTTTACGATTTTAACATTATTCGATTGGATCGTGAGGATTCACGTGGAGGAGGGGTACTTTTGGGGATCAAAAAGTGCCATTCCTTCTATAGAGTGAATCTTCCCGAATTCCCCGGTATTGAAGTTGTCGCATGTCAGGCTACCATTAAAGGTAAGAGCCTTTGTATTGCTTCTGTATATATTGCTCCTAGAGTCTCTGTTAATCGCAAACAACTTTTCGACATATGTGCGGTACTTCCCGCTCCATGGTTGATCATGGGAGATTTTAACTCCCACGGTACAGGCTGGGGGGAGCTGTACGATGATAACCGTTCTACTTTGATTTATGATCTCTGCGACAACTTCAACATGACATTCCTTAACAATGGAGAAGTAACACGTTTGGCTGGTCCATCCTCGAATGGTAGCAGATTAGACCTCACCTTTTGCTCCAATTCACTATCGTTGGATTGCACTTGGCATGTAATCCAGGATCCGCACGGTAGTGATCATTTGCCGATCAAAATTTCGATTGCCAGTGGGTTCAACTCGTCAGAATCCGTTAACGTCGCGTATGATCTAACCCGTAACATCGATTGGAATAAGTTCCAATCCGTGATAGACGATACAGTATCGTCAGTGGAAGAGCTTCCGCCGTTGGAGGAATATAATTTCCTCTCTAATCTCATCGTCGACAGCGCACTTCAAGCTCAAACACGACCGGTGCCGCGATCGTCTATTCGTAAGAAAACACCATCGCTCTGGTGGGATCAACAATGCACGGAGGTTTACCGTAAAAAGTCCGACGCGTTTAAACTTTTTCGGAAACGCGGAACACGCGAGCATTTCAACGCATACACATCTCTTGAACGCGAACTCAAGAGCCTCATCAAGGCCAAAAAACGGGGTTACTGGCGGCAGTTTGTAGACGGATTGTCGCGCGAAACGTCTATGAATACGCTTTGGAGTACGGCGCGAAGAATGCGTAACCGGTCTACTAACAACGAAAGCGAGGAATGCTCGGATCAATGGATTCTTAAATTCGCGCGAAAAGTGTGTCCGGATTCCGTGCCGTCGCAGTTGATTCCTCGCGAAACCGCGAATTCGGTAGACGAAATCAGTCAACCTTTTTCAATGGTCGAACTTTCACTCGCTCTCCTTTCGTGTGGCAATTCTGCTCCGGGATCTGATAGAATCAAGTTCAACTTGCTGAAAAACCTCCCAGACGTCGCTAAGAGGCGCATGTTGAACTTGTACAATCAGTTCTTGGAGCTCAATATTGTTCCCGACGATTGGAGACGAGTAAGGGTGATAGCCATTAAAAAGCCTGATAAACCCGCGTCGGATCACAATTCGTATCGGCCCATCGCGATGCTGTCGTGTATTCGGAAATTGATGGAGAAAATGATCCTTTTTCGCCTCGACAAATGGGTTGAGACGAACCACCTTCTTTCAGATACTCAATTTGGTTTCCGTAGGGGTAAGGGAACGAACGACTGTCTCGCGTTGCTTTCCTCGAAAATTCAGTTGGCTTTTGCTAAGAAAGAGCAAATGGTTTCTGTGTTCTTGGATATCAAGGGGGCTTTTGATTCAGTATCCGTTGAAGTTCTTTCAGAGAAACTCCACGTTTGTGGATTGTCTCCATTAATGAATAATTTTTTGTACAATTTGCTGTCAGAAAAACATATGAGCTTTTCTCATGGAAACTCTACAGCTTTTCGATTTAGCTACATGGGTCTCCCCAAGGCTCATGTTTAAGCCCCCTTTTGTACAATTTCTACGTTAGAGAAATTGACAATTGTCTTAGTGACAATTGCACGTTGAGACAACTTGCAGATGATGGCGTAGTGTCTATCACAGGGCCAAAAGAGGTTGACCTGCAAGGACCCTTACAGGATACCTTGGGCAATTTGTCTACTTGGGCTATTCAGCTGGGTATCGAATTCTCCACGGAGAAAACTGAGTTGGTCGTTTTTTCTAGGAAGCATAGCCCAGCACAACCGAAGCTTCAACTTTTGGGTAAACCGATCACTCATTCCATGTCTTTCAAATATCTTGGGGTCTGGTTCGATTCCAAATGCACCTGGAGATCCCACATTGAGTATCTGATACGAAAATGCCAACTAAGGATCAATTTCCTTCGATCAATTACCGGAACGTGGTGGGGAGCCCATCCACAAGATCTTCTGACGTTGTACCGGACAACGATTTTATCGGTTCTAGAATATGGTAGTTTTTGTTTCCAGTTGGCAGCTAAAACGCACATCATCAAGCTGGAACGGATCCAGTATCGTTGTCTTCGTATCGCGTTAGGATGCATGCACTTGACTTATACTATGAGTCTCGAAGTGCTGGCGGGCATTTTGCCACTATCCGTCCGTTTTTCAGAGTTATCTCTGAAGCTCCTCACCCGTTGCGAAGTAATGAACCCACTGGTGATCGAAAACTTTGAAAAGCTTCTGGACCTAAATCCTCAAACATGTTTTATGACTTTGTACTACCTATATTTAACACAGGATGTCAGCCCTTCAAGAAATATTCCCAATCGTGTAATCTTCTCCGATTTCGGCAATTCAGTGAATTTTGATTTATCTATGACGCAGGAAATCCGCGGAATTCCAGAGCATCATCGTCCTATGATTGCTCCGTCATTATACGCTGCAAAGTTTGGCCATGTTGATTCTGCAAGAACGTTTTTCACAGATGGATCTCTAATAGAGGAGTCCGCTGGTTTTGGTGTATTTAATGAATTTCATAGCGCCTCTCGAAAACTTGAAGCTCCTTGTTCTGTGTATGTGGCTGAACTGGCAGCAATTCACTACACTTTGGAAACTATTGCTTCACTTCTTCCAGACCACTACTTTATTTTTACGGATAGTCTCAGTTCTGTCGAGGCTATCCGTTCCATTAGGCCGGTAAGGCACTTCTCGTATTTTCTCTTGAAAATACGAGAACGTCTTAGTGCTTTATCCGTGCGCTCTTTCATCATCACCTTCACGTGGGTCCCTTCGCATTGCTCAATTTTAGGCAATGAGAAGGCGGATTCACTTGCGAAGGTGGGCGCTATGGAAGGCGACATTTATGATCGACAGATCGCCTATAGTGAATTTTTCTCTATTTATCGTCAGCAGTCGCTCGTTAGCTGGCAACATCAATGGAGTGAACGATGGCTACATTCAATTATCCCTAAGGTGTCGAAGTTTGCATGGTTCAAAGGGTTGGACTTGGGTCCGCGTGATGTCTCGTCTCATGTCCAATCACTTTTGTCTAAACGCTCACTTGTTCCGTGTGGGGTTGGGAGACAGCAATCTCTGTGAATGTGGATAAGGTTACCAGGACGCTGATCACATCCTTTGGTCTTGTGCGGAGTATCGTGGAGTTAGATCACATTTTAATGATTCCCTTCGGGCTCGAGGTAGACAACCTAATGTTCCAGTTCGGGATATTTTGGCTAGACGCGATCTGGAGTTTATGAAACTCATATATGTTTACTTTAACGATATTAACCTTAGATTGTAAGTTTGATTAACCTTGTGTTTAGTTTGTGTTTTGTACGTCTGGGATTTTTTTTTTCGATGTTTGTTTTCAAGATGAATAGAAATAATTTTATGCTTTAGGATTAATTAAATAGTTGTATCGTAAGCCACATTTCAAACCTCCTTCTTCCCTTTTCCCATCCAAAAAATTGTAAATCTCCACTAACCTCGAGACGACCGCGAGTACTCGGTCCAGTTTCTTTAACTTTAAATATAAGACAGTAATAATGTATAACGCAAAAGATAACTCGGCTCTGTAAAGTTTATTCGATTGAGCCTGTACAAATAAAGTAATTACAAAAAAAAATGAAAAACAAAGGTTCAACGTTTATTTTTCTTTATAACAATAATAAAAATTAAGCATTCTTGCTCGTGAGATTGTATCTAAAAAATAAATAAAAGGGTATTATTCAAGTAGCAGCTGTCATCCACAACTGAAATTTTAAATATGTATCTGCCAATCTATTTGATTTCATCGTACTTCAAAAGCACAACGTTTTGGCTGTATCCCATAGGAACGTATTTTTCACTTTTAAGACCACACTTAGATTATGGACAGAGAAAATAAATTAGCTAGTAATGATTTCATAGAATGAGAATCCTGACTAGAACATGTGAAAAATTGCATAAAAATATTATTGTGCCATCGGCGTGAAGGAATTCAAGAAAAAAAATAAAAATATTAAATGGCATTGATTTTCCACCAGAAAAGCTCAGAAGTCCCACTCAATCATCTGGTCATATCTCAAAAACTATTTCCATTTAGAGTTTTCCAAAGTGTGGTGAAGTTTTTGACAATTTCGATACCTGCTGGTAATCAGCCTGTATACTGTAGTTACTATAACAAAAATAAAATGTGGATACACCTGTGTGAATCTACATTAAAAAAAAAACTTCAAATTGACGTTCTAAGATCACGATTAGGTTATTTGGTTGTGGAGTAATCTCTTCTATATATTTTTTTTAATCTCGAAAATCCAGGATTGTAGCCGAGAGGGATCTAGGCACTTCAGAGCAAAATCAAAAAAGGCGTTTGTTCAGAATGCCAAAATAAGCGTTTTTGTCGAGTTTGGCATCGACCACAAGTGTACCCACTTGAGCTGGGTATGCAAAATTACATGAAATATATCAGAACTTTAAATGATTTGTAATGTAAACTTATATGATATGTGAAGCTCTATTTATGTGCATCATATTGAACAGAAATTTCCACTACTCGTTCGAACTGTGTAGTTGAAGTTGATATTCATGGCTATTGCTGGACTATGGTCCTCTCAAATGATTTCCTATCTGATTGTTGTTATATAACTTGACAATTTGATGACTTGATGGTATTATTGAGTTGTACAGAGATGACTGTATATCGTAATACCAATAATGGAAGTAATAACCCATACATGATATTTGTCTCTTTCCAAACTTTTTTCTAAAATTGTTCAAGCTTTAAACAGACTTAATAAAGTTCAAAACAAGAGCAGCCAAGATTTCAGAAATTGTTATTGTTTTTTTTTTTACTTTAACATTGAACTTTTAAGAAGAGAAAAAAAAATTAAATCATGAAGTGATATACTTTTGTCAGGTACTTACTTAACAAAAACAAATATTTAATCGTTATAGTTGATTAAGGACAATACAAATACAAACAAAGTTTGGAAACGGGAAAAAAGTGAGTTTAGTGACTTTTAGTTAGCTTGAAAAAAGTAACCTGCTGGTAGACGCCGTCCGCCAGCGTAGATCGACTAAGATCGCTTCCAATCAAAATGAGTAGGATGATTCATTTTTTCTCCGCGCCAAAAACACCCTTCCTAAATTTTGACTTGTATTGACCGTTTGTTTTGTGAGTACAACTTGCACATTGTAAGACTTTATTCCTAATGATTTTCAGTTATGAGGAAAGTGACATCATGAACCAAGTTGTCTGGGGTTGCCGAAACACAGGTTCGATATAGATTTCAAAAATAAACTGTTTGTAAAGTTGTTATTAATCAATGTTACATACTTCCTTTTTTTCTGTCCTGCCAGTAAATGCATCTGTTTAAGTTCGACCCCCGGGGGGCCAAAAGTGGTCAGTAGGATATAGTTTCTATGCCTCTTGTTTAGTTTGTTTATACTCATGTTTACCGATATGGATCTGTAGATTTTGCAGTTGTCTGTCGTGGTCGCCGTTTCCTGAAATTTGTCTTACTTAATGTTACTACAACTTGTCCAACTCTGGAATTGACTACAAACAATGTTCCATCTACCGGATCTCAGAAACTCAACTCTTATCTAATGTGTTCGAATTAGAATTTTTGCATCCAATCATTCTCAATGTGGGCGGGTAAATTCGATGGTAATTTATTTAAAGTGGTTAATTTTTTCAACTATATATTACTTATTCTGATCCTACTGGAGAGACGATTCGGTACACAAAGGGGAACCATTAGCGGAGAGATCTATTCTAATGTTTATGATCAGCTTCTTTTTTTTTTTGGACTTCGACAATGTTTGCAAAAGAGGGAAATGGTTGCCAAGCACTTACTTTGAACAAACGTCAACAGCACGAATAATGGCTTAATTAGAGAAAGAGCGATACAGCACTGGAAGGGTTCACGCGAGGAATGGGTACATTTAAAGTTGCGTTCGAAAATTTACAAGTTGGAGTTGGATAGCACAAACGAGTCGTTTTTTTTTTCTTCACGGAAACACCTAAGGGTTTGACTTTCCTCCAGATTGGTTTATCCTATTCTACACAGAGTATCAAAAATTTGGCGTTATTCAGTTGTTGGTTTATACCCTTCTTCGTTTTCGTATTTATTTTATTGTGTTTCACTTACCTGGATCATTGCCGCTCGGTTGCGTGAGGGATTTTGGAACACGTTCTTTTGAAATGATTCTTGGCATGTTGGGGTTGGTCGGTTCAGTTCTGGTTCTTGAGGAAGTGGTTGTGGCGTAACGGAATGGATGTTGGGAAGGAAGGTTTCAGTTCTTTGAAAAACAAAAATCGAACGGAAGGAGCTACAGCTTCCTCCATACAACCTATCCGATGCGTTGGTAATCAACTAGTCGGTCTTCAGTGCGTAGTTCAACCCCGCTAAGAAATCTACCGCCTATGTACAAACATCACCAACCCAAACTTACTGATTGCTGCCCGTATCGGTAACGTACCCACCTAGCTCCGTGCCGACGTCTATCGTCACCACCCGGTCATCGTCGCTGTTCTCTGAAATAGGAAACTGCAACTTGTCCGAATCGCCATAGTTGGGCATGATGATGCAAACGAACGGTCTACCGGTGACGTTATCCCTCGGATGTACCGTCACCGGTAGGAACCGATCGGTTGAACCTTCGACAAACGTGGACAGCCGTTGGAAGACTTCGGGATAATGCTTCCGCAAAATGACACCCCGCTGGCGCAGTATGTTCTGGATGTTTTGAGACACCAATTCGCGACTCTTCTGAGTAGTTTTCGTCAGGATGTTGAACGACAAGATCAGCACATCGTTAGCGGATTCCTTCTTCGGAACCTGCTTATCGATGGGTGAGTTGTTGATTTCGTTGATAACCGATTTGCAAAGTTTAAGTTTAGCACACCGCGATACCAGCTGGCGTTCCCACTTGACCGGAGCGGTAGCATTACCCGGAGCTTCCGAAACGACACAAATCGCCACGTAGATCAACATCTTCGAGTCGGGTTTGTACTCGGTGCTCAGTTTGAGCAGCTCCGAGTACAGTTCCGGCCCCATCTCAGACGGGAGCAAGTCCGGCCAGCGCACGTACGCCACTTCACCCAAACACTGAAAACCCTGCTTCATGAACGAGTCCGCATTCTCCGGACTGCGAAATAGTATTCTAACAACACCTCGTCCTTGCGACAAGTAACCGCGCCTGGCCAGTAGGCTCAGATGGCGCAACGTGTCCGGGTCGTCCTTGCAGGTGGACAGCACCACCCTACAGAGGGCGGAAATTCGCGAATGCAGACAAGCCTTCCGATGTCTTTCCCAGTGGGCCCTTCGGCATTCCCGCGAGCAGTACAGATGCGAACAGTTGTGGCAGCTTTTGTAGGACTTTTTCGCCTCGGCTATCGTTGCCGTGGCGTCACATTTCGGGTAGCGACACTTGAGGGGATCCCCGTGGCTTTTGTGGGTCGGGTCGCACGAATCCAACGATACCCGGCGGCTGTTGGAATCCTTATTACTACTGGCAGCACTGCTAGCGGCACCGGAACCGCCACTATCGTTCCGTCTCCTTCCGGCGTCTCCCTCGCTGCGTCTCCGCGTCTGTACGGGTTCGATCTGAAGCGTGTGGTTACTGGGAACTGCTGCTGGCGTTTGGCTGGAATTAGCTAAATCCACTGCAAATGAGCGAGGGGAGGAGAGAGATAGATAAACAGTGACGGGGTTGTTGGGGGGGAGGGGGGTTTGGCGATTTTTTTTTCGGATGTGGTGTGAATGCAGGGCGATCGAAGAAAGGAAGAAAGAGAAAGAAAACAAAATACAGGGTGACGACGTGTTCTGTTGAACTTTTCTGGAACTGAGTCTTTTGCAAACCCGTTAATAGATTTGAAAACACATACACGGGGAATGTATACAAGGATCAAGGCAGGTAAATAGATTTCCAGTGTCGATTTTCATGATTTCTTTGTGATACCCGTATCACAACTTATTTAACCTTTGTGTGACCTCGAAACCTTTATCAATCTCTACCTTTTTTTTCCAAAGGCAAATATTTTGGAGTTTTGAATCGACCTGGCTGCATTTTTGCAAGCTTATGTAAAAAAGGAGGGACTTTCGGGTTTTTATCTAACTGTATAAACAGATATACCGCAAAACGGGGTAGCATTGATAATTGTTCAAATTATATTCTAAATATTTTTTAAAGCACTGTATATTTTTTAAATTTTATATTTTTAAAACAAGCACTGAGGATCCAGGAGTTAATTCGTTAGTTATTTGTTTAACGGAAATTAAAGCATATGCATTTTTTGTTAAGTTGTTTGACCGAACATCAGTATTTTGATTTGGGGTTACTTTCATAATGCTCGATGAATGTAGAAAAAAATCGTGAAACTCAAACTTTTCAGTTCTTTAAATATGAAACTCTGAATGAGTATATAATCAGAAAACATCATAGGCAATAAGAATACAACATTGAATTTGTGATGGCTATATCGGAAATACATTTCATAAATGATGGTTTGAGTGCTTTTTCAAACAGGCGAAAATTACGTTAATGGTTTTTTGATCTGTTTTTAAAATATGTAACACATACTATATAAAAACTATATACGATATCAACGGAAATACCCTAAGGTACAATATGGAACCAATATTTCTAATTTAGAGAAAGCGCAGCGAGTAAATTTAATCTTTATATTATACAATCAAAGTTACCCGCATTATCAAAGATACCCCGTTTTACGGTACCTCGAGTTACTGTTACTTTTGACTTCCATCGTTGATTTCTAGCTGACAATGATTAAATCAAGCAAAGTAATAACACTATCAGAGATATGAGGCAATACTTCATCTATTGGTCATGCCAATTTCTATTATTGAATAGCGATACCATACCATACATATTTTGGCCGCACTGCCCTCTGTTAACAATTAACGGAACTAAGTGTGTGCGTAATTTCTGATAGATGTCACCATTAAGAACAGCAGTGAAATCTGAAGGAAAATTAACGCAGATGCATGATAACACGATTAATTAGCAAGCACCATGAGCATGATCAGGCTCGCGCGTGACGTTTTTCGTTCGCAATAATTCTCGATTACTTTTTCGAAGGGACGTATCAGCTTTTGTAAACAAAGCATTTGATCGTAGATTTGGCGTAACTGGTAACTCGCCCACGCATACTAACGCCACTTACAGGTAGGGGAAAATTTCCCCTACCTGATAAAGGCGTTAGTATGCGTGTGCGAGCTACCAGTTACGCCAAACCGACAATCAAATGCATTGTTTACAAAAGCTGATACATCCCTCCGAAAAAGTAGTCGAGAATGGATGCATATTGTAAGATATCTTTTGGTATTTCAATTCAAAATTCGATTATCGAGTGGTGGTAAAAACGAAATTCAAAAACGGATTCCAATCCTGAATCATTTGATAGTGAAAATGGTGGTTCATCACCGGAAGTTGCGAAGGCTCCTCGAAAGGGAGACAGCGTTCCTGGCGCGGACCGCCCGAAAAAACAGAAGCAGAATGACGAAAAATTTCAACAGACATTGCCACAGGGCGAAGCAGGATCCTCTCCAGGATCTTCCGAGATAAACCAGTCAATAGGTGAAAGTTTAGAATCTGGAGAGGAGTAGCAAAACAACTCCTTCGGATTGTTCGTAACAATTTCAGATGATAGCGAAAGGTAATTCCAAAACACAAATTTTCTATTATTATTATGTTTATCATTATTTTTTAGAGATGATTAGATAAATTGAATTGGATATTCGAAATATTTTTGAAGATAAATTAAACTATATCTTCAACTATTTTAGAAATCATCCACCTTTGCCATTGATAAATGAAATATTTTTTTAAATAAACTGATCCTTAACTTTTACATGTTGTTGCACAAGTATTTGAGGTTATCCTGTGAAAACTTCAGCCTATTTGATGGAGGTATTTTGAAATGTCTCGATATATTTAAAGATAATTGGATAAATTGAACTATTTTGGAAATCACCCACCTTTGCCATTGCAAAGTGAAATATTTTTTAAATCAAATGGCAGGATTTCCCTGAAGTTCGACAGGCCATCCCTGAACTTCGGAAGAACTTTCCTGAACTACTTTGGCAGGAGTTCCCTGAAACTCGGCAGGACTTTCAAGAATTTAAATGGCAGAACTGTCCTGAACTTTGGTAGAACTTATCTGAAGTCCAACAGAAGTTCCCTGAACTTCAGCAAGAGTTCCCTAAACTTCACTAGGACTTCCCTGAACTTCGACAGGCCTTTCCTGAACTTCGGCAGGCCTTCCCTGAACTACGGCAGGACTTCCCTTGTTGAACTTCCCTCCGCATGACTTCCCTGAACTTCAGCAAGAATTCCCTAAGCTTCAGTAGGACTTCCCTGAACTTTGGTAGGCCTTCCCTGAATTACGGAAGGCTTTCGCTGAACTTCGGCAGGCCTTCTATCAACGACGTCAGGACTTCCCTGAACCTCGGCAGACCTTCCCATGAAGTTCACAGGACTTCCCTGAACTTCGGCAGGACTTATTATTATTATTATTATTTATCTTTATTAGGGAGGCTTTCAGCCTTGGGCTGGTTCGCCTCCAAAAATTCGGCAGGACTTCCCTGAACCTTGTTAGAACTTCTCTGAACTTCGGCAGGCCTTCCCTGAATTTCGGCAAGCCTTCCCTGAACTACGACAGGACTTCCCTGAACTTCGGCAGGCGTTCCCTGAACTACGGCAGGACTTCCCTGAACATTGGTAGGGCTAAAGTTCGGCAAAACTTCCCTGAACTTCGGCAGAACTTCTCTGAACTTCGGCTCCCGATCAGAAGCGCCTACGATTGAAATAAAAGGTACATATATAATTCAGCTCCCTCGAAATGACACCGCAATATGGGTAAAACTTTTCTTCAAGCAGCTCGCCATAAAACTTAAAAATACTAATTTTTAAAATATTAAGATTGCCATTCAATCAACAATCAATTTGTTTTTTTTTTTTTGGTTATCGAAGTTTACGGAACTTCAATTTAAATGTTTCTGCTTCATACTGATGATCAATGAACTTTTCAGTAGTTGAAGTTATTTTCCCGGAATTCTCAGAACTTTTCCGAAGTTCTCAAAGTTTTCCTAAGGTCCAAAGGAGCAAAGGAGACACGATTGAAGTGCATCCACTTTGATGTGATATCAATTTTTTTTGCTGTTTACAACAGTAACAAAATCGCGATTTTTGTGTGCGTGCCCCAAAATAGGGAAACAAGACTCGCGAAGTTCGGTGAAGGACCAGGACACCGCTGAAGGAAGCTCGAGTGTACTTACAGCGAACAGGTTTGCTGTTCTTCCCATCGATGGGAATACCCAGCCAGCTGTGACGGCAAATCGCAGTAAGAAGATAAAGAAGAGTCGAGGCCATTCCGATGCACAGTGGGAAGAAATCAAAAATAGTGGGACATGGCTATTTGCGACGAAACTATTGAGTGTAGCAATTTGATGTCTTCTAGAATGTTTCTTCGTTTTTGTAGTATGTCGCTTCATCGCATTTGCTTGGCTCGATGATCAGGTTGAGCAAACCTTGATTCTTTCCCTTGTGCTATCCCTCCGGGGGGACAGCGAAAATCATACCTATCCGAAAACCCGGGAAGGACCCAACGCTAGCTTCAAGCTACAGACCGATCAGCCTACTTTCAAATTTTGAAATTCAAGATGGTGGCTTCCAATTTCAAAAAAAGTGAGAAATACTGCCAAATACCCTTCAATATGTATATTTTCGGAATCGGGATGACGTCTAGAGACCGAAAATCGATGTCCAGCGCCATTTTGAAATCCAAGATGGCAGCTTCCGGTTTCAGAAAAAGTGGGAAAAACTGTAAAATACTCTACAATGTGGATATTTTCGCAACAAAGACGACATGCATATGTCGAAAATTGAAATGCCGAAATGGCGTCAGCCATCAATTTTCCATCTATTGTAGGGTATTTGACAGTTTTTTTTTTAAAACAGGACTGCCATCTTCGATTCCAAAATTGCATCGGACATCGATTTTGAGCCTCTACATATCGTCCCCATTCCGAAAATACCCATATTATGGGGGTATTTAACATTACTATCTAGTTTATCTGTAACCAGAAGCTGCCATCTTGGAATTCAATATGGCATCGGACAGGAATTGCTAGTTCGTAGCTACCACCGCGAATCCCAAAATACCCACATTCATGGATATTTGACAGTATTTCCAACTTTTCCTGTATCTTGTAGCTGCCATTTTGGAATTCATGACACTAATTTTCTATTTCTAAATGTCATTCTATATACGTCATTCTTATTTCAAAAATACTCATATTGAACGGTATTTGACAGTATTTCTATATTTTTCTGAAACCGGAAGCCGCCATCTTGGATTTCAAAATCGCATCGGACATTGATATTCGGCATCTACATGTCGTCTCAAAAATCCATATTATTGGATATTTGACAGTTTTTTTCTGAATTCAATGGCCACCATCTTGCATTACAACAAGGTGTCAGACATAAATTGTAGTACTTGTTCCAAAAATACCCATATTGTAGGGTATTTGGCAGTTTTTCCGAATATGAGAGCCACCATTTTGGATTTCAAAAATGGTATCGGACATCGATTTTCGGCGTCTACACGCGTCCTTTACAGAAAATATCCATATCGTAGAATTTCACAGCTTTTCCGAAAGCAACGGCCGTCATCTTGGATTCCAAAATGGCATCAGACATCAATTTTCAATTCATGCTTGATAATGTTTGCACCATCGTACAAATAAGGTTCCCGTTTTTAACTTTTTGGCTCAGCTCTGGTACTATCTTCGGTCCCAAGCTAATCGAGGCACTCCTCGAAACATAGGAAAATCCACTAACCCCTTCATTTTATCTGTCAAACTTTCCTAGCGAATCAAAACAAACATAGTGTAGTACTGGAATTTATACTAGAATGGGGTACGTTAGTCGATTTGCTTGGGACCAATAGGCTAGTCAAGTAGTGAGCCAATTTAAAATCGTTAGTTTCGTATTGATTGTTGGTAGTAGGCTGTGTATAAAAGAAAATGATTTACTTAGTTTGACAGTTGCACCATGACGAAGTGGCAGCGTATTCGTGATTTGTCCCACGCAAAAATGTCGCAAAAATACATTTCAATCGCCGTGGGAGTGTCACGGTGGACCGTCAAAAGGGTTTTAGACCGAGAAAAGAAAGGACAACTATCCGCGAAGGTGGCCACAGGTCGTCCGAGGCCAGCTCGGGTTCCGAGGGTTATCGCTGCTATCCAAAGGAATATTCGGCTGAATCCAGTGCGTTCAAAGGAACACGGGATCAGTGACTTTACGGCACAGAAAATCGTAAAGGAAGATTGCGGGGCCAAGTCGAGGGCACGCAAAAAAAAACTCACATGATTACAAACCGCATCCGGGAGCTACGATTCGAACGATGCAAGAAAATCTTGAACTTCCTTAAGCGAAAAAATCCGGTAATCCTGTTCACCGACGAGAGCATGTTTACCGTCGATCCCGTATCAAATTCCAGAACCTACCGGTATATTAGTTCTCTTCCGGTAAAAGACGTGGCCGACGAGCACAAGAACGTGTATCTGACCCAGCATCCTGCTAGCGTTATGGTGTTTGTGCTGGTGGCTTCCGATGGCAAAAAGAATGGACCCGGTGTTCATTCCAGAAGGCGACAAGGTCAACACGGAGGTCTACATCGGGATTTTAAGTAAGTATGTTGTTCCGTGGATCAAAGAACAGTACGGTCCGAAGCCAAATGTTGTATTTCATCAAGATGGGGCTCCGTGACACACCTCGAGCCGCACTCAGAAGTGGTTGCAGGAACATCTTCCGTTCTGGGCAAAAGATATGTGGCCGCCATCCAGCCCCGATCGTAATCCGCTGGATTACTCAATATGGCGCGTCATGAAGGCTAAGGCCTGTTCTAAACGCCACCCGAGTACAGCAAGCCTCAGACATTGACCCGTACCTGGAGAGAAATGGATTTAAGACTCTGAGAAACATCCCCCTTTGAATAAATAAAAAACTCAACAAGGAAATTTTTGAGAATTTTTTTTATTTTGACATTGCTTAATGGTGCAAACATTATCACTCATACGGCACACGTCGAACCAGTTCCAAAAATATCCATATTATAGGGTATTTGACAGTTTTTTTTTCTGAACCCACTGGCCGCCTCTTGGATTTCAAAATGGCGTCGGACATCGATTTTCAGCATCTACATGTCGTCCCCGTTCCGAAAATATCCATATATTAAGGGATTTGATAGTTTTCTGAAGTCAATGGCCACCATCTTGGATTCAACAATGGCATCGGACCTCGATTTTCGGGATGTACGCGTAGTACTTGTTCCGAAATAACCAAAATTTAATAGTATTTCTGAATCTGAAAGCCACCATCTTGGATTACAAAATGGTGTCCGATATATATTTTCGGGATGTACACGTCGAACCCGTTCCGTAAATACCCATATTATTGGGTATATGACAGTTTTTCAGAATCTGAGAGCCACCATGTTGGATTGCAAAATCGCGTCGGACATCGATTTTCGGTCTCTAGACGTCATCCCGATTCCGGAAATATACATATTGAAGGGTATTTGGCAATATTTCCCACTTTTTTTTTAAATCGGCAGCTGCCATCTTTGATTTCAAGATGGCGCTGGAAATAGATTCTTGGATTTCAAAATGGCGTCGGAAATCGATTTACGGGTTTTAGACATCATCCCGATTCCGAAAACATGCACATTGAAGGGTATTTGGCAGTATTTTCCACTTTTTTTTTCTGAAATCAGCAGCAGAACATAGCTGGACATAGATTTTTGGTCTCTAGACGTCATCCCGGATCCGAAAATATACATATTGAAGGGTATTTGGCAGTATTTTCCACTTTTTCTGAAACCGGAAGCCACCACCATCTTGGATTTCAAAATGGCTTCGGAAATCGTTTTACGGGCTTTAGACGTCATCCCGATTCCGAAAATATCCATATTCCATCCATATTGGTCTTGATCCACTGAACAACTTCGCCGAAGAATGCAACTTCCTAGATGACAAGGATTTCAAAATATCACAAAAACAAGGGCATCATTAATTCATGCACGCTAGCGCCGCGTAGGGATAAAATTCCGAACTTCTGTCCACCAACCTTTAGGTCATGATCCACTGAACAACTTTGCCCAAGACAGTAACCTTCTATATGTCCAGGATTGCGAGATATTCCATGTTGGTCCCTATTAGGTCAAATCCCATATGCTATGCGTACTCCATTTACGCGATTCCCTCGGGGAATGTGGTAAATTTTTACTTAAATTTGACAGATGGAAAATTTTCAAATAAACCTGCTATTCCAGCAGACTTATTTTTGACAGACAAATAATCAATTTTGACAGACGCTTTCTCGAAAATCAGCCGATCAACAACAGATGGATTTTCGAACATCTTAATTTATTTTCGAAGAGTCAAATCTAAGTGAAATTTTTCAAATGGAACACAGCCTCAATACCTTTTAAATCGTCATAAGTAAATGCTCCGATCGAATTTGGTAGCAATGATTCTCGATGAACATTTCAAATGGTCCTATCTGCTTTGATCGATTCTCTTCATCGACTTTCTATTTTCATAACCAGTGCTATGCAAACAGATTTCGCGCTAATTTTACCACATAGTTAGATAAAGGAGGTTCTTATCTAGCGTCCAAAACGTCAAATACAACAGGGAAAGGTTTTGCAGCTCGAGAAAGTCGATGAAGAGAATCGATCAATACAGATAGGACCTTTTGAAATGTTTATCTAGATTTCAACTTCCGACGAATGGTTTGTGTATTTGATATTTTTTTCTTTGCGTTGCTTTCACCTTCGATCAAGTGCAATGCTACTGTATCTGTCGGTTGGATTCTGGAAGTGGAAAAGTTGCCAGTCTTCGATGAAAGTTCTAAGAATATAGATCAAGGCACCATGTTGTTATTTAGGGAATCGAAAGGGGCGAAGCTCAGATGCGTTGATTTACATGGATGTTTCCTTTAAGCTCGTACTCGATGAATTTCTTGACTTAAATCTCTATTTGCTGGTATGTAATTATGAATTTCGATAAAAATTTATAAAACACCATCGATCACTGAAATTAATTAATTTCCAGATGAGCTTTTTTCACTTGAAATCAGGAGCAATCAGAAGCATTTACCGAAATTTTCCGTATCCTTGTTATGGGGTGTTTAACTGTGCCTCATAAAAATCCCCATAATATTCATCGTCATCAATCATAATAGATTCGGTGAGTACCACGCAGCTAAAACCTTCACTGTAGATCGACACTGGAAACCTGTTTTCAATCGAATAACACACACACAGACACATAGTACTGAAACAATGCAATGGAAGTATAAAGAACATGTCACACAGAACAGTGAAGATTAAGTAGAGAGCAGAAACAGTAGTAAAGAACCTAGAAACATTGTCATAAACAGATATAATTAAATGCAAAGGAAATAAATTCAAAAGTAACAAAAAATATTACAACAACAGTAACAGTAACTTGAAACACGATGAAAAATAAACTGCTTCAGGGGGATCAAGCCAATAAAATGAGAAGTTTGAAAGAAAACAGCGTTTTTTGAATTGCTTAGTTTTTTTTTCTTAGCATGTCATTAATGCATTTCGGTTTATTGACAACTTGGCATATGGGTCGTAGTTATTTAACTTCTTTGATATAGTTGTTTAACTCTGCTGCTAGCTTAACATTTAGTTCGATTTTAGCTGAGTTTAAAGTTTAACAATTAATAACAGTTATTTAGTCCCTAGCTCTGGCTAATCCTACTTAGTCGAACATTATCACAATAAGTATACATACATCGAAACATTGAACGGATTTTACGATAAAACAGTGGAAAAAATCGGAAAATTAAGTACATTCACGGCTACAGCTAAGTTATCTTAAAAGCTACAGAGGACCGGGTCAGGTTAATACAATGTGGTAAAACGGTTTCCCGCACTAAAGCTATAAAGGATTCACGGAGAACGAATACGGTTATTAGGCTCCTAACAAACAGCATACAATAGTATCGAATATATGAATCTGATCTCAAGCAACACAAGATTCGATAAGGCAACAAGATTGATTTGATTGGTCAAGCATTTGTCGAGAATGTATGGCGTAACTCAAAAAATAAAATTCGAACGGAAAAAGAAACTACATCCAATTAGTGCTACCTAGAACTAAACTACGTATTGAAAGCTATCAGTACACTTTTAAGTCTTTTGGAATTTCAGTTTTTTTTTTTAAAGTTTTGCGTTTTCATCCTAAATTAAGAAATAACCAGCATTCATTCCGAGCGACACGGCGGAACATCGATTCTAGCGCGCATTAAATTTAGAGTAGTCTTTTATTTTGCTTGTTTGCTTTGTTGGATGCAGTTGAGTTGGTTAAGCGGGTTTGTTTTAGTTCCATTGATAGGTTGGAGTAAAACTTACAGGTTCATACCTGAGGACCTGTGTGTGTCGGTCGTTAAGCCCAGTAGCGAGGCGAGCACATCTTCGAGGGTCGCTGATCCGGGCGACTGCAGATGCTCCGGTGGCAGGGAGAAGGTCGGAACCGATGGTGTCACTGTGGTTGTTGGAAGGGGGGGAGGAAACAATCGGAGCGATGCGGTCGTCGGAATTATTTTGCCAGGAGCAAATGGTGTGATGAACCGAGTGTGGTTTTCAAGTGGGAGGGGGTGGGTGGAGAATAAAAAAAAATCGACATGAGAAAAAGGTTGTTCATCGGATGAACATTGCTTGCTGGTTGTTTGTTGTGATTGGGTAAATGTCTCTTCTGCCGTGTTATCTTGAACCGGACTGGTACACGAAACAAATTAAAACGATACATAAGCAACCGAGGAGATCAAGCCAAAGTTCTTACATGGGTGCAACCGAGCAAATAATAAATATAATTAACTGGTGGAGTAGAGAAGAGTTCAAACTATGTCTGATTTCGTGAATTGATTACGATTGTCCATTTCTAAATCTATCTAGCGCATGGTGCTGAAAATGGTTTCTACCAAAATCAAAATATTGACCACAAATTTAGGAGAAAAATACAGTTCTACAAACTAACATGATAATTAGTGTGATAATTTATTAGCTAGAGAATGGTCTGAAGTAGGTAGTTTGATAGTTCCGTAACAGTACGGCAGTAGGAAAACTTAATAGAAGTTGAAAATGAGCGAAGGGCCATTAATGCGACAGTACTAGGCAAAGGCACACTTTTATACCTAGCTCATACAATGTATGAAGAGATTTGAAGTATTTCTTCAAATCTACAGGCAAACAAGTGCGCGTTTGACTTGCTCTTATACCACAGACAGACAGACGTAACACATTGAATAATTTCTCACTGTAAACTATCGTCGCTAAAACATTACCGCCATCTGTTGAATATACTGTGGTTGACAGTGTGTAAACGTCGAACGCAAGGGAATTCTCGCGTCACTTTTCAACTAGACCAATGTAACATTATCCACCATTTTGAGAAAATCGAAGTTGAAGTTCGACAGATTATTATTTTAACTGTTTAGAAACAATACATTTTGCAATACTATTTTTAATATAGTCAGTGAATAATAACGCTGAAAATTCAGTAGAAACGGTACATCGGACATGTTACATTGGACGAATTTTTTCAATGACATAATCAATGAGTGTTAGATTGGACGTTTTGTTCTACATGCTACTAGATTCCCTTTCACAGATTTCAGTATCGCTTAACTCGGTTTGTTTACATCTGTTACTTAGGACCTTTTGAAAAGTGACGCAAGAATTTACTATATGCGCAATAAGTGGTGGTACCCGGTATCAATATTTGGCGACTGTGTTAGGGAAACCACTTTTTGCAGACAATCGGTGATAATTTTAATCACCATTTCAACAGTTGGGCAGTTGTGTAATTTTCAATAGTGTCCTATTGTAAATTGATAAAATATTCATTGTAGCAGCTTCGTAGATAAAATTCCAATCTATTGGATTGTTTAGAATTAAAATCCATCCGCTATGGACAGAGTTATAAGTGGTCAAAATCTGACCATTTTTCGTAACGCGGTCGATTTTGTTTTTTTTTTACCCAATATGTTGCCAAAAGACGTAATCCTACGTCAAAATAATAAGGAGAACCCCTTTAAATTAAGGCCAGAAAGGTTAATTTATTTGAGAAACAACATTTCTACTTTCGTTCACAAGCAGGGATTTCAAAATATGTCTTCATTTTTGAGACATTTGAAATTCTGGGATGACTTTTTTTCGCAGACATTTTGAAGACATTTAAATTTTTGTGAAATATGTATTCCTTCATAGGGAGCTATGAAAGAGAATTTTTTAAATGCTCGTATTTGTCGAAATAAGCAATTGTTTTTCAATTTGGAATTTACCTGTGAGAGAGCTCACTCATATTTAAACAAGAATTATTCCAACAAACAATTCAGAGTCACAAATAAGCATATAGACTGAATAAATGCTTTATAACAGTGTACAATGCTGAATAAAACGGGTTGTCAAATTATGTGCTGAAAAAAAACCTCATTGAGATCGATAGATGCGCCTTTATTCCGCTCTGATTTGATTAATATACATATTAAAAGCTATACAAACGATGACTGTCTTCCTCATTCAACACCAGAAGTTTGATCTAATAACATACTGAATAAGAGTCATTTGCACATACATTGACGCTTTAATTGGACTGTTTTCAATTGATTTAATAACATGCTTTATTATACGTCTAATAATTGTTTTCTGTTACGATGCCACTGCGATAAACGGCAGTGATGACGGAAATTTCGGTGTCGTTGCCGACATAAGCACGGCAAAAGTAAAGCTACCTCCGTTGGTAGTAAAAAACGCCCATCTGAACGATCTCATCGCAGATCTGGCGTCGCTGGGCGTTAAAGCCGAATTCAAGTTGGGCAGAGTCGGCAGCAAGGTGATGCTCCGTACGAAAGCGGAGTATGACTTGGTCGTCGCCCACCTGAGGACTGCCAAGGTGGAATTCTTCACCCACGACATTCCCGGTGAGAAACCATTCAAGGTCGTTATCAGGGGTCTACCGAACTTTGACCCGAAGTTGATCGAAGCGGAAATCAAGAACCGCTACAAGCTGACCCCAACTGCCGTCTTCCGGATGACAAGGAGGGACGAGAACGTCAAGAAGTATCCGGATTGCCTTTTCTGGTGCATTGAAGGCCATCCGCTCCATCAATTCCACCATTGTTTGATGGGAGCCATACCGTGGCGGCCGTCACGACGTCACCCAGTGTCAGTGTTGCCTGAATTTCGGGCACGGCACCCGAAACTGCTTCGTGAAGCCGCGCTGTGGTAAATGCGCCCAAAATCATGTTTCCTCCGAGCAATCCGAAAGCAAGCGTCCACAAGAAACCAACCAGGACGGAAGAAGGAAAACACTCCGGCATTCAGGGTGGAGGACTTCCCGCCTCTTCGTGCTACGCAACACGGTAAAGCAAATCCACGGGTGCAATCCGGCCCCCGTCAAGAAACGTCTGGTGCCTCACCTGGACAAATTTCTCCATCCCCCCTGGATTCTGGAGACAACCACCAACACAAAACGCCAATCCCGATCTCTTCTCTGCGGATGAGCTGATGAAGATTTTCGTCGACATGACCAGCGCTCTTCGCCAGTGCCGCAACAAGCCCGAGCAGATCCAAGTGCTCGGTAAGTTTTTTATTCAGTATGGTGTCTAAACCGATAACTGTCGTCACATGGAACGCTCTAAAAGGGCAAAAAGTCTCGAGCTTGCTGACTTCCTCCGCAAGCATAGTATCGACGTGGGCCTCCTAACAGAGACCCATCATAAATCCGGTGACAGCTTTTGGTTGCCTGATCACCACATTATCCGGCTTGATCGTATCGACTCCAGGGGGGAGGGGGGGGTGTTGCGATCATCATCAAGAAAGGAATCAAGTTCTGCACGCTGTCGCATATCCGCACTCAGGGTTCTGCATTTTCGAAACAAAGAAAAGAAAATGAACTCTCCGCAAAATCGCTTCATTTCGAGCAATATCATTTTCGTGTAAGTCATCGTGTTTCTTGTTATCGAGTCACGATGAACATTCCTCTTTTCAAACATGACAGGACTATCACTTGTTTCGTTCGTCAAGTGCTTCAGTTCATTTCATTTGAAGCAAATACTTGTTTCAATTGACACAATGAATGACTCGAAAACTGCTTCCTTCGTTTTTTCCACTTTCACTTCAATTCGGGGCTCATTTGACTTGTCACGACCTCACGACCTGACGACGCAGGCATCACAATATAGTATCCGGATAGTATTCGCACAATATAGGTTGCCGATAGGGAAGGCATCCAGTTTAGGTATAGTAATAATAAAAACTAAAATTAAATTAACGAGGCCATTCTGGACTCCAAGATGGCGGCCATCGGGGTCAGGAAAAGTCTCAAATACTCCACAATATGGGTATTTTTGAAACAAGGACGACATGAAGGTGCGGAAAATCGATATTCGACGTTATTTTGGAATCCAAAATGGCGGCCATCAAATTTCCTAAAACGTGTCAAATACCCTAAGATATGGGTTTTTTTTCGGAACGGAGACAACGCGTGGCTGCCGAAAATCGATATCAGATACCACTTTGGAATCCAATATGGCGGCCATCAGGGTTCAGAAAGTGTCAAATACCCTAAAATATGGGTATTTACGGAATGAGAACAACATGTACATGCCAAAAATCGATATTCGATGCCATTTTGGAATCCAATATGGTGGCCATCGGGTTTCACAAAAGTGTCAAATACCCTAATATCTGGGTTTTTTCGGAACGGGGACCACGCGTAGATGCTGAAAATCGATATTCGATGTCATTTGTAGGCTTTTTGACACTTTTTCTTAAATTGAATTTCAAGATGGCGTCGCACTTCGTTTTCTGGCTTCTATATGTCAGCCCGATTCCAAAAAAGACGGTGTGACATCAATTTTCGGCATCTATGTCTCATCCCCATCCTGAAAATATCCGTATTTTAGGGAATTTGATACTTTTCCGCAAATCGGAAGCCACCGTTTGGATTACAAAATGGCGTCGGATATCGATTCCCGGCTTCTAGATGTTACCCGGATTCTTAAAAAAACCCGTTTGTATGGGTATTTGATGGATTACAAAATGGCGTCGGATACTGATTTCCTATCTCTAGACGTCATCGCGATTCCAAAAATACCTATATTGATGGGTATTTGACAATATTTCCCACTTGTTCTGAAATCGGAAGGCGCCATCTTGTATTTCGAATTGGCGTCGTTTATCAATTTTCGATCTTTAGACTTCATACAGATTACAAAAATACCAATATTGATGAGTGTTTGACTGAATTTCCACTTTTTCATTAATCGGAAGCCACCTTCTTCGATTTCAAAATGGCGTCGGATATCGATTTTCATCCTCCCGATTCCAAAAATACGTTTTTGATAAGTATTTGACAGCATTTCCTACTTTTTCTTAAACTGGAAGCCGCCATCTTGGATTTAAAAATGGCGTCGCATATCAATTTTCGATCTCTAGACGTCACCCCGGTTCAAAAAGGACCCATATTGATGGGTAAACAAACAAGTTCCTGTGAGGGGTAAGTTTGTTGCTATTGATTTCCACACCCAATTACTGATTCGGTTGAGAAATGTGCATAGACGTCAGTTTCAGAGGACTGGAGATCTGGGCAAAAGACGTGAAATGGCTGATCTGAACAGGCAGATTGCTTCCAGAATGGACTCGGGCGTGTTGCCCAGAATCTGGATGACCGCTCCAGACCATTCTGGAAGGTAGCCAAGGTCCTGAAAACTCATCCCAAACCCGTTCCACCTCTCAGAGTCGATAATGATGACGATCGGCTTTTAATCACCCCACAGGAGAAAGCAAATGCGATCGGCGAGCATGTAGCTTCATCGCATTTGCTTGGCTCGACTATCCAAAGTCCGCTCGATGATCAGGTTACGCAATGCGTTCAAAACCTAGATGCCTCCCCTTGTGTCGTGCCTCCGGCGGATATGATTACAGTACAACAGATTTGCTCAGCGCTGAAATGCACCAAGAACATGAAGGCTCCCGGGTTTGACGGTATATTCAACTTGATCTTGAAGAGACTTAGCATGAAAGTGCAGTCTCTTCTAACCGCTATCTTCAACAGATGTTTGGAACTGCACTACTTTCCAAGCATCTGGAAAGTAGCAAAAATCATACCCGGTAAGGATCCAACATTGCCTTCAAGCTACAGACCAATCAGCCTCCTTTCAGCGCTGAGCAAATTGTTCGAGAAACTTATTCTCAATCGTTTGCTCAAGTTTGTCGAGAAGCAAAACATTCTCCTACCGGAACAGTTCGGGTTCAGGAAGGGGCATTCCACCAATCACCAGCTAGTGCGGGTGATGAATAACATCCGAAGTAACAAAGCTGTATCCAAGTCCACAGCCATGGCCTTGTTAGACGTTGAAAAGGCGTTTGACAATGTTTGGCATGATGGACTTGTGTACAAGCTTTGTAACTTCAACTTTCCTTTACATCTGGTTAAAATCACCCGTAACTTCCTCCAGCAAAGGTCGTTTAAGGTATCGTTGAATGGTTGTCTTTCATCCCAGCAGGAGTCCCGCAAGGCAGTCTGCTGGGCCCCTTGCTTTACAGCATCTATACTTCCGACATTCCTCCCCTCGGTGACGGTTGCGTGTTCTTCCTGTTCGCAGATGATACCGCAATAGCCGTCAAAGGAAGGATGCCTCGCGAAATAACGAACAAACTTCAACGATGCCTTAACGCCTTTGCTGATTATGCGACCACGTGGAAAATCAAAATCAATGCTTCCAAAACACAAGCGATCATGTTCCTCCATCGGCAATCGCCCAAACTGAAACCGGCTCCATCTTGTACTGTAATCATGGATGGCACAAGGGTTGAGTGGTCCGCCGAAGTAACCTATCTCGGGATGTTGTTCGATGAAAAGCTCCTCTTCCGTTCGCATGTAGAGGAAACTGTAATCAAGTGTTCTGCCTTGGTTAGGTGTCTGTATCCGCTGATTTGCCGCAGATCCCGCCTCTCAAGGGTAAACAAACTGGCTGTCTACAAACAAATAATAGTACCTGCGATCCTCTACGCAGCTCCGGTGTGGGAATCATGTGCACAGACTCACAGGAACAAAATCCAGGTCGCTCAGAATAGAGTGCTGAGGATGGTTCTTGATCGTCCTTTCGACACTAGAATAACAAATTTACACGAAGAGGCAGGCATTGCCAAAATAGATTCCAGAATTAACGAAATTAAGACTAAATTTGCACAAAAATGTAATTTATCAGAACGTGCTTTGATAAGCAATTTGTAAATAGTAGGTTAGGTGTATATAGTAGTTGTAGGTTAGTTGTAGTTGTAAATAGTAGTGCGCGTGCGCAGCCCTCTTCATTTGGGGAGGCCCACCTTCCAAAAGGGGGCGCTTCATAGCTTTGAGGGCGCCAATAATTTTGAAGAGTTATACTATCTTAGCTCTTCCATGTGGATTTTAATCATAGGGCAACATTTTCCTTGCTTTCCAAATTTTCACGATTTCCTTTGAAAAATTTCGAGGTTTAACGAAATCTTTTAAAAAAAATGTTGTTGATATCTTATTTATTTATTATTCACGTCCAAGTACAAGAGATTTCAGATGCAGCTTTAAAACTTCCAATGCACCAAAAGCTAACCATTTAGCTAAGACTAAGTTTAACGCGGTTTCACAAGAATGACCATCCTGTTATCCCAATTGTTCCACTATCAACAAACAGTTACTATGCACCGTAACGTGGGTAGATCACCTTTTCGTGGTACGTTACGGGATGTAAGATCTACCACCGATTCCTAGTCCTGACTACTTCAAACTAGGGGAACAGAATCCAAGGAACACATCTTAGTCCTTGTTACTTTTTATGTCTTGTTGATAGTGACAAGATTCGACTTAGTCTACCGAGGATGATCTTGAAACAAGGAAAAAAATTAGTTAGTTGTCTTCATCTATGTGATTCCTAATCTTCTATTCGTTGTTCCCTAGTTTGAAGTGGTTAAGACTAGGGTTCTGATGCATAGTGGCCCCCTATTGCAACAGAGATAGTTGAAACCACACATCCAATATCCTCATTTTTAAAATGCCCTCCAGAAGCATGCATATCATCAAAGTAAAAAACTCAAATTAAATTAAATACCCCTAGCGTCCTCTGTTGCTTCAGTCACATTAAATTCAACTATTTCAATTTCGTCATCCATTACAACAGTTTTCCAATTGAATCAGTATCATCCAAGTATGAAATAAGATTCAAATAAAGACCCCTAGCACCTCCTGTTACAAACCAAAACAATTCAAGTTTCAGGAAACAAAAACTAAAAAATTAAATCAAATTCAACTAAAGACCGACTGCGCCCCTGTTGCTTCAGTGACATTAATACCAGCAGTTACAATTTCATCAAACATTACAAACGCTTTTCAGTTGCATAAGACGCATTTCGCGCCAAATCGAATCGAAGCTAGCAGCACCCTCTCAGATTTCAATAAAATTTTCTGGATGTGTAGACTTTGACTAAATAAGCACTTTTGCATACTCAGTTTTTCTAAAATTTATCTAGACTAACATTTGAGAAGGGCCAAACTTTTTCTGCTGATTTTTTTCAAAAAAATATTTTGGGAAAACGACAACTCCAACAAAAATATGTTGCATGGATGACTTTTAGGAAATTGACCAAATTATCGAAAAAAAAAAATACTGAAAAAAATATCATTTAAGACCTACACTGAAAAAATCGATTTTTAAAATTTAAAGTCGATTTAAAAAAATGGCCATGTTTGATTTGGATGAAACTTTGCCTCAAGATAGGTAATTATGTTTACTACCATCCGTAATGTATTTGTACAATTCATGAAAATGTAAAATTAATGATCAACAGTTTAAGAACTATGTCACAAGATGCAATAATAGAAAAAAACATGCTTTGTAATATTTCTACTAGAACAACTGATTGCTTTTTCCGTGCTTGCGAAAAGTGTGCTTCCAATGAACATATTGAAGAGGAACTTACTTTGCTATTAGAATCAAATGACAAACAAGATGTTGTGTTTCAACAGTGGCTGAATACTGATCGTTTTAATTTGGAAACGATTATCAAGCCTGTTGATGAATTTGTTCCGTATCTCATTGATAAAATTAACAAACTTATAACTCATGACTTTATTTACAAACAACAGTCATCTTTCTAAGAAATAAAAAAGAATCATTAAAAGAAGGCGAAATTCTAGCAATTTGTGGAATAATTCTCAAGCAACAATACATCCATTTGAAGTTTATTATAAGAAAGACAATAAACTTGAAAATGTTAGCTTCATTATCATATCAGAAGTAATGACTCACGATACAGTTGCAGTTCAGTTGATCATCTCAAAAATGATAGATTTTATTAAACAATCGATAGATTTTTCTAAAATTACTTTTATGTCAGATGGGGCAGCATCACAATACAAAACTAAAAAAAAAACTTTGCTAGTCTGTGTAGATTTCAGTCAAAGCATGGATTAGAAGCAAAATGGCATTTTTTTGCAACGTCTCATGGAAAAGGTCCCTGTGATGCCATTGGTGGCAAAGAGAGCTAGTCTTGCTCGAGATTATGCAAACACCATAACAACTCCACGAGAATTATATAACTGGGCAGTTGAACAAACAGATAAAAATATCACAAAACTACGTTTCGAGTACATATCCGCTAAACAGTACATCGAAATGTCAGAAGAACTCGAAGAACTATATAACAGCACAAATATAATATCTGGCATACAGAAATTCCACAGTTTTGTTCCTATAACTGGTGACCAAGTAGCGGCAAAAAGGTATTCTAATTCAGAAGATGAACCAAAAATGTTTAACTTGATTGGAAAAAGGAAAAAATAGCATGTATGAAAATAGGTTTAAAACATTGAAAATATATAAATAAATGATATATGAAAAATCTTGTCTGTTTTCTCTCACATTTTATCAAATTTTGCATCAGTAGTAGACAACAGAATAAGGGAATGATTTTTTTTTTTGACAAGGTCTACATGTCCAAATAGTTTTATTGAACTCTGAGAGGGTGCTGCCAATTCCAAAAACGATTTGGCGAGAAATACATCATGAGCCCTTTTCATATGAAATTCTCGATTAATCAAAATGAACTTAAGTGCTGATTAGACAAAATTGAATCGCAAATTGAGCTTCATTGGAATCTGAGATGATGTTGAGCTTCACTGGTTTAGTTTTGTGTGAAAATGGCAAATCAAAAAAAAAATTAGTTCAGACATGAAAAAGTTTTTGTAAGAAAATATTTTTTTCCTTAAAAGTTCCCATCTCGCGATGTATGGACGGTTGGTAGTAAACATAATTACCTATCTTGAGGCAAAGTTTCATCCAAATCAAACATGGCAATTTTTTTTTTAAATCGACTTTAAATTTTAAAAATCCATTTTTTTCAGTGTAGGTCTCAAATAATTTTTTTTCCAGTATTTTTTTTTCGATAACTTGGACAATTTCCTAAAAGTCATCCATACAAAAAATTTCTATAGGAGTTGTCATTTTTCCATAAAATTTTTTTGAAAAAAATCGGCAGAAAAAGTTTGGCCCATCTCAAATGTTAGTCTAGATAAATTTTGGAAAAACTAAGTATGCAAAGTGGAATATTTAGTCAAGGTCCACACATCCAGAAAGTTTCATTGAAATCTGAGAGGGTGCAGCCAGCTCCGAATACGATTTGGCGCGAAATGCGTCATAAGTATCATCAAAATATGAAAGATTCCTAGCACCCCCTGTTGCGAACCAGCTATGCTGAATTCTGGAAACAATCTTAACGCCCTGCAGATGCATGCATATCATCAAAGTAAAAATATCAAATTCCATTAAAGACCCTTTAGCGCCCCTGTTGCTTCAGTTACATTAAAACCAGCATTTCCAGTTTTATCAGACATTACAAGCGCATTTCAGTTGCATAAGTATCATCAATATACGAAAAAGAATTTTAATAGAGACTCTTAGTGCACCCTGTCACAAACCAATAATTACTATTTCAGGAAACCAAAAATAAAAAATAAAATCAAATTTAATTAAAGATTACTTGCGCCATCTGTTACTTCAGGGACATTAAAAAGAACATTTACAATTTCATAATGCATTACAAACACTTTTCAGTTTCATTAATATCACAAAATATCAAATTCAATTCTAGCGCCCCTTGTTGCAGCAGAGATATTTGAAACCACACATCCAATTTCCCCATTTTTAAAACGCCCTCCACGACCCCTAGCTCTGTTGCTTCAGTGACATTAAATCCAACAATTACAATTTCGTCATACAAAAGTTTTCCAATTGCATTAGTATCCAAGTATGAAAAAAATCAAATTAAGATTCCTAGCGCCCCCTGTTTCAAACCAACAATTTCAATTTCAGGAAACGAAAATTAAACAATAAAATAAAATGCAACTAAAGACTACATGCTTCAGTGACATTAAACTAGCAGTTTAAATTTCATCAAACAATACAAACGCCTTTCAGTTGCATAAGTATCATGAAGGTATCCAAAAGAAATTAAATGAAGATTTCTAGCGCCTTCTATTACAAATTAATAATTACAATTGCAGGAAACTAAAAATTAAAAATTAAATCAAATTCATGTTAAGACCCCTAGCGCCCTTTGTTGCTTCAGGAACATTAAAATCAACATTTCCAATTTAATCAACAATTATAAATGCTTTCCAGTTGCATTAGTATCACCACCAAACTATAAAAAATATCAAATTCAATTAAAGACCTCTAGCGTCCCCCTGTTGCATCATAGATATTTGAAACCACGCATCCAATTCCCCATTTTTCAAACGCCCTCCACGAGCATGTTCATCATCAAAATAAACACAAAAATTCAATTCAATTAAAGACCCCTAGCGCCCCCTGTTGCAAACTAACAATTCCAATTTCAGGAAACAAAAATTAAAAATTAAATCAAATTCAACTTAAGACCCCTAGCGCCCCTTTTGCTTCAAGGAAATTAAAAGCAAAAATTTTGAATTTAATGAAATAATCAAAACGCCTTCCAGAAGCATGTATATCATCAAAGAAAAAATATTTAAAATCAGATTCAATTAAAGAAACCATGTGAATGTACTTTAACTATATGTTTAGTATTACTTCTACGTGAAGTCAACGATATACATAGTTGAAGATGCTAATTTCAAATAACAGACTGTAGTGGTAATTTTTATACGATAGATGGAGTAGATGAAAGCATAGAGTCAAAGTACATAACTCTGGATGGGAGCATACCATCAATTACTGTCAATGGTCGAAAGGTACAGTAACAGCACCTACCCCACCCGTGTCCCCTCGAGATCGTCAAGTCAACGATGACAGGAGCACATATCGTGGTAGGGGTAAACAATAGTTGCAATTTCCAAACCTACGACTGGATGCCTTCCTTCAAATAACAACTGAAGTGCGGTAAAAAATCGGTAGAACTGTTTCAAACACACAGTTGGTACTTGAGCGGGTCGGTTTTCATCTCTTTTTGCCAGTGGGGCGGGGGGGGGGGGATACACCCCTCACCATCCCTCTCCAAAGGGAGAGTTTGGTAAAGAGAGATGAAAAAACCGATTTGTATCTTCCTTAATAGTTGTCCTAGCTCGCTATTCTAATATCTATATGCAGCGAATCCAAACACATAAAGCAACCAACGATACAGACAAAACGGTTGCTACGACTACCATGACAAACTCGCTCTGTAACATAGCTCGATCCGAGTGATAGAAGGATAATGATATATTGCTTGCCTGCTTTGTTGCAATATACACGGATGAGGACATAGCTTGATATGAATATAGAAAAGGCATCTTGATATGAATATAGAAAAGACAATCGAGAAAAGACATAACAAAAATATTCCCATTGACACACGTGTATCATGTTCGGCTTTACTTCGTGAAGCAGCTTGCCAACAATTTGGTCGTTTCCTTCTACCGCCCCGAGTGAGATGTGTCGCACGAGCTGCTTGTCATGAAAAAGAAGGAAGAAGATTATATCATTATTGCTTTGCACTTCTGACATAGCGTTATTATTCGGTTCGTTGATCGCTTGTCATTTTGCCATTTGGAGATATTTTTGATTCCTTGTCTATATGCAATCTTCACACTGCCGTACTCTAACGGAACTATCAACTCTATGCTTTCATCTACTCCATCTATCGTATAAAAATTACCACTACAGTCTGTTATTTGAAATTAGCATCTTCAACTACATGTGAATGTGATAAACAAATGATATATATGTGTCAGACACATAGTTCTTATGTGTACACATAAAATTCATGTGTAACCACACATACTATTCATTTAACTCATAAATTTCATGTGTACTTCTGAGTAGATTCTGTTTATGTGTGGACACATGAAAATCATGTGGAATTTTACATGGACATTCGCCAATAAAAATGTGTCGAATTTTATGAATGTAGCGCCCCCAGTTGTAAACTAACCATTCTAATTTCACGAAACATTCTAACAGCATCCAGAAGCATGCATGTCATCAAAGTAAAAAAAATATATAAAATTTAATCAAATACCCCTGGTGCTCTCCTGTTGAATCAGAGATGTTAAAAAACACACTTTCAATTTCCTTATTTTCCAAACGCCTTGCAGTTTCATGAGTATCATCAAAGTAAAAAAAACAAATCAAATTTAAATTAAATACTCCTAGCGCCCCCTGTAGCTTGGTGTTATTTAAAAATAAAATCATCATTTTTAATTCCTCCGCCAAATTTGATTTTGCATAAACATTAGAAAATAAATCAAGTTTTTAAAGATTGGTTTAAACAAATAATTACAATTTTGACAAACACTTCATGACTTCCCATGGCGTCTGTCTCAGAGAGCTTAGATTTTTTTTAATCAACTTGCTTCTACATCACAAGAAAGGTGTGTGTTATGTTTATGGATTTTTTTTCTAATGTGTATGAAACAATAGAAGGGCGTTAATAGTAAGGTCTAGCATGAGGAGAATCAGGAGGGCGCATGGGGTATAGAAACACAAATCATTTGGAGGGGCCATGGCCTCCCCTGGCCACCCCTCTTGCGCACGCCACTGGTTATAAGTAGTCTCCTTTTTCAAATTTAAAACAAACCAATCCCACCAAGGTGGTAATTCTCTAAGACAGGCCTGATAGGACTAGGAACTGTAATTAATAATTAAAATTTCCAATGTACGAAAGTTGAAAAGACGCATCTGTGTCACTTGAAAATTCATACATGTAAACCACACAAACACAAGACATAAAGATCATTTAAAGTAAAACTCATTTTCGCTTTGGACCACGCCAGCAGGCAGCAGAAGCAGCAATAGGAAGGCGGTGGCAGGTTAGGTAGGTCTTCTACCTAACAAGCAAAAATGACTGGTCGTGGCAAGGAGGAAAAGGTCTTGGTAAAGGAGGCGCCAAGTGTCATCGTAAGGTTCTTCTCCAGGGTATTACCAAGCCTGCCATCCGTCGTCTGGTTCGCCGTGGCGATGTCAAACGTATCTCTGATTTGATCATCTGATGATCTCATCTAGTCACATAACCAACAAAGCAACTACCCCTGTGTGAAAGTAGAACCATCGCGACGATCAGCAAAACGGTAGCAAAAAAGCTTCTAATCCTGAAGCAACCGGGCCGAGACTCTTCTGAGTGCCCATTTCTCGTTGCGAAGTTGAGGTGTCCTTCGCTGCGCCTTTCCAACAACCGGGTCAACCCGTGTCCAGCAGTAGCCGGGCCGAGACTTTTCCAAGTGCCTATTCGTCGTTGAGGTATCCATCACTGTGTCCTTCCAACCCGTCGCAGCCACCTAGTCAACCCGTGTCCAGTAGCAGTCACGCCGAGACTCTTCCGAGTGCCCATTCATCGTAGCAAGGTTGAGGTTTCCCCCTGTCCAGGAGCAGACAGGTCGAGACTCTTGCGAGTGCCCAATCATTGAACCGAAGAATATGGGATTATCCTGTCCAATGGATGGATCAGCAAATCTTCCAAAAGCTTTAAGTCTGTACTACCATCGGTCCTTTTCAGGGCCACCAATATTTTACAAAACAGTTAAATATCTGAACATGTCCCAACTAAAGTTCATATCAAAAGGTTCTTTTCAGGGCAATCATAGTCATACTAAAGAGTATAAACAGAGAGAGCCCCTCTCAAATTCCAATTCCTACACAAAACACAAGCTCCTGCTGCAGTTAACAAATAACATTTTATTATATAAGACCACGTCAACATTGCGTACAACGTGTAGTTTTATAATGCACTATTCACTTTCTGACGGTTTCTGTTTTCTGTACTTAAATTAAGTTAATTATGTTATTATTAATATCGTTTTATATGTTTAGGACTTAGTTCAAGCTTCAAGCAAATGTATCCTGTAGGATTTCATGTTATCTGTTGGTACTGAAATGATGAGGTTTTGCGCCCAACTGTGTGGATTTTTATCAAATAAATAAACAACTTGATTATTTATAGGCTTCTAAGATGTTCGTTTCATGTGGTTGCTATGGAACAAAAATGTTTTCGGGAAAACAAATGTCATCACATTTCTTAACTAATGGCTTCACAATGAAGACATGCCTTCAAATCTGGCATCTCTGAATCACACATAATGTTCAGGCCGAGGAAACACCTTACCACTTTCGCTGTCTACTACCAAATGATAACAACCAGGGTTACCAAATTGAAATCTGTGTTTTTGTAAAAAAAAAAAGTAATTTCATCTTCGTATTTTTAAGAAAATCTGTGATGATATCTTTATGAATAATATATTAATTAAATCCAATAAATAATGTTTTTCCTTTTATTTTCTTAAAATCCTTTGGTACCGTTTATTTACCAGTATTACCGGTACCGAACCTCTCAGTACCGAAATACCGGTACACTCAAAAAGGGTCCGGTACTGAAAACCCTACCCATAATCATCGAAACACCCTTTTATTTGAGTAATTTTGCTCAGTTTGCTAAAGTGCAACATCAAGCATTGCACAATGGTCCCAAAGCCGTATTTAGGAAGACAAAAATGTTTGCGCTAAAACCGTTGGTTTTAGGCATATGGTGTTTTCGGGAAAGTTTATTCATATTTTTTGGCCAATCTTTTCATGTTAGTGAAATTAGGGTGGTCCATAAAATTGGTAAATTGAAAATGCAAACTTTTTTATTGTTTGAGATAGACCAATGTAGTTTTCTACAAAGTTGCCAAACAATCAATTTGCAGCAACTTTGCAGAAGACACCAAATTTCCATCTCTTATGGTTCATGAGTTATGATTTTTTCAAACAAGCAGGTTAGGGTGGTCCCTGAAAAAAAGGTTATCTATGAATATCTTTTCATACGTTCGTTTCTCGTAAAAATAATGTTCTAGACACTTTTAGATGTCAAATATTTTTGCTGAACCAACCAATTTGCTATCTTTTTTTATTGGAAAGTTAAAGGCGATTTTCTTCAAAAAAATGACACTTTTCAATGGTCAATATCTCTAAAAGGAGCAAACCGATTTTCAAACTTTTAATTCCATTCGAAAGATCGTTTTTTTATTCATTTGTTGTGGGAAAACCGCGAGAGCGATTTTTGTTTAAAACATTTAATTTAATTTTTTTTAATTCATATTTTTATGCAAAAAACTGCCATAACTCTTCAAATAAAGGAGATACTATTTTGATTACTTGGGCAAAAATGTGCGCCATCAAAAGTTCTAAAAGTGTCCAGAACAAAGTTTTTGCGAAAAATCAATGCATGAAAAGATAATTGTGAAATGTTTTTTGTGTGATTTTTAGGTGAGGTTTTGACAGATTATTCCAAAGCATACCACAGTATATTTGAAACTTACCGTCCATATAAAGCAGTGATAATAGCAAGCTATGGAATCTTTGAAACCGTCAAGCTAAATTGATTCATTACACGTGCGCTACGCAGCGGCAAAGCCTTCTTTGATTAGCCACGTGCTCAAAACGAGTACTAGAAAGAGAACAGAATACGCAGTCACTTTAGTCCGTCCTGCTGTCTAAAAAGGAAAACATCGCACGTGTTCGTTACTTGAAAGAACGGGAACAAAAAGTTTTTTTTTTCCAAATTTTCTAAGTGATACTTGAAAGCACTACATATATGTGAATGAATCCTAGAAAGAAAATCGCGATGGCTGGCGGTAAGTTACTGGAATTCCTTAATTAACTGTTATATTAAACAAGAATGGTTCCTCAGCAGCTCTATTCCAGTTTGTGGTTAACAGGTTCCAAGACAGGAAAATCAATACATAAGAATTGAAAAAGAAAATTCGCATGTTCGCACTTAAATTTGCAAGATTGTGGACAAAGAGCTGTCGAAACAGAAAACGGTTCTTTGAGAATAACAAGGTTTGGTTGAGTAGGTGTGAAACTGTAAGCGAATTAGCAGAACCGAAAGCTGAAAAAGGACGACCACGCAAATCTTTCGAGACCTCAAGTACGAGATCAAAGCTTAGAAAAGTGCACGATATCAGCGTAGAAGTTCCTTATGCGGAGTTGATGTTTGCAGCGGCAACCAGTGCAACAAATTCTGGCCTTCGAGACGCAGGAAAGATCATCAAAAATCTATCAGAGTTTCCGGAAAACGCAGGTAGTGTAAAGCAGTCCATGAATGTGGTCAGTGATGTGGAAGAATATTCACCAACTGAAGCTTTGGCGTTTATTTGTAAGAACGGATTTTCTAAAAGACATCCGTGCATCGAGCCTGCAGAAATTATGTAATTTATATCCTTCCTACCAAAGGGTTTTGGAGGAAAAAATACTTACGTATCCTACAGGTGCTTTGTGTTTGAGTTATGTTTAGTACAATAATTAATGTATTGTGTTTGAATTACAGGTATAACGATAAAGCCATCGGCAGCTGAAGTTTCGCTGCAAGCTTTAGTAGATCACACTAATGTGCGTCTGTTCGAAAGCCAAAAGAGCATTCTAACTGGTTTATCGTTGGATGAATACGAGATCAAGTATAAATGGGGATGTGACGGCAGCAGTAACCATTCTCGTTATAAACAGAATTTCGTTGATGAAAATGAGGACGGTGAATTAGTTGACTACAATGATTCACACATATTTTCTATTGCTCTGGTTCCTCTTCAGATTTCCGCAAAGATCTCAGAACATGAACATAAGGTTTTCTGGAACAATGATTTGCCATCGTCTGTTTCCCTATGCAGGCCAATCAAGCTTATTTTTTCTAAAGAAACTTCTCAGCTTACGCAAACAGAAGTTAAGAAAGTACGGCAGCAGATACAAAATCTGAAACCGACAGAAATGTCTCACGATGGTCGAAAAATCACCATATTTTCAACCTTGATATTAAGTATGATGGATACCAAGGTAGTAAATGACCTAACAGGGACAAATTCGCAATCTTGCTCTTTTTGTGGTAAGAGTGGAAGGAAACTTAATGACGCTGCAGACAATCATGTTCCAGATGATCCCAAAATGTTTTGCCGTGGATTTGCTCCTCTCCATTGCTCCATAAGGACGATGGAGGTGTTCTTAAAGATTTCCTATCGATCGAAGATGGACAAGCCAACGTGGCGAGTGGCAAAATCGAATGAACGGAAACTTGGGCTCAGGATAAGTGAACCATTACCAAGCGGAGGTAACAGCAATGACGGGAACACTGCACGTAAATTTTTCAGAGAGTGGCGTACAGTGTGTGAAATAACTGGACTGAACAAGGAGTTGCTTGAAAGAATCTACACTATTCTTGTCGTAATCAACAGTAAGCGCGAAATAAACGGTGAAGCATTTCGTCCCTATCTAGAATCAACTAGACTACTCTACGTCAGCGAGTATGGGTGGTATCCCCTCTCTCCAACACTGCACAAAATTCTGGTCCACGGTAGTGCGATTGTCAAACACTCTATTGTTCCAGTTGGGATGTTGAGTGAAGAAGCCTTGGAGACACGCAACAAATCTATCAGGAAATTCCGTGAGTTCCATTCTCGCAAATTCAGCCGAAGTGCCAACATCGAAGATGTATTTAATCGATTGTTACTTACATCTGATCCGGTTATATCGCTGATGAACAGAAACAGGAATAACCAAACTGAGGAATCTCTACCCGAAGAAGCTCTTAAACTTTTAATTGTCAACTATTGATACTTGTCAAACTTACTGGGTATTTAAACAATAAATATTATTAAATTTATCCTTGCACTCTGTTTTTAATATTTATGAATCACGAACTTCAGGGAAAATAAACCATTGTAATATTTAATAAGGTTTGTAACATAGTCCCAGTAGGCCATGTTTGATGTTTAATAATATAAGCTAGGGTAAACCGTATAATAATTAATTATCTCTTCATACATTGATTTCTCGCAAAATTTTTGTTCTAGACGCTTTTAGAACTTTTGATGGTGCATATTTTTGCCGAAGTAATCAAAATACTATCTCCTTCATTTGAAGAGTTATGGCAGTTTTTTGCATAAAAATATGAATTTTTGAAAATTAAATTAAATGTTTTAAACAAAAATCGCTCTCGCAGTTTTCCCACCACAAATGAATAAAAAAAAACGATCTTTCGAATGGAATTAAAAGTTTGAAAATCGGTTTGCTCCTTTTAGAGATATTGACCATTGAAAAGTGTCATTTTTTGAAGAAAATCGCCTTTAACTTTCCAATAAAAAAAAGATAGCAAATTGGTTGGTTCAGCAAAAATATTTGACATTAAAAGTTCTAAAAGTGTCTAGAACATTATTTTTACGAGAAACGAACGTATGAAAAGATATTCATAGATAACCAATTTTTCAGGGGCCACCCTAACCTGCTTGTTTGAAAAAATCATAACTCATGAACCATAAGAGATGGAAATTTGGTGTCTTCTGCAAAGTTGCTGCAAATTGATTGTTTGACAACTTTGTAGAAAACTACATTGGTCTATCTCAAACAATAAAAAAGTTTGCATTTTCAATTCACCAATTTTATGGACCACCCTAATTTCACTAACATGAAAAGATCGGTCAAAAAATATGAAGAAATTTTCCCGAAAACACCATATGCCTAAAATCAACGGTTTTAGCGCAAACATTTTTGTCTTCCTAAATACGGCTTTGGGACCATTGTGCATTGGTTGCTCAAAAAGTTCGCAACTCTATTGATAATTTGAAATAAACTACCATCCTCAAACTACATCGAGTAATTAAGTTGTTTCCAACATGCTCTGCATAAATTTCTACATCAAGTGTAATGACAGTTCTTATAACGGAATGGTTTTTTAGAATAAAGATTTTCGTATAAAACCTTCACGATATAGTTTTCTAGTCTCGGTGAATTTGAAAAAAAATGAACTTAACTCGAAAATTTACCGAACGTAAACATTACAAAATTATATAAAAAATCAACCGAAAAGTAGTCTACGGAATCCGTTCATGCGATAAAATAATCTGTAACAGAATTGTACGTTTCCCGGTTGGGTGTAGGTAACTGTTTGAATTTATGTCGTAAGTGATACGTTAGAGGATAAAAAGTGTGATAAAAGGTGCAATAACCCTCCTCTGAAAAAATATAGAAAATCAAACTATGTTACTTACTAACTAAGGACAAAGCCAGGGATTTGTGAAAAAATGAAAAATTAAAACACATACAAACCGAAAATCAACTGCGGTAATAAATTGTAAGGACTGTTTCCAATTTTATTTAAATAATAATACTTATACAAAATTACAATAATCGTTTAAATAATAGTATAATGTTTCTCTCTTTCTCTCGTAATTACATGTATATATTAAAACTTAAAACAATTAGCGCAAAGTAAGGATTACGGTAAAATATTACAGTGCGTCACTTCCAGGTTAATAATATGATGATGATGATAGTAGTTTAATGTAATAAAACAAAATTATATATTGCAAAGACTAATACGAATGATTGTTTCCAGATGAAATTTTGAAAAAATAAAGCAAGTAAATGTTGATGATTCGCTTTAACCGTTCGTTTGCTACAACGAACCGTGTGCTAGACTTGACTTCGTTCTACTCGCTAGTGATTCGATTTAACAAAAACTCCCATCTAGCTCACCATGCAAACGATACGAAAACACCAGGAATTACGGTACAACTCAAATCCGAGCATTATTCTTTTTTTTCTATCAAACTACCAATAACTGTATGCACTTAACTGGAACAATTTCTCTTTCAGAATACACACTTAGCTACTACCGACAGAACAAAAAAAAAGAAGGTATATGCTTCGTTCACTTAACTAGATAACATCGGAATCTCTACTGGTTGTTAGAATATCTACGGTTAAAGAGTTGTTCGCTCTTTGCTTCATTGCAAAACCTGATCGGGTCGAGTTTTAAGTTCGCAATTTCGTTCGTCGTGTTCTCGTGAAAAAGAAAGGCCAACACAGCTCGGAAATTGTCATTTGACTTCATGGGGATGCTTAGCTCTTGGTTGGAAAGTAAGCACCATTTCTAATTAGTGAAGAAAATGTATCTAAAAGTTTCAAAAGGCACCAACGGTTGTATCACATGTTTGATTTGAATTCGATATGCTTCGTCGGATGGTGTGGTTAGTTTTTTTTTATGTTATGAATGAGGTGAATAACGGAGATGGGAACTGTGGAGGTTCGAGTGTAGGATAAAAAGTGAGAACTCTACACGGCGCTTTGAAGGGGTGTAGACACACTTTCCGTCGACAACCATCATCGGGGTGGTGCGCTGCTTTTGATGCTGATGGTCGATGCTCGAACGTGGTGAACGGGTTTCGGTATTGGATGATAGCGCGAAGAGTGTCTTGGCTGGTGGTTGTGGTGAGTTGTGAGATTTGGAATTTTCATCAAAGTGGGGGGACTGGTATAATCACTTTTGCACGGATTGTAAGCAATTTGGGAAGATGATAGAAGGTCCCACAAATCAAAACGCTCCTTAATTTAATTTGTCATTTAAATAAGAGGAGGTGATTAGTAGAATGATGGATATGACGATGGCAAAGCCAAAAGTGATTATATGCGGAAAGCTGCTGGGGCGAGTAGTGATGCAATTTCTTTTTTTGGATTCGTTGGATCATGAAGTCAAAAAACAAAATGTATATATTACTGTCGTCTCTATTGTACAATTGCTAAGCTTGTATGGACAGAATAATGATGGTTCATGGGAGAGGTTTTGTTCAATTGTGTTCACAATTTGCGAAACGATAGCGGCTACCGTTTAACACCTAAACCTGCCTTAAAGTAGAGCTATACAAAATATCTTTTCATCAAAAGTTTTACCACGATCGAGTTGGTGTAAATATACGTTGATCCCTATGAGTTTTTGTTTGTTTGTTTGGTTTGCTTTAGTCAATAATCTGAAATGCATTCATAATGCAAAAAACTTTTTGCGTTTGCTTAATATCGCTTGGAAAATTTGCTCGACGGAAGCAAAAGTAAGATGTCCGTAAACAGATTCGTAATAGAATAAATGGATTGAATCATTCTGACCGCTTTGTCAAAGCATTATTTGATCCGAAAAGAAGCCGAAAATAACTTAAATTCGAACTAAAAGAAAAAATAATCGAACTAAACCTAAAAACTCCTTCGATTAGCGCCTCACATATCCTTTTGCTGTCGCTATTTAAGCTAACCAAAAAATATGGTAAAATCTTATTCGAACGCAGAAACTATAAACGTACTACGGAACCAATATCGCTAAACAGTAGTAACAAGAAAGAGAGTGTGTGTGTGTGTGTAAATGTTTCAGCTCAGATTAAAAATTATAAAACGAACAAAACTTCAAACGATCTAGAGAAATTCTCTATCGCTATCTCTCCTATCATAGTTCTTTTTTTTTTCTTGTGAGTGTATGTGTAGCAAATGTAAAGTAGAGAATATCAAGCTGATTCTAGATCAGTGTCGACTCACCGACGCCATTCATCCGTCCGGCATTGTACCGGTAGTGGTCTCCGGCCACCACCGTGCTACTATTGTTGTTACTGGTGCTAATGGTTATCTGTTGGGTCTGCTGCAGGACGACGACCTGGCTTGAGCTGCTATTGCCGTCCATCATTGGCGTCTGGGGTGAGTCCAGTGGTTTGGTTCCGACGAATGAACTTTCTAGCCAACATCTAAAAAAAGGCAATGAAGAAATCAATCGATTCGTGGGTGACGAGAATTGATAATTGAATACGCACCTTTGGCTTGGACTAGTGGATCTACTGCGGGAGTGTCGGTTGGTTTGGTCATTTACATAATGTACAATCGCAGAGGTGACCTCTTTGATGGATGACTGGATCTCCGGTGTTACCACTGGATCTACCTTTTGCTGGTGCTGATGTTGATGTTGTTGTTGGTGTTGCTGATGCTGCTGTTGCTTCTGTTGCGATAACAGGGAGGATGCGAGCCTGGTTGGATGAAAAACGTGTGTGTGTGTCTTATTATTTATGATCATTTTTGCCGGTAGTTCTATTCACAAGCGCTAACTCCATGAAATTATTGGGGGGAAAAGATGTATTTGAAAATAGTCCATACATAGTATCTAGTACATAGTACATAGTACATAGCAGGAGCTACAGGATAAGCAATTTTTTGGTCATCTTTGGAGTGTTGTAACTTCGTCATATATGATGATATTTTAATTCTTTCGAAAGCATTCGATTGGAAAACTAATACAGTTCTAGGGTCTCGCCACGAAAATAAACATGGTCACCGGATACTGGAGATGTTCCGGGATTCCGGCGGGCTTGTCTAACTGGTTAAATTTGTGATGCGAGTTTTTATAGGATGCTAGTTCAACATGTATATTTTTAGTGAATACACAGCAAGAAAAGAAGAATCATTTCCAAAGTGAATTAAATACCAAGTACTAAAATTGAAATATGACCATTTCCCAGAAATCGGTTCTGATGGAGGGTTCTGAAGGCGGTCAGATCTTTTAATCACTCAAAACATGCCGTGCGACAGCTCTTTCTCATGATTTTTCGTGAATCGGCTTTCTATAAACTTTAAATGCATCATTGACCACATTGGCCCCTTTAGGAACCTACGGGAAGCCCCCGAGGTAACCTGAAGCAGGGGACAATTGCGTTTTTACATCAAATCATGCCGCGCTACCGCCAATTTCTCGTGACTTTTCAACAATTCTATAGATTTGAAGTGAATATTGACCACATTAGCCGCCGTCTGAACCACCAGGATACCCCCGGGGGAACCTGTTGCAGGGAACAATTGTATTTTTACAACAAAACATGCCGTGCGACAGTTCTTTCTCTATGGAGGCTTTTATTACTTCCTACCAGTGGAACAGCGGCATCTCTGTGAAAATGGCCTGGCGATGGTGATTCTTTAGCGGTCAATTTAAAGTTAAATTTTCTTACTTGGTACACGGCAAATGAGAACAACCCAAATTTGAGTTTTGTTTACTCATAAATCACACAAAGTGCAAGAACTCAGTGATTAGTAAATTTGCCTCATGTTTTTCCAGGTTTTTCCAGTTTGGTCCTGGAAAAAATCCCGAACATGAGAGAAGTAAAGATTAGATTCACTCAGTCTATTGGTACTACTCCTAGACTGAGTAACATTTTCGTCAATTTTCCTCATTTTCCGGCAGATTTTTTCAGGTTTTTCACAGAAAAACATGAAGCAAATTTACTCATCGCTGAGTACCTGCCAGTCTTGTAAACGGTCACCGTAGTCGACGCATTTTCTGTGATAATCGACTGCCTTTGCTTCCGACACTTGCAAAACAAGCTATCAAATTACAGTACCAAACTAAAATGTCATATGACAGGCTCTGTCATACGACACTGTCGCCGAAGGCCGTCACGAATGTATGTATTTTAGTTTTTTCTCATAATAAGAGCTGCTGATGCTGTGCTTGTGTGAATTTTGAAAATAGCAAGCAACGATGTCCTAGTAATAACATTTTTGATCAGAAATGGTTTAATTTACTCCAAATTGTGGAATTAGAACAAAACCTCCATGTCATATCAGCCATAACATTTGATAACGGCACAAAAGCATTTGTAAACAAACTTTCTAAGGCCCTTTACACGCGAGCCAAAGTACACGCACGCAAACCAACACCACTTTCGGAAAGGAGATAGTTGCTCCTGTCTGATGATGTTGTTGGTTTGCGTGTGCGTACTTTGTTTCGCGTGTAAAGGGCCTTAGAAAGTTTGTTTACAAATGCTTTTGTGCCGTTATCAAATGTTATGCCTGATATGTTAGTTGTTTGATAATTTTCTTTTTGCGTTGTTCTACCGTTTGTGTTGTGTGAGCAGGGCTGGTAGTGAGTATGTGATTCAATAGTAGTGACTTTAGTGACTAAAATAACGAAAATAGTGACTAAATAGTGACTTTTAAACAATAAAAAGTGACCAATAGTGACATTGATTGATCAGAAAGACATGGTTTCAATCTTCCGTTGATTGCGATTGCCACTTCGAGAAATTTTATTAACTCACAAAACAATCATGCGCATTTTTCATGTTTCTAAAAAAATAAAACAAACGGTTTAAGGATCCCATTGTTCTCAAAAAATAAGTATGAATTGAATAAGTTTTTTTTTAAACAAACTATTTACTAAGTTGATATTAGATCCACATCACACATTGATGATTAGATCACAAAATTGAGGAATAGAGAAAAATGTTCAAATTCAAAGATTTAGCCAAATTTTGACAATTTTAGGACAGTCAATTTTAAATATCTAGGATGAAGATCGCAGTTTAAAAAACATCTCATTATTATGGAGCGAAGAAAATTATACCAGATGGAAAGATCACGGATATAAAACAAAATTTGAATGTTTCGCGATCTAATCTAATCTAATCTGATACAAACGCAGCCAGTTCGAGAAAGCATCCTGGAAAATGATTAGATTAGATGAGGTCTAATAATTTTTCTTGTCTAATTGATGTTTGCAGCATATCTGAGATATGATATAAACATCAATATGGCCAGGCCTACTGCGTTGTATTTGCATGGCTGTTACAAGATTTTCTAAATTTGATCCGCGAAATCCGCGATTTCTCAAAAGAAATCCGCGACTTCAAATACTAATCCGCGACTATTTTCATTGCCTAAAAATAGCATTTGTACACTTCTACATGACATTTCAAGCTTATTGCTTATATCATATTAGATTTGTGCCTTAGTGTTTTTTGAAGTACTTTCACATTTTAATTGAGAGCTTTTTATGCCTGTACCATCCTATGCCCAAGGAAGTAGAGAATTTTTCCAACCCAAAAAATTAATAGACCGGACGGGAATAGAACTCAGTCGCCTCCAGCATGGACTTAGTTTGTAGCTGCGCCTTTACCGACTGAGCTAAAGGAGTATCGTTTGTAATCTTCGAATTAAAAAAAAATAACATTGTATGATAGTTATGTATGTATAGTATAAATTCTGAGTAATTAGTGAACATAACAAAACACCCTTAAATTATGAGATTCTATTTAATAATACCGGCCTAGATTTGATGAAATATTATTTAAAAAAAATTAATGCATTTTCATTTGAAATGCAATTTTTTTTTGAACATTAACCAGAGACGTATTTTGCTGTCCTAAATGTTGTAGTAATTTGGCTCTAGTTTTCTCAATTTTTGACCGATTCAAACCAAACACCCTGCACATAATCGAGAAATTACCAGAGTTTCAACACAATTGTTGGTCCCGTTGCGGTTCTGTATTTACACGGATATTCCTTGGGTTCTGTCCAATGGTGAGAAATTTTCATGATATTTCTTTTCTAATATGAACCTACCTCTTTTCGCTGTCAAATCATAACCGAATCGTGTATATGTGACTTTGTGGATCATGCGCGACTTATTACTATGTATACCGGAAATTATTCCAAATCGTTCAGGACATCAGTTGATTTGTTCTAATAGATCAACCAAGACTGCAATAATGTCTTAAGTATTGAAATATTTCCAGACAACGCACAGTATCTATGTGGATCATGCATGATCTATTTCCGAGTAATCCAGATGTTCAAAATTCTTCAAATCGTCCTGAAGTTCAGTTAGTTTGATCTACTAGATCAACCGAGATTAGGACAATGTCTTTAGTATCGAAATATGTCCAGACAGATGCACAGTGTCTATGTGGATCATGCATGAACTATTGTCTTGTATACCAGATGTTTTAAGTACTCCAAATCGTTCTGAGCCTCATAGCCTAGTCAGTAAAGGAACGGTATTACTAAGCCGGAGGCTGCGGAAATTTTCTCGACTTCCCTGGGCATAGAGTATCATTGTGCTTGCCTTGCCACACAATATACAAATGCATGCATTGGTATTGGCATCGAAAGCTCTCAATTAATAACTTTGGGAGTGTATTTAGAACACTAAGTTGAGAGCACGCAATAAGTTAATATGCACAAATCAATAAGCTTGAAATACTAATAATAAGAAGAAGAAATCGTTCTGGAGTTCAGATGATTTATTCTACTAGATCAACCATGACTGGGATGAAGTCTGTAGTATCAAAATATGTCCACAGATTCATACTGTCTATATGGATAATGTTTCAGGAAAATTACGTATCAGTTAATAATATCACTGAACGGCGCCAGTGGTGTAGTGGTAAGCGTGATTACCTCTCACCCCAGCAGGCCTGGGTTAAATACCAGTCGGCGCCGCCGGGATGTTCTGAGGCATAACATCTCTGATCACGCCTTCCTTCGGATGGGAAGTAAAGCCGTTGGTCCCCGGTTCATGAGTTGATGGGTCGATAGGTAGGGTCCAGGTGTGTGAGCTGCCTTCCTGGCACGTCGGTAGCATTGGTGCTCAGCACGTAAAACAAGGTCGAAGGAAAAAAACAAACCAAAGGGAAATAATATCACTGTTAACGAAATTTTTATGATTCTTGAAAGTCTCGATGCCGGCAAAGGACCTGGTCCTGATGAAATACCTCCATTTTTATTGAAAAAAAAATAGCAACTAGTTTTGTTAAACCATTGTTTTGGCTTTACAATTTATCTCTCAAAACAGGTGATTTTCCAAAAATTTGGAAGAAATCATTTTTAGTCCCAATATTTAAATCTGGCAAACGGTCATACATTAAAAACTATAGAGGTATTGCAATTATGTCATGCATTCCTAAAATGTTTGAAGCAATTGTTAACCAGAAAATATTTAACCAGGTTAAGCATCGCATTTCAAATAATCAACATGGTTTTTTTAAAGGTCTGTCAACGTCTACTAATCTGTTGGAATTTGTAAACTTTTCCATTGAAGCAATGGATAGAGGTAATACTGTTGAAAACTTACCCGGAAAAAAATAACCATACAATTACCATAAAAAAAAATTCAGTTCTATTGTCAACAACCTATCTTATTTTACGTATATTGTACAATAAATTTTAACATATTGTTATTACAATAGATGTAAAATACGTCCCATATTGTAAGGATTTTCAATAATAGAACATCATTACAATTTTCGGTAAATGGCTCAAGTTTGTTCGGAAAAAAGTGATTTTTCGTATGGTTAAGATACATAACAACCCCCTTGTTCTATTGTAGATTTCCCCATTTACCATAGATTCTATTGTGGAAATTATAAATTCTATGGTTATTTTATTGTTGTAGACAGTACGATTTATTGTGAATACAATAAATTATATTGTATGGTTACAATACATTTCATTGTACCTCTAAGGTACTTTTTTTACGGGTATACACTCAGGTCTTTTTTTACACGGGGGATACGTACCGTGTAAAAAAAACCTACGAGATTTTGATTTTTCGCTTGCTTAAATGTTTTTAAAAACTCGGATTTTGATGCCATTTGTAATTAAAGCATGATATGGTCCATACAGACATATTTTAAAAATTTCTGTATTTGCACCAAAAATTGTGATTTTTTCTAAGTATGCCATTCGATTACCTATAGCTTGAAACGGATAATGTGGTTGGAATCAAGTCGATAGGTTGTATCGTTGTCGAGAAATCGTTAAAAACGTACCGTGTAAATCGTGGAAAACCGTGTAAAAATAACCGTGTAAAAAAACCCGAGTAAAAAAAAACCGTGTAAAAAAAGACTTCAGTGTACACTGACTTAAGTAAGGCCTTTGACAGAGTAGACATTCCCTTACTTCTTTTTAAATTAAAAAGTTTAGGTATGACAAGTACACTTTTAAAATGGATTGGATCATACTTGACAGAAAGAATACAGATGGTCCACTTTAAAGGAAAAATGTCCTCGCCAGTTAATGTTACCTCGGGAGTTCCACAGGGATCTCATTTAGGTCCTTTATTATTTATTTTATTTGTGGATAATGTGAAGTTTGTGTTGAATCGCTTAAATGTGCTCATATATGCTGACGATATGAAACTGTACATGGAAATCTTTAACAATAATGATTTGCTACGTTTTAAAAATGAAATTAATGTTTTCTACAATTTCCATGATTTCCTTTGTTAATGATATTATCTCACAACGCGTAAATTCAGAAAAAAATATTAGCAAGATTAAATTTTTACGTACCATCACGCATGTTAATAACTTTTAATGTATTTCAAAAATTTTTGGTAAAATGGACCAATTAAAAGAATGATGAGAGTGTATAATAATTATTGTGAGCATATAGATCTAACAATGTCTAAAGATACAGTAAGGAGAACAATAACTGCTAGGATTTCATCTCGTTAAGTTTAAAACAATTTTTATTTTTTTAGATATTTGTATATGCAGTCTACATTTACTGACAAATTTCAAATAGAACGTTTGTTTTAAAATAGCATATAAGGAAACAGCACTATTGAAAAACGGTCTACACTGATTGACGACAAATAAATAATCCATCTGGTATACGAGATGATCTAGGTTCTCCAAATCGTTCTGCAGTTCAGATGATTTGTTTTACTAGATACACAAAGACTAGGATAATATCTGTAGTATCGAAATATCGATTTGGAAATCCTAGAACAATTGGCATACGCGGAAATAGGTAGACATGATCCACATAGACACTGCAAATTTGTTTGGGCATATTTCGATACTACAGATATTGAATTAGTCTTGGGTGATCTAGTAGAAAAATAATCTGATCTCCAGAATGATTTCAGAACCTACAATCCACATAGACACTTTGAATCTGTTTGGACATATTTCGATACTACAGACATTATTGGAGTCTTGATAGAACAAATCAACTGAACTCAAGGACGATTTCGAGAACCTAGAATATCCGGTATACATGGCAATTACTCGCATATATACGATTCGTTTGTGATTTGACAACGAAAAATGCTATGTTCATATTGGAAAAAAGGAAAATGTCTCACATTGGACAGACCTCCGGGAATTTCCGTGTTAGTCCGGTGTGACTTATGGAATTGAGATCATTTTTCGATTATTTACAGGGTGTTTGGTTTGAACCGGTAAAAAATTGAGAACCAAATGAACAACAAAATTCATGACAGCAAAATAATCCGGGACGGAAAGGTTACAATGAATTCCACAATTTTTGTGACAGCACATCAGTCCCTTCGCGATTTTCGCAACATCATTTAATGTTTCCGCGATTTTCGCGACTGAATGTTCAAATCCGCGAAAATCGAATGTTGTAACAGCCCTGTATTTGCCGCAAAGATGATTCTTGGAAATGAATGGGAACATTTCTTGAATCTACAGGGGTTGAAGGATGCTTGGACATACCGTACCAAACGCTCCGAGTTACTGTGTGTAGTTGTGTGTAATTTGTAAATATTCGTGCAATATTGAAGAATCATAAAATAATGCAGTGAAAGGATCTTACCGAACAAAATTTGAATGTGTTTCGATCGTGACAAATAAGGGATTTAGGGATGCATTTTAGAGTTTTGGACTATTTTTTTTTTTTAATGCTGGGCTTAAAAATTCAAGATCTCTAAGACAACCAAATTGAGAAAATGGTAAGGCCTGAAATAATTTTCTATATTTTATACATTTTGTACATTGTAGAATGTAAGTTAACAGTCCTTGAACAATTGAAAGGCTTCTGAAACATAGAAAATATGTTATGATCATGGACATATTTCGTTTTTCTAAAACCTAGACCTGGAAAATTGTTTTCGTAACACCGGATTATTAGTACGAAAAAATGCATTACAATTTAATGGACTTAAAAAGGAACTCCTGATTCTGTGACATGATTTTTTCTCGGTGTTTGGACAAATGCTAAAGCTACCGGGTGTTAGACATTATTCAAATTTCTGACCTTTGAAAAAATTTCGAGAGCTTGAACACTTTTCTAGACTACTATTTGACATTTTAGGCTTGGAACACTTGCAAGATCTTTAAGGAAAATAGTCAGGCTATTAGGTCTAGAAATTTTTTTCGAAACCTCTGACATTTTGTGATAGGTCTATAACCAATTCGAGATAAAAAAAAATCAAAATATTAGTGATTTCGTCAACATCAATTTTACAGTTATCATTTCCGTCTGTTCGCAAGTTTTCTTGTCCATCAGAATTTACACTGATTTTTAATAAATCTTTCTAACACACATTTGTTAACAAATGAATCTGTAATTTGATGTGAGTTTTAAAGTATTCTTTTTTTACTCTCAACATTGGTCGTAAAAAGTGACTTTAGTGACTAAATTTTAAGGAATAGTGACTTTAGTGACCTTTTGATGAAAAAAGTGACTTTTTAGTGACTGGCTTTAAAATAGTGACCAAGTCACTAAAAAGTGACCTGCTACCAGCCCTTGTGAGAGAGACGACGGCAGAGCATGAGTGTACGAACACAAACAGCCTGCCGCACACGACATCGAAGCGAGTGTAGTAAAAAACGTCAACTGTTTCAACCCCTGGTTCCTGCACTTTTGGCGATTATGAGTAAACTAAACTAAAATTTGGGTCGTTCTCATTTGCTATCTAGTGCCGCTGCCTGTGGCGCGTAAAGTCAATTTCCATGCGTTTGATGTTAAAACACCATTGGTTCAGCGTAATAAACGAAAATAATCAGTAAATTTGGGAATAAAGAAAAATCTCTGATTGATTTCGACATATGTTTAGAGTCTTAGACTATTTTAGAAAAAATCAATCTGGGACTGAAAAACTATGCAAAATGTGGGATAATTTAACTCGATTTTTCCACCGTTAAAGGGCAACGGGGAACCTAGGCACCCATGCTTAATACGAAGCTCAAACAATAAGATAGAACCGAACAATGTTCAGCAAAAAAAAAAACGGAAGTATGGCGAATACAAATTTAAGAATCGACCATCCATTGTCCAGAGCTGGAACAGATTCCGGAGACCCCGGATGAAGTGGTCAATCTCAAAATTAAACAAAAACTAGGCATGCGGCATATCAACATTTTCAGAAGTGTATGAACATGTATTTAGTGACTATGCCAATTAATCATTTTGTCAAGCTTCTGCATTCATGTTCCATAAGATGTCACTGCTGTTGTTGGCGGTGACATCTATCGGAAACTACACATAATCTGTTTTCCGATAATTGTTCACAGAGGTGCAGTGCAAAGCATGTCTGGTAAATATATAATGCATTTATATTAACATCCGAAGTCCCTCCTATTGTACATATTCACAGGATTTCCCACCGATTTCTATGAATGGGGATGGACAGAATATGTGTGCAGAATATGAAAGTGTCAAGTACTCTACTATATTTTGTAATCTGTGAAAGGGAAATCACAAATAGAACGTCCTTAAAATACATGGCATGTTGAGAAATTGAACTACTGAGAGCAAATTTTCTCTCACAAATTTGAATGTTTTGGCTCTCTGGGGAGCAGGTAAAACTTTATGGGGGGAAATAATATATATTTAATTATAGCTGGCTTAACAATAATTGCCAGGAAATCAGTGAACGACAAAGTCCCTGACTAACTTCTTTAGGTTGTCGTTAACTTTTGTTTACCTGAATATTCACCGAAAGCAAATTATTCCCACTTCTCTCAATTTCTAAATGGGGATTTTTTTCACATCCTACCAGCGGAACAGCGCCATCTCTGTGGAAAATGGTCGAACAAAATGATTACTTGAAATAAACGCATGTGAGGTATACTATGACGAAAAGCAGACTTCACCTAGAACTGCTATTCTGGTTAATAAAACATTGAAATGCTACCCTATTACAGAATTCATCAAACGGGACATCGTTGCAGTCATGGTTGAGTTACCAACCACCAAGGGAAAAACCGAGATTGTAGTTGCTTCGGCTTATTTTCCTGGTGATGCTCCTGAGGTACCTCCTCCTGAGATCGCCTCATTAGTCCAATATTGCAGAGAATACAACAAGTCGTTCATCATTGGCTGTGATGCAAATGCGCATCATACCGTGTGGGGTAGTACAGACATCAACAGTCGAGGTGAGTGCCTTTTGGAATTTCTCTCATCTTATAATATAGACATATGTAACAAAGGAAATGAACCTACTTTTTCAAATGCCATTAGACAGGAAGTTTTAGACTTGACATTTTTCAACACTGTAATTTCTGAGAAGATTCGAAAATGGCGTGTGTCAGATGAAATCTCACTTTCTGTTTATGATCATCATCATGTTTGAATGGGGTGGAGGTGATTTACCACCTTCTGCAGAGATCCTAGGAAAACAAACAGGGATCGATATGCACAGTGCTAATATTCAGATATATTTACAAACGACGTAAAGATTGATTCTATCCAACAATTGGAATCATTTTCTGAAAAGTTAAACGAAAGAATTATAAATTCCTACAACAGTAGCTGTCCTATCAAACGGTCGTCTTCTAACAGGGATGTGCCGTGGTGGAATTTGAAATTGGAACGCCTTCGGAAAGCTTCACGTAAGATGTTCAATAAGGCGAAAATCACTTCTGATTGGACTCAATATAAGAAAACCCTATCTGAATATAATAATGAAATACGGAAATCTAAGAGGCGATCTTGGATTCAAATGTGTGAAAATATAAACAGTACTCCTATAGTCGCGAGATTACAGAAAACTCTTGCGAAAGACCATACGATTGAATTTGGTAATCTTAAATGTCATGATGGAGGTTTTACCAAATCTCCCTCGGAAAGTTTAAATTTAATGATGGAAACACATGTTCCAGGTTCGGTATTGTGTGTGGAATCAGATATTTCTGATTCTGTTGGTGAAATGTGTTCTATAGAGACCTCGCCAGTGTCTCAGAGAACAGAACACACCAGACCAGATATAGCTGATGAAATTTTCACAATTGCCAGAGTGGAGAATGCTGTGAGATCTTTTCAGTCTTTTAAATCTGCGGGTGTGGATGGCATATTCCCGGCACTCCTTCAAAACGGTGAAACAATGCTGATTCCGTCTCTAGCTAAGATTTATATGGCGAGTTTAAGATTAAACTACATTGGTAAGAGTTATATTCATACCGAAAAACGGAAGGCGTGATAAAACGCAGCCAAAAGCATATAGGCCCATTAGTCTCTCATCAATTTTACTGAAGACTATGGAAAAGGTGTTGAATGACTTCATCAATTCAACTTACATGTTAACGCATCCAATATCTAATTTTCAGTTTGAGTATCAATCTGGAAAATCAACAGTTACTGCTCACCATACTTTGGTAACTAAAATCGAAAAATCACTTTCAGTTAAAGAAATCGCACTTTGTTCTTTCTTGGATATTGAAGGAGCTTTTGACAACGCATCCTATTATTCTATGGTTGACGCCATGAAGAAAAGGAACTTCGACACGCACATCGTCAACTGGATTCATACTATGCCTGCAAAAAGAAAAGTCACTTCTGGGCTGGGAAGCTCATCTATAACAGTAAAGGCAACGAAAGGCTGTCCTCAAGGAGGAGTCTTCTCACCACTAATGTGGTCTTTAATTGTAGATGATCTTCTAAGAAGCCTAGAGGTGGAAGGTTTCGAAGTTTTGGGCTTTGCGGATGATATAGTCATCGTAGTTAGAGGAAAGTTTGACGCTATCATTTCAGAAAGAATGCAACAAGCTCTAAAGTTTACCCAATCTTGGTGTATTAAGGAGGGCCTATACATTAATCCGTCAAAAGTAGTAATCGTTCCTTTTACTAGAAAGAGGAAGTTCAACCTAAAGGAGTTCAAGCTTGGAGGAGAACAGATCCATCTTAGTGAACAGGTCAAATACCTAGGAGTTATATTGGTTCCCAAGTTGAATTGGAATGCTCAGATTGATTCTGTGATCAACAAAGCAACCAGTGCCCTGTGGTTATGCTCCAAAACTGTTGGTAGAAAATGGGGTTTGAAACCAACAATGACAATGTGGATTTACACATCAGTAATCCGTCCAAAAGTAACTTATGCTTCGTTAGTGTGGTGGCCAAAAACGAAAGAGGCTACCGCACAGAGGAAGCTGGAAAAACTACAACGTCTAGCATGTATTGCTATAACGGGTGCGATGCGCAGCACCCCATCAAAAGCGTTAGATGCAATTCTCAATCTACTGCCCTTGAATGAATACGTGCAACTAGAAGCGGAAAGAAGTGCTCTAAGGCTCAAATGGTCTAAAAAAGTCATGCCTGGTGAACCTGGTTGATCACGTAAGCATTTAACAATACTTCCAAAGAGGACCAGTGATGAGTATGAATGGAGATTGGATGAAACCAGAGGACAATTATGACACTCCCTTCAACGTATGTTAAATGTTGCGTTCGGATTGGGTAGTCGGTGGTCCTAGCGTTCGCGTCAAGGCTCGATCCTATTTTTCACAGATGGCTCAAAAATTGGATCACAAACAGGTGCAGGAATCTTTGGCCCTGGGACAAATATTTCAGTAGCGATGGGACATTGTTCAACAGTGTTTCAAGCGGAAATCGTGGCCATACTTGAATGTGTAAGTGTTTGCCTAAGGAGAAAATATAGATGTGCAAATAGCTGTATTTTTTCTGACAGTCAAGCAGCACTAAAAGCGCTTAGTGCTTACAAATGTACATCAAAGATTGTCTGGGAATGTATTCTCTTGTTGCGAAAGCTGTGCAAACAGAACTCAGTAAACTTATATTGGGTTCTTGGACACTGTGGCATTGAAGGGAATGAAAGGGTAGACGATCTCGCAAAATTAGGTTCCAATTCACCGTTTATTGGCCCAGAACCATACTGTGGAACATCAAACTGTACGGTATAAATGGAACTCAAACGCTTGGAAGAATAAAGATTATATAACACATACTAAAAAGCTCTTTGAGCTCAATAAACGGGCTCTTAGTATATACACTGGCCTAGTAACTGGGCACTGTCCGAGTAGATATCATTTGAAGAACATTGGTCGGGTTCAGAGCGATATCTGCCGTTTCTGTAGCATAGTACGTGAAACCTCGGAACATCTGCTCTGCAGTTGCGGTGCATTACACAGGCGTAGTTCTAAATTTCTTCGTAGTGTTATCTTACAACCTAGTGGAATTTGGTCTGCTAATCCTGGAAAGGTAGTTGGTTTCATAAACCGTATCATATCCGACTGGGAAAGGACGTGTCCAGGCAATTAGCTGTCCACTCATTAAATGGTGGTCAGATTGCAGTACAGTAAACAGCCCAACTAACAATTTTGGTTTTATGAGAGTTCTGTAGACCATAATTTAGACTAGTAGCATGCTTTAAAACCACTATAAAACCTGCAATGTTACTTGGGAGGGGTACCACAAAATTTCAAATAAAAAAAAAACATTAGAGCAACCGGACTGAAAATATTTTTAAAAATTCTGGTTTTTTTTAAATATCTAGAGCTTGAAAACTTGCCCAGACCAATTTTCAACAGTTTAGGCTTGAAAACTTTTACGATCACAAAGAAAAAAGTCAGAATGTTGTGACCAGAATTGTTTTTCGACACCTCACACAATTTGTGATAAGTCTATGACTATTTCGAGATCACAAGCTTTGGAAAAAAAATTGAAATTTTATCATCTGAATGAATTTTGAACATAACGGACTTGAAACAAATGTCTAGATCACGGAGTTCAAAAAAAAAAAAAAAAGATGAAAATATTACTGATTTTGTCACACCAGTTGAACAGTTAACGTTACCGTCATTTCGAAACTATTCTTGTAAGATTTTACACGCTGATTTTTAATGAATCTTTCATACACAATTTTTTTAAACAAATCAAGCATTTTCATGTGATTTTCTAAAAGCATATTCTTTACTCTCAACATTGGTCATAAAAAGTGTCTTAAGTGACTAAATTTTAAGAAATAACAACTGTTGCAAACCCTCTGTGAGCGTACCTCCAAATCAAAACTTCGGTACCAACTGAACAAGCGAAAGCTGACAAAAGGAGATCATGGAGAAGAACAAAGAGTGTTTATAACAAAGCTGAATTGGTGTGCCACGATGTCGAAAAAGATTATCTAAACCTATTTGCCTTATTTTTGCGTATACATTTACATTTAAACCTATTTTGTTTTTCCATTTAAACCTAAATTTGTTATTTATACATGCAGTGAGTTGAACGAATAACAGTTTTGTTTATTGCAGTGCTAATTAAAATGAAATTTATTATCCTAGAAATTGTTATAAGTTAAGTTGATTTGCACTCTGAATCAAAGCACATCCAAGCAATCTAACACCGTCATCTGATAGAGCAAACTTCCTTGATCGGATGGCATTGTTAGTTTGCGTGAGACTGTTTTGATTCTCGAGAATTTTGTGTTTAAAGCCACTGTTTACGATTGGTTGTTCCGCCTATTTCAATTGCGGGTCTAGATATGTACCACAAATTTTTCACAATTGGCGTTGACGAGAGCTCTGTAACTCTTTACTACTATAGAGTAATCTCATATATAACTTTCAGTCTATGTGTGAAACATGGTGGACTTTTTCTTATTCTCTCACTCCAACGCAAAACCCCATAAGGAACTGTCAAAATGTGTGTGGAGAAACGTCACTTCGGGACTGGTGTCAAGGCGAATCATTAGCAGACACGCGTCAAACGGGAGGAACACGGAAACAGCAGTCTGGTACGCTTTGGACGTGTATCATACTTGAAGACCGGTATGAATGTGTGAGATTAAATTAGAAGAACATTTCAAGACCAGCAATTGAAATGGCCTTAACTCCATTTTGTTAACAAACCTTGTAAGGCCATTTTCTCGCGAACCGAAACCTACATTCGCAAACCTAAACCACAATCGGGTAGAGAAGAATTTCCCCTACCTGTTCATTATGTTGGTTTGCCTTTGCGGACTTCAGTTCGACAAGGTTCGTTTACAAAATGGAGTTAAGGCCATTTCAATTGTTGGTCTTGATTTATGATGTATGGGTACCTAAAGCGTGCATTTCTCGCTGTGCACTTGGATATCTGATTGCAGACAAAGGGAGGACGCAAAAGCTCGCTCTCAATGTCTTGTCAGTTGTCCTGGTCAATGATTTAAAAATTTTCTGGTTTTAAAAACCATGTATTCAAAAAATAATTTTTAATAAAAAAACAAATAAAGTGAATCCTTATACCATCATACTTTGCGCAATGCGGAATTTCACAAACCAAAATAGGTATTAAGGTTCTTGTGAATGCCCGTGAAATCTTTATCTGATTGTTTGCTGTAAAGAAGCTAGTAGGGAGCCGCGCTACTTCGTCATATCATGGCGCCTATTTCCGTTCTATGTACTAAAACTATAATAGCAAAGCGTTTTCACTCATGTTTTTTGCAAAAACATCAGATTAATTACGATTGACACTATTTGCGATAACCCGTAAAATGAGCGATTTTAGGGGTGTATGACGAAGAAAAGCTTAGATACGACGGACTAACTCGGAGCCCTACCTAATGTCTGAAATTTAGAGATCTATAAACCCCTAAATCTTGAGATTTCTGTTTTTGAAACTGCGATTTTTTTTTTTTTTAATTTTATTATTGAGATTTTTAGCCAACGGGCTAGTTTATCTCAAGGTGAAATTGCGAAGTGTGAAATGAATGAGGACTCTTTAAACAAACCTTTGCTTCTAACAATTTTACGGATTTCCAGTTTGTTTAAATTTTCCGCAAATTGTCAACGATTAAGGATCTTATTTAGCGGAATTTTGATTACAACATGATTTCAAAATCAGATGATTAAAAGGTTTCACAAACAACGCTGGTTTAATAACTCTTGTTATTTAAAAGACTGACTGCTGAAGTTCATAGAAACTTCCTAAAGTTCGTAGAACTTCCCTGAAGCGTTAAGGTCTTTCCTAAGGGGTTCATTGAAGTTTGTATTGCCTGAATTTCATGGGACTTCCCCGAAATTCGAAGGACTTTTTTTAAGATCTTAGGACTTTCCTGAAGTTCGGAGATTTTTGAAATTCATAGGAATTTCTTAAATATCGTAGAAGTACCACGAAGTTCGTAGAAATGCTCAGAACTTCGTAAGACTTCCCTGAAGTTTGAAAGACTTAACTGAATATATGAGGACCCTAAATTTAGAATAGCTTCCCTAAAGTTCATAAGGCTTTAAATATCGAAGGGTTTTCCAAAAGTTTGTGGGTCTTTCCTTAATTTCTTGGAAATTCCCTGAAATTTGGAGAGCTCCCATGAATTTTGTAGGACTACCTGTAGTTCAATCGACTTCTCGGAAGTTCTAAGAACTTTTTTGAGCTTGGAGAACTATGTTAAGTTCAGAGGACTTCCCAAGAGTATTGAAGACTTCTCTGAAGCTCGGAAAAAATCCATAAGTGTCATAGGATTAGCCTTAAGTTTTAAGCAATGCTTAAATGTCGTAGAAGTTACATTAAATCTGTAGAAAATTCTGTAAAATTCGTACTTATTCCCCAAACATTGAAGGACTTCCATGAAGTTCGTAAGACTTCGCTGAAATTTGTAGAACTTCTCTGGAGGTTCGGAGAGATTTCCTGACCGCAGTAGTTCACAGGATTTTCTTGAAACTTGTAAGACTTTCCCGAATTTTGTAGTACAGTCGAGATTCCTATAGTGCGGATTCGTTCTTGCCGGATTCCTATAGTACTGATGCCTTTGGATTCCTATAGTACGGTCGATCCGGCATTAACGAATACACGTAGCATATGGGATTAGAGCTAATTGGGACCAAACACTGATTGTACGGCAATTTGAAGAGATAACTTCCTGATGTCTTTTGAGAAGTTGTTAAGCAGAAAGTTGACCACCTTTTGGGACAATTCAGTTTCCGGTAGGACACAAGTCTAATCCTGTGGAAGATCCGGAACATCCGTAAATGTGGTCAATTCATAAAACTGATCCTAGAGCTCCGCGTATTTTTTTTAAACCACTCATAAACGTCTTATCAGAATTTATTCGAAGTTTTGACCGGAATATGTGCTCTGGTGACTACGGAATGGTTCACTGAAAGATCCGGAATATCCGTAAAAGCAGTCAATTCATGAATCTGATCCTAGAGCTCCACGGATTTTTCGAAACCACTCATAAACGTATTATCAGGATGAATTCGAAGTTGTGACCGGAATATGGGCCCTGGGGACCACGGGTTAGTTCACCGGAAGATCCGGAACATCCGTAAAAGTGGTCAATTCATGAAATTCATCCTAGAGCTCCGTGGTTTTTTGTAAACCACTCATAGACGTCTTATCAGAATGAATTCGGGGTTGTGACTGGAATATGGACTCTCGGGACCACGGGATGATTCACCAGAAGAACTTGAATATCCGTAAAAGTGGTTAATTCATGAAACTGATCCTAGAGCTCTGTGGATTTTTCGAAACCACTCATTAACGTCTTATCAGAATGAATTTGGAGTTGTGACTGAAATATGGACTCTAGGGACCACGGGATGGTCCACCGAAAGATCCGGAACATCCGTAAAAGTGGTCATCTCATGAAACTGATCCTAGAGCTCCGTTATTTTTTCGAAACCACTCATAAATGTCTTATCAGAATGATTTCGGAGTTGTGACCGAAAAATTTACTCTGGGGCTACGAAATGGTCCACTATAATATCCAGAATATCCGTAAAAGTGGTCAGTTCATGAAACTGATCCTTTAGCTCCGCGGATTTTTTTGAAACCACTCAACCACGTCTTATCACAATAAATTCAGAGTTGTGTTCGCAAAATATACTCTGGAGACCACGGGATGGTTCACCGGAAGATCCGAAACATCCTGAAAAGTGGTTAATTCATGAAACTAATTCTAGATCTCCGTGTTTTTTCGAAACCGCTCATAGACGTCTTATCGCAATTAATTCGGAGTTTTGACTGGAATATGGACTCTGGGGACTACAAGATGGTCCACCGAAAGATCCGGAACATCCGTTAAAGTGGTTAATTCATGAGACTGATCCTAGAGCTCCGTGAATTTTCTGAAAACACTCATATACGTTTTATCAGAATAAATTTGAAGTTGTGACCGGAATAAGAACGCATAAACGAAAAATTGACCTTTGGGACCACGAGATGGTTCACCAGGAAGATCCTGAACACCCATAAAAAAAATCAGTTTAAGAAGAGCTTAGAGGTCCGCTTTTTTCGAAAGCACTCATTGGCGTCTTATCAGAATTAATTTGGAGTTATGACCAGAAAATTGACCCTGGGGACCAATGCACAATGGTCCCAAAGCCGTATTTATGAAGACAAAAATATTAACACCAAAACCATCACTTTGAGGTATATGGTGTCTTGGGGAAAGTTTCTTCGTTTTTTTAGCAGATTTGAAATTAGGGTGGTCCTTAAAATTGGTGAATTGAAAGTTCAACCTTTTTTATTACTTGAGATAGCCTAATGTAGTGTTCTAAAAAGTTGTAGAACAATCAATTTGAACCAACTTTGCTAATGGCATCAAATTTTTATCTCTTATGCTTCATGACTTATGGTTATTTTAAACAAGTAGGTTAGATTGGCCCCTAGAAAATATTTCTTTAAATATTTTTATTGGTGATCAACGTATAAACAATATTTAAAGAAAGCCGATTTTCTAGGGGCCACCCTAACTCTCGTAAAAACATTGTTCTAAATACTTTTAGAACTTTTTGTGACGCATATTTTTGCAGAAGTCGTTAATTTGATATCTCCTTTATTTAAAAATTATGACTAGTTTTTGACTAAAAAAAAAGATTTTTTTATATAAAATTAAATATTTTAAACAAAAAACGCTCTCACAGTTTTTTCCACCAATAATGAAAAAAAAAAACTATCTTTTAAATGAAATCAAAACTTTGATAATCAGTTTGCTCCATTAAGAGACATTGTCATTTAAAAAGAACAATTTTTTCGAAGAAAATCACCATTCATTTTCTTAAAAAAAAAAAAAAAAATAGCAGCTTGGTTGCTTGAACAAAAATATGCGTCATCATAAGTTCTAAATGTAACCAAAACAAAGTTTTTACGAGAAATGAACTTATGAAAAGATATTCGAAGAAATCTTTTTTTTAGGGGCCATCCTAACCTGCTTGTTTAAAAAAATCATAACTCATTAAGAGATATACATTTGGTGTCTTGAGAAAAATTGCTTTGAAGATCGGCCAAAAAATATGAAGAAACTTTCCCGAAGACACTATATTCCTAAAACTTAAGGTTTGGGCGCAAACATTTTTGTCTTCCTAAATACGGCTTTGGGACCATTGTGCAGTGGATGGTCCTCCGAAAGATTCGAAACATTAGTAAAAAGGCTCAATTCATAGAACTGATCCAAGAACTCCGATTTTTTTTTCGTAAACTCTCATAGACGTCTTATAATTATGAATTCGGAGTTATGATCGGAAAATAGACCCTGGGGATCACGAACGCTTCTTTGGAAAATAATAGACAACTCATCAGAATGAACTCGAAGATGTGACTGGAAAATGGACCACAGGGTCCATTGATGGTCCTCTGGGATATCCGGAACATCCGTTAAAGTGGATAGGTCAAGAAAACTGATCTTACCACTCTGTGGTTTTTTAGCACTGCTCATAGACACATTTTTTTTTTATTAATTATCATGACTGATTTCTAGGTGGTATTTAATTAGTAATAACTTCTAGACACTTTAAACGGAATTTTTGAATATTATTCCTTGGATTTCATGAACATATTTCCCTTGACTTATTGGAGATGTTTCTTTGGAGTTACAAGTTAACGAGGGACTAGCCTCAATGTTTATATTTTTAATTCATCACATCAAAATTTAATCAATAAGCCATTTGAAAACATTGTCTTATTGAGTTATTATTAATATTAATTTATGATTGGTTTTGGAAAAAAAACAACCGTGGAGCTCTAGGATCAGTTTCATGAATTAATCACTTTAAATGATCTTCGGGTCTTTTAATGGACCATCCCGTGGTCCCAAGTATAAACTGTCTGGTCAAAACTCCGATTTGATTGTGATAAGATGTCTATGAGTGCTTTCTAAAAAATCGTGGAGCTCAAGGATCATTTAATGAATTGAGCACTTTTAGGGATGTTCCGGATCTTCCGTTGGGCCAACTCGTAGTCTCCAGAGTCCATATTCTGAACTCAACTCTGAATTCATTCAATTCATCAATTCGAATTCATCATCTTTAGTTTCAAAAAATTCGCTGAGCTCTAGGATCAGATTCATGAATTGACCACTTTTACGGATGTTTCGGATCTTCCGGTGGACCATCCCATGGTTCTCTGGGTCCATTTTCAGGTCAAAACTCCAAATTCATTCTGATAAGACGTCTATGAGCGGTTTAGAAAAAAACCACGGAGCTCTAGGATTAGTTTTATGAATTGACCACTTTTACGGATATTCCGGGTCTTCCAGAGGATCAAACTCGTGACTTTCCGGATGTTTAATGTTCCCAAAAAGTGGAAAATTTTCTGTTTAATAACTTTTCAGAAGACACCAGGAAGTTATCTCTTCAAATTATCCTACAACAAGCGTTTGCCCCCAATTAGCTCTAATCCCATATGCTACGTGTATTCGTTAATGCCGGTTCCTATAGTGCGGTCCCTATTAACCGTACTATAAGAATCTTGACTGTACTTGCATGAAGTTCGAAGGCCTTATCTGAAGTGTTTTAGAAATAGAACTTTTTTTATTGAACATGTTGATCAGGTACTTCAAAGTAGTTACGCGTCGGCGTTATTTACTAAATTCTCAGGGTAAATTTTGTTCATCAATGTTTAGTTTAGATTTAGCTTGAACAAAATGGTTAGTTTTGACCTGATTATAAAATGAAACTTTGACATTTGAATTTTATGTATTTAAAATCTATTTAAATTCTACAAACAAGATTATTTTCCTGGTGGACTTATGAAATTCCTGGTTTTTCCCGGTTTTTCCTGGTGACCTGCTTGGCCCTGTTCTTCAAAACCATCGATTTTGTACAACATTTTTGGTTGTATCTCGATGTTTGAGTTTCGTAAAAAGCGTGGTACCCGGATATCCCATCGCCTTTTAAGAGTTGCAAATAGTGTTTGGCCCCGGATTAGCCCCTTCTTTGTCCAAATCTTTTGAAATTTCACCAGATTGTTTATCTTAGCGTTTTAGCAACATCACCTACATATAATTTAAACAACAAAATGGATACCCGTCTGCATAAGGGTTAAACGGATTTAAAGCGTTAATACAAAGGAAACGCTTTGGAGGATTCCTAAAAAAAAATCCAGCGCAAAATTCAAAGATAATATTGAAATATAGTCCCAAGAAAATTTGAGGTGAATTCAAAGGTATATCTTGGGATAGGAAAGGAAGTTCTGAGTGGGATTCTTAGGTTATTCTGAATAGACTTGCGTTTCAACCGTGAGGAGGATACCAAATGCACTATATTTAAAAGATAATTAGGAGAGTTTTAAAAGGTGTTCTGAGGATAAATTCAAAGGATTGCTGAAAAAGATTCGGAAAAGAACTCCAAGAAAATCCGAAAATCAAAAAAACAACAAGGGACAGCCCTATGGGTTTGTACGCAATGGCGACGTAGGACTACGTGGTATTATATAATAAAAAATGTTATTTGTTAACTGCAGCAGGAGCTTGTGTTTTTTGTAGGAATTTGAGCGGGGTTCTCTCTTTTTATACTCTTTAGTATGACTATGATTGCCCTGAAAAGAATCTTTTGATATGAATTTTAATTGGGACACGTTCAGAAATTTAACTCTTTTGGAAAATCTTGAAGGCCCTGAAAAGGGCCGATGGTAGTACAGGCTTAAAGCCTTTGGAAGATGATGATGACGAGTAGGCAGTTGGATCAGCAAATCAGACCGGACAATCCCATATTTTTCGGTTCAATGATGGGCACTCCCAAGAGTCTCGGCCCGTCTGTTGCTGGACAGGGGTTGAACTGAACTGATGTCGGATTGGAAGGTCGCAGAATATCAGTGTCCACCCAGCTAAAGCCGCTCCCCTTGGTGGATTTGTTAGTTATTTCGACGCTTTAGGTCAATGCTCGATATTTACCAATTTTCTATAGTTTCTTGTTGAAAATTAATGCTATCGATGCGTAGAAATATATCTGATCGATTGATGATAAAATTATTTAAATTGGTCGACAGGTCGCTGAGTTATTAACGTTCAAAATCTTTCATAATTTCGTTACATGTTTCATTTTCAGTTTGCACAAAGTGGACCCCCATATAGAAATCACAGACGTAGTCCTACGTCAAAATGTTGCATGTAAATCGTTGCAAACAGAAGATTTATTCAGCATGAAAAACCGAATCAGCACTTGTCGTTGGATAAACTACGGCCCATGCTGAAAAAAATCTTCTTTTTGCAAATTGTTGCATGAATAGCCCTTCCTTAAACAGATGGATATTGTACTGGGGGAAATCACTCTAAAGATTGCAAAATCCCCTGTTCTTCTATTTTTGGATATTGTTGGTTGCTAGTAAAGATTGTTGAAATTCAAGTAAGGACCCAATTTAACACTACATGAATTTAAATGAAATTAAAATAATTTCATCGTAATTCCTATGTCTAAATGCTGACTTGAAATCAATAGATGGCTTGGAATCAATTGGCATGGCATGAAAGACAAAAACCGGGAATCTATCTAAAAAATACTAAACCAATTCAAACGTACCTTTCGGCGGGTGTCCGTGGCTGCGCAAGTTTCTCCTGACTCCTCCAGCCCAGGTACGGCTGTCGGAACGAGTTCCGGATTGCACTGTTGCCACCGACCGGTACGCCGGTGGCGCCGGCCGTCGTCGAGGCCGTCGAATAACCGGAAATCACACTGGCATTCAGTCCTCCCCTCGTGAAGGACCCCCGGGTCGACACGCTCGGCGACGTTTGGTTCGAGTTCAGGTGCGACGTGGACCACCGGGAAAATCCGGTCTGACCGCCGTGATGACTGTGCGCCGAGGGACTCAGCATGACGGGACTCCGATCGGACCGGTGCGATCCGAGCGAACTGAGGGAGGTGGTTTTCGAACTGAGTCCGGTCCAGCGACCGACGTCCGAGTTCCGCTTCCGCAGGATGCCACCGGCACCGGCTGCACCACCACCGGAGGCATTGCCCACGGAGGTATTGTTGGCACCACCATCCTTGCCCGAGTACTGTTTGTACCAGTCGGGGATGTTCAGTCGCTGGAGGGAGGCCTGCACTCGCAGCTGATGTTCGCTCAGGTTCGTTCCGGTTTCGTGCGATTTCTGGAGCTCATTCTCCGGGGGCTGTAATGAGAGAAAGCAAAAAAAAAACGAAACAAGGTTAATCGGAATCGTTTCGGGCGCAACATAACAAGTAGGTGAAAAACGCTGTGATGCAATAAGGTGGATTAAATCTGTTTCGCGCAATTAGCTTCGAATAACTTAAAATTACCCAATTGGATTCGAGCCAATTATCATGCATCTTCTTTGAGCTTCTATCCCGGAACGTACACGCAAACTAACCGTTAAATTGATCGTAACCAATCATCTAATCTAATCTGTCCCCATCGCATACCTCGAATCGCATCCGCACGATGATCTGAAAGTCGCTGGCCAGATGGTGCTTGCTCGCTTTGTCGTCGCTGGTGTCCAGTTGCTTCTTTTGGGTCGACTCGTCATTGGTTTCAATTACGAAAATAATGACGATCTTGATGGAATTGCTGCTGCTGCTGTTGGTGGTGGTGGCAGCTGGATCGTCGACGGCTAAGATTTCTACGGCAACACAATTCTCGCGGATTGTGCTGGTAGCCATCGAATCAATCCCGTACGATCCCTCCGACATGATCTGGACAAAGCGGTTGTAGTCGGTGGTTTGCAGCTCGACCGAAACCCGATCACCCATCATGACGTTCTCGCGGATCAGCGAAAGGACCATGTGGATCAGGCTGAGACTGGAGCGATTGAAGATTTTGTCCAGGTGGAACAGTTGATTCCGGTTGGCCGCGGTCATGTGGACAAAGTTTTGCGTGTCGATTAGGGTGCGCATCTGGACCCGATAGGTTTGGTTCTGGAGCCGGAAGTGAATTTGCTGAGCGGTTTCCTCCGGGGTCTTCTTGCGAGTTGGCTTAGCTGGGTCCGGTTGATCCTCCATAGGTTTGAGGTGTTCGGACGATTCCGACTTGTCGAGCTGTTGGATTGCTTGATGGACCTGGTGCTGATCGAGACGCGACGTTTCCAGCTGCTGGGTCCGGTAGTGCAGGAACAGGTCGTTGATATTTCGCACAAAACACTTGTCACGATCGCGATGGTGCTGGACGGATTTGGCCGAATTTGGGTTACCCGAAAGGACCGGACGCGGAGAGTCTACCTTCCGTGTGGCGTTCACGATCTTCACTGTGGACGACACCCTGGCGGCGGTCGGCTCGACCGGAGGGGTCTCATTGGCCGCCTGAAGCTTCAGACCGTCGTGGTCGACGATCGCGTCATTATCCACTTTCTTCTGAGATTCGACGGGTTGGTCAATTTTGTTGCGGATAATTGGCGCCTTCCGCGGTAATGGGATTTGCTGTTGTTGTAGAGTTTGAAGTTTCGATGGGTTCAGCATGGCGCTTGCATTGTTGGGGGACTGAGTTTCACTTTCGAAAATCTTCAGCAGATTTCGGTTCAACCGACCAGGAGTCACCGGCTGCGGCTCAGCAAGTGTATTTTTATCCAACTCTCGGAGTGGATTTTTAATTGCCGATCTCTGTCTTGGGATGGGCGCCGTTTTCGGCGACGGCACTTTCCTCTTGATCGGTGCCGTAATTTTGGGGAAATCTTTGATGATTGGCTCCTCTATGGAGTCATTGAACGAGTCATCTCCCGACATAACCGTAGTTTCTTGATCGAAGTATGTGAAAATATTCATCAAGCTGGGTCGAGTACTGATGATTGATTGCTCCTGAACAACGGGGTTACTCGAAGCATCCGATCGGACGAGAGATTCCAGCGACGATGACGATGTGGAATACACATCCTCGGAACTTGTTCCTCCATAGTCACTGATGCTACTCTCTTTGTTGGACTCTATCCTGTCATACAGGCTATCTTCTTCAGAATCGTCATCCTCTTGGTCTACAATCGGAGACAATTGGCGTCCCGAGTAGGTTTTCTCCAACGAACTAATGAACAAATTGAAATCTTCCGTACTGAACGTGCTGGTATCGATCTGGAAACTGAAGTTGGGCTCTTCCTCTATCACGGAATAATCCGCCAAACTTTGAACTTCAATAGCCTCCATAGTTTTTCTTGTTGGTTGAATCCTAGCGATGGGTACTCACGATCACGATCACGATCACGATCACTCTAGTTCAAATCGATGAACTACAATAACAGTCCGTGCCCGAATGCACATGTAGCCCCACACTGGCCTCCGTAATGATTTAATAATAGCCCCCTCCGATGGACGGCTTTTGCGGCCCAGTTCAGCGCAAAACGTAACACCTTATTAGCCACAACAGTTCGCACTCCGCGTGATGCTCCACAAATTAAAAACAAAAAAAATACACAAACAAGAATTGATAACACTTTCACTGCATCGCTGCACTCATCGCTGCTGTGCCAAGCCACGGTTCCAAAACAAATAAAAAACAACACGCAATTTGAACAAACAATTGGCGCCACCGGCTCTCGGAGAGTTGATAATAGAAGTGCCAAATCGAACAGTTGAAAGCTCCTCTTCGTACTATTTGCAATTTCAATGGCGGGGGGCCGATCAAAGGCGTGAGCAGTTGAAAATTACTGTTTACTGTTTTGTGTTGCCCGCATGAAAGCCAAAATCGAACTGCCGATCGCCGCCCGATCAGGAAGACGAGGTGTGGCAGTACAACCTCCCCGAGGGAACTCGGGTAGACAGACGACGATAGACAAAAGGTCCGGGATCTATTGAAAGCAAAAGTGAGAGAAACGGGGAATTTTGGGCTATTTTCTCAATAATTGCCTCGACCGGGGGGGAGACGAGAAGGGGAGACAGGAGGATCGCCGTTCGATGGGCGAGGGGCAATTCTTTTGTTTTGCGTTGGCTGTGCTGCCTGCTGCTGCCCGATGGATGTTTAGTTGGGCAAAATCGAAGAAATGGACTTTCAAATTGAGTGCCTTGGAGTGAGTGGATTTTTAGTTCATGCAGGTAAGGAAGATGTACGGGGAAGTTGAAGCAATGCAGGCATTTGATGATCTAACTGATGTAGCAAATGTTTTTCTCACGTTTCAGTTCGGCTTGCTCGAGTGGCATTGTTGAACCAATCGTTAATGGTGTGGTATCGATTGAGATCAGTGTATGGTCCAGTTTTTCGAAACTGAAGCTGATCGGTTGTAAAGCAATTCGATGCAAACAAGCGGTGTGTGTGGTATTTGTTTTCTTTTTTTATTTATTGCAGCAATATGAAAGTGCTTGAGTAGTGATTTACACTTTGACATGAAAGTCAAGGAAACTGGGTTGATTCGATTGCGATGATTTAACGAAGAAACAAATTTACGTTCTGCATCGCTATACCAACGAGGTCACGAAATGAAATACTGCATTTGAGCAGGGATGAGAGTCAATTCGATTTTTGTATTTGAATATTGCGGGGTTGTCAACAAACTACGTAGCATTACGTCAGATTGTTGAGGAAAAACGTCCACTTTTAGTGTTATTAGCTTAAACTCATATTGTAGATATTGAAGCTTTTCATAAGCAAAATAATATTTCAGGATATCCAGTGCAAGGGTGGTCATGGGGACATACGCCGCCCAATGATTTTGACTTCGCACCTCATTTGACCTCCTGATGTTAATCATCCTAATACTTTAAGCTAAAGGATTTTTGGCTGCCAAATTCACTTTCCGCTTGAAATTCTTCAGGTCAATTGCACTTCCACCCTTTGTCTTCAGTATGTGCTTCACAATTGACCAGTATTCCTTAGTTCCATTTTCGGTGTACCACTGTTTGGTGGAATTTGAGTAGTGGCAGCTTGCCAAGTCCGACCAGAATAGTCCAAGTCCGACCAGAATGCGCCTCATGATGCTCCAGAAAAGACAGTAGTCCATTCCGTAGGCACTCATTCTGGTAAATTGCTGGTTCATGGTCCCAGAAGTAACGAAAGTTTAGCTTTTCAGCCCACGGCTGCAGATTGCTTAACAGACAAACAACTTTTGGGGGAATTTCGATTTCGCGACGTGCTTGTTCCGGTGAAGCCATGATGTAAACAAATGAAATAATTCTTACAACCAATGCCTACTGTGATTCTATACACTCTTAGCTTGATTCAGTAAAATTTAAAAAAAAATAATCGAAAAAGCCTTAATGGCAACGTTTTTATGGTGTCCAGATTTTTCCAGATTATAAAATCAATGTCTCAAAATTTTCAAAAGAGATCAATACTCGCATAGAACAACCTGCTACGTCAAAATCATCAAAAAAATCATCAAGTTTCTATCGACACCCTAAACGCCCTGCTGTTACAGTCCAAACAAATTTTTTAGGGGATCTGTAGTGTTATTAAGCGCACTTCTGATACTTCAAAGTCATCGAAAAAAAATTCTAAAGGCACCTTAAACGCCCTGTTGTTGCATAACAGCCTCTCAAAATGTTGGTAAAAGTTCAATAGTCATCCTTTAGACCCTCTTACTTCTTCAAAGTCATCCACAAAATCAAAAAACTACAAGGGACAGCCCTATGGGGTTGTACGCAATGGTGACGTAGGACTACTTGGTCTTATATAATAAATCTTATTTTTTAACTGCAGCAGGAGCTTTTGATTTGTGTAGGAATAGGAATTTGAGCGGGGATCTCTCTGTTTATACTCTTTAGTATGACGCGCTTGACATAGATGGTCCACAGCGACTCGCGTCGAGCTACTGATTCCGATCAATAGCGGTGCGGCTTCTTCCTCCTTCTATGGATGCTGCAGCTCGCTGCTTGCAGACATGCTTGGCATACACAGTTACGGTCACGAACTGCTCATTTGCTAATAACTTTGCACACAGTTGATGAAACATAGTTCTTTTTGAAGCAGTTTAAGCTTCTTATAGATACGCAAAAAAAAGTTGATTGTAATTCTAGTAATAAACTGTATTGTTTTAGGCGTTGTAAAAATGAAGTAAGAAATGCTCGATACACATCTCGGACTTTAAGAATAAAAATTCATTGCTGTTGATTCAAATGTTAAGATTTATCGACTTTTTACATATCTATAGTAAGCTATGATCCTAATCTATCAATAACTTTAAAGAAAAACAAATTTCAACAACTGAGTGAAAAGCTATTAACAAATGAGCAGTTGGTGTGTACAAATGTGTATGCCGAGCTTGCTTGCAGGCAGCCTTTCGTTGTGTACTGGAGAACACCACCACTCACCACGCGGTGATTGAATAAACACCGTTCTGTGAGACCGGATGGAATTCAACTTTGAAATTTGTGTTGGGAAAATCGCTTTTCGCAGACAATCGGTGATAATTTTAACTATCATAGCAACAGTTCCACATTCGTGCAATTTTCAATAGTGACATTTTGAAAAATAATAACATCTTAATTTTAGCAGATTCGTATTAAGAATAAAATCCATCATGTCTGGGTCAAAATCAGACCACTTTCATGCCGCGACGGACTTTGCTTTTTGATATTGCACCACCAATGTTGCCTTCAATCAAGAACATGGTATGTTAGATTTCAACATATCTAGATAGAGCTGGAATTAGGCGTAACAGCTTTTGTAAACAATGACCTCTCTCGACAATTAATCATTTTGTACGACCATTTTCCACAGAGATGGCGCTGTTCCGCTGGTAGGAAGTGATAAAAATCCCCATATAGAAATTGAGAGAAGTGGGAATAATTCGCTTTCGGTGCATATTCAGGTGAAAAAAAGTGAACGACAACCTAAAGGAATTTATTAGGGACTTAGTCGTTCAGTTTTTTCCCGGAAATTATAGTTAATCAAGCTACAATTAATTAGAAATGATTTTTCCCCATACAATTTTACCCGCTTTACTACCAGTCCCCAGAGAGCCAAAAAAATTCAAATTTGAGAGAGAAATTCTCTCTCACGACCTCAATCTCTCAACATACCATGTATTTTGTTGACACTCGATTTGTGATTTCCCTTTCACAGATTACAAAAAAGAGTACCTGACACTACAAAAAATGTTTGGTACCTCTATACATGCATTTGCTTTAACATAAGAAGTCCCTCCTTTTTTACATATTCTGCGCAAAAGATACTTTATGCCCCGCCCCATACATAAAATTTGGCGGGAAATTCTGTGAGGGATGAGCTATTTTGTGTGCAGAATGTGTAAAAAAGAAGGGACTTCGAATAATAATCTAAATGCATATATAGAGGTACCAGACATGTTTTGCACTGCAGTGTCCTCTGTGAACAATTATAGGAAAACAGATTGTGTGTTGTTTCCGATAGATGTCACCGCAAACAACAGCTGTGACATCTGATGGAACATGAATGCAGAAGCTTGACAAATTATCAATTTTTAGGAATTCAAGGCACGCTCACGCAAACCAACATTACCGTTGGGTAGAGGAAGTCTAACCCTACCTAATGGTGATGTTGATTTGCGTGGGCGAGTCTTGACATTCAAGACATCATCGAAAAAAGTCATTGTTTACAAAAGCTGTTACGCCCTAATTCCAGCTCTATCTTGATATGGGAACTGACATCCGATTGATGACCTTGACAAATGTCCAAAACATACTCTTTTACAAATTTAAGGTGGTACTGAAAAGGACCGTTTTGTCGTGATGATTGAGTAATGCTGAGCTATAAGGGTGTTAAACACATATGAGGCTGGTGAGCTGTATGTTGTTTGGAACGAGGGTGACGCGCTTAGCGCCCACAGCGACTCACGAAGAGCTACTGATTCCGATCAATAGCGGTGCGGCTTCTTCCTCCTTCTATGGATGCTCATGCAGGCAGCCTTTCGTTGTGTACTGGAGAACAATGTTCAACGCCACGCGCCGAAAGCACTGCTGCTGGTGCTGATGCCGACGACCGGACACCACCACACACGGAACTGAATCCGATCAGCGGTTGAGGCCAGCCTTGATAGCTAGCTGCTTGCGGGGAGCCTTTCGATTTGAAATGGAGAACAATGGTGAATTGAATAAACACCATTTGGTGAGACCGGATGGAATTCAACTTTGAAATCTGAAGTAGGGAAATCGCTTTTCGCAGGCAATCGGTGATCATTTTAATAATCATAGCCACAGTTGCACATTCGCACAATTTCCAATAGTGTCATTTTGAAAAATGATGAAGTCTTTAATTTAACAGATGCGTAGAAGTATTTCTGATCGATTGGTGACAAAATTATTGAAATTGGTCCAGGAGCAGATGAGTTATTAACGTTCACATTCTTTCATAAATTTGTTACATGTTCCATTTTCGGTTTTCACAAAGTGTACACCAACATAGAAATCACAGACGTAGTCCTACGTCAAAAAATTCTAAAGGACTTCAACATCAAAGTTCATTTTATTCAAACGTCCTCCTGTTACTTCCAAAATCATCAAAAAAACCATAAAATTTCCATAGACTCCTCAAACGCCCTGTTGTTGCAGATAGCCTAATTTTTACGTGATTTGCAGTCATTCTTAACGCTATCTTGCTACTTCCAAGTCACCCAAAAAATCATGAAAAATTTATAGACTCATTCAACGCCCTCCCAAAATTTTAGTATGAGATTTATAGTCATCCTGGAACTTCATCCAAAAAATCTTCAAGCTTTTAAACACACCTCAATGTCCTGCTGTTATAGTTCAAACTTTCATAATTTTGGAAGGAGATCTGTAGTCATCCTTAACGCCATACTGCTTGCAGTAGATATGCATAATATCATCAAATTTCTGAAGACTCCTGACACAACAAAATATTCAAAGGCAGTGCCGTAATAACGGATGAGTTCTACAAACCAATTATTAGCAAATGGAATGAACCCAAGTAGTATTGTCAGTTTGATATTTGGAAAATTGGTTTTCCCAAGCGTGGAAATAATCGTCAGGACATTTATTTCAATAATGGTCACCAACTGCTCAATATAGATTAAAGTGAGTGAGCCAAGGGCGTCTGAAAGGGAGACAGATTGGTTCGGCATTCAGTCGCTGTATGGCGCTGGTGTGCATGAAAAAATAGCATTTTTGGATTTGTTTAATCTCGTGATCCCGACCACCTAGGAAGTCCGAGTCTTCACCAACGTGGTTCAGAAAAAAAGGCTTTCGAAAGGTGGACATTGATTCGATTTTCTGTCACTACGTGGTCCTAGTGTGCATGTATAATTGATTCCAAACTTTCTTAAATTATTAAAACATTTCTGAAGTGATGATAGTCTTGCGGAAATGATTTCAATATTTCTAGATAGAGCTGGAATTAGGGCGTAACAGCCTTTGTAAACAATGACTTCTCTCGTGGATTTCTCGGAATTCAAGGCACGCCTACACAAAACAACATATCCATCGCGTAGGAGTAGTCTTTCTCTACTCGATGGTGATGTCGATTTGCCAGGGAGAGCTATGGCTTCCGAGAAATCATCGAGAGAAGTAATTGTTTACAAAAGCTGTTACGCCCTTATTCCAGCTCTATCTAGATTTTATTAATTGAATCAGTACTTTCCGGAGCAGTTTTGAACTTCACTGAAGTGATTCAGTACTTGCGGAAGTGATTCCGAGGTTTTCAGTAATTATTCAGTAATATCTGAAGCAGTGCTGCAAGATATCAATATCAATACCTTTAAAACGATGAATTTCACTAGCCACCTGATGTCAGTATCAGTTTACACAGTTAGAATATCAATATCATTTCTTTCACTGATATGCGAAGATCTGCCTCATTTTTTTCTTATATACGCCAGCTAATCGAGTACCGATCTTTAGAAAACTCCCCAGTAATATTAAAACAATGCAACGGTTATACAAAAAAGTAGTTTTTTATTTCATAATAGGGTAGAGAACTACCTCAGCCCAATCGCCCATTTTGAGCCTATCAAGCAGAAAACATCAAATAAATAAATTATTTCGGCGTTAACAGGTAAATTATGCGTTTGGTACGATACTTTAGTTCAAAAACTACCGAAAACAGTCATTAGGAACGCGTGATATGAATGTTTGCACCCAATATTATCAAGTACAATCGATCGCTCCGATCGAAAAATGTTTTAGCTTCATCCGATAGGCGAAAGTGAATTCATTGGCGTTTCAATGCGTTAGGCCGAGTTTGGCGTCAAGAAGCAGTGTTACCCAAGTAACAATTTGGGTTTTATGAGGGTTCTGTATACCATGATTTGGACTTGTAGAATGCTATAAAACCTCTATAAAGTTTGCAATGTTACTTGGGTTAGGATTTTAACAATATCTCAACAATTTGTTACTATTTATCAAATCTTACGGTACGTACGGAAAGTTAAATAAATTTGGAAGACGTCAGTTATAATAACATTCCGTTTGGTGCTAAGCTGCGCTTGATTAAGAAAGACTAAGTGCGGGTTGTACCTAATAGGGCGAAAATGCAGTAGTTAACCCTAGTAAAATTTTAAACTTTTCCCTAGTGACATTCATATGGATAGCAATCTCAAAGCCCTATCGCCTGCTATCCACCTTACTACGAATATCAGTGTCAGAAGTGAAATTCAGTGCAAGACCAATACGTCAATTGACATTGTTGACAGCACGCAGCACTGATCTGAAGTGATTCCAAACATTTCTTAAATTATTCCAAAATTATTCAATTCTTTCCGAAAAGATTCAATACTTTCCTAAGTGATTCCAAAGTGGTAAGCAATTTAGTACTTTTCGAAGTGATTCCAAACTAATCTGAAGTGATTCAATACTTTTAGAAGCGTTTCTGATTTTGTCTGAAAAGATACAGGATTTTTTTAAATGATTCAAATGTTTTTTTTTTTCTGAGATTATTCAATACTTTCTAAAGTAATTCAGTACTTGCAGAAATGAATCAGTAATTGCAGAAATGATTTTAAACTCTTATGAATTGATTAAGTACTTTCCGGGGTGATTACGAAATTATATGAAGTGATTAAGTACCTTCCGAAGTGATTCCGAACTTTTATGAAGTTATTCAATTCTTTCTGAAGTGTTTACAAACTTTTTTGGAATAATTCAATACTTTCCAAAGTGACTCAAACATTTCTAAAGAGATTCAAAACTTTCTGAAGTGATTCTAAACTTTTCTTAAGTGGTTCATTTTTATTCGAAGTAAGCGGCGCCGGTGGTGTAGTGGTAAGCGTGATTACCTCTCACCTCAGCAAGCCTGGGTTTATTCCTAGTCGGCGCCACCGGGATGTTCTGAGGCATAACATCTCTGATCACGGCTTCCTTCGGAAGGGAAGTAAAGCCATTGGTCCCCGGTCCATGAGTTGATGGGTTGAAAGGTAAGGTCCAGGTGTGGGAGCTGCCTCCCTGGCGTCGGTAGCATAGTGATAAGGTGACGTTTCTCAGTGGAACTGACAGCTAGAAATCTAGAGTGTGTGAGTGATCTGGTGTTAATGGTGCTGAATGTAAAAAGCAGAAATTCATATGAGAATAAACTGCCAGTTCTACTGTGATCTGTCAAAAGTTCTTGGTAGCTGATCGCAACTGTCTCGTGGATAGCCTTATTGGTGCTCAGCACGGAAAACAAGATCGACGGAAAACGAATGAAGAGAAAAAATAATTCTATTCGAAGTGAATCAGTACCTGCGGAAATGATTTCAAACTCTTCAGAAAATTCTGAAATAATTCCAATCTTTTCCGAAGTGGTTCAGTACTTTCCGAAGTGACTCGGAACATTTCTAAAGAGCGTACTTTCAGTAGTGATTCTAAAATTTGTAGAATAGATTCTACACTTTTCCAGGTGATTCAAAACCCTCCTGAAGTGAATCAGTGCTTTCCGAAATGATTGAAATCAATTCTAAAGTGATTCAGTACATTATGAAGTTATTTCAAACTATACAGAAGTGATACAGTAATTTCGGAAGTGATTCCGCATTTTTTGTAAGTAATCCAGTGCTGGAGTTATTCAGTATTTTTTTTTAAATTATGTTGAACACTTCTGATACAGGGTTGCTTCCACTTACTAGCTATAAAAAAATGTTTTTCGGAATTATACAATCATTAGATGATATAATGATGTATTTTACTTATAAGTAACAAGAAGAGGATGTAAAGCATATGTTTGACACATAAAACTTGGCAATTTCGCTTTCAGAGCGTAACAATCAGCGATCTTATGATTCGTGAGCGTTCACACTCAGAGTGAGCGCTCACGAGTCGCAAAATCGCTGATTGTGACGCACTGAAAGCAATATTGACAGATTTTATGTGTCAAACATATACTTCACGACCTCTTCTTGTAGCTTACAAGTACTAATTATCATTATACCATCTCATGATTTCATAATTCCGAATAACATTTTTTATAGCAATTGAATGAAAGTTACCCTGCTTCTGAAGCTTCTACTTTTTTAATCGATTCCATACTTTTGACTGGTAGTATTTACAAGCGATTCATAACTTTTCAGGTCTGGTTCACTTCATATTCAGGTGATTCCAAACTTTTCAGTTTGATATCACTTCATATTCAAGAGATTCCAAGTTTTTCAGGTCTGATTCACTACACATTAAAGTGGATCTAATCTGTAAACAGGTCTGGTTCAATTCATGTTCAAGTGATTCGAAGCTTTTCTGATCTGATTTACTCCATATTTATATGGAGATGAACTAGCCAAGAGGATAAAAATCTGCTTAATAAAGTTAAAAAAAAAAACTTGGTATTTATTCACTAATTGGTAATTGTCACTTTATTTTCAAGTGAGTCCAAATGTTTCAGGTCTGATTTACTTCACATGCAAGAGGATCTAAACTGTAAACAGGTCTGGTTCACTTCATATTCAAGTGATACGAAGCTTTTCAAGACTGATTCACTTTATTTTCAAGTGACTCCAACATTATCAGGACTGTTGCACTTCATATTCATGCGATTTCAAACTTCTCAGATCTGATACATTTCACATTTTTGTATGCACACTAGCGCCACGTAGTGACATAATTCTAAAGCGGACTAAGCACTATCCGCTCAGCCATAGCCTTCTGATCACCTTTGCTCAAAACTTGAACTTTCTATGTGGTCGGGATCACGAGATAAATAATTACAAAAATGCTCAATTTTACATACACACTAGCGATACGTAGTGACAGAATTCTGAACAAAAGTAACCATCTTGCGTCTTCTAAACAACTTTGCTAAAGACTCGAACTTTCTATCGGATCAGAACCACGAGATAAAATAATTTCAAAAATGCTCGATGGTGTTCAATAGCGTGAGAAAATATCAAAATTTTGTGCTTTTCCTAAAGAAGTTTTTTTTTTAAGTTTCATGTGATATTCTTATAATTGTTGTGAAGAAGCTTTTTTGGGTCAGTATGGGCTACGAAATTGTAGATAACTTGAGTCCATTGTAGTTTTGCATGCAAAAAAGTTCACTAAGTTTTCAAATATCAATCTTTAAACTAGGCTAGGCTATTTATCTGAGTCTGAGAAAAATCAAATGTGGATGCTAACAGTTCTAAATCGATTTGCTTTAAAATATTATTTAGGGTTATAGGGCTCCACACCACTTCGTTGTACTTCACTTTGCATCATCATACCCTCCCCCTTTCTAAAATCACTCATTTTACGCATGGGTGCAAATATTTCAACATCAATCGTAATTTATAGTTTTGCGAAAAGGTTAGTGAAAAAGTTTTGCATTTATGGATTTAGCATGGAAACGGGCGCCACACGACGGCTACTTCGGAGCCCTATTTTAATTAATTAAATTTATCGTAGAACCAAAACCTCCCTTTGTAGAGTTGAAGTATTTTTTTTCCAATAGAATATTTTAGTTCCATCCGATTTGTGAATTTAAGCACTCTAACTAACTTTAAGTGATTACAAACCCTAGGTCCATGAATGTTGATTAATCCGCCACGGTACACTTTGCGAGCTAAACTATCAATGTTTCTTTTTAGCAAAAATAAACAACAAGGGACAGCCCTATGGGGTTGTACGCAATGGTGACGTAGAACTACGTGGTCTTATATAATAAATCTTATTTGTAAACTGCAGCAGGAGCTTGTGTTTTGTGTAGGAATAGGCATTTGAGCGGGGTTCTCTCTGTTTATACTCTTTAGAATGACGTGCTTGGCATAGTTGGCCCACAGCAACTCACGAAGAGCTACTGATTCCGATCAATAGCGGTGCGGATTCTTCTTCTTTTTTTGGACGTTCATGTGGGCTGCAACTCGTTGCTTCCAGACAGCCCTTCGTTGTATACTGGAGAACACCACCACTCACCACGCTGTGATTGAATAAACACCGTTTGGTGAGACCGGATGGAGTTCAACTTTGAAATCTGTGTTAGGGAAATCACTTTTCACAGGCAATCGGTGCTGAAAGCAACAGTTGCACATTCGTGCAATTTTCAATAGTGACATTTTGAAAAATGATAACGTCTTAAATTTGACAGATGCGTAGAAATATATCTGATAGATTGGTGATAAAATTATTGAAATTGGTCCAGGGGCAGTTGAGTTATTAGCGTTCAAAATCTTTCATAATTTTGTTACATGTTCCATTTTTGGTTTTCACAAAGTGTACCCCTATATATAAATTACAGACGTAGCCCTACGTCAAAAAAAAATCCGTATGAATTTAATTAATTTGCTTCATGAAAAATAACAATGCTAATAAATACAGAGCAGACTGGAACCGAACCAAGGACGCTGATGTTACGGGGCCCGTGTCTGAACCACTCGTCTGTTATCGCTTGGAAAATGAACTATGCTAAGGGCACATAAAATCTACCTCGTATGCTAGCTATCCTACAGCGCAACAGCTATAGTAAAATTACACTCTCGGAGAAGCAAAAGAGAGAGAAAGAGAAAGAGATTTAACACTGTTGTAGCGGCAGCTCTCCAACACAAGAAGAATGAAATGTGCTGCACGATCAGCGTTGCCAGATTGTTTAAAAGCTTATCGGTAAGGAAGGTCATAAAAAATCGGTATTTATCGATATTTACTAATTAATTAATTTTATATTTTTGCCGTTTTTGAAAGCGGAAATTTTAACGATGGTGACGACTGGGATTTGAGAGGAATTGCTTTGTTTAACGGCTTTCTCAGTCTTAAAACAGTCTTTAATTTTTTAATTTTATTTTTTAAACTATTGTTGTCCTCAAGTGGTGATCAAAATTGTGAGAAAGTATCTTTTTTCAATTAAATTATCATTAAATGAAACCAAAATATGGAAAATCAGCCTAACTACAAACAATATTTTCCCTTGGAAAAGACCACAACCCATGGCCGAAATGTCGGGCAGATTACATCGTAGTCGTTGCAGTGTTTTGAGACTGAGAAAGCCGTTAATCAAAGCAAAATATTAGCTTTTGAACTATGATCGGAAAATTCCGGAAGAAAACTTCGGAGAATGTTTGAATTAGCTTCTGAATGTAGCTGAAAAAACATCCAGGAAAAGACGAAAGAAACACTCCTGGATAAAGTTCGAGGAAAGTTCTAAGAAAAGTTGGAAAAACATCCGGAAACTTACAAGGCACGAATTGAAAAATTTGTGGAGAAAATTTAAATAAACTATCGGAAAAAATTCAGATGTCACATCCAAAAGAAGTCAGAGAAGTTTCGGAAATCGGAAGTAAATTTCCTTAAGTAGCCATTTCCAGGAAAAGCCAGAAGAAGCTCGGAAAAACCTTCCAATAGAAGTCGAACAAAATAAAAACCTTTGGCTTATGGTCAAATTTCCAGAAGAAGACGAAAAAAATTTCTGGGAGAATTAATTGAACTTGCTGGAGAAGACGAAAAAAAAAAAAATTCCTAGAGACGCTGGTAGAAACTTCCTAAGGTAGATTGGAAGAAACATTTGAAAAAATTCAAAAGCCAGAGCGCTTACGGAACAGTCGAAGGTCTCTGGACTGTCTTAAATATTACGAAATCTCTTAAGTGCTCTCAAAATGTTCTTGAATTTATTGTAACATCAATATTGAAGTTCTCTGATCTTCCCGATGTTTTAATTTTTAAAAGTTGTCCTGATGTTCTCTGAGCTTCACTAAAGTTCCTGAAAACCATTAAATTTCCCTGAAGTTCTTTGGACTTGTGAAGTTTCCAAAATATTTATGATGTTTCCTTAAGTTCACTGGAGTTCGCTTGACTTTTCTGAAATTTTCGGGTTTTCGATTTTTAACAGAAGTGAACAGAATGAAACTGTCTTTAATTTATCGAAACTTACACAAAAGTCTGGACATTTATGAAGTTTCAGAACTACTTAAATGTTCCTGCAGCTAGTGTGGATCCGCTATCAAAATCTGATAGCATTCTTGAACTTCCGGGAATGTTGAAAAAACTGGCGGGAGAAGATGAAAGAATCATTAGAGCGAAGGCTGAAGAAGCTTTCAAGGTAAGGTGGATGAAAATTCCATGGAAAGTTGGATAAAACTTTAGGAAGTTAAAAAATGAATAGAAACTTCCGAAAGTTAAATAATGTTTAAAAAATATTTCTCGATTCCCTAGGAATTACTGGAAAGAGCCATCGACTATTTCTCAATTGATGGGTAGCCAATCAAAAGAAGAAAATACAAAGATTATTCGAAAGAGTATCAAGCATAAGGCATCTTTAGAGATGATTTTTTAGAATTTCATGAAAACTTTTGCCATCAGATTAGATAAAACCGAAGACATCAAATCAAGAAGACTGGCAACTCTACCGGAATCCAAGTGACAGATACAGTAGCGCTGCGCTCGAGCGAAGTAGCGCATAGAGAAATGAGCAAATACACAAAACATTCTTCTGGGGTTGTAATCTTTGCTATCCAATTCGTTCGAAGCATTTACCTTTTCGCGTCAGATGGCACGATTGTGCCGGTCTCATAGCGGTTGTATGAGAAAATGGCCAGTCTTCTTGATATGTTGTCTTCGATAAAACTCAAGATGAGCGAATGTGAAAATTCCAAATATTATAAAATCCAACTGAATTGGGTGCGTTATCAGTTGGTTCTCTGTACTGCCACTTACTTTTATCAATGAATTTCTTTCAGTTTGTGTTTAACTATTTCCGACCGGCTGGTGAATTTTATCTCGCAGTTCATATTTCGAATTGCTAGGGGAAAATACGACCAAATTCCTGTAATCCCACCAAAAGCAACAGATACCCTGTGTTCATCCAACATTCATCCAATATTTTGAACTTAGAAGATATAAGCCCGGTCTCTCTCCCATATGGTCGTACCGTTTACCGGAGAAAACTGATTATCTTAATGGGTAGACCAGCGTTTCAGTAGAACCGTCTGGCGTCCACCACGATGACAACCATCCTGGGAATAATTTATTAGCTTACATGGCATCTTCCAATCATTTCATTTATTATCACCATATATAGCGAGTGTGTTGGTCTGTTCGGGTGAGCCAGTGGCCGTAATTTGGAAACTTCCGAATGGTCTACCTCCCCGGAGCAGTGTGTGTGTGTGTGTGGGTGATCATAATGCTTACATGAGCGCTAGCAAATGTTATTTCAGCTGACATGGACGTCGACAACCATGGCAAGAACGATGATGGGAAAGCATAATTGGGACACCGACAGACCCAAATGCCGGACGGATGCGCTTCGCTATTCTTCCAGGAGCAGTCGGGTTCGCGTAAGGATGGTGTTGCTTTGCTCGGCGATATGATAGTTGGTGACTGTACGTGAGTTCCAGCCCGGCTCTTCATCTCCACGACGGACAACTAACGAGGTCAGGTAAACACATTACACTGAGGCTGAGCTGGTAAATGTGTGAGGTAATTTCTTCTCCAGAGCAAGTCTAGTCGAACTAAGGGGGGCGTGGAACGGTGCAAATTGCACAGAGCTAAGATGGAAGAGATTGGGGTAGGCTAATAATCCTCAGGCAAAACGGTTCCTTCCGACGACGACGACAACGACATGAAGGTAGGCTTAGCATGTCTCATTTGAAGCTGGTGAATAATTTATTTCGTGTTATTATTTTTAAGCATCAGGATCACCAGGTACTGCAAAAGGTTTGACACATAAGACCAACGCAAATGGCTTCAGGCTGTATGAAAGGGGAAGTCCCCAGAATGTTCTAGCTCAACGCTAAATCTCATGTGTTTGGAAGTTTGGACTGATTTCTACGGAATGCTTTCTTGGGATGTATTAATAGATTTTTTTTAGGTTTGAAAAGCTTAGGAAACAAATTTAGATTTAGATAAGATTGTGAGTAGATTCCGAATGTGCGGGAATCCGTTCAAATTTGGATTTCATTTATCTACATAATCTGGCAATACTGGCCGAAAAAAAAAATCAAAATAAACGCACGTCACCTACGAAACAGTCGCATATATTTTTATCTACCTGAAAAAAAACTCGACAACAACTCGAGAATGACGCTAACCGTCCACGATGATGACTATGACGTGGTAAGTGGCACCACACACGCATGCCGCGCCTCCAACCAACAAACGGCTACAATCAAATTGTTTTGTTTTATGTCAAACACTTTGTGTCGTGAGAGATGCCTTTTTTTTTTGCTCATTTATAATACCAATTTGCCTGACAAATGCTGCACCTTTTCCCCCCTATGATCATCAGCAACGCAAGGAATGAGACGGTTCTTTTGAAATAAAAGGCTCATAAACTGTGAGAAGCTATATTTCTTTAAAAGACACCATGAAAGGCACTTGGGTTCGGAAGCCGCTAGTCAAGTTTACCACCAACTCAACAGACTTCATCAAATGCAGTAAATTTAGTTGTAAACTCAATTCTGGATGGATGAACTGCCGTGACTACGTTATCACCCCCACCTTCTACATATGTCACGAGAATCTGTGCTATTTATAAATCCGCAACACACGAGGTTCAGTTTCAAGCTCCTTTCACGTTCCACTTAGCACTCTAGAAAGCCATTACATCTGTTGTGATGGGACATTATTTTCGCTTCCTTCCCGTACCAGCTACAATCGGTGGCATAACAATAAATAGAAAACAATATACTGGCTGAAAAAAGCAGCACGAATTCTACACCCGTTCGTTCGACAAATGGTACAATCGTGTTTAACACAAAAAAAGGGAATGGATGTCACTCCCTGCTCACCCTCTACCAGCACCTCACTCTGATCCCCCAGGACTGACTCGGAACTGAAAATCAATATTTGCCATTCGCTCCAGTCTAGAACATCATCAGCAGACGGAATAGTTTCTCGTCATCATCATCATCATCATCATCATCATCATCGTCGTCGTCGGAATCGCCTTATCAGATGGGTTTGGTTCGATGTGATTAGGTAACAGGTGGCGGTTGGCATCATGCGGGGTTGTGGCTAGCAGCGTCTATCAAATAATTAGATCTCGCCCATCAGGTCAGTTGTTTGCCATACTTCCCAATCGAATGAGTTCGGATGGTCATAAGATCAAATCGAACCAACATCATTGCATTATTACACCTAAGCTAATGGCAACTGGTTGCTGCAAAGGAGAGATGCTAATTGCTTTGTGTATACTTTGGCTTGAACAGTTGATTGTAAAACCAAACGATCAACACCATTGTAAGGTTCAAGAAGAGTATGTGAAACAGAAGCTCACACACTTTTATGTATTTCCAAAAATCTGAATATCTTACTAAACTAAAACAATGATCAGAACATAAATACGCACCAGACGCATTAATTTGCAGATAAAGCTGTGTAATTCGAGGGTAAAAAGTCTGATAACCCAAGCAGGGGTTGAAACAGTTGACGTTTTTTACTACACTCGCTTCGTTGTCGTGCGCGACAGTCTGTTTGTATTCGAACACTCATGCTCTACCGTCGTCTCTCTCACACAACACGAGCGGTAGAATAACATTCGAGCTAAAAGAAAATTATCAAAATAGCTATCATATGACATGTGTGATTTCGTTGTAATTCCTCAATTTGGTGTAAATCAAACCATTTTTGATCAGAAATATTATTACTAGGACATGCTTGCTATTTTCAGAATTCACACAAGCACACCATCAGCAGCTCTTATTATGAGAAAAACTAAAATACATACATTCCTGACGGTCTTCGGCGACAGTGTCGTATGACAGAGCCTGTCATACGACATTTTAGTTTGGTACTGTACTATGATAGCTTGTTTTGCAAGTGTCGGAGGCAAAGGCAGTCAATTATCACTGTGACCGCTTACAAGACTGAACCCAAGTAACGAAAAAGTGAACCAACGTATAAAATTAATTGTTGAAAAAATCACAAGATGGCAAAACTGTCATCAAAAGTCAAATCGTGTCCATTACTTAACAACCAATATTGAATAACCAATCCTCAATTTTCATATTAAATTCAAAGCGTATTGATAATATCAATCGGCATATATGTTTTGCTACCTAAAGTGGTTTTTTTCTACGGAAGTTTCGCATCTTACTAAAAATCAGGTCACAGTCGTCCAAGATCAGGATTCGCTTCATAATTCTAAATGCATACACTAACTTCGTGTCCTAGTATTTAAATTGTTTAAAACAAATTTCAGCGTAGCTCTTTCAAAGATCTAAATTGATTGATGAGTGTTTTAGTAGAATAATTGTATAACTTATTATGTTGTTTTTCCCTTTTATTCTATTACTCTTGTATCACTTTCACTTTCACATATTCACTATTCACTTTCACAAGACAATGAAAAAGTTTGCAAGTAAAGGGTGTCCACGATGAAATTGCCACACACAAAATTGATTAGCAAAATTCGAGTTTTCATCCGATTGCCATCAAATTTTCAGGGATTGAGAAATAACTATTAAACTTCATTTTACCATTTTACTCGTATTCTATTTACAGTCCATACGCAAATGCCCGCACCTTGGCCTTAACCCCGGCCATAAGATTCTGCACAACCTGTGAATCAACCGTTTTTTGCATGTAAACCCATACTTTCTTCAGTTCCTCGACTGTCTTCACTACCTTAGGTCGTTTAAGAAGGTGCTGCTTCATAATCGCCCAGTACTTCTCGATGGGGCGGAGCTCCGGAGTGTTGGGAGGGTTGAAAATTTTCGGCACGAAATTGACCTTATTGTCCGCATACCACTTCAGCACGTCCTTGGAGTAGTGGCATGAGGCCAAATCCGGCCAGAAGATTGTTGGGACGTTGTGGGCCTTCAGGAGAGGAAGCAGCCGCTTCTGGAGGCACTCTTTTATGTACACCTGTCCGTTCATCGTGTCCTGGGTCACGAAAGGTACACTCCGCTTCCCGCACGTGCAGATGGCTTGCCAAACCAGGAATTTCTTCGCAAATTTGGACATCTTCTGAGTGCGGACATGCTCCGGAACGCTGAACTTATCCTTGGCCGTGAAAAACAGGTTGCCGGGGATCTGTTTGAAGTCGGCCTTCATAAGGGTCCTGTGCACCACCACCGGTGCAAAGGGCCAACGTGAAAGACTTCTATCCTGGGCGGCTGCTCGCTTTTGCCTTGAGATTCCTATCGAGTTGCTTAATTTCCTTATTGAGGCTCCGCCACCATGAGCCCCTGGGTCTGCCTCTGCTGCGATGTTCTGCCGGATTCCAATCCAGCGCTTGCTTGCAGATTTCGTTTCCGCCCCGTCGAGCACAGAGCTTTGAGAACAATACATGATGATGCCTTGCCAATTGTCGCACACAGTCAGATCCCCCTTCTTTGGGACCTTCACTAAGATGCCCTGCATCCAGTCGGCCGGAAAAGTCGCGGTGTCCCAGATATTACAGAATAGTTGATGCAACATTTGTGCGGATAGCATGGGGTCAGCTATGAGCATCTCTGTTGATATGCGATCGACCCCTGGAGCCTTGTTGGATTTCATGCTTCGGATAGCTGCTTCAATCTCCTGCAGTGATGGGGCCTCGGAATTGACGCGAGTGATGCGCCGCACCCTAGGCGGATCATGCCGAGATGTTGATGGCTGGTTGGCCGTCGAAACTTGAAGAAGTTGTTCGAAGCGCTCAAACCAGCGTTTCAGCTAGTCTGTGGGGGTAAGCAATTGTCCAGTCGTGTCCTTCACTGGCATCCTCGGGTTTATCCTTGCTCCACTCAGGCGTCGTGAGATATCGTAGAGGAGGCGTATATCGCCAGTGTTTGCGGCTTTCTCCCCTTCGTCGGCCAGAGAGTTCACCCACGCTCGCTTGTCCCGTCTGCAAGAGCGCTTGACTTCTTTCCCTAGACCCGAGTACCGTTGACGGGCTTCGTTCTTGGCTCCTCTGGTTCTCGCCCGCTCTATCACGGCTTTTGCTTCTCTACGCTCCTCAATCTTCCACCAGGTTTCATCTGTGATCCACTCTTTCCTCTGGGTGCGCAGCTCACCCAAGTTGTTCTCGCTTGTTTCTATAAAGGCTTTCTTGATGGCCGTCCATTGTTCTTCTACGCTGCCACCTTCTGGAACGTACGCAGCTCGAGTCTCAAGATCTTCAACAAAAGACCTTTTTACCGCTGGATCTTCAAGTCGGCGTGTGTTGAACCGCCGCCCGAGTCTCTCCTCCCGTCGCTGGATCCGCGCCATGCGTAGGCGGATTTCGCCGATTAGAAGGTGATGGTCAGACGCTATGTCGGCGCTGCGTTTATTCCGGACATCAAGAAGGCTCCGTCTCCATTTTCGGCTGATGCACATGCGGTCGATCTGATTTTCGGTATGTCCATCACGGGAAACTCACGTAGCTTTGTGCTCGAGCCCCCGATCACCATGTCGTTATTGCCACAAAATTCTGCAAACAGCTCACCGTTCTCGCTCATTTTGCCGAGACCATGGCGTCCCATGACATGCTCATAGTCCGTGTTGTCAGAGCCGATCTTCACATTGAAGTCGCCAGTGTAGATCTTGATGTCACCCTCTGGAACTTTATCCACGACGGCATTCAGTTGACTGTAAAAATTCTCCTTGTCCTGTAGCTCGGCAGCATCGGTTGGCGCATAACATTGGATTATGGTAAGGTTACGAACCCGTGTTCTAAATCTGGCAACGATTATCCTCTCATTAACAGGCTCCCACTTGATGAGCGCAGCACTTGCCTGAACGCTAAGTAGGAGACCAACTCCACGATGGCGGGGAGCGTTTTCACCTCGAATACCAGAGTATAGTAAATAGTACCTGTCCCGACGGCAGTTTGTGTTCTCCAAAGTTTGGCCAACGAACTTCACTCAGTCCCAGGATTTCTAGCTTCATGCGTCGCGCCTCGTTGGCGAGTTGTTCCAGTTTACCCTGCTGGGCTAACGTCAATACATTCCATGATCCAATTCGTGTCCGTTGTTTTGCGCTAAAAGTCGTTGCCGTTAAATCAGTTCGATGTCTTTCTCTGTTGGTTTCTGTGACAATTGTAAAGGTTTCAGAGACAGTAGGTGGTTGGCCTAAGGTCTCCTATCCACCGTGATGGGGCTGCCATCTTAGGTGTAGCTTCCGGGGAAGAGCATTTCTTATTCAGCCGCTGAATGCCAGTCAGACGCTGTTTGAGCCGCACCTCCATGGTGAACAGACGCTCGGGTTGGCGAAGCATTTCCTCTATCACCGTGCTATGGTCACCGCGCCAGTGTTCGCGTCGCACCTCCTCACTCTGCTATTGTCGGATTGACAACATTTCCCAGGCTACGCCAACCAGCTGTGACTTGTGGAGGCGTGAGGTAGGAACTTGTGAGGACCGGAGCTAGGTATATCGCTCCTTCAAGATTGTCACTCACCATTTTGTAGCCCAAAGTTCTATGAATAGTCTGGAAAACTTGCGGGGAACTTTCAAGAAAATATTGAGAAAATTCTGAGGAAAATTTCAAGAAATTTTGTAGAGAATTCAGATGGGATTTGAATAGAAATTTCAGGTAATGTTGAGAAGTATTTCAAGAAAATTGTAAGAAACGCTCGAGTTGAATGCCAAGGTAGTTCTCAGGAGACTTTTATGGGCATTATGAGAAGAATTTCAGAGAACGCTAAAGCAAATCGTAAGGAATTCAGGGAACATTGAGGAAGTTCCGAGAAGGATTCAAAGTGACTGATGATATGACTATAATCCTAAAACTGCGCCTAACCTATGGCTCAAAATCTCTTAATTGTTGGTAAATCAATTACTCAAAGAGAAATTCTGAGGAGTGTGACATGAGCCACTACCATGTCATCAATTTCCAAAAATCATTTCAGTTTTCAATTAGTAACAAACATTTTCCCATGCCTCACTCGGACATCGAACTCCTTACGCAGCAAGTGCATGGAGCAGTTCGATGAACGCTAAAACAAATTCAATAACCCATACTCGGCGTCTAAGGGTATCGTATTGCTTGTCGCCAAGGCGCACTCCGGGCAACCGATATTCCTAGTTGCTAAGCCGTTTTCAGCGCAACCGACTTAACCAATTTGCCTTCCCCAAATTCTTGCTCTCTCTCACTTTCTCATTCTCTCGTTTGTTAATATCGATCGCTGATTGGTGATCGTTTACATAAACTGTCACATAATGACTTCAGGTGTCTCCCGTAGGAAAAAATGTGTTAAGGAATATAATTTTGAATAAAGATTATTATTGTTCTAACCACCAACGATCGCGTTTGTGATTTCGGAAAGATATCACAATCCAGAAGAATCTGTAGGGACAAAGTGTCCCAAACGTAACAGGAGAGCTGCATGGAAATGTGGAAACTAATTCTAAGGGAATCTAAGTTTTAATAACGGGTGTCCATTAAAAAATGAGAATTATTCCAATATTTTTCTAACAGAACAAAAACGTTCCCAGATAAATTTCACCTTAGGTGAATGAATCCTTACACCCTCCAGAAAGAAAACCGGAAAGATCCCCAGAGTACACTGCCGAGCAACTCCAATGCCGCTGGATGACCCGAAAGAACGGCGCAAATCCAAAATATACCACGTGTGCCAAAAGAACGGAATCCTACAAATCTGCCGCAGTTCCGTCCTATCGAAGATTTGATCGGTCTATTGAGCTCCATGGTATACAAGGATAATTGGAAGGCCAAGGGCACCAAGCAACGTACCAACAGGATCAATGGATCGATGTGACAGCTGTCCAACGGTCATGTTCCAACATCATGACCACGGACCGCGTGCCAATATTCACTAAGCTCAGTTTGTATGAAATAAATCAGATCGATCTAAACTTTTTTTTTTTTTGCCCATTGTTTTCATTCTCATTTTTTAGTGGACACCCGTTATAGCTCGAAAAAATATTTAAATAAATTCAAGCTAGTTGGACGAAAGTTTCAGATAAATTCATAAGCCTTTTGAGGGATATTTAAGATGCTTCCGGGAGTGTTGAGCAGGAAATTTTGGAAAAAAATCTCTTGATAGTACTCCAATGGATTCTGAAGACATAGGGGAATTTACGTATTCTCGTCAATCTAAGCAGCGTCCGCACATCTATTAGCATTTTCACAGCGTCACGCACATATATGACGTGTCTGTTTGTTTCAATTCATCTGCTGCTTGCTTCTCCAACCATTCCAATCGACAGAATTCTTCAAAACTGTTTGAAAACAATTTTACAACGCTCTAAACTTCTCAGGTGAGTGTGACTATTGTCGTCAACCTCTTTTTCTTCGGCAACCTTCCCATTAGAACTGCGTGTTAACCAGCTGTTCTATTATCGGCAACTCGAAATCAGCCCCATTTTGTAGTACGTATGCTTCATTTGAAGAAAAATCTGGCATAACAGGATTGCTCGGTTCTTCAAATATAATCAGATTGAAGCTGAAAGACTAAAGAATCGTTTGGATACATTCAGGGAAGTGTGTTGATGGTAAAACATAGTGAAATTAACGTTTAAATTTTGGTTGCCGAAAACAGTCAATGGGTGCCGAAGCCGACATTTACCCTATCTAAGGAGAGTTTCAATAGAATTTCATTAAAATTACAAGAGAAAATTTCTAGAGCATTTTGAGAAGGATTTCAAGGAAATTCTGAAGAAAATTCCCATAGAATTCTGAGGTGAAACCCACAGAAATTTTGAGAAAATTTCTTAAATTTTAATGGCATACCTAGAGATTTTCGATGAATCTTCCAAGCGATATGGAACTGTAGGGTAAATTTAAAAGGAATTGAAGTGGTAATTCTACAAATTTGGGCTACCAAATGGTGAGTTGACAACCTGGAAGGAGCGGAATACCTAGCCCTGGTCCTCACAAGTTCCTACTTCACGCCTCCTCGAGTCATATGATAACAAAAGACTACCAGCTGAAACATGGACACATCTGGGTGGCGTAGCCTGGGCAATGTTGCCAGTCCGGCAATAGCAAAGTGAAGAGGTGCGACGCGAACACTGGCGCGGTAACCATAGTACGGTGATAGAGAAAATGCTTCACCAAACCCGAGCGTCTGTTCACCATGGAGGTGCGGCTCAAAACGGCGGCTGTTCTCCATGTTAGGAGCGGCTGATCACCGTCCTAGTGCCAGCGTGGGACTCTAAACAGAGCTGTGCACGATGGTCCCCCGGCGAGACAGGAGGTTGGGGCAGGCCCAACAAGCCGCCCTGGAAAAAACAAAGTTGCAAATACCTAAGAAAGAAATACGGATCGGAACAATCGGCACAGACCTACGCGACGAAATAAGGACTACGATTGGAAACTCGGAACATGGAACTGCAAATCGCTCGGCTTCCCGGGTTGCGATAGATTAATCTATGACGAACTTCAACCACGCAACTTCGAAGTCGTAGCACTGCAGGAACTTTGCTGGACGGGACAAAAGGTATGGAAAAGCGGGCATCGAGCGGCTACTTTCTACCAGAGCTGTGGCACCACCAACGAGCTGGGAACCGGCTTTGTAGTGCTGGGTAAGATGCGCCAACGCGTGATTGGTTGGCAGCCGATCAACGCAAGGATGTGCAAGTTGAGGATTAAGGGCCGTTTCTTCAACTACAGCATCATCAACGTGCACTGCCCACACGAAGGGAGCCCCGACGACGAGAAAGAAGCGTTCTATGCGCAGCTGGAGCAGGTGTACGACGGCTGTTCGCAACGGGACGTCAAAATCGTCATTGGCGACATGAACGCTCAGGTAGGACGGGAGGCAATGTATAGACCGGCAATCGGGCCAAACAGCCTGCATGCCGTATCGAACGACAACGGCCAACGATGCGTGAACTTTGCAGCCTCTCGGGGTATGGTAGTTCGAAGTACCTTTTTCCCCCGCAAGAATATCCACAAAGCCACCTGGAGATCACCTGACCAACACACAGAAAACCAAATCGATCACGTTCTAATCGACGGGAAATTCTTCTCCGACATTATCAACGTCCGCACGTACCGCAGTGCGAACATAGATTCGGACCACTACCTAGTTGCAGTATGCATGCGCTCAAAACTCTCGACGGTGCATAACACACGTCGAAGTCGAACGCCGCGACCCAACATTGAGCAACTACGGGACGCCGGAGTTGCCCAGGACTACGCGCAGCAGCTGGAAGTTGCATTACCCACGGAAGAGCAGCTTGGCGCAGCTTCTCTTGAAGATGGCTGGAGGGACATCCGTTCAGCCATAGGTAGTACTGCTGCAGCGGCACTAGGTACTGCAATCCCGGACCGAAGAAATGACTGGTTTGACGGCGAATGCAAACTGTTAGTAGTGGAGAAGAATGCAGCACGGGCGAGAATGCTGCAACACCGCACGAGATTGAATGTGGAGCGATACAGACAAGCGCGGAATAGACAAAACTCGGTTTTCCGAAGGAAGAAGCGTCAGCAGGAAGACCGAGATCGCGAGGCGATGGAAAATCTGTACCGCGTAAACGACACACGGAAGTTCTACGAGAAGCTAAATAGTTCGCGCAAAGGCTACGTGCCGCAAGCCGATATGTGCAAGGACTTGGACGGTAACCTTCTCACGAACGAGTGTGAGGTGATTGAGAGGTGGAAGCAGTACTATGACGAGCACCTCAACGGTGAAGCAGCAGAAAACGAAGGTGGCACGGCAACAGACCTTGGAGCACGCGCAGAAGACGACAGGCTACCGGCCCCTGATCTTCAAGAAGTTGAGGAGGAGATCGGTTGGCTGAAGAACAACAAAGCAACTGGTGTAGATCAACTACCAAGTGAGCTATTAAAATACGGTGGTGAAGCACTGGCTAGAGCGCTGCACTGGGTAATTGCCAAGATTTGGGAGGATGAGATATTACCGGAGGAGTGGATGGAAGGTGTCGTATGCCCAATCTACAAAAAGGGCGACAAGTTGGATTGCTGCAACTACCGCGCCTACAAGGTACTCTCCCAAATTCTATGCCGCCGTCTGTTACCATTTGCAAGAGAGTTCGTGGGGCAATACCAGGCGGGATTCATGGGTGCCCGCGCTACCACGGACCAAATTTTCGCGATTCGGCAGGTTCTGCAGAAATGCCGCGAATACAACGTGCCCACACATCATTTGTTCATCGATTTCAAATCCGCATACGACACAATCGATCGAGATCAGCTATGGCAGATTATGCACGAGTACGGACTTCCGGATAAACTGACGCGATTGGTCAAGGCGACGATGGATCGAGTGATGTGCGTTGTTCGAGTATCGGGGACACTCTCGAGTCCCTTTGAATCTCGAAGGGGGTTACGGCAGGATGATGGACTTTCGTGTCTGCTGTTTAACATCGCGTTAGAAGGTGTGATCAGAAGAGCTGGGATAGACACGAGTGGCACGATATTCAGGAAGCCCATCCAGCTCCTTGGCTTCGCCGATGACATTGACATTATGGCACGGAACTTTGAGATGATGGCGGAAACGTACATCAGACTGAAGGCTGAAGCTAGACGGATTGGACTTCAAAGACAAAATACATGAAAGGAAGAGGTTCTAGGGAAGACAATGTTAGCCTCCTACCCCGAGTTCAGATTGACGGTGACGAAATCGAGGTGGTCGATGAGTTCGTGTATTTGGGCTCACTGGTGACCGCCGAAAATGATACCAGCAGAGAAATTCAAAGACGCATTATGGCAGGGAATCGTGCCTACTTTGGACTCCGGAGGACGCTCCGGTCGAATAAAATTCGCCGCCGCACGAAGTTGACTGTCTTCAAGACGCTGATTAGACCGGTGGTCCTTTACGGCCACGAGACCTGCACTATGCTCGTGGAGGACCAACGCGCCCTTGGTGTTTTCGAACGGAAGGTGTTGCGTACCATCTACGGTGGAGTGCAGATGGATGACGGAACGTGGAGGAGGCGAATGAACCACGAATTGCACCAGCTGCTGGGAGAACCATCCATCGTCCACATTGCAAAAATTGGACGACTACGGTGGGCTGGGCACGTCGTTAGAATGCCGCACGACGACCCAGTGAAAATGGTTCTAGAAAGCGACCCAACAGGAACAAGAAGAAGAGGCGCGCAGCGGGCAAGGTGGATCGACCAAGTAGAAGGTGACCTGCGGACCCTTCGCAGACTACGAGGCTGGCGAACTGTGGCCATGGATCGAGTAGAGTGGAGACGACTTCTTCGGACAGCAGAGGACAACAAGGCCTTAGCCTGATTGGTAAGGTAAGTGAAGTGGTAATTCAAAGGAAACGCTGAGGAGGATTCCCAAAAAAAAAAAAAAAATCTGGCAAAAATTCAAAAGGAGCTAAGAAATTCTGAGGCGATTTCCAAAAGCATGATTGGCACAAGACTTTGGATTTTTTAGTTTTGGTCTAAACTTAGTAGACCCATTAATATTGGTTCAAATCGGAGAGGAAATGACCCATATATATGAATTGTAAAGAGAGTTATAAGGAAATCTCGTGATAAATACCAAGGGAATCGAATTTTAATGGAACAATTCCAAAGGAAATCTGTGAAGAGTTTTATGAGAATTCCGAGAATAATTCCAGGGGCATTTCAAGATTAATTGCTAGAGAATTCTAAGGAGAATTTCAAGTGAATTCTCAATAGAATTTAGAGCAGAGCTCCAAGATAACTTTGAGCAGAATTGTAAGACAAATTTTTTTTTCGCATTTCAAGCTTATTGTTTATTGCGTACTCTTCCGCATTAATTGAGAGTTTTCTATACCAGTACCATTTTTGCATTAGTATATTTGTGTGGCAAGTACAATCATACTCTATGGTCCAGAGAAATCGGAAAAATTTCAACTTGAAAAAAAATCCTAGACCGAACCGGGAATCACACCCAGCATGGTTTTGCTTTGTGTTGCGGCTTGACTTAGCTGATAGAGGTCAAAACCTGAATGGGTTGAATTTTTGAAAATGACAGAATGAACATAGAAATTATGATTGATAGATAGGTAGAGAAAAGTTTTCCAGATCTAAATTTCGGCAAATCATCAATGACAAATCTGACTTCTTTTATAAATGTGACACACGCCGAACTAAATTCAAGCTGGCATCATTTTCCACAAAACGACGGCATCTACACGACACGCACGAGGTGAAAATAAAAAAATAAAAAAAACAGCTTCATGAACACAGCCAGCGACACGGTAAACGCCACCAGCGATCAGCAACATTTATACGCCTATTATGGACTCGTTTAGAGCCCCCCGGAACGTTACTGTATGATTTATTAATTACACGCTCCATTACCTTTGGGGTCCAGCACCGGCACCACGTAGCAGCGCACCCAAACCCAAAAAAAAAGAGAAGCAGAAAATGCAACATTGAGGCTACGGATTCGTCCAAAATCTGGTGCACAGAACGTGCGATTGGCGAACTAGGAGGATGTTGCGGAAAATCCGTGTGTGTGTGTGTGTGTGTGTGTCGAGAGAAAACGATTCGACAATAAATATATGACTCAATTTGCTGTTGCATAAACTTTTACTTTTCAAATAGAGAGAGACCCCCTTTCGGACGTGTGCGATGATTGATGATTAGGAGGTTCAAATTGGCCGGCAGTGGCAGCGGGCACGGATGTTTGGACCACCCTATCTACACCATCATCATCGTTGATTGCGCGGACAGGCGGAAACTTATGCACCATTCCTTCCCGTCGTCGTATTATGCTTTTGGAAGCGCCGCGGTGCCGTGCTGTCTATGTACATTCGTTTATACCCATTTGTGTTGTAGTAGCGTAGGTACTGTGTTGTTATATAACGACTCGAAAGCGATTGCATAAAAGCTTCCACTGCACACAACAGAGTTCCCGTGATGCGCTATCCACCAATGGAGACGCATGGTCGGTCAGCGTCGTTGCCGGGAAAGAAGATGACCAACCCTCCGAGTGAAAAGCAAGAAAAACTGAAATGAACATTGTTTCGCTTCAAGAGGGACAAGGGAAAAGTTTCTGCATTAAAATTTTTCACAATTTCCCTCTGCACCTTTTGTAGATTTTTTTTTTAGCCTTGCGGCTATCACTCGACTTTAAAGAGATTTCAAGTGCTTGCTCGTTGCAGTAGTTTTTCCACGTACCTCTTCTAGAGTTGTTGTAGTGATCATGATGGCTATTGGGACCGGACTGCGTCTATTTTCTCGCCTGCCAGCAGCTGACTTACGGATTATTACTTTCTTCTTACTCCTTGGCTTGACGCACTCCGCACAAGACAGGGGGGTATACGCACTTTTGCTATCTTTTTTTTTTTCGCACTGGGAAATATTGCACAATTTTCGCTTCTCGTCGCTGTCACGAGCATCGATTTTAGCACCTCCACCAAGCAGCTGCTACTGCTAGTACTGGCAAAGACCTTCGATTCCTTCCGACACGGGATCCGTCGGAATCCGGAGAATGTTGACTCATCATCGCTGCCCCGATTGGTTCCGAGCTTTCCTCACTAGTGCGGCACATCGCACTCCACACGCTGTAAATTCGATTTTTCAACTTTACAAACCGTATTGCAAACTTTTCACTGGAAAAACACACATCACTGGAAGAAGGATAGCGAAAAGAGAAGAGAAGAACAGAGGGCCAAAGAGAACTCTACAAAGGATAGAAGAAAAGACATTCACAAAAGAAGGTATTGATATCGGATCAGGAAATCGAGCAGAAATCGGGAAAATTTCATTTTCTCCAGCCTTTATCCTCCGGAAGGATTTCCCAGAGCGGAATATGGTCCCGGTGGCACTGCGGGGCAACCTGCTGGAAGCGCCAGATGCTCCAGCGATGAGGGACTTTCAAACAGGCACGGAAATCAGGAATTTTCACACCGTTTCGGTTCCGAGAACTGCCACACGATTATCACACTGCGACCGGACTACGAATAGATACACTTTTTACACACGACGACGACGGATAGTGAGCGAGGAAAAATTCCCGTCCTGCCTGGCTGTCACTGACGTTTATATGACCTCGAGAAAAAGTGGAAAACACGGAGCGAGGGAGCGAGTGAGCGTGCGAGCGAGCAAGTGAACGAAACGCTACATGGTGAACTGAGCGCGGTTGCGATTTTCCAAAGCGTGAGCTTTTCCTTGCACAAAAGGAAGGGGGCGATGGGGGAGAAGGGGGGTGAGCGAATGGTGGCGAGAGCGGATGAAGGGACGAAGAAGGGTTTGCTCTCGCTCTCGTGAAGGCCATCACGTTGATCGTTGCGGAAGGAGATTCGAACAGATAACAGATGGTAGGTGAATACGGGAAAAGTTTGGCAAGTTCCACTTTAGGGTATGTGAGTGTACTCAAGTTAGCATTGCGTGAGAAAAGGCACTCCCGGAGTTGGTTGAGAAAGAAACATAAAGGAAACGACACAGAGCATAATGAACTTGTGGGTGAGAAGTTAGGGAAGCATGTTTGTCTTTGTTTGGAATGTGAGAAAACTGTACGAAAAATTGATCAAAATTCATATTTTGAATCCGCAATATTCACGCCACGACGTTTTGTCATCCGCGGCATGATATTGAATTTACAATCCAAATACCCACAAGCAATTAGGAATACATTCAACAATTTTTATAAAACAGTCTTTAATTACATCGTACCTCTAATTAGTGGTGCTCAACTGAAAGCATATGGCGGACCAATTGCAAGTTTCTACGTAAAATGCGGGCAACACTCAGTACCATAGTAAGAGGATGGCGAAATCAGCCATCAAGCTAAAGGGGAAAATCAAACATTTTTTTATTTAGCGACTTTTCAAATTGCTTTTCTAGATCTTGAAAAAAAAATTAGATCACGGATCATTGAAAATATTGATTCTTTAAAACTGTAACAGATTTTATGAGCTCTAAAATTAAGTTAATATTTTCATGTTGAATAACTCGAAAGATTTGCAAGGCCTCATTGAGACTTAAGACGTTTTTCGAGCTACAGAATCATGAAACTTATCCGAAATCTGCTATGCTGAAATACTTTTGGAAACCCTGAGCTTGAAAAAAAATTGGGATCTGTCTTGAACATGAATGAAATCACAGGAAAAAAGCTACAAGGGACAGCCCTATGGGTTGTAGAACAACGTGGTTTTATATAATAAATCTTATTTGTAAACTGCAGCAGGAGCTTGTGTTTTGTGTAGGAATAGGAATTTGAGCGAGGTTCCCTCTGTTTAAACACTTTAGTATGACGCGCTTGGCATATATGGCCCACAGCAACTCACGAAGAGCTACTGATTCCGATCAATAGCAATGCTGCTTGTCCCTCCTTCTATGGATGCTCATGTGGGCTGTAGCTCGCTGCTTGCAGGCATCCTTTCGTTGTGTACCGGAGAACACCACCACTTACCACGCGGTGATCGAATAAATACCATTTGGTGAGACCGGATGGAATTCAACTTTGAAATCTGTGTTAAGGAAATCGCTTTCCGCAGGCAATCGGTGATAATTTTAATTATCATAGCAATAGTTGCACATTCGTGCAATTTTCAACAGTGACATTTTGAAAAATGATAAAGTCATAATTTTAACAGATTCGTAAAAAAAATTGCTATCGATTGGCGTATTAAGAATTAAAATACAACATCTCTACATTAAAATCAGACCACTTTTATACCACGACCTCCAATGTTGTATTCAAGAACATGGTTTGTTAAATTTGAACATATCTAGATAAAGCTGGAATTAGGCGTAACAGCTTTTGTAAACAATGACTACTCTCGATGATTTTTAGGAATTCGAGGCACGCCCACGTAAACCAACATTACCGTCGGGTAGAGGAAGTCTTACCCTACCTGATGGTGATGTTGATTTGCATTGGCGAGCCTTAACTTTTAAGACATCATCGAAAAAAGTTATTGTTTACAAAAGCTGTTCCACCCTAATTCCTGCTCTATCTTACTATAGGAACTGACATGACCATGACAAATGTCAAAAAAATACTCTTTTACTCATTTATGGTGGTCCTGAAAAGGACCGTTTTATCGTGATGGTTGAGTAATGCTGAGCTATAAGGGTGTTAAACACATATGAGTCTGGTGAGCTGTATGTTGTTTGGAATGAGGGTGTAACACTTGGCATAGATGACCCACAGCGACTGACGAAGAGCTACTGATTCCGATCAATAGCGGTGCGCCTTTTTCCTCCTTCTATGGATGCTCATATGGGCTGCCGCTCGCTGCTTGCAGGCAGCCTTTAGTTGTGTACTGGAGAACAATGTTGAACGCCACGCGCCGATACCACTATGCCCACGACCACACCACCACACACGGTGATTGGACTGAATCCAACCAGCGATTGAGGGCGGCCTTGGTAGCTACCTGCTTGCGATGAGCCTTTACTCACCACCACTCACCACGCGGTGATTGAATAAACACCGTTTGATGAGACCGGATGGACTTCAACTTTGAAATCTGTGTTAGGAAAATCGGTTTTCGCAGGCAATCGGTAATAATTTTAATTATCATAGCAACAAGTGCACATTCGTGCTATTTTCAAAAGTGACATTTTTATAAATGGTAAAGTCTTAAATTTAACAGATGCGTAGAAATATTTCTGATCGATTGGTGATAAAATTATTGAAATTGGTCCAGGGGCAGCTGAGTTATTAACGTTCAAAATCTTTCATAATTGTGTTACATGTTCCATTTTCGGTTTTCACAAAGTGTACCCCCATATAGAAATCACAGACGTAGTCCTACGTCAAAATAAATAAAATGGAATTTCGATGAGAATTGGCACAAAGAGAACTCCAAGGGAATTCTGGAAAATATTCTTAAGGAATTCCGAGGAGACTAGAAAGTAATTCTTAAAAGAAATTGAAAGGCTTTGTGAAGAAAGCTTTAGGATAATACTTGGGCAATTTAAAGGTAGTTATAAGTAGAATTATATGACGGGTGGCCAGTGAATTTTTATCTTTAAATTCCCGGTTTTCCCGGTTCTAATCTCAAAATAATCCCGGTTTTTAATATTTATTAAAAAATAATTATTGCAATATCACGATATTGTCGAGGTACTTAGAATCAATTTGAATAATTTTTTGTTAGGCTCGAGTCCTCTTAAGATTGTAAAACATTAGAATTTACAAAGTACTAGAAATATGTATTTTTTAAGGTCGCATACCCGAACGCTTCCGGGCTGAATGGGTCATTATACCGAATTTTAGAGCGAGGCAAAAAATTAATAAATTATATTTAAAATCTTGAGCTCGATACGGCGCAAAATTTATTTGTGAAGTATCGTGATTTGTACGAATGTAAATCTTAAAAACAAATGTAATCTTAAGGGGAAGATTACCGCCCCGAAAATAAAAAAAAATCGACACGTTTTTATTTCTCTAAAAACATTGGAAAAAAAAATAAAAAATCCAAGAAAATCAGTTTGTTCATTAGATTCTTGAGAAAATTTACATGTACAAATAGTTTCTCTATCTCATCATGAAAAATATAGGACTCTCAGCAAATTCGAAAAGTTGATGTTTTGTGGTTTATGCTATGATAAATTACAAAAAATATTTTTGCAAGTGAATTTTCTTTAAAACATACGAATCAATGTGATTTTTTTGAGGATTTTTAATATCTTTTCCCAATAATTTTAGAAAAATCGAAACTGATTTTTTTTTTCGTAGCTTCCCCTTAAGAACAATTTTAATTTCTAATATTAGGCTTAGAATATGCCATTTTTTAGAAATTTGTGACTTCTGAAAATTTATCCTAAGAAGAAAAAACAGGATTGGATTTTTTCCTGAAATATGAATCTGAGAAAAATACTCAAAATGTGGGATTTTGAAAATGTTTCTAGATCCCTAATTTAGAATTTATTTTTCGAGATTCCATATTTGGGAAAATACAGTCCCTGGAAAATTTTGTTCGATTGGAAAAAAATTCAGGGTTGTAATAATTTGAAGAACTTTTTATCGAATTTTGAAAATTCAAAATTCTGAGAAGAACTCGAAGAAAAATTCAACGGAACTCTGAAAAGAATCCCAAACTAATCCTACGATTAAGTCCTGAAGAACTCGTAAAAGAATAACAAGGGAATTGTGAGGAGAACTTCAAGGAGAGTTTCTAGTTGATTCTGAAGAGAATTGTTTGCGGATTGTGAGGAGAATTTAAAGGAGAACTTAAAAAGAAATATAAACATAATTTAAAGTGTTTTCTGATAATAGGTTCAAAGGAATACCGAGGAAGATCCACAAGAGAACTTTTAGTAAGATCTGAGAAAAATGCCAGGGTAATCGTGTTTTTTTATTCTTAAGAAAGTTTCAAGAAAATTCAGCATAGACTTCCAAAGTATTTCTGCGAGGAGAGTTTTGCGAAAGATCGAATAAAATTATTATGAGCTGAATCAACCATTTTTGAGCTGACGAAACATGTGTTTGCTTGATAAAGCTCAAGCTGTTATTCAACTTTTATTTTTTATTTTTTGCAATATATTAATCCTAACGGCGCCGGTGGTGTAGTGGTAAGCGTGATTACCTCTCACCCCAGCAGGCCTGGGTTCAATACCAGTCGGCGCCGCCGGGATGTTCTGAGGCATAACATCTCTGATCACGCCTTCCTTCGGATGGGAAGTAAAGCCGGTTCATGAGTTGATGGGTCGATAGGTAGGGTCCAGGTGTGGGAGCTGCCTTCCTGGCACGTCGGTAGCATTGGTGCTCAGCACGGAAAACAAGATCGACGGAAAAAACAAAGCAAAGGAAAAAAAAATATATTAATCCTTTAAATTTGTCGAACCTCTTAACACGATCCCTTTATCAAGAGCTTTGAGTGGGTTTGTTTATTTCCTTTAAATTCCGTTATAATTGCTTATCTTTTCACAGATACGCGTATTTCGTCTACTACTTGCAGACTTCATCAGTGCCAAGTAGTGTTGAGTACTTGGCACTGATGAAGTCTGCAAGTAGTAGACGAAATACGCGTATCTGTCAAAAGATAAGCAATTATAACGGAATTTAAAGGAAATAAACCAACCCACTCAAAGCTCTTCATCAATATATTAAGGTTTATTGATTCTCCCGGTTCTTCCGTCCAAATTCCGGCTTTTTCCCGGTTTTCCCGGCTTCTTTTCAAATTAACGGTTATTTCCCGATTTTCCTGGTTCGCTGGCCACCCTGTATTTTTAAAGAGAATTCCAAGGGGATTGCGAGGAAATGTCCAGAAAAATTACAAATAATCTTCGAGAGAACTCAAAGAGAATTCAGAGGATAATTCCAATAATATCCGAAACTCCACAACTCCTAAAACATGTTGCGCAATGCTGACAAATACTTTTTAGGAATTCTGACATTAATTTCAAAAGAATTGTGATAAGAATTCGAAAGGAATCTGTATCGGAAGTTAATCGATTTCAAAAGAATCTTAAAGTTAATTTAATATTTTCGACAGCGTCAAGGAGAGGTTATTTAGCAGTAGTTTTGATTTAAAATCTATGGAAGTTAAAAATCGCAACATATGAGGATACTGTATGAAAGTTTTGAGGAGAATTCAACAGAATTTAAAAATATTTGTAATGGAATTCTAAGAAAATTTTAAAGAAATTATGATGCAAATTATAACGGGAATTTAATAAACAATTCTAGAGAAGTTTTGAAAAACATTAGAAGAGACTATGAAAATAATTATGAGGATGGAAAAGAAGAAGTTGTAAAAACAGTTCCAAAAGAACTCTGATATGAAATCCAAGGGAATCTTAATTTGATAAAAGTTGCATACATTCCACAGACTGGAAGCATTCTGCGGGCCGCAAAAACTCACTCGATTGGCCACATGTGACCTGCGGGTCATTGGATGACCCCACTGCCTAAGACATAAAGTCTAAGTTGTGGTGCTGAAGTACCCGAGCAAAGTTGGTTAACAAAATGAAAGCAAATCGATATTAAAGATTGCAGTTCCTATCGTTATGAAAACTCATTTTAATTTCAATTTTCGCGACATTAGTCTGATATCATATTGTGCTTTCATTATGCAGTTTAATGAAAGCAACTTAAGTTGAAGTTCTGATGTTAACGTCTTGTTTAAAATTTAATTTAAGCTCATCTGTCGTTGAACAAACGATTATTGTTTCATTCAAAGTGTTTTAAGTTACTTCATACGCGAAGTTAGCGATTTTCAGAGTTGGTCGGAAATGCTAACATGAAGCTTTAGTGTGATAATTTATTAGCTAGAGAAAGGTCTGAAGGGGGTAGGTGGATAGTTCCGCTAGAGTACGACAGTATTAAAATTAAATAGAAGTTGAAAATGAGCGAAGGGCCATTAATGCGACAGTATAAAGTCAAACACATCTTTTGCCTAACCCGTACGATGTACGCGGAGACTTGAAGTATATCTTCAAGTCTACATACTGCCGTACTCTAACGGAACTATCCACCTACCCTCTTCTAAAGATCATTCTCTAGCTAATAAATTATCACACTAAAGCTTTATGTTAGCATTTCCAACCAACTCTGATTATTGTTTATTTGTTTTGTTTAACACATTTTAGGTCATTCGTGACTTGCCCGGGGTGAGATTTGAGCTCAAATCTGTCAGTGTGAGAAGCCAGGTTCGTTTTCAGTTAAACATTATGAATGCAAAATCAGTTACCAAACTTATGTAATTGAAAGCAAGATTAGTTTTCCGTTTGATTAAACAGTGTAAAAGTTTACTCTCATTTTTGCTGTGTTAACCGTTAAGTCAACCAAAATGAGATCAACTGGGGTATTCAAAATAAGTTACATCATAACAGCAAATTTTGATTTCCAATTGATCTTCAGCTTTGCTCGGGTACTTGGCACTGTAGCTGTTTTTCAAAGTCTGTATTTTGTAATTTGTATATTTATTCGTGACGATAACCTATCAGTTGACACACTTTTCCAGTGTTAGTCATAGAAGTAAGTCATAGAATTACGAAAATACCAAAGACCACACAGAATCATGAAATGTCCTAGATCGTGAACATATTCCCAAGTCTGGAGTGTTTAACTGTTTTATAAGAACGGGACAGCATTTCGAAATATTAAATTTGTATCTTAAATTTGTTCTAAGCCTGCGATTAAAAACTAATAGGCCCATTTAATTATTCTTAATACTTATGTAGCTGCAGAATCACAAACAATATTCTAAAACTGAGATTTTCCTAATTTTCTATGAAAGCGAATTTTTTAAATTCAAGATTTTTCTAACTGTTGAGAAGTTGAGGAAATTGAAAGAATTTGAAACTATCATGCATGTCTTTGGTACGGATATTCCAGAGTATATATTCAAGTCACAGTTGAAACAAAATTAGGGGCCTTGACCACATTTGATGTTTATCTGGAATTTCTATTTATAAAATATTCGTATCACAATCCCAAATTAATTCAAATATTACTTTCCTTTATTTAACGTCGGTCTCTGTTCCGCAATCTAGTGCCAATCACCGACGGACATCGATTTTCATCCATTGACGGCAATCGAATGTGCAGAAAGTCAGCTTCCACACCTGCGTAGGATATCGCACCCATTCAAACACACATGGGCCGGGACCAACGGCTTTACTTTCCTTCCGAAGGAAGACGTGACCAGAGATTTTTAAGCCGCATAAAAATCCCACCGACCTCGACTGGGATTGAACACGGACCCATTGGGGTGAGCAAGCAGTCACGCTTACCATTACACCACCGGCGCCGGCTAATTCAAATATTACAACTACATCTGTTTTCAAACCAATCTCGGAGCTTTAGGGCTTCATAACTTGGTAATTTTTATGAATATTCCAGAAAATCACCTTGTGCAATTCGCGGCAATGCTTCAATTTCTGGTACCCCAGAAAACTTCAGTATTTCGGAAAACTGAAGACAATCCACGATCATCTCTGAGAATTGAAATAAAACTGGAAACTTTCGAAACCTACGGAGCCTTTAGAACTTTAAAATCAGAGATCAGGGTACTTTTGCAACACTCTGAAGGATTTCGAAAATTATAGTAGTTTTTAATATCTCCATTTCTTGGAGTCCCGGCAGTTTCCGAAATGACAGAGTGTAGTATGAAATATTAATTATTATTTCAAACTCAACTCTGTCTACCAGAGTGGGGTTTCTGGAGCTTTAGTGCAAAATTCTCCGGAGGTTTTACAAACTATAAATATCCCATGAATGACGAATTTATTTAAGTTCCTCGAGATTCTAGGTTTCTGAAGTTCCGAAAACCCCGTGATTTTCCAAATATTTAGGAGTCTTCGAAAAGTAAGATGGATGAATCTGCTAAACACCTTTCACTATTCATGGGACTTTAGCTATGAATTTTTCCTGCTACCAATTCACTTTCATAAATTAGCTGAGATCTTTTGATACTTATAAAAATCTACCCAAATCATTTTCAAAAATGTGTTAACATTTACTTCTAAATGAAACCTCACAAAAGAACAAGATCGCGCTTGATTTTCGAAGTTAAAAATCAACAAGCTAACAACTGCTGTTCATGCTGTTCATATGAGATATCGCAGCTGGCAATATGAAGCTACTAATTTCACCAAACTGTGGTGAGATTGAGTTTTATGTTTTTTTTTGCTTTACTCCCGAACGCAACCGAAACTTCCATAACGGCTCGCAGCAGCCGCTTCGTGTTTGCTATCGAAGAAGAGAAAAACGAGATAGCATTATTATATCTTCTCTTTCTAAGAAAACGAGGTGCAACGGAATCATTTTTGTGTCGATTCAACTCTCAGCTTCAACTTTACACGCTGTGAATAGTCTCGCAATATCAAAGAAGCTTGTGAAATCAATATCAAAGTATGATATTTTGCTTCACAATCACGCGTGATACTGAGAGCGTATAAGAACGGAAAAATATCAATTCGCTAATGATTATGCCATCACTGTTATTAAAAGTTGGTATGATCACTTGTACAGGGAAGGTTTTCTGTGCCCATGATTAATCCATGAAAATGATGCCCCTTTCCTAATTTATTAAATATAGCTCCAGATTTCTTTTCGGATTCTTAATATTTCCAGGGCTGTAACAAGATTTTCAAAATTTGATCCACGAAATCCGAGATTTCTCAAAATAAATCCACAACTTCAAATACTAATCAGCGACAAATAAAAAACTGTTTTCATTGCTTAAAAATTCATTTATTTTTATTTTTTTTTATTTTTTTTATTATAGTCACTTTAACACTCTTGGGTCATTCGTGACTTGTCCGGGGGTGAGATTTGAACTCGTGACTTTGGCATGAGATGTATGGATGTTAACAACTACGCCGGGTTCGCCCCTAAAAATTCCATTTACATTACCACTACGTGGCATTTCAAGCTTATTGCTTATAGCATATAAGCATTTTGCTGCTCTCAACTTAGCGTTCTTTGAAGCACTTCCACATTATAATTGAAAGCATTATATGTATCTGGGAAATGGATGTAATGTCGGCCTAAATGCCCCTAATTTGGGACCATACATAAATTCAGCAATCGATTAAACAGCAAGCGACCAAAAATATTCATTAGTATCGTCTCAATGACGCATTCATCTAGATAAAATTAATAAATAGCAGATTTTTAGCTGTGGGCCCAATCTTAGATCCATAGGCCAACATTAGAACCATTTCCCCTACCATCCCATGCCCAGGGAAGTCGAAAGACCAGACGGGAATCGAAACCCGGCCGGCTCCAGCATGGACAAGCTTCGTAGCTGTGCCTTTTCCGCCTGAGCTTAGAGGGTATCGTTTGTAAACGTTGAACAAAATAGAAATGTAGCATTTTCAGTTACTTAAGTTAAATTCAGAGTATTTATTGAACATAATAAAACATAATATGAGATTCTATTGAATAACAGTGGCCTAGGTTTTCCGAAACATTCTTTTAAAACAATTAGTACGAATCACCATGCAATATATTTAATTTTAAATTTTCATTTTCAAGAACAATAATACTGAAAATAATTCTTCTGCTGAGTATTTCAACAGAGTTTTAAGGAAAATTTTAAGGTAATTCCAATTCATCGAAATGTAGAGGAAATTTTTTAAGAAATTCTGAGGAATATTCTAAGGATATACCGGTGATAATTTTTTGACAATTCAGTACAGAGTTCCAAGGAATTTATGAGGAGCATTTCAAAGAACTGCTGGGAATTCTGAGCAGAACTAAAAACGGATTCCCTTGGTAATTCCACGGGAAAGTCAGGAAAACGCTAAGTGCATGCTGAGAAGAATTGCAAGTGTTTTTCGGGGAATTTCTATAACTATTAATAATATAAAGAGCATTGCAGAGTGATTTCAGATAGTGTTCTGCAGAAGATTTTTAGGAGTGTTATGGAGAAAATTATAAGAGGATTAAAATTTTCCATAAACAAAATTTGAGATCCTGGACACAGAAGTAGGATCATGATTTAAGGTTCGGTAAAAACAAAAATGAAATTCTGAGGCTTCGATTTTTAAAGATTTCATGCAATTTATATGATCCTAGATTTTGAAAAAAAAAAACGGCAAGGTTCAGTATGTTTAAATAAAAATAAATATTCCGCACATGAAGGGGGGATTAGGTAGAAGATTAGGGAATGCGAAAAGTTGTCATGTTTCAAAACTAGCAAAATAATTTTAAATGCTTAACTTTGAAATTTAAGGTTGATAACTTGAAATTAATCAAATGGCATTCATTTAATGTTTCCACGATTATCAAAACTGAAAGTTCAAATCCACGTATTTGTTTACGTCTGGGTTTTTTAAATGCTAACTTGGTTCGGGATAACCATATTTTTTCAAATACTGTTTTCAGAATACTCCTTCATCAAATTCAGATTCCCATTGAATTGTTGTCAGAATTCGCTTGAATTTCCTGTATATCCTAATCTGTGAAATACTTATCCAACTTTCTATTAAACCAAAATCAGAATTCATTTTCAGAATTTTCAATTTTTTCGCAAAATTTCAAATGAACTTTTTGATGAATTCAGTTGGAATTTTACTTACTTACTGACAAAAAAATTAATTAGAATCCGATTTGAATTATCTACAAATTCTTACTCTATCGGAATTCTCTAGGATTTCATGTCAGAATTCAGTTGGCATTCATGTCAGAATTTTATTGAAATTGTGGTTAAAATTCCCTTAGCATCAAAGTTTACCTTCAAGAGTTGCTTTGAAATTCTCCAGCAAATAATATTTGAAGTGCTCTAGGACATCTCTTTAAAATCCTTATGGAATTATCCTCAGGTTTTCCTCGCCCAGTCCATGGTATTCTTTTCAAAATTACCTGCAGCATTTCTAAAGAATACTTGGAGTTCTCAACAAAATGGCCTTAGAATTATGCTAATTTTAATCGAAATTCCCGTAAAATCATTCAAGATTCTTGACAATTCCCCAGGGCCAAAAATATTGAAAAACAATTTCATATATATTAAATCATGGAAATTTTTCATATTCTTGTTCCTCTTAATCTTCGCATTTCAAACTTATTGCTTATCGCATATTAGCTTATTGCGCGTGCTCTCAACTTAGTGATCTAGATGCACTGCCACAGTAATTAATTGAGAGCTTTCGATGCCAAAATCAATGCATGACTGTAAACGAAATTTGACCCGGTCCCAAGTCAAGACGGAACCATCAACCAAAAACGCTCCTTCCCAAATTTCAACCTCCAGAGATTTAATCTTCCTTAATCATTTTTCAGCTTCTTCGCATTTTAGCTTATTACGTGCTCTCAACTTAGTGCTCTAAATGCACTTCCACAGTAATTAATTGAGAGCTTTCGATGCATGTACCATTTTTGCATTAGTATTATTGTCTGGCAAGAACAATCATACTCTATGCCAAGGGAAGTCAAGAAATTTCCCAACCCGAAAAAATTCCCAGACCGGACCGGGAATCGAACCCATCCCCCTCCAGCATGGTCTTGCTTTGTAGCTGCACCTTTACCGACTGAACTAAGGCAGGCCCAGTATTTCTATAATTTCTAATAATATTTCATTTAGAAATTTCGGTACTGTATTCCGCAGGAGATTTCACGGTTTTAGTGCTTTAACGCTGCAAATCCTGTGATTTTAAAATTTTCCCGGTAGTGCGATTTACTTTTCAACTATGCAAACAACCAAATGCGATTTAGCCGAAGGTATCATTAGGTTTAAAGAAACAGCATTTTTTCTTGGATCTTGTATTTGTTTCTGTGTTCGGTCTTCAAAATATGTCTATGTATTAACTACCTTGAAAATTTGCTTAGAACTTTTTACAGAATTTGATTGGAATGTTGTGCTAAAAATTGTCCTATCGATTAATTCCACTTTACAGAGTTTTTCTTTTTCAGAATTCTTCTAAAATAAATGTAAGACCCTCTCTGCGAGTCTCTTGTGTTTTTTTTTATAATAGATTATCTATGGACTTCAACAATGATCATTTTAAGATATCAATTTAATGACTAAATTTTCCAACAACACTCCAATGCAATTCACCTCAGAATAGTCTTGATTTTTTTTCTCAGGATTATCTTAGAATTCTCTCTTCTCCTTTTCATAAACTTCATCTAGAAAACCCGTTCAGGGTTGCTAGTGAATTTTTATTGTTAATTTCCCGGTCTTCGCGGTAGAAATCAGAAAAATTTCAAAATTAATACTCAGTAAAAAAAATGATTTCATGATTTAAAAATGTGAGCAAGTGCAAATTTTAGTGGATCATAATATTCATAACTGTTCTTTCAAATTCTGGAAAACAAATCATACCTTAGTTTCCAATATTCTTTACTTTGCACATCTTATTTCTCTTAAAAGTATCAATGTTCGAAACAAATGCCAATAAACTTTGGCAGAACTTTAAAATTTAAATAAATGTATATATCCCATTATCCCAATGTGCAACTTTGACGTACTTCAACACTCACTACGGTGCTTTTTGAAATATGCATAGTGTGAGAAAGAGAGTGAAATAGTGCATCGATTATTCGGAGCATGATCTCTCTTCAAATGTCAAAACATTGCCATCGTTGTACGCATAGTGAATTTCACACATTGATTCCAGTATTTCCTGCCAGATGTCGTTCGAATCGAATAATGTTCGGCATCCATATCGATCAATAAACCAAATCTTACAATTCAACAGTTAGCCAGCCTCAGAAATCTATGCTGGAAAATTGGCAATCCAGCAACTAAAAAATCACGAAAGTTTCCATGAATTGACAAACGTCAAACCACATTTTGGCTGCGAGTCCCGTGAAACGAAAGGACATTCACACGACTGTGAGTGGACGAGAGGGGTCATAAACACTTCAAGCGAGTACACATACTCTCTGAGAACAAAAGTGCAAATTGTGACCCACTTTCGGTCTGCGCATGAGTGAAATTTCCATTTCCATTCCCAACCACCTCTCACTCGTCGCGACGTTGAACAAGCTCGCCAAAGGACAACAAAAACAATCCCCCTTGAAGCATTGTTCTTGTTCAGCTTCTTCTTCTTCTTCGGTGATCTAGTAGAGTGCCCTTGATTCGACTCTGTGGCACCCAACCGTGTCGCGTGAGGTGGAATCGTTCACGTTTCTGTTTCCTTTCTTTCCGTTTTTGATAAGCGGTTTGACATTCCTCGCCCATCTGCGCGCTTTGGGCTGGTTGCGTGCGAACAAGGATAAATTATGTGTCTGTGGCAGAAGTGTCATCGTTGGTTGGAATTGCGAGAAGGATCCGTCGTGCGTGGGTGTAATTAAGGAAGGTCGTTTGAGGTCCCGAACACATTGTTGCAAGTTTATGGAACGGTTAAGGTTGTCAATCTTCGCTGGAAGGGAGTTGCTTTGTGAAGGAAATGCCGTTCTTTCGGGTCGAAGTTTCACATAAATCTAATCAAATAGGAAAAAGCCGGTCGTTAACCCGATAGCTCATTCTGAAAACTGTAAATCAACGACGAAGCAGGTCCTTTAAAGAATCCTTTTACCGACATGGATTTCTCGATTCCGTGCAGTCAAGTATCAATCAAGATTCAACCCAACCCAACTTAATTTGAGTTAAAAAAGCTGTTTTCAACCAAATCACTTCTGTTGCCTGTTACAACATTCTGAGAAACACCATCCCAGAACAAATGTTAGACGACAGTAATCTGCACACGGGGCATTAACAATTCATGCAAACATCCTTTGTTATGCTCCAGCCGAGCATCGAGTGATCTAATAACAAAGTTCGTAGCTCCCACGACGACCAACGACCAACGACGACAACGACGAGGACGACGGCGGCTGGAATGGTTAAGGATATTTGCGATAACGTGCAAACCTTGGTAACCATGTGTGGGTGTGACATTTGCACAGAACCCATTCGTCACCCGAAGTGTGGGCTGTGGGACATTGCAGAAAGTTTTTCTATGCTATTGCGCATTTCGCTTCAAAGTAGACTTCTGCGCGGAAAATAACCCTTCAGATATTGTTTCGATCAATTCAGTAAAAATCAAAATTTTAGACATCCTTTCATCACTATTGGACGTTTACCTATCGAGCTTTTCAGTGCCGAACTTTGGGCATTGTCTTATCACTTTTCGTTGCATTAAGTTCTTTTTTCAGGAGTCTTGTGGGAACTTAGTCAACATGCTCTATTTTAATAATGAAAAGATAAGGTTTTACCCTAACAAGATTAACCATTTTGAATGTAATATTAATTTTTATTTTTATTTTGTCTGAGTTAATAAAAATTCGGAAGGTTTAATTTTCGAGCAGGAGTCTACTTTGGTGCAAAATGCGCAGTATCCAAAGCAATACATTTACAGCTCCTGTCGTTCCTGTGGGCGGCTGTGTTAACGAAGAGTGTATATTTTCCACCTGGCAAATGTGATTTTTATCTTCTCTCATATGGCTTTATTCCCTAGAACAGGGTCGATATGAAGCGGACGAAGCGAGGAAATGATAAATGTCGATGTGTCATTATAGCAGGGAACAAGTATCTTTGAATTTATCAAAAGTTATGAACTTAAGAGTGTATAGACTGTTGCATGAAGGGGTATTGAACAGAGTTTATTTTCTATCAGTCCCTGTTCGTCATCGACGACAGTAGGGCAACTTCAGACCTGGACTTTAGATATCAAAACCATCAACGATTTGGGACGATTTGGTGGCTACTGCCCTGCTTCCGAAGGACATTCAATTAAAAGAAAGCATAGAAACCCTCGAGCGGATCTTCGGTCGCCAGCTTTTGACTTTCAAAAAAAGATTCCAATGCCTGCAGCTCATCAAGCGTGATGATGAGGAAGACATCGTAACGTACACAGGAACAGTCAATCGAATGTTCGAAGATTTCTAATCGGCCAATGTAAAAGCTTGGTATTCGTCTGCGGACTGAAGTCAACCAAGTTCTTGGACATCCGCGCACGTTTGCCAGCCAAGACTGAAGGCGAGACTCAGCAAGTATCAGTAACACTTCAATCACTTGTTGAAGAATGCCAGAAACTAGCAAACCTGATTCAGGACACGGCGATCATCGAGAGGCAGAGCTCTTCAACATCCATCGGACAGCAAGCTTCCCCGCATGCCGATCACATTCCAAAGTGATTTTGACGTAGGACTACGTCTTTAATTTCTATACCGGGGGTCACATTAAAAAAAATCAAAATTCAGACATGTTACGAAAATCCCAAACACGGACGCAACGATAGAGCGCAAATCGAACACACGACACATTGCACATGCTCACATGAGCGAGCTCAATGTTCTGTTGATCGCTCACCATTTCACCAATGAAAGGAAGGGAGGAGAAAAGCAGCGATAATGCCAAATCGTTTTCTTCGTCATTTGCTTTCGAGCAACGAACGGATAAGCTTCGGACACGATGTATTAGCACGTATCGCACCAATACAAAGACGGCGCAGTGTTGCCACATTCTTGTTCTAATTTCAGTCTGCACTTCTGGCTGACAAAAATCTGTAAAATAATCTGTTTGAATTCTATAGTAGATCTTATTTCGGATCGTCGTAAATATACTTTAAGTTCATTAGAAGTTCAGAAATAGTTTGTTCATGGTTTAGAATTTTGAAGAATGACTTAAGTTTGCTTTCTAAATAATTAATCTATTTAAAAGAACTCGAAATCCTGAATCTTGATTTTTTTAAAGTGATTTGTATCTTTTCTAAAAGTCTAAAAAAATAAGTCCCAGTAATGAGAGACAAACTTCAAAAAATAATAATGAATAACAATCACATTTTCGTTAAATTTGATTTTTTCTTATGTCCGAGATTACGTTACGTTTGTCAGGTCATTTGTCAAAAAATAGCATTAAAATTTTATGAAGTATTTGTTGTAAAATGTTATGCTCGATGTTTCATTTTCTCACATTTTTCTAATCAAACCAAATTTCAACTTTATCTAATCATTTGACAGATTAGGAGGATATTGAATTAGCTAGCTGTTGCTCCAACCCGAGGGGGACGACTCTATCTACGATGCAGAAAAAATTGTGTTATGCTGTGGCTAGCTGCGCGCACACTGATTAGATAGAAAGTAGATTTTTGACGATTCTGAAGATTTCCTGCAAGAAGATGATGCGCGATGCAAGTAGATGCGACAAATGAAAGAAGATGTTTCGAAGATTGATTCGCTATAGTGTGAGATTTGTTGAGCATCTAAACTTGAGATTTAGATGTGTCGCCCCCCTCGCTCCAACCTATATACCCAAGTAACAATTCAAGCTGAACAGTGAGAACAGAAGCTGATTATTGGTTGATTTAAGGTGTACAAAGCTGATTAAAAGCAGACTGAATATATAGTTGATTAGTAGTTGATGAAGCTAATTGCATCCTCATAATTCAACCTCAATAAGTTAGCTGATCTAAGGATTGAACAAGCCTTATTTAAGCTTAACACTACTCCACAAATCAGCAATGCACAACAAATATTTTGATAGCCTGATTTGTTAAATTAATGTAGTCAGTGTAACTCGTTGCATTTCCGGCATTTTAGTTCTTCTACATTCACTGCCTACGTTTCTAATCCCAAGCAACGGTAGCAGTAGAGACAAGGTAGAGGAGCTTTTTATGAATCGCCCCAGGTAGAAGTGGGCTGCGACGACGTTGGAAGCATTAACATTTATATTTCTGTGTTTACAATTCTGCATTGCTGTATAATACTCTTCCGGTTGCTGTTATTCAACTTAAATTTGACGTGTTTCAAGTTAATGATCATACCTCTTTCCACACATATGCTTAAGTGATCCAGTAGGTATGACTGATGCCTGTGAATCAGTGACTGCCGGTTCGAATCCCGAAATGCAAAGGTAATTTTTAGACTTATCATAGCAATATGAATATGTAAATCCAACTAGTTAGTCAGCACCTTGTTGCAGTCCCATAAAAATATATAAGGTATGAAGCGGTCTTAAATTATTTTATTCTTAATAAAACTAGAAGGCTGAACAAGGGTTGGAAAAGACTGTTATTTAATGCCTTAAAAAGCTTATAATTTATATTACTGTTAAGCTTTTGGCTGATTAAAATCACCAGATTTAGATGTTTAAAAGCTGAACAAAGGTTAACGTGGTCTATGTACAACAATTATTCAAACTAAGGCTGAACTAAAATCGATTGAACAACACTTGTTAAGCATCAAATTGTTACCTGGGAACACTTGTTAAGCATCAAATTGTTACCTGGGTACCTAAGTGTACTCAGTATTTTTATGTGAAAAACTTTGGGATGGTTTCATCTGTATTTCTCTATTGTGGCAAACAAATCTGTAATCTTTACGTACAGATATCTGTATCAAAATTTTAAGAAAAATCTGTATCATTACAGATAAATGTGTATATTTGGCATCACTGAGACAACGACGAAAGCACCCACATCGACCGGAGGAAAGGCTTCCCGCAAAAGGCAACATGACTAGGCCACCGACATCCGGTCGGCAGCGACTTGCACTGGTGTGGCCATCATTTGAAAAACAACCAATTCAAAAACGGAAAGAGTTAAGAACTAAATGATCAACATATTTGTTCCGGCCTCTAGCGGCTCGACGTCAAGCTTCCATTCGTGCCCTAGGCACAGACTCTTCTACTTTTTTACTGCCAGCCGGGTTCGGAAGGTCTTGGTCAACGAGATTCGGCGGAGAACCGAAAAACCGCTCGAATCGAAAATTCCTTCGATGAACTCCCCCGAAAAGTCCTATGGAAGGCACCAAAAGTCTTATGATCTTCCACGAAAAGTCCCATGGACATTCCCCCGAATTGTCCTATGAGAAGTCGTACAAAATTCCTCGTGGATTCATATGAACTTCCCTTGAAAAGTCCTGTCGACTATTCCAAGAAGTGCAATGAGCTCGACAGAGGACTCCCCGAGAAGCCCAATGGACAACCTCTAAAATTCGTACGAATTCCTCCGAGACGTCTGTTGGACATCTCCGAAAAGTTCTTTAGACTCCCTCACAGGTTTGTTAAATAGACTGTACAAAATAGAACATTCAGAGCCCAGTTAGATCAATTTTGACACTACTTAATGTTGGCTAGAACACGTGTAGCCTTCAGGCAAAGACAACATATCAAGAAGACTGGCAACTCTTTCATTTTCTCGTACACCGCTGTGAGACAGGTGCAATCGCGTCATCTGCCGCTCAAAGGTAAATGCTTCGAACGAATATGATAGCAAAGATTACATCCTCAGAAGAAAGGTTTGAGTATTTGCTCCTTTATCTATGCGTTGCTTTCACCTTCACTCAAGCGCAGCGCTACTGTATCTGTCGCTTGGATTCTGGCAAAGTTGCCAGTCTTTTTGATATGATGTCTTAGCTTCAGGGGAAGATCACCGCAAAAAAAAATTATACGTTTTTGGCTCGCGTTGATTTTTTTTTTAAATTATTGGAAAATGATATCAAAAATTAAAAAAAAAATTAGTATTTTCCTTAGATTCCTGAAAAAATGCGCATGTAAAAATTAGTATTCTGTCTCATAATGAAAAAGTATTTGACTCTAAAAAAAGCTGAAGGATCGATTCATCCGGATTTTAGAGTAAAGAAATTGCGGTTTGATTTGCCAGAAAATATTGGAAAACAGATGCAAAATATTAAAATATTTTTTTTTTGTATTTATTCTGAGCAAATTTGTGTTTTTCTATAATTATTTTTTAAAAATTAGATAAGGTTCAATAGAATTAGCTTTACAGAGCCGAGGATTCTTAATCACTGCATTTTTATAAATTTACACATTTTAAGATAATCAGTTCAAGCAGTAATTGGATGGTTACTATAATTGATAGTGATGTGTGAAGGAAACTGCAACCAACTCGATATAAAAAGGCTTACTTAATCGCTTAAAGTATGCAGCTAGTTCAAGATCCGTTTATTACCTCGATTTACTCCATATTGCGAGTCCTGTGCATGCAAATTGGTCCTGTGCATGCAAATTTCTCAGCCTTAGGAGTTCTGTTCTGCCTGTTTCTGGAGTCAAACTTTGCGCAGTGGCGATATCGTAACCAATGAGGCACAACACAATGAGGAAAACTAAAACTGCTTCTGGACTCAGTTCTAGGCCAGAAAATCATCAAGTGTTCCTACATCTTACATGTGAAACACTTGTCTTTAATCCCATTATATATGTTGCCCCTTGATCACATTTTGAGACCCAGCTCAGCAAGAAATTTACTCCGGATAACACGCTTAACCAAACGCTAATTTTCAGCCGTATTCCTTCAATGAGAAATCGTAAAAACAGCGCTCCAAAGTTATGTGAGTTAATTTCATCTCAATTGTAATAGCAGGAACACAAAAATACTAAAACTTCATTGCCAATTTTCCACTGGTAGGAAGTGTTCCGCCTCTGTTCCGCTGGTAGGAAGTGATATAGATCCCCATATAGAAATTGAGAGAAGTGGGAATAAATCGCTTTCGGTGCACATTCAAGTCATAAAAAGTGAACGACAATCTAAATAAATCATGGACTTTGCCGTTTACTAATTTCCTGTGAATGATTATTACACAAGCTACAATTAAATAAAAAAGGATTTTTCCCATATATTTCTAACCGCTTTACCACCAGTCCCCCACCAGTACCACCAGAGAGAGCAAATTTAAATTTGAAAAATTCAAATTCTCTCTCACGAGCTCAATCTCTCAACATGCCATGTATTTTGATGACACTCGATTTGTGATTTCCCTTTCACAGATTTCAAAGTAGAGTACCTGACGCTACAGAACATGTCTGGTACCTCTATATGTGCATTCAGATTAACATTCAAAGTCTCTCCTTTTTTACATATTCTACACAAAAGATATTTTCTGCCCCGACCCATTAATAAAAATCGGCGTGAAATCCTAAATGCAAATATAGAAGTACCATACATGTTTTGCACTGCACAGCCCTTTGTGAACAATGAACGGAAATATGCGTAGTTTCTGGTAGATGTCACCGCAAACAACAGGAGTGACATCTGATGGAACATGAATGCAGAAGCTTGACAAAATGGTTAATTGATCATTTTGTCAAGCTTCTGCATTCATGTTCCATCGGATGTCACAGCTGTTGTTTGCGGTGACATCTATCCGAAACTAGACACAGTCTGTTTTCCTATAATTGTTCACAGAGGACACTGCAGTGCAAAACATGTCTGGTACCTCTATATATGCGTTTAGATTTTTATTCGAAGTCCCTCCTTTTTTACACATTCTGCACACAAAATAGCTTACCCGTCACAGAATTTCCCTTTTGCGCAGAATATGTAAAAAGGAGGGACTTCAAATGTTAAAGCAAATGCATATATAGAGGTATCAGACATGTTTTGTAGTGTCAGGTACTCTATTTTATAATCTGCGAAAGGGAAATCACAAATCGAGTGTCAACAAAATATATGGCATGTTGAGAGATTGAGGTCGTGAAAGCAAATTTTCTCTCTCAAATTTGAATTTGTTGACTCTCTGAGGACTGGTAGTAACGCAGGTAAAACAGTATGGGAAAAATCATTTTTATTTAATTGTAGCTTGTTTAACAATAGTTTCACGGAAAAACTGAACTACAAAGTCCCTGATGAATTTCTTTAGGTTGTCGTTCACTTTTTTTGACCTGAATAAACACCGAAGCGAATTATTCCCACTTCTCTCAATTTCTATATGGTGATTTTTATCACTTCCTACCACCGGAACAGCGCCATCTCTGTGGAAAAGGGTCGAACAAAATGCTTAATTAAGATCTAGGCTACTCAATAAAGCCCCTCTATGCTGTCAAGGCAATGCTTGTCTACGTATCTTTGAATCATTATTCAATCATAAAAGTGCTACTCCAAGCAATCAAAAACATTCCATCCAAGCAAGACCATTATCCTAAATTCTCATTCTCAAAGGATTGGGTTTTATTGGACAAAGCTGGAGCAGACTGCAGTGCAACTCGAAGGTTAAATTGTGTCAGACGCAATTAGGTGTAACATCTATTAAGAGAGGCACATTTGAAGGTTAAATTTTGCAACAACTAACTTATATCTACGGAAATGGATTTTCATCAACCCGCAGGATCTCAGTTCAACTCAGGAATGTGCCAACACTCAATAGGAGCTGAATTTATATTAGGCCCAAAATCATCAAAATACCATTTAATTTGAGTAATTTTGAGCATTGAGCAACCACAAGTTCGCAGCTCTATTTAAAATTTGTAACCTCAACCAACCTCAAACTATACCCAGTAATTAAGTTAGTTGTAGCTATTTAGCGAAGTCACTCATACTTTTTAATTAGTTTCTGTGATTAAGAAATATTCCCCTAAATTTGAATGAAATTCCCGGATTTTCCAGGTTTTCCCAGTTAGTCAACACCCTGCAATAGTAATATTTCATTCGGAAACATTACAAGGATATGCTAAATCTATCTACATGAAACCAGACAGCATCAATACAGGAAAGCACACACATGCCGATGCTTGTTATTCATTCCCTTCTCACTCGATACGTCTCCTCACCATTTACATGTAACGAGATTGGATATTTGATTTGAGCTCGTTACCAAGATCAACAACAAAATTGTATTTTATTGTGCTTTCGGAAAAGACACATCCATCCATCCACCCACATTTGCTGGCTACTGCACAGGATCCTTGCTGACGCAGTCTAGTCAGTGATCGGAATAGGGTTGACCCTAAGCAAATAAACTCCGGAAAAAGTCAACATCGGGGACATTGTCTCTGTTGTCTTTTTAGTCGGTCGGTTTGTCGTCTTCAAAGACTGTATAACGAACTCAAAATATCATTCAGTGAACTGGTTGGCTTCCAATACTCTGCTGCTTGGTTTATTTCTAGCGGAAAGGATCTTTCAGCTTGTGTCAATCAACGAAGGAATTTGCACCTCCCTTCCGCTCCCATCCTTTGTTCATTCACACGTACGGTCTTACGTCGGAATAATGCAAAATCATCTTTTCCTGACAAGACACTCAATGCTTCCCCAGTGCCAGTGTATGCCGAAGTAAGTCCCGGTGGGACGTTTTCGGGTGGGAGGCAAATATCGCCTCTGCTCGCGCGAACATTTCTCTCACTTGGTAAAGCCGCCATCAATTACGTCAATTTCACTTTCGTTAGCGTCGTCGGTCGTTTTACTTTCCCGTTCAGCTCGTCGTCGTCGTCTGACGGTGGCGTCTCCTGGCAAAGTGCATGCATGAATACAGGAGCAAGGCAAGGCAAGCGCGCGCATTTCACGATTAATCTCATCAGTTACACACTCTAGTTGGATTGAGATGGATAGGGGCGAAGTACTTTGAAGGTGGACGGATGGATGATTCGTGGAATGTTTGAAAACTCAAGACGATCCGCAGATTGGATACATAGTTGCTGAGATATCACTCGAAAGCTGGGAAAACACAGCAAATTGGTTTCTGGATCCGAAAAATCTGAGTCTCGCATTTTGCTTAAGATTGCGAATCCAGAAAATCATCTTAACTGCCACGAACCATTCATCTTTCTCCCGCCGTACTCCACTTTAACGTCGAGTCGAAACACGAAAAGAACCAGATTCGAATCGAAGCAATGAATAATGTATTTTCGTCCGACCGTCGTGGGCCGGCCGGCCGTTAAGTGGCCATCCTCCCACAAGTAACCTCTCCATCTATTTCGCACCATCTTTCAGCCAGCCAGCCAGCCAGCCACCGTTGCTCGGTTTGCGAAATATTTGCAAACGTTCGTGATGCGTGGCTAGCCAGAGCTTAAAACCAGATTATCATTCCATCGGTTACTCTACTGAACCTACATCATGCATGCAAGGCAGACATATCACCTTCGGAGAGGGCTCTCAAAGCTGTACTGCATTAATATTGCACATACAACAAAACGGTAAATGCATCTGCCTTCACTCTACGAACGACGACCATGACTCCCATCAGGTTTTGCATTATTTATCTATGCTAAGTGATCTTTCGGGAAAGTGAAACTGTATCGGCATCAATAGCAGCGCACAGTGGGACAGTGAACCCGGTGGTGTGGCCAAAACCTCTAACGCCGTGACAGATTTTCAGTCTTTGACCAAGTTGCACCGAACATCAAGGGGCAACTTTTGGTGTTTGCTTATTAGTTCGTTTTCCTGCCGCATAGGTGGCACAGATAGAGCTGGAATTAGGGCGTAACAGCTTTTGTAAACAATGACTTCTTTCGATGATTTCTAGAAAGTCAAGGCTTGCCAACGCAAATCAACATCACCATCGGGTAGGGGAAGACTTCCTCTACCCGACGGTTATGTTAGTTTGCATGGGCGTGCATTGAATTCCTAGAAATCATCGAGAGAAGTCATTGTTTATAAAAGCTGTTACGTCCTAATTCCAGCTCTATTTAGAACTCTGAATAAATTTATGCGTTTATGTATGTCCTAATTTGAGTAAATGGCATTTTAAAATAGTGTTTTTTTTAATACATGAGATACAGTAATCCGAGGGTAAATTGATCACCGGGGTGAAATTGATCATTGTGGGTTGCGTTTTTAGAGGTCACGTAGAAAATTTTCGGTGATAGATGTCAACAGATATATTGATAGCATTTTATCATGAGACGCCAATGATTGCTTTTACAAGCATCTCATAACAAAAAGTTTGATTTTACTTTAAAATTTAATTTTTATTTAACTGATGTCCAATATCAAATGATCACAGCTTTGCAACTATTGTTGACCTGGTATTTTTCATTAAACTAAGTGTCATCTGAATTATTAAAAAAAAATTGCGGTAAAATTATTTTCAGGTTTGAGAAATCAATGCTTTTCGGTGAAATTTACTATGATTTTAATTAAATTGCCTACATTTAGGCGCAACTATATTTTTAATAACCCTTTTTTTTAGTTTCTGCTGACAATACACTTCGCATAAGAATTTTAGCATCAGATTAGGATTCAGGGAATTCAAATTTAATGTGAATAGTTACTAGAAATTTACTCGAAATTCTTTTGAGGGGTTGATCAATTTCACCCCATATGGATATTTTCAAATTAGAGATTTAAAAAATGTACATAAGATTGTCAATTTCGATTAAAGTAGATGGCTCTAATGTTGGCCTATGGATCTAAGGTTGGGCCCATCGCTAAAAATCTGCTATTTGTCAATTTAATCTAGATGACCGCGTCATTGGGACAGTACTAATAAATATTTGTGGTCGCTATTGAAAATTTAGACGATTGCTGTATTTATGTATGGACCCAAATTAGGGGCATTAAGGCCGACATTACATCCATGTCCCCTATTTCTTTATATTTATTATTAAGTGATAAATTTGCCGCCAGATTGCGGTACCACAAAAATTATAATAATTGAAAAAAATTTAGCATTTCGATAAGCTACGATACGTTCTAAACTCACACTTGTGAGCTAAATGTATTCAAAAATAGAGATAATTATTTTCTCGAAGGTCTTTGACGTCTTAGACAACATTTCCCAGAGCTATAAAACGCACAACTTTGCCCAGAAAACCATTCTTGTAGGACGCATCGTTCGATTCGAGTGTTACCTATGCGGCTGGAATACGAACTAATCGGAAACCTCCAAAAGCTAAACAACTTTTGTCGAAGACTGCAAATCCGTAGAATACATATCAACGGCGCTAGCAGTTTTGGCCACGCTACCGGGATCGTTGCCCCACTGTACAGCGGGAGAGCGCTCGGGCAAAAGTTGGAGAGTCTGGTCGAAATCTGGTTTTCAGTTAAACTTAAGCTCGTACGAGGGCTCTTGTTGCTGCTACCAATCTGGATGCTGTGATGAAGACTTAGTGGCGTTAAATTTGACCTGACAATAAGGCTGAAGGTGAACTGGTTTTGTGCTCGTCGTTGTTGCTACTCTGGTCGGTTACTGCAAGCAGATCGATTGAACTCTACACGAGCATGTCGTGGGAAATGTGCGACCACTTACGAGTGGGTATGACGATGCATGTTTAGAGTGATGTACTTACGGCATTCTGGAATCAGTTTGAAAGGAGCAATTCTTGAGTTCTTACCTGAAAAAAGATGAAACATGAGAAATAGTTAGTTACGCTGTGAAGTATTTGTAAGGATATTTGAATAGCTGAAATTCACTCATTTTAAACCACAACAATACTTCTGGCGTTCCGAACCATAATGATGATGATATGGAACTACACTGGAGTCGCTTTTTACGCGGGTGATACGTCCCGCGTAAAAAAAAACCGCGTAAAAAAAAACCGCGTAAATTCCGGAATCCGCGTAAAAAAAAACCGCGTAAATTCCGAAATCCGCGTAAAAAAAAACCGAGTAAAAAAAGACCGTGTAAGAAAAAATCGCGTAAAAAGCGATATACCGCGTAAATTCTGAAATCCGCGTAAAAAAAAACCAAAATCCGCGTAAAAAAAAACCGCGTAAATTCCGGAATCCGCGTAAAAAAAAACCGCGTAAATTCCGAAATCCGCGTAAAAAAAACCGCGTAAAAAAAAACCGTGTAAAAAAAAACCGCGTAAAAAGCGACTCCAGTGTACCACTCACTGTAGCACTGTCAGTAAACTGTGGACTATCTTCGGTATTCGACTTGATCAAGTTTAATAACCTCTAATTGTGCTCAACCTGCCTTTGTATGAAGGCCCAAAAACGGGTTAGGTAGATCCGTGGGTAACATCGGCCACGTGCATCCACGGGATAGTTGAGAAACTCCTTCCAACAACAGGATCATACAACCGGTCGAGAAACTAACCATCCAACAGGAGAATGCCCCAATCAGTGGGGGGAAGAGCCCGCTCTCTATTCACAAAATGCTATTTCCACTCTCCCTATCCATTTCGCTCCATTCAACTGCCCTGGTGGACCCTCCACCAGGGCAGTCGAATGAAGCGAAATTTGTTAAGAGAAAAATAAAGGAAAGATCTCACCCGATGTGTTGCCAACAGTTTTGGCATAATTATCAATCAATTGATATTTTCCGCTCTCATACGGTCTCAATACCACGCGTGATATTGGAACAAAATATCATGCTTGATATTGATTGTGCAAGCTCCTCACCATCGACTGGAAATGCTTTCGGCAACGTTGTGCTTTAGGCCGTGATGAAACGTCGCTAGAACTATTCCACACCCACAGACAGTATATGAGCAAGTCAAACGCGCACTTTTTTGCCTGTAGATTTGAAGAAATACGTCAAGTCTCCTCATCAATTAATGTATAAGTTAGGTAAAGAAGTGTGCATTTGACTAGTATCGTCGAATTAATAGCCCTTTGCTTCTTTTCAATTTCTATTGAATTTTAATACTGCCGTACTCTAGCGGAACTATCAACCTACCCCCTTCAGACCTTTCTCTAGCTAATAAATTATCGCACTAAAGCTTCATGTTAGATAGCATTTCCAACCAACTCTGAAGCTCCTTTGATATAGCGAGACTATTGACAATATGTAAAAATGAAGCCGAGAGTTGACTCGACACAAATCAGTCCCGTTGCACATCGTTTTCTTAGAAAGAGAAAGTATAGTTTTCTATCTATCTTTCCTCTTTACCGAAGGCAGACACGAAGTTACTACTGCCAGCGTTCGGTTGAAAAGCAAAAATCATGAACCTCAAACTCACCACGGTTTGGTTAGAATTGTAGCTGGTGAGTTTTGTTAGCTTGATATTCGTAGCTACGATATCACAGCTTGTAATATCATCCGCAGTTGCTCCACTGTTGATTTTTGACTACGAAAATCGAGCGTGATCTTGGGCATTGGTGAGATATGATTTTTTTGATATTTTCCCAACACTGGTTGCAAATATGAACCAAGAAGAATTACAGCAAAAAAAAGGTGAGGTTAGCTTTGGCCTGCACTAATCTATGCGTTTCGTTGGACCACATTGATAGAAACGAGTGTAAATTTCGGAAATCAGCTCTGCTGAACTTTGGAGTTAAGCCAAGAGGTGCTTGAAGGGAGTATGTTAGGGCAAGTTTGAATGGTATCTATGCGAATTCAGACGGTCGCTATGACAAATCCGGAAAACCTCCAGGACAGACCAAGTCCAGACGACCTCCAGGGTACGAGTCCAGGGGGTCATCGGAAAAGTCTAAGGGACGTCCAAAGAAGCACGACGAAAAGCCCAGAAGGAACACGAAATCAAGTCCAAAGAACGCAGAGACAAATCCAAATGATTCCTGAAGGCTCTGGTAGCAAGAAAACGGACCATCAAAATTAAAAATCATTCTTGTTGCAAAGCCCAGATATTTTCATAAGAAGCCCAAAGGACTTCCAAATTAAATCCACTGACGAACTTCCAGTGCAAATGCGGAGGGTCTCGAGGAAAAATCCGTCCAACCCCTAGGACAATTCCAGAGCACTTAAAAAAAAATCTGGGCAGGACTAGAGATCTTTCAGAGGAAGTCCAGAGGGTCCCTCCAGGGACCAGTGGGTCTTCAGGTTAAGCCCAGAAGGACCTAAAAGTCAGGTCCAAAGAACTTTCAAAGCACGTCCAGATAACCTTCACGATATGTTGAAAGGTTCTTCAAGTTTGATGAACTCAGTAAGGAACGTCATAACCCCAAGAAAATCCTTGTTAGTTATCAACCATTTTCTAAATTTATATTATAGTTTCGCGCCGAACCCACCATTATGGTGCTACAAATGAGTGCAATACAAATGTAGTAGTACTGAAAATAAGTAGGAGAAAAATTAATTACGTTAGTAATAGTAGGAAATTAGGTTAAGAGTTAACTGAATTATTAGTAATAAAAAAGATCTAAAGTGTATCCCAAGTTAAAAGTGAATAAATCCAAATCCAAGGTTGCAAAGTGTTTCCGTTAAAAAGAAGAAGTGACTCCTAGTTCCTGTGAACTTCTGAACTTATGTGAAGACCTCAATAAGTTTCTTAACATCTCTGAAGTTCTATGAAAATATAAGGAAAATCTGAAAATTTTCCGCAAATTTTTGAGTCTAATAGAGCTGAACTCTGAAAATCCTCCCAATTTGGGAACTATCAAAAAAGAATTGCTAATGTTCATGAAGGTTCATGAAGCTCCATAGACTTATATGAAGTTTTCTTTAAAGCATTTATCTTAGATTTCAATGAAGTTCTCGAAATTTTTCTGAAGATCTTTGCATTTCTGTGAAGTTTCCGCAGTTTTTCTTAAATTTCTGGAACTTTTTAAGCTCTCGCAATTTTCTTGGAATTAAAACGAAATTATTAATATAGTTCTATGGATTTTACTAAAGTTCTAAGGATATTTCTGAAGTTCATGGAGCTGTCCTTTAATTATCGACACTAATTCATTACTTGTTCAATAGTCTAGACTGTCCTGATGATATTGAAAAGGTATCTGAATTTCCTTAAAGTTCTATAGAGTCCCCTGAATTTCTCAGTATTTTTTATAAGAATCCGCAATTCTGCTGAAATTAATTAAATTGCGTTAAAGTTTCCACAATTTTCCTAAAGTTCTATAAACATTAAAAACACTCACGGAACTATGCCTTATATCATAATTTTTCCCTGATCTGATCTGGACATTCCTGAAGTTCTCTAAATGTAATTAATGTTCTAGCAAATTTTCTGATATAAATGCTTGATTCCCTGATGCTTTTGCAGAATTCTCCGAATATTCCATAATTATATCGCGAAACTCCTTGAAAGTCACTGCAAATTTCTAAGGATGAGATTATTATGAAATTATCTGATCGACTTCGAAGTACTTGGATCATCGCTGAATATAATGAAACTATCTAAAGACATCTAAATTTCTTAGAAGTTCTCTCGAATTTATTGCAGATATCGGTGCTTACTAAAAATACTCGCATTTTTTTTATTAATGGAACTTTGTTGATGTTCTCTAATCAACTTAGCAAAATTTTTGCAAATTTTCTAATGCTGTTGAAATTTCCATGATACAATACCATTAAAATACTCTCACATTTTCCAGATGTTCATATAATTTTTATTGCGTTCCAGAAATTCTTTCGGAGCTTTGCTGAAGTTTCCGGAAATTCCCTGGTTTTCTCGAAACTTCTTTAACGTTTCTGCAATTCCCTTAAAGTTATTTTAACTGCCGTTTGATTCTCTGATCTATCTTGATGTCTTCCGAGCTTCTCCCGAAGCTCTCAATGCTGTTGATAATCTCGGTTCTGCTCTGAAATAAATGGAATTCTCGTAAACACCTTTAAACTTCCCGGACATTCTATGGACTTCTGTACAGTTCCTGTAATATGTCATGTTATGCATATGTTATGATATTCATAAATTCTCTGGAGGACTCTGTACTTCCCTGAAATTCTCTGAACATTTTTTTTAGCACATCATGGAATTATCGTGAATTTTTCTAATCTCACGTTTAAAGATATTTAAACTGCTCCAAAAGTCAGGACTAAAGTGGCGGGAACTACCCTATCTTTGAAATTCCTTAAGACCTCTAGATCTAGCTTTTTTGAGGTACTTCGAACTTCTTAAAAGTATCCACAATTTTCGTCAAGTTCTCTATATTTCTGAAGTTCACTCGGCACCAATGAGGTTCTCTGAAATTCTAGAAACTTCTTGAAAGTTCCTGCAGTTTTTCGGACGCTTATAGAACCGCTTTGAGGTTCTTAAAGCTTCCAATAAGTTCCCTATATTTTCAGGATGTTAACTTCCCTTATGTTCCCGCAGTTTTTTTTATAAAGCTTCACTGAAATTATCAACATTTGCTATCATTCCTCAAAACTTCTGTAAATTTCTTACAATTGTTTTGAAGTTAATGGAACTTCACTGAAAATCTCTTATCTATCATAAAGTTAATTGCAAACTTTGAATAAATAATTTAATTTTCTTTTTCCTTAATTCTGGCCCTTTGAAAATTTTCAATACCTTCTAACTTGTACGTGAAATACGAAACTTCAGGACATTGAATATGTTGACAACATAAACTTACAAGCGTTAAGTAAGTGTTAAGTTTAAACATTTGAAGGATTTGATTGTAAAGCTGTTTCTTTGCAACTGATGTCTTAAAAACGTTTGCGAAAATTGCTATTGTTGCTGTTTCTCAAAAAAAGGCATTTTTTTAACACATTAAAAAAAAACTGTCGTTTCATGAACCTGGAAAATATCCGTTAGAGTTTTGGAAAAACGCAGGTAATTTTATTTGGCCAAAGGCACTTACTTCATTGGGTACGGTTTTCGAAATTTTGGAGCATAAGGCTAGCTTTTGACGAAGGACTACGGCTGTGATTTCTATATGGGGGTACACTTTGTGAAAACCGAAAATGGAACATGTAACAAAATTATGAAAGATTTTGAACGTTAATAACTCAGTTGCCTCTGGACCAATATCAATAATTTTATCACCAATCGATCAGAAATATTTCTACGCATCATGAATGTGCAACTGTTGCTATTATAGTTAAAATTATCACCGACTGCCTGCGAAAAGCAATTTCCCTAACACAGATTTCAAAGTTGAATTCCATCCGGTCTCACCAACTGATGTTTATTCAATCACCGCGTGATGAGTGGTGGTGTTCTCCAGTACACAACGAAAGGCTCCCCACAAGCAGTTAGCTATCAAGGCTGCCCACAACCGCTGATCGGATTCTGTTCCAATCACCGTGTGTGGTGGTGTCCGGTCGTCGGCATCAGCAGCAGCAGCAATAGCAGCTTTCGGCGCATGGCGTTGAACGTTGTTCTCCAGTACACAACGAAAGGCTGCCGGCAAGCAGCGAGCTGCAGCCAACATGAGCACCCATAGAAGAAGGAAGAAGACGCACCATTATTGATCGGAATCAGTAGCTCGCTGTGGGCCATGTATGTTAAGCGCATCATACTAAAGAGCATAAACTGAGAAAGCCCCGCTCAAATTCCTATTCCTACACAAAACACAAGCTTTTGCTACAGTTAAGAAATAACATTTATTATATAAGACCACGAAGGCCTACGTCGCCATTGCGTACAACCCCATAGCGCTGTCCCTTGTAGTTTTCCTAAGGCTTTAAGAATCGTTAGTTCACTTAATTTTAAATGAACTGAATAAAAATCAGAAGTTTGAAACACCAGGACGGGATTTCATTTTCATTTTGATTACTTGGAGTGGCTCAACTCCAAGTAATTTTGTCAATTGATCATTGATCCGATCCAGGGATTAACCACATTAAGACAACCTTGATAAGACGTCCAGTTTTGGTGTAGTAAGTGAAAAAATATGTTGTTTCTCAGTAAGATACTTGAGTAGACATTTTAATCCGTCCATGGTTTCAGCCAATACACGGCATTCATCCCGACGGAAAATTTGAAGTGAAACTTGAATTCCACGAAGTTCAAAAGTTCCGTGCGAAGAGTATGGAAATCGGTGGGACCTTTTCCTTCTTGGCATTAAGTCGGGAAAGTTTATCTGGATGATGGGTCATTCTCATCATCCGTGAGCAAATCAAATTGATTGCTCAAATAAATTTCAAGGGATCAAGAGATTGTCCTTTTCTTTTGCGTTAAGGCGCCATGGCGGCAGAAGAAAGTTTCTCCAAATCGACTTCCAAGCAGATTAATATAAGAATGCGGAGGATCGGTGCCTCCCTTAGCTCAGTCGGTAAAGGCACAGCTACAAAGCAAGACCATGCTGGAGGTGGCTGGGTTCGATTCCCGGTCCGGTCTAGGAATTTTTCGAGTTGGAAAATATCTCGACTTCCCTGGGCATAGAGTATGGTTGTACTTGCCACACAATTATACTAATGCAGAAATGGTACAGGCATCGAAAGCTCTCAATTAATAACTGTGGAAGTGCATCTAGAACACTAAGTTGAGAGCACGCAATGCAATAAGCTTGAAATGCGAAGAAGAAGAAGAAGAAGAAGAATAAGCGGAGGATCGAAACGAAATTTTCCAAATCGATATCCAAGGAGGATTACCTCAAGTAGGGTCAAAACAAGGATCGAAGAGGAATATGAAGCGAACAAGGTAGAAAATTTGCAGGAAACATTTAGCACTGAGAAATGCTGTTTAAATTTGTTGTAGTTTCTGGTAGCAGTAACGCTTCTTTCAGAAAAAAGCAAATAGATCCATACGACAAGTGATCACGATGTGAACTGCATCTCTCCTGGAAAATGTACCTTTACATTTCTGGTTGTAAGTAAATTAAATTACAACCAATCCGCCTGAAACTTTTTTTAAGTCGACTAGCAACCTATACCATTCGAATGAAGTTAAGGGCTTGTTCGTAGCTTTCAGCAAACAAATTAGAAAAAAATGTTGAACAAAAACTGTCTCGCTGTTGACTACTTTCCCCTAAATGCGGGTAAAATTTTTATGATTTGCGTTTTCTCTCGACAGATTTGATCCCCCATATATCTAGTGGCATGTCGCTTCGCTGGCATCGACCCAAACGTTGGCTATGATAGTATAGAATTAACGCCTTGCTTCAATTATGTTCTTCTTCTTACTGACTTATAACGAATTCGTTTATTATCGGGGTTAACACCAGTTCCAACCCAGTGCGAAACCGAACTTTTTGTCAGTGTGAACCGGTAAAATGTGTAATGGCATATTGTCAATGTTTGAAAAATCATAGCTCAGCCATTTATTGAGAAATTTTAAAACCTTTGGCACCATTTGAAACTAAATAATTCAAAGATTTCTAATTCTGCGTCAATAGATTTAAAATCTCTCGATAACTTGCTGAGCAATGATTTGTCAAACATAGCTAATTTGCGGTTACACATTTTACCGGAGGCATCGTGTTCGGAGTGTTAATAAGGAATTGTATCTTATGTTTCAACTGTGTAGGGTTAGCGTACCAGTTATTTTTCTTCTGGTTATTTCTACGTTTATGGGATTAAGTGGCATCGAAAAATTTAAAGACAAGCTGCTTCAATGCTGGGTTTAAACGACATTTGTGCCTGTCGTCACATCACATCAAGATCACATCCCGTAAGACCTTGTACAGACATACAAAGTACACCGTTGTACAACCGTTGTACTGCTTTAAGCTAGTACTTCAAATTGCACTTTTTGAAGTACTAGATTAAAGGACTTCAATGGTACTGGTTTGTATGTCTGCCGATGGTATAACCCTGTGATCTATTATTCTCGTTACATAACATATTTTTCACTCCCAAGCCTTCATCAGCACCAACCGAGCATAATGATGCTGCTTACTGAACTCAGCTGCAGCAACAAAAGGAAAATCCAAAGAAAGAGGAGAATTTTCCCCCAACGCCCTCCTCCACCCAATTTGTAGAACATTCATTCAGAGCGACATCATTAAACAGCGGTATTGTATCGCGCATCCTCATCATTTTCGTGTCACCGTGTCGGTATCATCATCCTCATCATCTTGATCTACAAGCTCTCCAGAAAGCGAGCTTTGAATACGGTCAATTTTATTCAGCTCAGAATGGAAAAAAAATACAGATGAATCGCTACCGTCTTACAATGACATTGTTAATTTTTAAACAGCTCCTTAATGGTGCCCCTTCAAATACCCCGACGGAGATATATCCGTCGTGATGGATTGGATTTTCCATCGCCCAGGAACGATCCGACTAAATTGCGAGAAAGTCATTTCAAGGTTGTATCCTCTAATACCGAGCACAAGTTGCCATTCCCGGTTGCACCCGTCGGATTCCAACGTCAGCAGGGTGGAAGAAACGGGGAATGGGTGGTATCTTCAACAAGTTGCTTCCCAGCCGCGCGCGCGTGTGTCCCGGACATTCGCCAATCGACTTCCCCCGACAATTTGTTGAACGTGGAGCATTTGAAAGTGGAATAATTTGTACCGCTTGAAATGGCTGCACTTGCAGGCAGAAATAATGTAGATTGTTTCGCCCGCCCGGTGGGTGAAGATAAACAGTGTGGATTTATTTATTGAACGAACCATCGGGCATGGGCGCGACTATAGATGGGGGTTCTCGCATAGCCCGAAGATTTCGAGTGTCTAGTTTACGTAGAATGGGGGCTCGTAAATCTTTCGATGGGTTACGAAATGCAACCCGATGGAGAGGGCATGGAGGGTTTCGTCAATCCAAGCGGGGAACCAAATGGTTATTCAAATCCAGCTAGGGATTGCGTAGTATCAAGCCACCCTGGGATGAAATAATTTCGTCTGCCGCAGCGGAATTGTAACGAATGGATTTTTTATGGAAGAGCGCAATAAAATTTCCATCTGGGTGCAGTTGGTGCGGTGCACTCGGCAGAATTGCTTGCTTGCATTTGCAATATTTGAATAGTAATAATTTCATCCAAGTGTTTGCACGAGCCTGTTTGCTGATGCGGTGAGTGAAACATTTGAGCTTATTGCATAACGGCAGCCTTTTCGTGTGTTGTTGAATGTGAATATTATGAAGAAGATCAAACAGTCAATCCAAGATATTCTATATTTTTCATGTTTTTAAACGTTTTGAATCACATTCAACTTCGTCTTGAGACAATTCCCTTCCGCCATCATTTGCATACTAAGCGTACAGAAAACCCATCCCCAAACAGACATAATTGCGCTTCTTCTCCACTCCCAACATGAATCACTCGTACTGGGTACCCAGCCTGGCAGAGATTATCTTGTCGACACTTTCCGCCGCCAGTCCAATATTTCCCCCTCAAGGGAGTGCAATTTGCAGCAACCGGGCCTGCTGTTGCACAATTACACAATGAAATGTGCGTGGGAATCGAAATTCATTGTGTTCTACCAACTACCAACTGCCACCCCACGAGTGGCGTAGCCGTGGCAACTGAAATTCCTCTGGAGCGCACACTCGTCCGATGAATGAAAAACAACTTTCCGCCCTTCGCTGCACTACTGGGGCTGATACCATCAGCAGTGGTTGGTTGGCAGTGGTTCGTACTACTAGTTGTTTGTATGATTGTTTATTTTTTTTCCTCTGATCCATTTTCCATTCGGTACCAACTCAGGGCAAGAAAGCCGTGGGAGTACCACGTTCCTACCAGAAGAGCTGGGCGACTGACTCTCTGTTGCATTTTGTATGCTGATGTCATCCGCCTTGTGGTGGCAGTCGTGTGCAGAGCATCATCAGCAGCAGGACCAGCAGTGTGGCATTTATCATACAAATTGCGAACATTGTGGCGGACGACGGTCATTGAGGATGGCACTAATTCGTCGCATCGCCTTCGGTCGGTCGGATAACGGATCTGGCGGGTACGTGGCATGTCATCACGTCCCCATTTTCAAGTTTAGGTGGAATGACAAATGAAGTGTTTTGATGAATGGGTAGGATGAAGATTGACGGTGTTTAGTTTATATTCTGATTGGATTTACGAGGATTCATGTGCGAGACTATTTGAAAATTGGATGCATTTCTTGGAAAAAGTTAGTAAACAGAGTCTGTTCATTGTCGTACGGAAAATTTACACGGTTGGCTTTCCTTGGAAAACAAATGGTAAGCAGTGATGGCATAATCATTAGCAAAATGATATTTTCTACCCACTCAATATCACGCGTTTTATTGTAGCAAAATAACATTCTTCTTCTTCTTCTTCGCATTTCAAGCTTATTGCATATCGCATATTAGCTTATTGCGTGCTCTCAACTTAGTGTTCTGGACGCACTTCCACAGTTATTAATTGAGAGCTTTCGATGCCTGTACCATTTTTGCATTGGTATAATTGTGTGGCAAGTCCAATCATACTTCTATGCCCAGGGAAGTCGAGAAATTTTCCAACCCGAAAAATTCCTAGACCGGACTGGGAATCGAACCCAGCCACCTCCAGCATGGTCTTGCTTTGTAGCTGCGTCTCTACCGACTGAGCTAAGGGAGGCAAAATAACATGCGTGACGCTTTTAAAAGCTCCTATGATGTTGCGAGACCGAGCAAAGTCCAGCATCGAAATGACAGCAAATTGAAATCAAATGTTGATATCAACATCAAACTGAAATTTTAATTTGATTTCAGTTTACGCGATTGACAAATTTGATAAAAAAAAATTAGCACCTTTTTAAAGTTAAAAAAAAGTAAGAGGTTTTATGTAAGACACGACCGTAGATTTGACGCAGGATTACGTGCTCGGTATCAATATTCGGCGACTGTGTTAGGGAAGCCCATTTTTCCATCACGGAAACGCCTCGTTTTCTCATGACAAAATTAGGCATTTTCGTGCACAAAACGCACGGAATTTTTAGTTTATTCAATAGATAATAAGAAAAAGCGAAAATTGAATGGAGGACTTCCTTGCTTAATTTTTTTAATCGCTATTAATCAAATTCGAGAGTTTTTTTGCTTTCTTCAAGCGACCTTTCCTTAATTCGACCTGCTTCTGGTTAATTGACAAGGTCATGTGGTATTGGGTCATTGCGAGAATTTGTATGTTCCACTTCAATACTGTTACGCATTTGAGCACAAACGTTTTATTGCTGGGTACATTATCAAAGAACTTTGGGGGTGCTGTAGCGCTGGCAGCAACGCGAGCGAACGTTTAATGAAAATTAACTCTTAAACAACAATAATTTATGGTGGTCCTGAAAAGAACCGTTTTGTCGTGATGGTTCAGTAATGCTGAGCTATTAGGGTGTTCAACACGGATGAGGCTGGCGAGCTGTATGTTGTTTGGAACGAGGGTGACGCGCTCGGCATAGATGGCCCACAGCGACTCACGAAGAGCTACTGAATCCGATCAGTAGCGGTGCGGCTTCTTCCACCTTCTTTGGTGAATGGACGCTCATGTGGGGTGCAGTTCATTGCTTGTGGGCAGCCCCTCGTTGTGTACTGGAGAGCAATGTTTTTTGACGTAGGACTACGTCTTTGATTTCTATATGGCGGTACACTTTGTGAAAACCGAAAATGGAACATGTAACAAATTAAGAAAGATTTTGAACGTTAATAACTCAGCTGCCCCTGGTCCAATTTCAATAATTTTATCACCAATCGATCAGAAATATGGCTACGCATCGATAACAATGCTTTTGAATGATGATTATCAAAACAAGAAACTATTAAAAAACTGGTAAATGTCCAGCATTGTCGAAAAGCGTCGAATTAACTAACAAATCCACCAATTACCTACATGCATATGCTGCTTCCCCAGCACAGTCGTCAGAGAGTAGTAAGTAGACGAAACAAGTCGAAGTGGCATTCGCCTCCGATCCTCGGGCGCGTGCGAATAGGGAGGATGGAATTGCGTAATATGTTGCACACTCATCGCCATACTCAGAACCACACGCTCCCAACGACCACACCACTGTATGGTGGTGTTCGGTCGTCGAAATTAGTAGCAGCAGTAGCAGCAGTAGCAGTGCTTTCGGCGTGTGGCGTTGAAAATTGTTCTCCAGTAACAACGAAAGGCTGCCTGGAAGCAGCGAGCTGCACAGCCCACATAAGCAACCATCAAAGGAGGAAGAAGTTGCACCGCTATGCTATGGATCGTGAGTCGCTGCGGGTCGGTCATCTATGCCAAGCGTGTCACCCTCGTTCCAAACGACAAACAGTTCGACAGCCTCATCCGTGTTGAACACCCAGCTCAGAATTACTCAACCATCACTACAAAACGGTCCTTTTCAGGGCCACCAAAAATTTGTTAAAGAGTACATTGGACATTGGTCGTCAGTTCCCGCAAGCAGCTAGCTATCAATCGTTTAATCAATCACCCTTGCAGTGACGTCGAAAAGATTGTTTCAATCTGCGCTTACATATGAAATTTTATGTGGATTATAGATTTTTTTGTATGTTACCAAAATTTATGAATGGTTTGCCACTTAATGTTGAGATAATTTATTGATTATTGAATTATCACACTGTATACCATGAAAAAGCAGCCTGTTTGTGAGTTTTTGCCTGTTTAGTAAGGAGTTATCATAAAAAAACAAATCGCCAGCTGGTATTTCCCGGCGACTTTAAAAATAAATAAAATCAAACAAAATCATCATGCAGAACTAGCTAGGATTTGTTTTACTTCATATTTCACAAAATTGCTTTCGAGTGTTAAGACATCGTCTCCCGCAAAGTTTACATTTTCCCTCTACCAACACATACATCAGGGCTAGATAGATCTCCACAGGATCTATAGAATCCACGCAATTTTAAAAAACCAAAATGCACAGCATTACGAAAAGAGGTCAGGTTTCAACCAATAGCAGATAGATTTTAATACTAAACAAGCAAAACAATTGGAAATTTATCTACCAATCTGCTAAAATGAATACTTAGTTAATTTTCAATAGGCCACTATTGAAAAATACCAAATGTCCAACTGTTGCAATGGATATCAAAATTATCACCCAATGTCTGAAAACAGCGCATTCCCTAACACAGACTTAAAAATCGAATTCGATGCGGTCCCACTGAACGGTGCTCATTCAATCACCGTAAGTGGTGGTGTCCAGTCCAGCAGCAGCAGTAGTAGCAGCAGCAGCAGCAACTTTAGCCTCCTGAACAACTTTGTTCAAGACGGTAACTTTCTATCTGGTCAGGATCTCGAGATACATCACAGGCGAGAATTTCACATTTCACTAGCGTGATAGCGTCAATTTCACTGTCCCCGAGCAAAGATTTTGTGATATCCTGAACAACTTTGTAATTTTCTATCTGGTCATCATCTTGAGATATTTTATATGCGAGAATTTCATATGTATACTAGCACCATGAAGTGAGACAATTCTGAACTACTGTCCACCAGCCAAAAGACCTTGCCCTCCTGAACAACTTTGTCGTAGACAGTAACTTTCTATCTGGTCAGGATCTCGAGATATAGCATATGCGAGAAGTGTACATGTATAATAACGCCACATGGTGAGAAAATTCTTAACTACTGTCTAAAGGGCGAACACGAAATTATTGCGACACCGAAAATGTCATGCCAATTTTCTTATAATGTTTAGAATCAAACCAAAATTTTAGGGTAGTTTTATACAAAGACAAAATGGACAGAATTGGCCTCATACCACTCCAGGACACTTAGAATAGTGGCATGATGCCAAATCTGGCCAAAATAGCGGAGCTTCGTCGTGCTGCTGCAAGAACGGCAAAAGGCGCTTCTCGAGGCACTCAGATTTGTAGATCTCGCCTTTTACTGTGCCCTTTGTCACGAAAGGCTCACTCCTCAGTCCGCAAGAGCAGATGGCCTGCTAAATGAGATATTTGGAGGCGAACTTCGACATTTTCTTCTTCTTAAATTTGTCGTTCACATCGAACTTGCTCTTGCCGGTGAAAAACTCCAACCCCGGAATTTGCTTAAAATCGGCTTTTATATACGTTTCGTCGTCCATCACACAGCAGCCACATTTTGTCAGCATCTTCTCGTAGAGCTTCCGTGCCCGAGTTTTAGCCGTCGATTGTTGCCGCTTCTCGCGGTTTGGGAAGTTCTGTACCTTGTATGTATGTACTCCAGCTCTCTTCTTTGCATTCTGGACGTAGCTCTGCGACATGCCGATCTTTTTAGCCAAATCACGGCTTGAGACGTTGGGATTTGCTTTAATCATCCGCTTCACCTTTCCCTCCGTCTTTTTGTTCTCCGGTCCCGGTTTTCTTCCAGCTCCTTTGCCGTGGTCCAACGTCAACCGCTCCTGGAACCGCTTCAACACTCTGGAGACGGTTGAATGGTGAATGTTCAACATTTTTCCCAACTGCTGGTGCGACAGGTCAGGAAATTCCAGGTGTTTGGAAAGAATTTGTTCTCTCAACTCGCGTTGGTTCACCTCCATTTTCGTTGAATCGAAAAAAAAAGACTTCGAGTTTGACAGCATGTACACAATACTTGATGTGTATTGTGTACATGCTGTCAAACTCGAAGTCTTTTTTTTTCGAAAGTGTGCAAAATTTGGTTGATTTTTACCCAATGGTAAAAAAGTTATGCCCTGTTGAATGTGTCGCAATAATTTCGTGTTCGTCCTTTACCAGCCAAATGTCTTGACCCCCTAAACAACTTTGCCGAAGACAGCATTTTTCTAACTGATCAAGATCTCTAGCTATTGAATATGCGAGAAAGGCACGTATATACAAGCGCCGCATAGTGAGAAAATTCTGAATCATTGCCACCTAACAAAAAGAGCTTGACTTCCTGAAAAACTTTGTCGAATACATTTACTTTCTATCTGGTCAGGATCTAGAGATATTTTATATGCAAGAATTTAACATGTATAGTAGCGCCGCGAAGTGAGCAAATTTTGAACTATTTATGACCAAGCAATAGACTTTGACCTCCTGAAAAACTTTGTGAAAGACAGTAACTTTCTATCTGGTCAGGATCTTGAGATATATCACATGCGTGAATTTCACATGTATACTAGCGCTACGTTGTGAGAAAATTCTGAACTACTGACCGCCAGCGACAAGGCTATGATCTCCTAAACAACTTTGTCGGAGGCAGTAACTTTCTATCTGGTCAGGATCTCGATATATTCCATGTTGTAACCAATTAAGTCAAATCCCACGTAGTATGGTCACAGTTTACGCGGTTTCCATTCACATTTTCCCTATTATCCGCATTTTTAGGTGTTTACTGTAATCAAAGTTTTGCTTGTTTAGATCAAAACAATTTTTTTGATGAATACTCGTTGGTTTCAGATCGATTGGTAACTCAGCAACAAAATGACAATGGAAAACTCATGTGTGTTGTACAAAGTACAACAGCGCGAGTAACGGAGGGTTAAGGTAACAAAATTAATTGGAATTGCTGCCCGAATGAGGTGAATTTGGTCTCTGGTTCTTTCTGGGGGGGTAGACTGATATATCCTTTGCTGCTTTTTCATTAGCTTCATATGTAACTGCACGTACTCGGTCCAGTTTCCATATTTGAGTGACTTTTGTTGATATAGGAGTACCGTTTGCTGTTTGTGCGATTGCTTACCGAGATCCGTGTCTGCGATTATTTCGTCTTCTTTTTCTTCCTCTAACACCTCAATAACAGGTTCTTTTTCGGACTTGTTTTCATGTGACGAAGCAGCACCAACTACAACGGCATTCAAGCTACTGCTGGATTGCCCCGACGCGCTTTTTTCATCGGGCAAGCTGCTTTCCGGTGGCCATCCGATTGGCACAAGTAGCAAGTCAATTTCATTTGCTCATACAATATCCTCCCTTTCCTATTGGCAAAACGGAGAATCGATGGGATATCCACCACACCAGTAAACAGATGACCGAAACCAAGATTTGCTGGAAACTTCTCGCACTCTAATCGATAAATTTTTCCAAATTTCTCCAGCACTCTGGATAATTCCAAATCTGTTACTTCTGTTGCCCCCGCAACTGACATCGAAACCTCCACTACTTTTCCATTGGAATAATGGAAAGTGTGCTTCGCACTTGAATTTTATAAAGACTCTCCGCTCTTCCGATATCTTGTACGTTGTCTCCATATCCCTTAAGTCAGTAACGCACGTCTTCACAAAACGGACCTTTTCCTTCAAAGTTAGTTGTGCGACACCCGCCGGAAAAACAAAAACTAACAGATCACCGAGCAAGCGTCAACAACAGAGCAGTGAGGCAACAAAACGAGATACAAACGGCGACTCAGGAGAACAATGTTCAACGACACGCCCCGAGAGCACTGCTGCTGAATGCACCACCACACATTAAGCACCGTTCGGCGAGACTGGATGGAATTCGATTTTGAAATCTGTGTTAGGGAAAGCACTTTTTACAGGCAATAGGGTAGAGCGCTACTTCGTCGTAATCGCCCATTTCCGTTCTATCGATCAGAAAAGATCAATAATATCAATGATTTCACCGTGCACCAATTAATATAGGTTTGTTCCGATGCGTTAGTTCATTAACTACAACATAAATCCTGTTAGAGCGCATTGTATGAATATTTACGCTCATTGTTCTCAAAACAAAAGAAGCGCTCCTAGCGAATCCCCTTTTTCTACGTTTATCCGTAGGACGAAGTAAATCTAATGGCCTTTCAATGCGTTAGGACGGAATTGAAACTCATAGAACGAATTTAGAATCAAGAAGCAGTGTTAGATTTTATACAATATCTCAACAATGTGTGACTCTTTATCAAATCCAACGGTACGTATGGAAAGGTGAATAAATTTGCACGTCATCTTTGACAGAAATGTTCCATTTTTTGTTAAAACTCGTTCAGAAAAGAGATGTAAAGCGCGGGTTGTGCTTAGTAGGACGGAAATTAGATCAAAAACCCTAGATGATAATTTTGATCACCTTTGAAACAGTTGGACATTTTTGTAATTTTCAATAGTGACCTATTAAAAACTGATAATGTGTTAATTTTAGCAGATTTGTAGAAAAATTTCCAATCGATTGGCTTGTTTAGAATTAAAATCCATACGCTATCGACAGAGTTATAATTGGTAAAAGCCTGACCACTTTTCGTAACGCCGTTGATTTTGGTTTTTTGAAATTGCACCCCCAATATGTTGCCGAAAAACGTAATCCTACGTCAAATATATTTTCATTTTGCTGTACATTTGCTCTTCAAAAATATGTTGTTCTAGTTTTGCTTTCATTACCCTTGCAGAACATCAAATTGAATACTCGTTTTGTTATGAACAGGAAAAATGCACATCAAGTTGGGTTCTCACCGATAGCAGAATTAGTTTTCAATGTGATGCCACAGGAACACCTTTTTACTCTGAATTTTGATATTTTAACCGTTAAAACGGCTAAAACGACAACAAACGAAGTAATCATTAGGAGCGACATCACAACATCAAATTTAGTTTTCAAATTGATATCCGACTTTGCACCAAGCATGGGAAAAATAGATTCATTTTGCATTTACTACTCACTCACACGCATACAACATCAGAAACGAACAGCAGCTTGTGCGAGCCGAACTGATTTCATTCGTATTCGCATTGCTTCTATTTTCTTCGATGAACGCAGAATTGAGCAAAACAGACAGCTGAGCGTAAGCTTTAAACATACATTGACACATTTAAATTGCTGTTAATATGGAGAAAATGGTTAAACTGTGACACATGAACATAAGCGTCAAGCAAATACCGTAAAACTGCTGTGGCCAATTCAACTGATTTAAATCAGTGAGCCAAAAACTATCTGACTCGGCTATTTAATTCGTTAGCATTCGGATCTTAAGCATTCAATCTGGTTCTCCCTCGGTAGAGAAAATTTTTCGGCTGTCTTTCAGTTTATCCTTCTTTCCTTCTACTGCTGTCAGTTCTGAGTCGACCTGCAGAGTCACTTGGTTGGAAGAATATAAACTCGTTCGGCAATCGGTTTGTAGGTGAGGATGGCTATTTTGATTCTGTGGCACTCGCGCAAGTGAATGAATTTTTCCATGCTGCTTTGCACAACAAGTAAAATTGAAGCTGAGAGTTGACTCGAAGCCAAAAAGATTACATTGCACTTCGTTTTCTTAGAAAGAGGCAGTGGCGTCTCGTCCATATGTGCACCTCGTGCACTGCACAGTCTCGAATTTTCAAAAAGTAAAATTTATATTTCATAAAAATTAAGAGGCAAAAATTTAATACTCAATTAAAACCATTTTTGTCCGCCCTATTTATCGGTTTCATATGGATAGTAACTGAATTATCCACCACATCACTGGATAGTAGCTGAATTGTTTACCACATCGCTGCTCAACCTCCGTTTTACCCACCACTGAAAGAAATGTACGTAAAACAGAAGCGAGGCATAGCGATCTTGTTTTCACGTACGGGCACGGGGATTTTACCACGTGCAGATCGATGTGCGGTATAAGAGTTGAGGAGAAAGGAAACTAGTGGACTCTTTCGTTCTCGCGTCGTCTTACGCAGCAACAGACGTGACGTCACGTCTGCTGTTGCATAAGAACTTCGTCAGAATGAAAGAGTCCACTAGTTTTCTTTCTCCTCACCTTTTTTACCGCACATCGCGTGCAGACAACACTCTTTTTGGGCTTCTATGGCAAATGAGCGACACAAAAGAAGCAAGGAAAATATGCCTTCGTTCTACCTCTACCAAAGCCACCGCATGCTTAGTTCTAGACTAACATTTGAAAAGGGCGTAATTCCAAAATGACCACATCGAGAAAATCACTTCTGAATTTTTTTTTTGTTATGTTTTTTTTATAGAGATGAACTAGCCTAAGGCTAAAAATCTCTTAAATAAAGAATTAAAAAAAAAAAATTCTGAATTTTGTTGACCTAAAAATTAATCCTATTTCACGACTTTCCATTTTCTGGTTGATTTTATAAGCTTGACATATAGTTAATAGTGTAATCTATCATCATGCATCACTAAAAACTCAAAAAAAGTTTTCTTTGTCGTGAAATCGAGAAGAAAACATCATACGCCCTGATAATTTCATACATGTTGTTACCCCCCGGATCTTCCACCCTTTGAACTGCCAACACTGGTGATACGCCGTGGAAGTACACCCTCGGGATTTTTTGTTTGTTGTTCCGCCTTGGTTCTTCGTTCGCAAATTTTGTGAGAGTGGAATTACGCCCGGAGATTTTTTGGTCTTCTTTTTGTTCGTTGTTTACACGTGAACTATCAATCGGATGCATTTCAAATGAATCGGGCGTGACTAGATACTACAGACTCAATACGTTTGGCATATTAAAACGATATAATTCGTAGTTCTGGTGAAAGGCGTAACAACCAGATGCATCATAGAGTTGAAAGTTGGAAATACGCCATGTAAGAAGAAACGTTTTTGATGATTTGAAGTGATATTTTTTTCTACTTTTTCGTGTTTATCGAGTAGTTTGTGAACTATTCTCCCTATATGTGGAAAAATATGGTTTGTTTACATTTTGGCTCTTCCGCCCCTTTCAAATGTTAGTCTAGAGTTCGCCCAGTCTGAGCACTTATGCTTGTGCACCAGAAACGCTCGTATTTACAACCAGATCAGTTCTATATGTATTGAAGTCTCGCAAGCATAATTGCCGCTGTGTTAGTGTTTATTTTGTGCACTTCTATCTTTGCACAGTTTAAAGAGAAGAGAATAAATTGGCAACGTCGCATTTGAGTTTCTTTCTGAATTGATTGAATTTTGGAGAGCCGTCTCGTTGTATACCTACCTACACGCAAACATCGAATTTTTAAATTTTTAAATTTTCTCACTACCATGTCTGCATTTCATTCAGTAGCCTCAGCGCATTGATGGAATATTGTTCATAGCATAGTGCAAAATTAAATAGGAATCATGGAACAGGATATTGTTGATAACCTCCTGAAAAGACCGTTTGCCAGAAGATCGATGGAGGAATAAATGCTTATTGCGAGAATGGACGTCCCACGACCAAAGTTGGACAACTTGAAAACGACATGTAAAAGAAATGGTAAAATCATAACGCGGAACTTTGCCGAAAATGGACAAGTGAAAATTGTTGGTTGTGTCATGCTCGAGGAAATTGCGCGGGAAGTGGAGCATTTCGAGGAAATCGCAATTGGCGTCAACTCTACGCTAAACGGTGAGTAACGATGACAAATATCATAAACATGAGACTTAAAAAGAAAATCAATTTTTCTATGCAAGAGTAAGCAAAACTGGTAGCAGAACTGTTTCCCATCATGATTTCGTTAATTTTTTTTTTTTTTTTTTTTTTTTATATCTTTATTAAGGGGATTTATTTTTTATGCAGGTACCCCCGTCGAAATATTTATATTCCATTTTTTTATTATGCATCAAAATTGGCTTCTACTGTTACAGACAAAATATAAATAAAATAGGTGCACAACTAGTGAATTTTCTCACGTGACGCCACTGGAAAGAGGAAATATAGCTTGCTATCTCTCTTTACTCTTTACCGACGGTAAACACGAATTTACTGCTACCAGCAGAGATGGAAGATTCGGGTCGCGTTCGAGTGTAGCAAAATTCATGAAACTCAAATTCACCACGGTTTGGTGAGAATTAATATCATAATCATTTAATATCACCCACAGTTTTTTGCTTGTTGATTTTCGTCTACGATGATGATTGGTGAGATTTGATTTTTTGATATTTTTCAAACACTTAATGTAATTAGTGTGGGTGTTTGGCATCCTATGTTTCTTACAAACAATGTAATGTCTGTTCTTACAATGGACTGTAGCGTACAAGCAAAATTTTACAAGCAATTTACAAAAAATAATATTTTCAAATAAAACCTTCACGAGATGATTTTCCAGCCAATGCATTTTGGAAAACCAACTTTGTTCGAAAATTTAGCTGTCATATAACTTTCAATATTATTTCAAAGAAAACCTCAGCGGTGAAACATTACAAATTCTGTATACTTTTATTGTTATTTGGAAGTTTTCTAAGTCTATACAATGTTGACATTCGGGAATTGTGTGACAATTAAGCATGAATTATGCAATTAAATAGTAATTACAACTACAAATTATGATGAATCATCAAAGATGCTATGGAGATAGAAAATTAACCATCACCGAGTCAAATTACTGCTGCGCTAATGAGTCAGTGACGGATGGGTAACAGTCTCATACCGAGTCGTGTAACTACCAACAACTGGTAAAAAAGAGACAATGATCAGCGGCCTGCAGTCCAACACTTTTCTTCAAAACACACTTCCATCAACCCGACCCGACATCCTTCCTAAATTCGTCATACCTCCACCCTTTCCCGCCTAGCAAATGGCTAACAGAGTATGACATCAAAACCATTCACTTCAATCGACGGCCAATTTGCAGTGAAAACTTGAATTTCACCAAGTATCACTTAGGGGGAATCTTTTCCTTCTTGCCATTAAGCCGGGAATGTTTATTAGAATTTTTCGTAGATGATGGATCATTCTCATCATCCGTGAGCAAATCAAATTGATTGCTCAAATTAATTTCATCAGAAGAGGATCAAGAGATTGCCCTTTTCTTTTGCGTTTTGGCGCCATGGCGTCAGTAGAAACGTTTCTCCAAATCGACTTCCAAGCAGATTACTATAAGAATCCGAAGGATCGAAGAGGAATTAATTTGTCAAGCTTCTGCATTCATGTTCCATCAACTGTAACTGCTGTTGTTTGCGGTGACATCTATTGGAAACTGCGTACAATTTGTTTTCCGTTTATTGTTCACAGTGCGAAACTTGTCTGATACCTCAGATTAATATTCGAAGTCCCTCCTTTTTTAGGTCATCAAAATACATGGCGTGTTGAGAGATTGAGGTCGTGAGAGCAAATTTTCTCTCTCAAATTTGAATTTTTTGGCTCTCTGGGGACTGGTAGTAGAGCAGGTTAAACTGTATGGGGAAAAATCATTTTTATTTAATTGTAGCTTGTTGAACAATAATTTCCGGAAGAAAAAACTAAACGACAAAGGCCCTGACTAATTTATTTAGGTTGTCGTTCACTTTTTGACCTGAATATGCGAATTATTCCCACTTCTCTCAAATTCTATATGGGAATTTTTCTCACTTCCTACCAGCGGAACAGCACCATCTTTGTGGAAAATGGCCGGACGATATGATTGAATTTCCAAGTCGAAATAAGTGTCCCCGATTCCAAAAATACCCATTTTGATGGGTATTTGACAGTATTTCCCACTTTTTATGAAACCGGAAGCTGCCATCTTGGAGTTCAAAATGGCGTCAGATATAAATTTTCTGGCCTCCAGACATCACCCCGATTCTAAAAATACTCATATATATGGGTATTTGACAGTATTTCAATCAGTACCAATTGTCGGCATCTACCGGTAGTCCCCATTCCGAAAATACCCATATTGTAGCACTTATTTTGAACCACTGGCCGCCATATTGGATTCCGAAATGGTGTCAGACATCTATTTTTGGCTTTTACACATCTTCCCCGTTCCGAAAATACTCATATTGTAGGGTATTTGACACTTCTTCTCAAACCAGAAGCCGCCATCTTAGATTTAAAAATGGCGTCAGATATCAATTTCCGGTCTCTGGACATTACCCCGATGCCAAATTACCCACATTGATGGGTATTTGATAGTATTTCCCAAGCAATTAAGGCAGTGGAATTAAGTGGAAATTACTAATCTTTCTCTCTCTCTCTCTCTCTCTCTTTATCTAAATCTTGGTTCCTGAATCTTAAAACAAAATCGCCATAATTGTTTTTTTTTATGGGGAAACTAAAGAACCCGATTTTTTAAGTTCCACAGTTATAAAGACACTAGGATATGCAGCAGAAGTGGAAAACAACTGTCATACTGATCAAGTTAAAAAGTGGTTTGGAAGATATTTGTTCGATCTTGTTGAATACTTTTTTCTACATAGGTGCACGAATAAAGATGGCTAGCAGCTCACTGTCTGTGCGAGTTATCGAAATACTAGATCAAACCAGATTTACCAATGCACTAAAATCCAAATTGGATCTCAGTTGCTCAGATTGATGTCATCTGAAGCCGATGTCAACCCGAAATTCAAGTAAGTGGAGGTGGCTCGAAAAAAAAAATCCACAACCAAGCGCTGGATTGAAATCTAGCAGGACATCGCAACAGAAGACCTATCCACCTCAGGGTGGCGAAGCTCCAACAAAGAAATCAAGCAAATCGACGGAAATTACACCTGCACCCAAGTTAGGCTGAAAATCAACATGAGTGAGTGAGTGAGTCAGTGATTTCATCCATATAATTTGATTTATCATACTTACTTGTTGAATAAGCTTTAAAATTAAGCCATGAATAACAACTTGATTGCCCCATCGGAGCCACTCATCATTCTCCAAACCTGACGATCCCCTTCATTTTTCAGAAAACCGCTCATAAAATATTCACCACAAACGAAACCGATCCACCAACACAACTCATTTCGAAGTTGATTTATGCTTTGCTTATGTTGCAGTGAAACTTTTCACTTCGCTTCAAAAACATACACATCAATATATGTGGCCGGTAGTCGGTTATGCTCTCCGAAGCCACAGATTAAACTGCTTAAATAAGGTTTGAATACACCCCCTTTTCTATGCAACCAAAACCTTAAATAATATAACAGCAGTGTTCGGTAACCGCTTGGTGGTTCAGTATTTCATTCATGATTTATGCTCATTTCGGTGTGCTCATCCGGAAGGCGACGAGACGTGGAGAATGTTTCAACATAAGTCAAAACTTAGTTTGGCTACGCATCGGAGATCACACCTTCTCCGTTTCACGCTTCTGCACTGTTTTATGCGTGCATTTAATGGACGTGAGGGGGAGAAATATGTTTTCAGTGCAACTTGAGCCAAGTGTGCTCCCGAAATGCGGTTTGCGTGTTTGAACTTCCGTCTGCTTGAAACTTGGTTCGAGTAACGGTTGCAGCGTAAAAGACTTTTTCCATTCGTGATCTTTGGGTTACGCTTTACTCAAAACAGTATGAGTCGATTTATGTGATGATCTAATGAAAATCGTCAGTCTAAGTCAGCTGTGTTATCCAAGTTAAGCTTAGAAGCATTTGCATATAATCGCTTGTACCGAGGTGAAGTGGAACAAAATGATGCAAAACAGCTTAAAAATAGACTTTTTCGGTTTTCGTCGCGTACAAAGCATGTGATTTTCTACGGCGAATGGATTCCACATTTACTAAGAATAGACACCCCCACCCCATGATTGGTTTGAATAGACGCTTTCGTAATTTTCGTCATCCCTTCATTCGAATAAGTACAACCTGGAAGTTGAAAATAATCAAGCAAAAAGCATAACAATACAACTCAGTCAAGAATTGGGTCACTTCTCGTCTGCCTGAAGCACGTTCCATCAAAAGGTGCAAGTCCAGCCCAACAACGGAAAGAGGGACTAAATCACGCTCCGATTACTAATGCTGCATATTTTCGATGTATTATTCTCCATCTTTGCCCAACTTCGTTCGCATCAAATGCTTGAGGTTTTGTTTTTGTTTGCCATTTGACTTAATCCCAAACTGTTATTCGTTATTCCTCCCCAGTCCGTGTCCGGGGGGATTTTACTGGGGGAAAGAAAAACGGGTGGGTGTAAAAAGTAAAATCGACGTCGTCAGTCAGTCGCTGTTTGGTTTGAACAGTGATGGCAATTTATATGCAGTCCGGGTGATTAGCGTTGTTTTGGGAATTGGATTGTTTTCCTTGCTGCTTAGCGCTCGGTAGTTTAGCACATTGTTGACGATGGCGGTGCGAAGGAGAATTAGGACAATGTGATTAGGTGGGGGTGGTCTATTATTGTTTAGAGTTGTAAATTGGAGGTTATTTGTATGCTATGCTATTACGAATACCGGCTTATCCTAGTCATTCTAACTTGACGTATTTTAATCATACTTTAACAAGTATACAGGGTGGCAAATGAATTTCCATTTTGAAATTCCTGGTTTTTTCCTGGTTTTCCTGGTCAATGATTTAAAAATTTCCTGGTTTTATAAATCATGTTTGTAGCCAACAGTAAAAAAAAATCAAAATATTTAAGGGGAAGGCCCGAAAAAAAAAAAATATTTTCGATACGTTTTTATTTTAAAATTCGTTAAAAATTCAAGAAAATCAATCCTTTATGAAGAGCTTTGAGTGTGTTGGTTTATTTCCTTGAAATTCCGTTATAATTGCTTATCTTTTGACAGATACGCGTATTTCGTCTACCTCTTAGTTCGCCTTTTAGTCCACCTAAAATATTCATAAGTATTACAAGCAATCAAGAGTTAATGAACAATCAACAAAGCATCATATTACACTAGCAACTCCGCAATCTGATGCTATCATAATTTTCAGCAATGTCAGGAATGCTCACGAACCCCCAACATTTGCCAGAAAACTTACTACTTACTCAAGGTATCTTCCAAATAAGCTTCAAAATTGCATTTTGTTTTTAATAAAATTTTAAACTCAGTCCTCTATATCCGTAATACGCGCGCGAGGCCTTTGTAGACTATTTTTTTTGGATGAAGTAATGAAATTGGGTTGTTAGCGGAATGCTTAAATAAAACAGCGAAAAAGGGGTTATCTTCCATTTAATTGCACTTAAATAATTTTGGTATTTCGACTACAATGTGCAGTCTTCATCAGTGTCATTCCCACTAAAGAACTTATCAAAATCTAACCCCCTTAAGTACTCATCCCCTAGGTATAAAAGTCAAGATCACATGTATAAAAATGAAACTACAATGTGTTGAATCGGGACCTACCTAACTAATAAAACCAAAGATTAAAGTAAGCTAAAGAAGAAAAATCTATTCAACTCTCCAATAAGGAATACACGTATCTGTCATGGATACCAAAATTATTTAAGTGGAATTAAATGGAAGATAACCCCTTTTTCTCGAACAGAAATAGTTTTTGCAGTGCTACAATAATTATTAAAAAGTCGTTATGACAGCTATCCATACAAAATAATCCGTTAGAGATAACTTCGTCAAGATACATAATTTGTCAATTCATAAAAAAATCACTGGATAACTGTTCAAAAGACAGTTTTAACGTGTGAAATGCAGTGTCTTTTAAATTCTGTAAGTGTTGCTGAACGTTTGATATGTCTAGGCATCGAATTGAAAACATTTATTCCTTTATAATATAATGAATTTTGTGAAGCACAAGTCAAGAAATGTGGTGTTCTTATTTCAACCACGTTTCTAGTATTATATCTATGAAAGTCACTTCCTCTTTCAATTCGATCACACAAATATCGAGGCAGCAAACCGGTAACTACTTTAAAAATGAACACCATAGTCAAATATACAATTCGTTGCTTCACCGACAACCATTGTAAGGCGTCTAACATCAAAGTTGAGGAAGTGAATCTGTTACATCTCAAAATCAAACGCATTATTTTATTCTGCAAGCGCTGAAATCTCGATATTTGTGTTGCATTGGCCAGAAATAAAATGGAAGGGCAAAAGTCTAGATGAGGATAGATGATTGATTTGTATAGCTGTATTTAACTGGCAATATTAAATCGTTTTTCAGTCGACATAGAATTCCATACTTCTTGGCAATTTTTTTGATGACATTGTCAATGTGAGAGTTGAACTTAAGTGTGTCATCAATAATCATGCCAAGATATTTAATCTCCCGAACGCGATCAATAGTCTCATCATCAATTACAACAGAGACGTTCTCATTTACTCGATTCCGCGAAATTACCATAAATTTCAACCATCTACTTAGAGAACGCAAATCTTAATTCAAGTGTAGAACGGCATCATCTAAATCCTTAGCTGCAATGAATAACACAGTATCATCTGCAAAAAGATTAATGTCGCAAAATCTAAAAACACGTCGCAAGTCATTAATATACATAATAAATTACAGGGGCCCTAATACACTTCCCTGGGGCACTCCAAGGTTATTCCCCACGGGACTGCAAACAGAATCATTAAAAACAGTCCGATGAGTTCTGTCAGACAAATAGCTTTCAAACCATTTATATGCAGTACTCGTAATTCCAAAGCGCTTGATTGATCTTAACAATAAGGGCCTAGAAATTGTTTCAAAAGCGCGTTTAAGATCCAAAAAAAACAGCAACAATCGTATCTTTACGCTCCAAGTTATTTTTCCACTTCGCTAATACCAAATTCAACATGATTTCACAAGGATGACCTTCCCGATATCCCGATTGTTCTGGTATCAACAAACTATTACTATTTAAATACTTCAACAGCTGACCTTTAACAACAAGTTGTAAAATTTTCTCTATTGTGTGCAACATGTTGATGGGACGAAACTCTTCGGCTTTAATCGTTCTAGCAACTTTTTCAAAAGGGACCACTAAGGATTCCTTCCAAATTTGTGACACATGTCCAGTTTGTAATGATTCATTAATAAGGTCCAGCAAGATGTGGCCAATGACATGAAAGCAATCTTGAATAACTCTAGCATTAATATTATATACTCCAGCCGATTTTACTAATGAAAAACAAATAACTCTAAGCTCATCTAATGTAATTGGGTGAAAAACTTCAAATCTACAACTACTATAAACTGGCTGTTTTATTTCGTCAGGTTCATCGACCAATTCAATGGATTGATTAATCAATGAAACACTGTCCACAAAATAATCATTAAACTTAGCTGCAATCACTTGTTCTGACTGTTCTAGGTAGCAGGTATCTACTGCCATGTCACAATTTACCTAACTAGGAACCTAAATTCAGTCTCCATCAGGTAGATGCATGCTACGATGTGTGGTTTTAGGTAGCATGCTAAAGAGTCTCGAGTATCCATTTCCTTGATCTCTATTAACCCTCCGTTACTCGCGCTGTTGTACTTTGTACAACACACATGAGTTTTCTATTGCCATTTTGTTGTTGAGTTACCAATCGATCTGAAACCAACGAGTATTCCTCAAAAAACTTTTTTTGATCTAAACAAGCTAAACTTTGATTACAGTAAACACCTAAAAATGCGGATGATAGGGAAAATGTAAATGGAAACCGCGTAAACTGTGGCCATACTACGTGGGATTTGACTTAATTGATTACATGGAATATATCGAGATCCTGACCAGATAGAAAGTTACTGTCTCCGACAAAGTTGTTCAGGAGCTCATAGCCTTGTCGCTGGTGGACAGTAAATCAAAATTTTCTCACTACGTAGCGCTAGTATACGTGTCAAATTTGGGCACGTGATATATTTCGAGATCTTGACCAGATAGAAAGTTACTGTCTTTCTCAAAGTTTTTCAGGAGGTCAAAGCCTATTGCTTGGTGCTCAATAGTTCAGAATTTGCTCACTACGCGACGCTAGTATGGGGCTGTTCATTAACTACGTAGACAGTTTTTTGGTGAAATTCTCATAGAAAATACCTCGAGTTCCCAACCAGTAGTTCAAAGTTTTCTCACTTTGCGGCGCTACTATACATGTGAAACTCTTGCATATAAATTATCTCAAGATCCTGACCAGATAGAAAGTAAATGGATTCGGCAAAGTTTTTCAGGAAGTCAAGATCTTTTTATTGGGTTCAGAATTTACTCACTATGCGGCGCTAGTATATACGTGCCTTTCTCGAATATTCAATAGCTCGAGATCTTGATCAGTTAGAAAGTCTTCGGCAAAGTTGTTTAGAAGATAAAGATCTTTTGGCTGGTAAACAGTAGTTAAGAATTTTCTCACCACCTGGCGTTAGTATACATGTACCCATCTCGCAAATGCTATATCTTGAGATCCTGATCAGATAGAAAGATACTGTCAACGACAAAGTTGTTCAGGAGATCAAGGTCTTTTGGCTGGTGGTTCAGAATTTTCTCACTTTATGGTGCTAGTATACATGTGAAATTCTCGCATATAAAATATCTCAAGTTCTTGACCAGATAGAAAATTATTGTTGTCGGAAAAGTTGTTCAGGATATCACAAAACTTTTGCTCGTGGACAGTTGTTCAAAATTTTCTCATTACGTAGCGCTAGTGAAATGTGAAATTCTCGCCTGTGATATAGATCCTGACCAGGTAGAAAGTTACTGTCTTGAACAAAGTTGTTCAGAAGGTTAAAGCCTATATTTGGTGCACAATGTTTCAGAATTTTCTCACTACGCGGCGCTAGTATACACGTGTAATTTTCATGTATAAAATATCTCGAGATCCTGACCAAATAGAAAGTTACTGTATTCGGCAAAGTTGTTCAGGAGGTCAAGGTCTTTTGGCTGGTGAACAGTAGTTCAGAATTTTCTCACTGCGCTGCACTAGTATACACATTCAATCCTCATATATGCTACAGCTCGAGATCCCGAACAGCTAAAAAACTACAAGGGACAGCCATATGGAGTTGTACGCAATAGTGACGTAGGACTACGTGGTCTTATATAATAAATCTTATTTGTTAACTGTAGCAAAAGCTTTTGTTTTCTGTAGGAATAGGAATTTGAGCGGGGTTCTCTCTGTTTATACTCTTTAGTATGACGCGCTTGACATAGATGGCCCACTGCGATTCTATGAATGCTCATGTGGGCTCCAGCTCGCTGCTTGCAGGCAGCCTTTCGTTGGATACTGGAGAACACCACCACTCAATTCAACTTTGAAATCTGTGTTAGGGAAATCGCTTTTCGCAGGCAATTGGTGATAATTTTAATTAACATAGCAACAGTTGCACATTCGTGCAATTTTCAATAGTGACATTTTGAAAAATGATACAGTCTTGAATTCAATAGATGCGTAGAAATATTTCTGATCGATTGGTGATAAAATTATTGAAATTAGTCCAGGGGCAGCTGAATTATTAACGTTCAAAATCTTTCATAATTTTGTTACATGTTCCATTTTCGGTTTTCACAAAGTGTACCCCCATATAGAAGTCACAGACGTAGTCCTACGTCAAAATTACTGTCTTGGGCAAAGTTGTTAAGAAGATCAAAGCTTTTTTGCTCGTGAACAGTGAATAGTTCAGAAAAATTACGGTATGTAGCGCTAGTGTGCATGTAAAATATTTTTATATGCTATAGCTTAAGGTCAGGAAGAAACTGTCATGCGGCAAAGTTCTTCCGGATGGTGAACATGCAAATGTGTTTTGATCAAAGCTCTCTCATTTTACGTCCAATTTTTGATCTCCTTAGGTTATTTGAATGGTATGAATGGTATAGCATAAGGGTTCCACTACTACTTTTAGTTTCATTTTTTTTTTCCAAGTCATTTCTGAGAAAATCAATCATGATTCTTCAGAGTCAATTTTGAAAAATAGTGTAACTTTGGGTGAACCTTTGGTATACAAAATTTGAAAATTATATTGAGCAATTTGCCTCTTCGTATTTCCATTCAAAATCTTTAAAATGTTCTAAAAAGAACTTTTTTTTTTTCCTTTATTAGAGAGATTTTTAGCCATAGGCTAGTTTATCTCTTATTCTAAAAAGAACAAAAATTGGACGTTTTTAGGGCGTGTCCTAGTCTAGCCTCGTTGTCCGTGCACACGTAAATACAGGGTTTTTTTTTTGTTCTAGACCCTTCGATAAGACATTTTGAAGTTAGCCTTAAATGAAAGGGAGACTCTAAACATTCATTTGGTGGAAGTTTCAGCAATATTGATCTATTAAGATAATGTTTTCTATCTGAGATACGTGTTACCACTAATTTATCAGAGGTATACAAGTGGAACGACTAATCCCAATCAATGTATCCACAAATCTGCATGAAAATCTTCATCTTATCTCACTTAAGCTGATGTAAATTGAATTTTTATTGTATGATATTTGATATGCGAGAATTGTCCGCCAAGTTTTGAGAAACTTCTGAACTACTGTTCATCAGCCAAAAGATCTTTATCTCCTTAACAGCTTTGCCAAATACAGTGAATTTCTAGCTGTTCAGGATCTCGAGATATTGTATATCTCGATATATATATGCGAAGATTTCACGTATATCCTAGCGCCGAATAGTGAGAAAATTCTGTACTGTCGACCAACGAAAATGGCTTTGACCTCCAGAACAACTTTTTCGAAAACAGTAATTTTCTACCTGTTCAGAATCTCGAGCTATAGCATACGCGAGAATTGTACACGTTTACTAGCGCCACGTAGTGACAAAATTCTGGGCTACTGTCCACCAGCCAAAAAGTCTTGACTTCCTGAACAACTTTGCCAAAGACATTTGCTCTCTATCTGGTCAGGATCTATTGATGTATCACATGCGAAAACTTAACATGTATACGAGCAGTACCTAGTCAGAAGAGTCTGAACTACTGTTCACCAGCAAAAAGGCTATGATCTCCTGAACAGCTTTGCCTAAGATAGTAACTTTCTATCTGTTCAGGATCTCGAGATATTGTATATACAAAAATTGCACGTATATACTAGCGCCACGTAGTGAGAATTTTCTGAACTACTTCTCCAACGAAAAGATCTTGACTTCCTGAAAAACTTTGCCGAAAACAGTAACTTTCTATCTGGTCAGGATCTCGAGATATTTTATATGAGAATTTCACGTGTATACTAGCGCCGCGTATTGAAAAAAAACTTGAACTATTGTGTAACAAGAAATAGGCTTTGATCTCATCAACAACTTTGTGGACGACAGTAACTTTCTATCTGGTCATGATCTCGAGATATATCACATGTATTCTAGCGCTACGTAGTGAGAAAATTCTGAACTACTCTCCACCAGCAAAAAAAGGTTATGATCTCTAGAACAACTTTTCCGAAGACAGTAACTTTCTATCTGGTCAGGATCTCGAGATTTTCCATGTTGTAACCAATTAAGTCAAATCCCACGTAGTACGGACACCCTTTACGCGGTTTCCATTCACATTTTCTCTATTATCCGCATTTTTTTTGGGGGATAACTGTCATAAAAGTTTAGCTTGTTTAGTTAAAACAAGTTTTTTAAGGAATACCCGTTGGTTTCATAACGATTGGTAGCTCGGCTGCAAAATGGCAATGGAAAACTCACACTGTTGTACAAAGTACAACGCGCGAGTACTCGTGTTACAAAAGTTGGCGCGAGTAACGGAGGGTTGATGGATTATGTTTAAATATTTCTAAGCTTTCAGCTACGTCTAGTTTCCAAGCTACACTCCGCAGGATATTAATGTTATCCTTTGTCAAATAGTGCCCCTTTGTAACGTATGTTCTGCAACCTTGGATTTAAATTCATAATGAAGTCCATTATCCATCTCTTTGTTAGCCTTTTTTACCTCAAGTACACTCATGCCTGCCATCGTAGGACTTTACACGCTAATTTTAAATTAGCTAAATCAAGCTGTGGTTTGGTGCTGTGGTGATTTTTGAAAGGTAAATTCTTTTCTTTCAACATTATTGGTCGTAAAAAAGTGACTTTTGTGAATATATTTTAAGAAATAGTGACTTTAGCAGGGCTGGTAGCGATCAATGCTGTCAAAAATAGTGATTTTAGTGACCATGTTGAAGAAGATAAGTGACCAAATAGTGACTTATAGTTGTGAAAAAGTGACTAAAAAGTGACCTAAGGGAAGAAAATTAGTCGTTATGATGGCATACCAAATAAATATTTGATGTTTTAGACTTATTCAATAAGAATCGCATAAACACTTTAATATGTACGATAGGAACCTTTAAAGCGAAAGATTTAATAGAAAGTTCATGACTAAACCTAAAAAACCGGAAATTCTCAGGGAATTTTATTTTTCCTGAAAATACCTGAAAGTCTCAGGAAATTTTAAAATTTTCTTCCTAAGGATATTCCAAAGAAAATAATGCATTTTAAAATATAAACACTCAATATTCCTAGTTATTTTCATTCCCATTGCGAGAAGCATTCTAACTATATTATTAGGATATTTTTTTAGAGAATTCAGAGAAGCGTTTCAAGTGAATTTCTGAAATAATTCCATGAGTTTCGGAAGAATACGAGCATAAGATAAGGAAAACTTCAAGCGAATTTACATGTGACATCTCCGTTTAGTACACAGCAAAAAAATAATTTTGATATCACGTCAAAGTGGATGCACTACAATCATGTCGAAAATATGGTGTAATATTACTTGCTAAAAAGGACAAAATTATCATTAATACAATGCATGAACTGACATTACGCTGCTTTTACTGCATTTGTTTATTTATGTGGTCATAAAAATTACATGAAATTTTCGACATGATTGTAGTGCATCCACTTTGATGTGATATCAAAATTATTTTTTTGCTGTGTATGTAATGGAATATTCAGAGGTCTTCAGAACAAAAGTTCTCAAAATATTCCTCAAGGGAATGAGACTGCTTTGAAGTTCTTTTGTAGTTTGAGAATCTAGCCTGATGCTCGCAATACTTCTCATCAATGTTTTCAACTTCTCTAAACTTTTTCCACAATTTTGCTAACGATCATGAATCTTCTCTAAAGTTTTAACAATTCACTAAATTTATCGAAACTTTTTTTAAATTTATGTAATTTCGCTGCTATGAAGATATCTGTTCATTCTTGAAATTTTGTTTATGTGCTCTCTGTACTTCAGTGAAGTTTTCGAAGTTATTCTGAAATTTCAGGAACTTATTTAAGCTCCCGCAACGAAATAACTGATATACCTAGTTCTCAATATTTGTCTGAAGTTCAAATTATCAAAACTAATTCATAACTTTTTCCACAGTCTAGAGTTTCCTGATGTTTTTAAAACTGGCCAAAATATTCCTCAATTTCCTTATAATTCTCTATACTGCCCTGAATATCTTTGTATTTTTTTTAAAAGAACCCACCATTTTACTGGAATTGATTGAACTGCCTTTAAGTTCTACCATTTTCCTTAAGTTTATAAACGCTCACGGAACTTTGCCTTAAGTCACTAATTTTCCCTGGAAAGTCCAGCCGTGAAGTTTTCTATGCTTACCTTAATTTCTCTAAATTGATCAAATGTTTCGGTAAATTTTCTGATATATATTTATAATTCTCTGAATCTTCTAAAGTTTTCAGATGAATCATAGAACTCTTGGAACATCCCATAATTCCAAGGAACTCCTTGTAAGTCATCTGAGAAAACTGAGAGATTTTTTTTATGTTATCTCATCGTCCTCGAAATACTCGGAACTTCACTGAATATAATGAAACAATCTAAAAACATCTAAATTTATTGGAAGTTCTCTGGAATTTCTTGAAAATATCGATGCTTGCTAAAAGTTATTTTTTTTTAAATTAATGGAACTTCGTTGATGTTCTCTAATCAACTTAGATTAATTTTCGAAATGTTTTAGATCTTGAAATTTCCACGATATAACACCCTTGAGAGTACGTTCCAGAAATTTTCTCTGAGCAAACTGAAGTTTCCGGAAATTCCCAGAAATTTTCTTGAAACTTCCTTAAGGTTTCTGCAATTTCCTTCATTTTTTTTTTAATTGCCCTTTAATTCTATGATCTGTCTAGATGTCCTTGGAGCTTCCCTAAAGCTCTCAATTCTAGTGAAGATCTCGGTTCTGCTTTAAAATAAATGGAATTATCGTGAACGCCTTTAAACGCCTTCTGAAATTTTCATAAATTTTCTGAAGTTATCTGTACTGAAACTCTCGGAACATTTTAAAACCAATCCAATGAGTTAAAGTTTCGAAAACTTCCCCTTAAGATCACTGGAATTCTCGAAAGATCTCTAGATCTAGCTTTTCTGAGATAAATAGAACTTCTTAAAAGTTTTTACAATTTTACTAGTACGAAAATTCAAGACATTAAAAATGTTGTGATCTTAGACTTACTAGAATGAAGTAAAGCTGTTTCTTTAAAACTGATTGTCATGTCTTATAAACGTTTGCGTTAATTGTTGTTTTTGTTGTTTTATAAAAAAAACCATATTTTTAACGCATTTCATAAATAACTTACTTATTATAAAAATTATCCGCCAAAGTTATGGAAACCCCTGGAAAACCCAGGGAACTGAGTGGACACTTCAAATTGTTCAAAAATTAGAACAAAATGTAGGTCTATCCTACACACTGCAAGAAGAATGATCACTCTTGAAATAAATTCATGTTGAAAAAAAAAGTTTAAAATAGAGACTGATTACAAGAAAAAGTGACTTTAGTGACCTTAAAAAAGGAGACTTTTAAGTGACTGGCTCGAAAAAAGTGAAGTGACTCGCTACCAGCCCTGCTTTAGTGACTGACTTTAACTATTAGGCATCCTAAATATTTGCACCGAAAATTTGTTTAGGTTTGAAATCTCTAATAGATCATTCTAGATTATCCAAAGTAAATATTTCGAAAAAGAAAAATATATAACACTCCAAAGGATTTACATGAGAAGAGCATAATCTCACTAGGCAAATGTGAGTTAAGTCATGATTGCGTAAAACAACGAAGACCACGCTCCCCAGTCAAATGAAAACCTCGCATCAACACCACACGAAACACAAAATTCATCGGAAAAATTTCCACTCCGTCAAAACATCAATCTTCCTCAAACAATCACCTTTGAAGCAAATTCATTTTCCCAGCAGCAGCGATGCCCAAACAAGCCGGATCTAGTTCCACTCTTGGCACTGGGGCGTTCACGTTCAAATAAACAAACAACCCACCTCCAATATATGCACCATGCTGCTGCTGCTGGCGTCCCACCTCGCTAATTGAATCAGCTTGCGATTTACTTCGACCTCGGGCAGCAGCGGCAAAATCAAGTCCGTCGTGTTTTGAATAAACACGGTCACCGCTCACTGACTGGTGACGTCTGATCTCGGACTATGCCACCACACTGAGTAGGAAACCGCTAGCCGGTGTGCTGCTGTTTTCCGATCCACCCGAGGCGGTCGGTGTGGCGGCTTTTGCGGGACAAATATTCACATTACCCCACCCCAATCACCCGGATGAACTTGGTGTCTGCGGCATACCTTCCCTTGACAAGCTCATTCTCCGGGGGTAAGCATAGAGATAGATAGTTTAGATAGAGCGACCGGAAAACGCAACCGTTTGCAGTTTGTTGTTGTCACCGTCGCACTTAGGTCCCTACTCGCATTGACTATGGCTAGGGGCGGGAAAATGATCGGTATCCGCTTTCCGGCTTGGGGCGGTTTACTGGCTCACGTTTTTTTTTTTCTATTTCTATTTTCTCCGATCGGTATGCGAGTTAGGAATGTCAACCAAGTTAATTCCATTAATTGTTGGTCGTTTGATTGCTTTCCTAAGAAATTCAGAAAATTAAATTTCGAATTGGCAGTGTTGCTTGGCGAAAAATGCCCCCCATACATAGGTCAGTCTACCTTAGGCAGGCTGACATGTAAATGGTTCTCAGAAAACCAATTTATTCGCAACATGATAAGTTTTCAAAGTACGTTTTAATTAAATATTTAACGCACTTCCAGTGCACAATTTGCACTGTGAATGCTACGCATCGAGGCCGAGAAAATCCGACGGACACGTGATGGATGGATGCCGATTTGAAATACTCTCTCCCCCAGCGGACAGCGACACCTCTCGACGACTCTGGCCCGGATAAACCGGATAGACGGATGGACGGTCGGACGTTCGACATAATGTGTTTTTAATTGAAAGTACTGAAGCGCGTCCGACTTTGACTTTGCGTCGCGTTGGCATTGGCACATACCACCCTCTCAGAGCAGGGCGTTATTCCCGTCCGCCCGCCAATCGCACTTCGCATGGAAACACCCAGCACTCCTCGGACACCTGACACGCACCGCGATCAGCCATCCGATCTCGGTTCGCCCGTGGCTTTGATGGATGGAAATCAATGAAATTGCACTTTGACGGGGTCTTACCTGGAAAACAAAACAGAGAGAAAGAGAAAAGAAAAACATTAGCAAATATTTTGGATGCGTAAGTGAAACCGATCCGGCCGAAGACCCATCATCAAGCGGTTCAGATCGGACCGCGGGAAGGAAAACGAAAACAAATTAGTCAAATTGGCAGCGCGGTATAGTTTTTTTTTTGCGTCGTTTTTCTCTACTGAAGATGGGCTGTACTCGTTACGATGCGGCAACAGAGGCAGGCACGGGCTGTGCGCTCGAGAAGGAGAGTGAAAAAGTGAAAATTAGATTAAATGAGTTTTCATAAACTGTGTAATATGCTCGCGCTTATGGCAGCCGTCACGTCGTGGATCGTTATGAAACGGAGGGGTTCGAACAGTCGTTCATGGAAACATAGAAGATGGGGTGAGTTTTCTAATGTTGGCCACGGAGAAGAAAGTTGTGGACTGGACCTTGTTTAATATTTAAACGAAATTAATTCAACGATAATTATGTTGAACCTCAACATCGGCCGGGGGTTGTTGAATTGGTTGATGAAGCTCTTTATAGCAGAGGGGCAATGCGATATAAAAGCAGTGACTAAAATTACGGAAATAGTGACCAAATAGTGAATAAGAAAATTCCAATACGGTATTGAAGTGCAAGAAACTTAGATACACACTTCATTAATTCCTCTAATTTTATCAAACGTCCTAACGGAGCCCTCTATAAATGGGTTTTGGAGTGGGTTTAGTAAGTTCCTTTTAATTACATTATAATACGATGTTTTTGTCAATTTCTCGGGTTTTTTTTCCCGCATTTTTGGGATTTATGGAAATTTTGCTGGTATGATATAAATTCAAAATAAATATTGGAAATAGATCAGTCCAGCGTCCGCCGAAGGAAATGTTACAGCTACCTAAAGCTACAACAAATTTAAACAGCACTTCTCAGTGCTAAATATGACCTTCCAATGCACACTGGGGACAAAATCGAAACAATGTGTTAAAATTCAATAACTTCGGTGCTCGCTGGAACAAGAGACTAAAAAATAGTCATTCTTATAGAAAAAAAGTCTCAGGAATCGATTGGAGTGGGTTTCATCTCCTATTTTGCATGATTTGAATGCTGTATCTCAAGATACCGATGATATAGACGGATGATTTCTTCGGCAAAGTTGATCAGAAGGTCAAGGACTGTTGGATGATGGACAGAACAATTCAGATTTCCTCCACTAGGTGGCGCTAGTGAGCATTGAAAGTGAATATATTTGTGCTGCTGTATCTCAAGACCCTGACTATTTAGACGGATGATTTCTTCGGCAAAGTTGATCAGGAGGTCAAGGACTGTTGGATGATGGACAGAACACTCCAGAATTCCTCCACTAGGTGGCGCTAGTGAGCATTCAAAGTGTATATGTTTGTGCTGCTGTATCTCAAGATCCTGACTATTTAGACGGATGATTTCTTCGGCAAAGTTGATCAGGAGGTCAAGGACTGTTGGATGATAGACAGAACACTCCAGAATTCCTCCACTAGGTGGCGCTAGTGAGCATTGAAAGTGAATATATTTGTGCTGCTGTATCTCAAGATCCTGACTATTTAGACGGATGATTTCTTCGGCAAAGTTGATCAGGAGGTCAAGGACTGTTGGATGATGGAGAGAACAATTCGGATTTCCTCCACTAGGTGGCGCTGGTGATTATTGAAAGTGAATATATTTGTGCTGCTGTATCTCAAGATCCTGACTATTTAGACGGATGATTTCTTCGGCAAAGTTGATCAATAGCTCAAGGACTGTTAAATGATAGACAGAACACTCCAGAGTTCCTCCACTAGGTGGCGCTAGTGAGCATTGAAAGTGAATATATTTGTGCTGCTGTATCTCAAGACCCTGACTATTTAGACGGATGATTTCTTCGACAAAGTTGATCAGGAGGTCAAGGACTGTTGGATGTTTTTTCGTAAAATTTAGAGTCGGTAGTTTTTGTTTAGGATTTTTATAAAATATTCATACAAATATCTAATCGCGGTTGATGCTATTGATTATTTAGTAACATGAACAAAAACAGATTTCATCAGTAGTATGTCTTGCTTTACATTAACGCATTTCCACGCTTTAATAATTTTCATTCAAGTTCAATTTAAATTCGTTTGGAATCCGTTGTTTTTTGAAAATTTAGCACTTCACTCAACAGGCACAATTTTTCCGAACTGTTAATTTTTTTAATGTTCGACGGTATCGTATTAAAAAGGTTTCTTCGTTAATTTATGCTGCTTTCTAAAATTAAGCACGCCCAGGGATTCTTACCTCGAATATGCTTTCAAGCCACTCTGCATTCTTCTTAAAGAACCGATCCTTACTGTGGGTTTTTGACCATCGCCGATTAAATTGACCAATCCAGTTTTTAACACCTTGCGCAACAGCCGCAGGTGCTTTCGACAGTGCCCTAGACACAAAGTCAAGTTAACGGTTTTTATCTCGACCAGACGCAAAATATTGCTCAACGATATTTTTATTTGACAGCATTTTGCTTAATGAAATTCAGTGGAACACACTTAACACCACGTAAGAACTGCACTACACTGAGCTACTGTCACGCAAGAAACAAGAGTAAACAAATAATTCTTTTGGATTGGGTTTCGATGATGACATTTTCGCGTCAAAGTGGTCTTCGTGGTCGAGTGGTTAGTGGCGTCACCCGTCTAACAGCTATTATGCGTATGCCATGGAGTGAGGGCTCGATTCCTACTTCAGCCGGTGGAATTTTTTTAAAGATATAATATATACAATAATGACCCGATTTTATCAGCCCCCTTTTGAAAATATTTTTTATTTCAATGGTTTTATTGCACCAAAAGTTACCCTAAACATCGATCAAGAAGATTATTGGAAACGATTTCAAATTATGGATATAGGAAATTACTGAACATTAAAAGAATAATGCGTGAAGGGACTGATAAAATCAGGTCATTACTGTAGTTTATATTTTAATGGATATTAAGGGGGTATTCCCAATCTTTTGCCTTTTTTCGGCCTGTTTTTCAATTAATTTTTTTCAAGGAAAATGAATAGTAATGCGCCTAACTCTTTGGGATTCTTGTTTATTGAACATTAAAGTTTACAAATAAAAAATTTTCGACATAAAAAAAGACATTATTGACGTCACAAAATGGCGGCAAACAGACCCCTGTTCGCCGCAAACGCCTGGACGGGCGAAGACTTTTCTCGGAACGGCTTCATCTGAAACAGATTTCGTGATGAAATTAATAATCTGCATAAGATTCTCTGGAGCTTCTCCCGTTGGCTGCAAAAAATCTTGCAAATTAACAAAATGGCGGCCAGATGAAAAAACAGGCGATTTTTAGCCCGCTTTTTTGCAGCTTTAAGGTGCTTCAAACAATGTTAAATGTTAATATTTTTGGCTGAAAGTGGGAGAAGCTCCAAAGAATTTAATAAGGAACAAAATGCGCAAAGATTCAAGTCAATATCTCTTATAGTTTCTGAGAAAAATCTTCGCCCGATAAAAAAAATGTGGTTTCGAGAAAAACGCGTTTAAAGTTTTGACTTTAGTTAAAACCATTTGGGGGTTCTTACCATTTGTCAGCTATGCCTGGACACCGAATTCGCTGATCGGAAAACGGCTTGGGGGGATGAAAGTATATAGTCTAAAGTACAAAAAAAACGTGAAAAAAAAAATTTGATTTTTTGAAAAAAAAGATCGGGAATACCCCCTTAAGAGACCAAACTTGCTTATGTATAGGAAAAATCCCAATTTATTCACCTATGGTCTGACCCTATTTACACTCAATATGACTACCAATGATCTTATTTAAAAATTCTCACGTCATTTGATGTGGCACATGATTGATTTTAAAAAAGTCAAATCTGGCCACTTCCGCGGTGCAACCCGGAACACATCCGAATTCAGCAAATCTGGTTCAGGGAATTGTATGACCAATTTTGAAACTATTCCGTAGCGATCTATGTAATCATAATCCCGAGCAAAGTAAAATATCAAATTGATAACAAGTCCTATGACTACAATGTCCTCAGCGTCGAAACTTGCTCAAACATGTTCAAAGAGGTTCTGTACATCGCTCATGATCAGTTTGATGTATATATGATGCTCAAGGTTCACCAAATTGTCCTTGATCTCAGATCAAATAATGTACCAGGTCAGTCATAGCCGGTACAAGGCCCTTACTGCCGTGAGATGACAAAGTGACGTAAACGCCACCATGGTAAATTTTCACTTTTCTTCATATTCATAATCTATACCCTAAGATACACCAGAAAACACTCTCTTCGTGATGAAAATGTGTTTTGGAAGCCTGGAGACAAAGTGACGTAACCATACATTTTCGGAGAAAGAGTAATATGTTTTCACTGTTTCTACGGATAAGTGACGTCCACCGTATAAGAATGTTTGAAAATTCAAAAGAAGTTTTAAACAGTAAGGTTCATATTTTCCGCTTAATTTTGACATTTTTTAACAGAATGAAATTTTTTTGGCAAATTTTTATAATTATTGCAAGTTTATCCACCCAGGTCCAGGATATAATGCACATCATTTTCGTTATAATTGATGGTGTATGAGATGTTCTAGGTTCTCCAAGTTGCTTTGGAGTTCAGATTATTTGATCTACTGGCTCAACCATGAACTGCACGATGTCCTCAGCGACAAAACCTACAAAGACATGTTCATAAAGTTTCTGCGGATCGTTTTTGATTTATTTTGATTTATAATCAAGGTTCTCCAAATTGTCTTGAGCTCACTAGAGCCACCTAGTGGAGGAATTCCAAATTGTTCTGTCCATCATCCAACAATCCTTGACCCCCTGATCAACTTTGCCGAAGAAATCATCCGTCTAAATAGTCAGGATCTTAAGATACAGCAGCGCAAACATATTCACTTCGAATGCTCACTATTGCCGCCTAGCGGAAGAATTCCGAATTGTTCTGTCCATCATCCCACAGTCCTTGAACTCCTTTGCCGAAGAAATCATCCGTCTATATCATCGGTATCTTGGGATACAGCATTCAAATCATGCAAAATAGGAGATTTTAGGACAAAACTGTGAAAAACCCCAACTTACCCTATCGTGCCCAAAATGAAGCCCATTCCAATCGATTCCTGAGATTTTTTTTCTATAGAATGACTATTTTTTAGTCTCTTGTTCCAGCGAGCACCGGAGTTATTGTTTCGATTTTGTCCCCAGTGTGCAATGTTCTACCTTGTTCAATTCTTATTCCTCTTAAATTCTTGTTAGGATTCTACCCGGAGTAATCCTGTTAGAACACCGGATTGGAAAATTTCTCTTCGATCCTTCGAATTATTATAGTAATCTGTTTGGAAGTTTGGAGAAACTTTCTTCTGCCGCCATGGCCCTTAAACGCAAAAGAAAAGGGCAATCTCTTGATCCCTCTTCTGATGAAGTTTATTTGGGAAATGAATTTGATATGCTCACGAATGATGAGAGTGATCCATCATCCAAGCAAAATCCCACTAAACATTCCCGGCTTAATGCCAAGAAGGAAAAGGTCCACCTATTGGATAACCACTTCCGATTTCCATGCTCTTAGAATTAAAGTTTTGAACTTCTTTAAAATCAAGTTTTCAATTGAAATTTTCCGTCAGGGTGAATGCCGTGTACTGGCTGAAACCTTGGACGGATTCAAACGTCTTCTCAAATATCTTACTGAAAAGCACCACAAAATTTTTCACTTACGACACGAAAACTGAACGTCTGTTCAAGGTTGGCTTGCAAAGAACTGCCCAGTGGTGAATTCCTGGGTCAGAACAAAGATGAGTTGAGCCAATCCAAGTAATCAAAATGAAAATGATGTTTTTTATGACTTTCACTGGATATAGATTTGCCAACTTCTCATGGAGGTTTCATTCGATTTCCTCCAGAAAAGTTTCTGATTTCCGCCAAGTACTACTGCAAGTTTTTTTCAAGGTTTTAACGCAATCTACAGAACCCTCATAAAGCCAACATTGTTACTTGGGAGACTTTATCCTAAAGTTTATTCTGGCTGCTACCGATAGATTATTGAAATTTATTTTGGAAGCTCTTTCTGACTTCTTCGGGAGTCCTCCTAACTTACCCGAAAGTAATTTAAGCCTTTCGAAAAAGTTTCCATCAGTTGATAGATCTACATTTATAGATGAAATTTCCCAGGTGCAATTACTCTATTTTCGGTGAATATGTAAGTCAGCATGTCTTTTTTAGTGGTTTCTCAGGATAATAAAAACTATTATTGAACGTGATTTTTGGTAAAATTCGCGATAATCGTTTCCCTGGATGGTTAAAATTTTACACCCTCCCCCTCATGGCTGCACCACTGCACAGTGGTCCAGAATGCAGATTTAGGTGGAATGATATGTTTTGAGCCTGAAATTGAAACTTTAGACTAAAAGTCTCTTCTACAAAGTTGTTCCTTATAGTTAGGCCCTCATTTTTATGACAATGGTTCCTATTATCATTAAAATCAAAAATCTAACTTTTTTGTTTGAATAAATTAAGGTATACATTCTTCGGCAAAGTTATAGTTGAGCAAATTTCAAGCAACTCAACAAATAAGCATCAATAATGCAACTTGACGAACGTGTCGGGGACAGCTCGGAAAAAATTGTAATCTTTTTGCAATATTTTTTCAAGAAATCAATTTCCCGAAGAAGATCGATTATTTTGCATTTTATCCTGAATTTTCAAGGGACATTGGCGTTAATCAACTTCAAGTGCAGGATATTTTGCAGGCGTTAAAGAATTTAGACGCCTCAAAAGGTCCTGGACCTGACGGAATTTCTCCAGTGCTTATGAAAAGTCTATCAATGGAACTCACTGATCTATTGGTTTGGTTTTTTGATATGTCCCTGGAATCCAGAAGCTTCCCAAAAATTTGGAAAAGCTTATTTCTAGTGCCTATATTTAAGTCTGGCCGGAAGCTGACGTACGTAATTATCGTGGAATAGCCATTATCTCTTGCATTCCAAAGCTTTTCGAAGCAATTGTAAATGAAACATTATTTTTCCAAACCAAAAATAGAATTACTGACATGCAACACTTCTTTAAAGGACGTTTGAACTCGACTTGAATCATTAATAACTTTTGTTTCTTGAATTTCATCGAAAAGTGGTCCTAAGCGAAGTTGTAGCTGAGAAAATCAGCTATTATTGCTGCGATGGAAGTGCTCTGACCCCCGTTGGCGGTACTACCATACAATGAAACATCTGCGAGCGGATCTCGTTCTGATGGAGAAGGCTTATTGGATAGCGAAAGATAAAGTGTTTATTGGGTTGTACCTTTTGACTATATTTTTAAGATGTTTTGTACAGTGAACAAGAATCCTCGGCTCTGTAAAGTTAACTCGATTGAGCCTCATCAAATAAATCAATAATAATAAAAAAAAAATGAACATTTCAAGATTTCAGACTTTGAAAAAGGTAAAATTTGTTTAATAATAGATCTGTACTCTTGGAATGGACAACATTTCAGGATTTTAACACTTTTCAGTATTGTCTAGAGAATTTTGATGAGAATGTCAAATGGGATTTGAGGGGAATGGTAGAGAAAAAATTCTAAAGGGATTCTTAGGAGTGTTCCAAAAGCATTTGACTAGGTTTTCCAGGTTATTTTGAGAAGAATTTCTAGATAATTGTAAGGAGAATTTGAGGAACGATCCAGAATTACAAGTTAGTTCTAAATAAAGCAAATGAGAAAAGATTTACTTATTATAAGGGAATTTGGAGGAGAATTATAAGTGACTGACAAACTTAAAGTTGATATGACGAAAATGTTGACACCAAACCTAAAATGATCACCTGCGGCTGAAAATATTTAAATGTTATTCAATCAATCGACCAATCAGAGAAGAAATCTGAGAAGAGCTCCAACATAGATAATAATTTAAAGGGATGCAATTCTGAATATAGCTATGTATTAGCAGAATTTCAAGCTAGTTGTGCTAAGAGAACTCATAAAATTTGAAAGAGACTTTCCGAGAGGGTTTCAAATAGTGGAATTAACAGGGAATTTTGAGCATATTTCAAAAGATATTCGGAGTAGTATACCAAGATATTTTGAAAAAGTTTCCAATGGAATTCAAATGAGAGTTTCAAGTGAATTTCAAGAAAATTCCAAGCAATATTTTCAAGGAAATTTTGAGAATAATTTAAAAGGAATTCTCAGTTATGTTCCCTTGGGATTCTAATATTAATTCCAAGAAAATTCTGAAAGAATATTTTCTAAATTCAAAATGGCAAACCAAGAGATTTCTGAAGAATATTTCAAATGAGTTTCAAATGTAATTATGGAGCGAAATTGAATCAAAATATTTCAAATGCTACTCAATATTTCAACCAATCAGAGAAGAATTCTGATGAGAGCTCCAACATAGATAATATTTTTAAAGGAATATTATTTTGAATATTGCTATGTATTAGCAGAATTTCAAGCTAGTTTCCTAAGAGAACTCATAAAATTTTAGAGAAAAATTCGAGAGGGTTTCAGATAGTTGATTTTACAGCGAATTTTGATCATATTGATATGAAATTTTTTCCAAAGGAATTCAAAGGAGAATTTCAAGTGGATTCCAAGAAAATTTCAAGAGATCCTCTAAAGGAAATTTTGAGAATAATTTCAAATGCATTATCAGGCACGGTCCCTTGGGATTCTAAAATTAATTCCTAGAAAATTCTGAGAGAATATTTTCTAAATTTAAAATGGCAAACCAAGAGATTTTTGAGGAATATTTCAAATGAGTTTCAAAGGTAATTATGGAGAGAAAATGAAGTAAAATATTTCAAATGTTAGTCAATCTATCGACCAATCACAGAAGAATTCTGATGACAGCTCCAACATAGATAATAATTTTAAAGGAATTTTATTCTGAATATTGCAGTGTATTAGCAGAATTTCAAACTAGTTTCCTAAGAGAACTCATAAAATGTTAAAGGGGATTTCCGAGAGGATTTCAAATAGTTGAATTCACAGGGAATTTTTAGTATATTTCTAAAGATATTCGGAGTAGCATACCAAGATATTTTGAAAAAGTTTCCAAGGAAATATCAAAGGAGAGTTTCGAGTGAATTCTCAAACCAGTTCCCTTTCGATTGTGAAGTAAATTCAAAGGCAATTCTGGCAGCATACTTTTTAAATTCAAACGGGCAAATCAAGAGATTTCTGTAGGATATTATACCGAATGAATTTCGAAGATAATTATGGGGCGAAATTGAAACAAATTCTAACGAGAGTTAATTGTAGGGTAAATTTTAAAAGTTTGTTCGAGGGATTTCCTAAACATGATATACAGTAAATCACAATTAACAATTAAGTTTAAATGATTAATAATAATGACACTAGAATTTTTCTTGGGTCGAATTTGGATCTACGTTCAAATACTTAAAAAATTGTCTATGTTTTGACTGCGGTGAAAATCCACTCAAAACTCCTTACGGTATAAAAATAGAGAAGGGTTAGTAATTTTCATTTATTTCCACTACCTTATTTGCTTATCCTTGACAAATACGCGTATTCCATCTACAATGTGCAAACTTCTTCAACTTTACTCAGCAAGGATCAAGGAAACTGACACACATGGCTTTTCAAGTACCTAGGACATATCAACGAATAAGCAGTGGAGTACCGTAAAACGGGGTATATTTAATAATGCGGGTAACTTTGACAGTAGAATATAATGATTTAATTTACTCCCTCATTTTTTTCGAATAAGGAACATTGGTTCCAAATTGTAGCTTAGGGCATTTCCCTTGATATCGCATGTAGTTTTTATATAGTTTGTGTTACATGTTTGCCAAACATGGAAAAACAATTTTCTTGCTTTTTATCTGTTTGAAAAAGCACTGAAACCATCACGTATGAAACGTATTTCTGATATAGCTATCACAAATTAAATGTTTTGTCCTTATTGCTTATGATGTTTTCTGATTATATACTCATTCAAAATTTCATGTATCTTTAACTAAATTGTTTGAGTTTCCGCATGTTCGGTCACAAGACTAAAAAAATAGTGCAAATGCAATAATTTTCGTTAAACATATTACTAACGAATTGACTCTAGGATCCTCAGTACTTGTTTAAAAAATAAAATAAAATTGAAGAAACAGTAATTGATGTAAAAAATATTTAGAATATACTTCGGAAAAATATCAAAGCTACCCCGTTTTACGGTACCTGATTCTACAGGAGTTTAGATTTAAGTTCTAAGTGAAAATGTACCTAGGTTAATAAATATTCGGTAAGTTGCGATGATATCTTTAGACGAGTATTTGTACAAGACATTGAAGAAGTCTGCACGTTGTAGACGAACTACGCGTATCTGTGTCAAGGATAAGCAAATAATGTAGTGGAATTAAATGGAAATTACTAATCCTTCTCTCGCTCTCTTTTTATATAGGTATTCCATTAAGACCCCCATTCATCAGGATTCCTTACATAATTTTATTGGAATTCTCAGGCATTTTCTTTATAATAATGTCCGCTTTAAATAATTCTCGTTCCATTTCCTTTCCATAATTATATTCAAAATTAATCTAAATCTCTTTGGAAGCAATTGACTGCAGAATTGTTCTAATTCTATTTCAGAACTATGTTGGACTTCACCTCTAAATTTTGCTTTGAAATTTCTAGAAATTATTTTCGCGAGGCCTTTAAAATAATTCTCAGAATTCCTTTGGAATTGTACTCTCATCATATGATTCCCTTTACATTTTTGACGGCTCCTGAAATTGTCTTCACAATTGTCTTGGAATCGTCCACAGAGCTACTTAAAACTTTTACTCTGAGCTCATGAAATTGACTTGGAGTTAAAGTCTAAACTCTCTTATGGCTGTAAGCTCCAACTATGATTAACTTTTAATCCCGTCCCTGTTTGGATGATTTGCAAAATGTTAGCTTAGGTCGTGTTGATTTAATCTGATGTCCACACCAAAGCAGCCGGTCATTCTTGATCGGGATTTAATCCGAGGATAAAACCGGTTGGAGCTTACTACCATTAGAGTTCTTTCCAAAACTTTGAAATTCATTCTAAAATTTTCTCTAAATTCATTTAAAAATATATATATTACAAGAACTATAACAATTCTTCAAGGTGTTCAATGTTTTCAAGGCTCCACATTCTATGTTTTAGAAACAAAATATTAAGTAAAATATATACGAAAATTAATTTCAAACTCTTTACAGAATTTTATTGGAATTGGAATTTAGAATGATGTCCCCTTCACTTAATTCTATTTCCATTTCTTTGTCATAATTCTATTGAAAGTTTGCTTAGTTCTCTTTAGAAATCCCAATCAATTCACCTCTGAATTGTCTTATTTTTGTCAGGAATAGCTTGGAGTTCACCTTAAAATTCAATTGAAATTTTGCTCAGAAATTGCTTTAAAATTATCTAGAAATTATTTTCGAGATGCCCTTGGAATAATTCTCGGAATGCATTTAAAATGATTCTCAGAATTCCTTTGAAATTGTACCCTCAAAATTCTATTTCATTTACATTTTTCACGACTGCTGGAATTTTCATCACAATCGTATTGGAATCTTCCACAGAGTTATTTAAAATTTTTACTCTGAACTCATGAAATTGACTTGAAGTTAATGTCTTAACTCTCTTAGAGTTAATGTCTTGAGTCTCTTAGAGTTTTTTTTTTTTCCCAAAACTCCCTTTAATTTCCATTTAAACACCTTAATATACCCTGAAATTCATTCGAAAATCTTCTCATAATCCCTTAAGGAAATTACTATGGGAAAACCAAACTTTTTGTTCATTGTCTTCTACCCATTTTCCATATTGCTTTTTCGAAAAATTTTATAATTATTCTTACGGGAAATTTTCTTAGCTACAACTTTGCGGAATATCGTTTTTCAGCCAAATGTCAAATTAAAATGATATTAATTGTTTAAGAGATTGATAATCTTATGGCTTGATCAAGCAGCTGTTCTGTGGGCAACACTGTATTCTGCAGTGTGACATAGTAGCCATGATATTTGTGCTCTATTCTTCGCACCAGAAACACCAATAGGCAACATACGTTGAACAGTTGATTGAGCATAATCATAAGACATCAGTGACTTGAATCATTAATAACCTTTGTTCCTTACATTTGATTGAAAAGTAGTTTTCAACAAAGTTGTAGCTGAGAAAATTTTCAACAATCACAGCTATCATTTTTAAAAGCGTAGTGTTGTGGTGAATTGTTAGATATATATGATCAAAAACATAAGTTTTCCCATAGTAATTCCCATATAAACTTGAAATGGTTTGTGCCAAGTCAATTTCTTACTAAAGTAGTTCCAATTTTGGGAGGCTAAACAGGACCTAATTTGGAATCGTTTAAGCACTGTGGAGCGAAAATTTCAAATTTTGCATCAGTCTAGTGTAGACCCAAGTAGCAATAAGGGTTTTATGAAGGTTCTGTAGACCATTATTTAGACTTGTAGAATGCTATAAAACTTCGATAAAACTTGAAATGTTACTTGGGGAATCTTGAAACATTTTAAAGGCCCCACGTTTTATATTTTTCAGGTATTTCCCATTTTTGCCGGTGACTTCAAGTTCCCGGTTTTCCAGATTTCCCGGTTCATTGGTCACCCTGTTCTAAAGTGCTCTACACGGAATTCCAAGACTGTTATGGAGATATTTTCTAGAGAATACCGGAGTGAGTCATAAGATTCTTGAGGGGAATCCTGAAAGTTGCTCAGAAGACATTTTGAAGTGATCTTAAGGAAAGCCTAATGAAAACTGTGGGACTAGAAATTTCTGATATGGGTAACAGTGAGATAGAGTGATAGTCTAAAAAGTGTAACAGTGAGATGCATGACGAAGCAGAGCGAACAGAAGCCACTACTGTTTTACAGTGAATGTATTTTACATTCACTGAAAAACAGTAACAAGTTCTGCCCGCTCTAGTTCGTGATACATAAGAGATACAGATTTGAGTTATCAGCAAAACTTGTAGCTAAGGACAAAACATACAAAAGCTCTATACATCATGTTGCGGAATGCTGTTGATGAAAAAAGTTAGAGGCAAATGAATGTTAATGAATGTATGAAATTAATGCAAATGATTTTCCATGCCTGGTGTGAGATAGACAAATTTGAAAAAAAATTCTGACATGATAATGATGATGGTTCCACCTCTTACCCCTACAAAGGTTTGAGCTGAACTGTTTACGATACTTAAGTACATCTTAACCAGATAAGCAAGCAAAAAACGAACTGGTTACAAATACAGATACAAATTCCCTCAACAATTTTCAGTTGCTTCACAGTGATATAAATGTGAAAAAGCGTACACGACGAATGAGAACGACCTACATTTGAGTTTAGTTCACTCATAGTCGCCAAAAGTTCAGGAACTCAGCGATGAGTAAATTTGCCTCATGGAAAATTGACTAAAATATTTCTCAGTCTAGGAGTAGTACCAGTAGACTGAGAGAATCCAAACTGTATTTTTCTCGTATTCTGGAAGTTTTTTCTTGACAAACCTGGCAAAACATTGGGCAAATTTACTCATCGCTGAGTTCCTGTTCTTTACGTGATTTATGAGTTAACTAAACTCAAATTTGGATTGTTCTTATTCGCCTTGTAGTCTCTTTGTTCACCCTTTTGTCCACTTCGAATATTCACAAGCATTCCCAGCTATCAAGAGTTCATGAATAATCAACCAAGCATTCTAATACAGTAGCAACCCCGCAATCTTATGCTACCCAACTAACATTGAAAACTGAATAAGAGCTTATGTAGGCAACAATTTTGATCTACAACTAATAAATTGCTTATTATGAGAAAAAAAATTCTATACACCGATCCTAAATTTAAAATTCCAACCATGGTGAAATTAGGTATATTCTTCAGAAGATTTGTTCGTATCCTTCATAATTTGAACGCAACAAAAATTATTCATGTCTTAGTATGATAAAAATGAAAAACACTATTTTTTTTTCTTTGAAGATATAGAGGAATCATGTCTTGAGCATTTGAAATAATGTCAAAACAAGCCACTTTGTTCAAGAAATCAAAATTCTAAGTCCTGTATGTTCAGAGTTGTGGAGCATTTTTACTCCCTTAAATTTAGATTTTCAATCATAACTTACGTAAAAAGTTTAATGTTACATTAAACGGAAAGATGTTCATGATAGACTAATTCACCCGAAAATATTGACTTTGCATAATCTTTTCCATCAACTACAAATCATCGCACTATGAGTTAACTTCATTCCTACTTGTATCTTCAGAACTTCTAATGTGACTGCTTAACCCACAATGTCCATTCAACTTCGTCAATTAGAAACAGTTATTCATTCACTACCCATTCCATTCATGCCCTCATGCATATATCTACGAACAGCCATCTCTTTACCTACACGAACAAGTTACATGCCCCTCCACCCCGGGGCTGATGGTCACGAACCACTACACGAAAACGCGCACGGATTCGATCGATCCGTCCCCCATAGGAAAACCTGCACTCGGAAGTTCGAGGTAAGTATTAACAATAATCCACCCCCCCTGGCCCACCTTGAACCCACTTCCCTCCTCCAAAAAAAAAAGCTAGCCATCAGAAAATTGATCAAAGTTTCAAGCTCCCTGCCAGCAGCTATCTTCGTTAGGAATGTTGCATACTAAATTACTCGAGCCGAAAATTAATTCCGTGCAGCAGCACCACCGTCGGACGATGTTCGTGACCCTCGGCGCAGCGCCTTGAATGAACGAACGGCCAGAATCTATGTTCTGCTCAAACCGAGGAGGAAGGAAACGAACGCCTTTTTCGTTCGCCTGTTATCGCACTATTGATTTCATAACCATCGACATCCGAACTTTGCAGGAATAATTTTGCATGGCATTAATTTTCGAGTGGTTCACTTGATTTTGAGCAGTTGATGGTGGCAGAAACTTAAGATACTGCTAAGCAGTGTTGTTAACTTTTCATGGAGGGTAATCCGGAGATAGATCAATTTAATTCCACTGCATTAGTTATTGATAAATTTAATGACCGTTTCACAAAAACTGACTTCCAAAAAGAATTTTTAAGGGATCAGTTGAGCCAAAATCTTAAGAATCCGTAGAATGTTATGGTCGACCCCGTAGATCCGTAGTAAATCTAAAAATCCGTAGACTTGACCTCACTGCTCCTGAGTGCAATCGATGGCAAGATAGGTGTGCGTAATCAGCGAATATTGAACAGGATTGGCAGATTCTCTCTTAAAGTGAACAGGGTAGTTTGAAAATGATGTCAAATTTTTAGATTGGATCCGTTCATGTCAGTAGTGTCATCGTCACTGTTGATATATTCATGGAATCCGTCATTGCCTTGCTGTAGATACGGATTCAATGGAACAACCAACTTGTTACAACGTCGCTCGTGTGGGATTCAAACAGTGTGGTTGCTCTATGGGAAAGAGCATTCAACTATAACTGGGTGCAGCAATTTCATGCTTCCCAGCACAAAGAAATCGCTGCAGTTTAGCGTCAATTTTATAAATGGTTATTATGAATACATCCACGTGGGAATACGCGGCTTTGATTGTAGGTATTGTCTGATGGGGGCAATACATGGACGTTGATTTGTGTAATTTTCCCACTTGTTGATTGCACGTGTGGGGGATGGACAAAAGTGCTCATTAGAATATGATGACTAGTGTCTCAAACCGTCTTAATCTTAATGTGTCATAATGGGATGTAGATATAGCATGGAACTACAGTTCGGTCCTCCACTCGGAGTTCTTTAGTTGCTGTAGTAGAAAGCAACCTAAGGCTATTATCTTAAATCAGTTGTGTATTGTGTGGCAAAAAGAAGGATAATATTTGCGATTTTCGTTTTGGCCACCAATGATCGAGATGTTAAGAATAACGGTTCAACAGATTTTTTCCAATATTCTAATATTGTCCTCTTCCCTGGGCGCAACCGAGACATGTCTAGAATGGTCAGAGATAGAAGGAAAATAAAAACAAATGACTCATGTTGATTTCAAATAACAGACTGTAGTGGTTATTTTTATACGATAGATGGAGTAGATGAAAGCATAGAGTTGATAGTTCCGTTAGAGTACGGCAGTGTGAAGATTGTATATAGATATTAGAATAGCGAACTGACAGGAGCACATATCGTGGTAGGGGTAAACAATAGTTGCAATTTCCAAACCTACGACTGGATGCCTTCCTTCAAATAACAATTGAAGTGCGGTAAAAATCGGTAGAACTGTTTCAAACACACAGTTGGTACTTGAACGGGTCGGTTTTCATCTCTTTTTGCCAGTGGTGGCGGGGGGGGGGGACACCCCTCACCATCCCTCTCCAAAGGGGGAGTTTGGTAAAGAGAGATGAAAAAACCGATTTGTACCTTCCTTAAAAGTTGTCCTAGTTCGCTATTCTAATATCTATATACAATCTTCACACTGCCGTACTCTAACGGAACTATCAACTCTATGCTTTCATCTACTCCATCTATCGTATAAAAATTACCACTACAGTCTGTTATTTGAAATTAGCATCTTCAACTATGTAAATCGTTGACTTCACGTAGAAGTAATACTAAAAACATATAGTCAAAGTAAATGACTCATGGCTTCCAGGGGTCACTCGCAGCATGTCCGTTTGTGAGTTTGGGCGCTCAAATGGTCATAAGCGATGATGATCTTAGATTATATTTTAGCTTGCGGAAGGTTTCTGCAACTCTGACTACCATGCGTTTTGGCCCAAGTCAAAAACTGGCCATTTCCCTGTGAGCACCTGGATCATGTCCGGGTGTAGTCAATGTGATCTTGTAAACCTCGAAAACTACTTGTTAGTTTAGGATAGGTTTTCTTTATTATGGAGGCTTTCAGCCTGGGGCTGGTTGTTGAGCTTCTGTTCACAATCTCATGTGATTTTACGTCTCGAATAAAAAGGGTTTGACTCAAGACAGAAACTTTTCTGGAGGCACCTAAAATATGTCTGGATGTGGCCAATGTGATCGTAGGTACTCGATAAGACTACCATTGAACCCGTTTTTGAATTCTCATGTGTTTCGATCTGACACATGATGCATTTTGGCTCAAGTCAGAAACTGGTAATTTCCTTGGGGCACCAAGAACATGCCCAGCTGTGGCCAATCTGGTCCAGACTACTTGATAGGACTATTTGAATACTGAATTGGTTTTGAAATTTGATGTTATTTGAGGTGCTGCATCATGGGTTTTGGTCAAAGTTAGAAACGAACAACTTCCCTGGTGCCACCACAATAGTGTGCCTGGGTTCAACGCCAGCCGAGATCGTTGGGATTCTTCTGAAGTGAAAAAATCTCTGGTCACGTCTTTCTTCGGAAGGGAAGTAAAGCCGTTAGTCCCGGCCCATGTGTTGATGGGATCGATAGGTTCGCCTGGATGGATTTGGCACGATATGGTCACATCCAGTCTCAAGACGCGTAGTCACCGGAGACGATGATAAAACTGTAATTGGCGCTTTTGCTTAAAGACTCAAAAGCCAAAAGTAGAATTATCCGTATCTCCAGGACCAGTTGAGTGATTCTACAAATATGAAGTAGCGTTCTATTCAACCTTGGTATATCTCATATAGCGCATATTGTGTTAAATTTGGTGAAGTGGTTGTTGGCCATTTCTGCAAAACACTAGGAGTTATCTCAATAAAACTCTTATTCTACAATTTTTTCTTCTTTTTAATTTTCCTCGCACAGGAGGAATGCCTTTGAATGTCCATTCCAATTTACTTGGAACCCTGCCCCATAATGTGGGTAGATCACCTTTTCGTGGTACGTTACGGGATATAAGATCTACCACCGATTCCTAGTCCTGACTACTTTAAACTAGGGGGACAGGATTTTTCAGTAATCCAAGGAACACATCTTAGTCCTTGTTACTTTTTATGCCTTGTTGATAAAGACAAGACTCGGCTTTGTCTACCGAGGATAATCTTGAAAGAAGGAAAAAAATGAGTTAGTTGTCTTCATCTACGTGATTCCTAATCTTCTATTCGTTGTTCCCTAGTTTGAAGTGGTTAAGGTTAGGGTTCTGATGCATGGTCATTATCGGTGTCATACCTTAATTTTGTTGCTAAGGAATCCAATTTTGATTGACAAAGGGGCGCGCCTTTTGAGGGTGTTTCAACACTCCGAAGGGTATACATAGCGGGACCTTTCAATTAGAGTCGGATCATTGCGATAAATGCAAGAGTGACAACTGTAAAAAAATCGAATACTTCATCATTTCTCAATAGTGATGGAGTAATACGACATACACTAAACTAAGGACACGGGATATACTACAATAGATCAATTTACTGGTCGCAGTAGTGTTAGGTCCCGAACAGAGGAAAAAAAACTTGGATCCCTCCTGGAATTCATATAAAATTCTAATTGGATTTATATCTCAATATTCCCTAGAATCAGAAACTCTCTCCCTTGGAATTTCCTCGGAATTCCTTTGAAACACTCCTTAGTATTCCTTGCGTATTTTCTTTTGAACAGACAAGAATTTCTTCCCCAAATCTCCTTAGAGTTCTCCTCAAAATTATCATTAAGTTCTAGTCAGAACTCCGATGCGTAATCTTTCTTAAGACTCTCTTGAAATTCTGTTCAGAATTCGTTTAAAATTATCAATCAAATTTGCCTGGACTCATCTCAAAATCCTAACGATTTTTTCAAAATTATTTTAACATTCCAAGGTTTTATCGAAGAAAAATCTCAATCTTTTCAGATTGAAACGCTTCCAGAAACTGTTTGAAATGATGCATAGGCATTCTCCTGTGAAATCTCTAAAAATTCTCCATTGAGAAGATCTCCTTGAAACTCTTCTCAGAATTCCCGTGAGATTTTCTAAAATATCTAAAGGACTTTATTTAAATCAACAATCAGCTCTTTCAGCTCTTTTAAATACTTCCTGGCTAGCCTGTCATCTGGGAGAATATCTGAGAGACGCCATATGAATATTTGAACAGTTGAAGAACCTCAGAACTTCATGTTAATCTACCTGAAGTCTTAAAAAAATGATCGGAGGACTATATTGAAAATGGAGAGCTGGAGAGCTTTTGGAGAATACCTGAGACAAATAATTTAAATTTATTGCAAAGTTCAAGATCTTCAGAATAGAACTTGATCAAACTGAAATCTGGAAGAAGGACTTGATTGAAGTCTTTGATCAACAGGAGATCTTTTGAATGCTTCCTGATCAGCCTGTCATCTTGGAAGATTATCTGTAATAGGACATTTGAATTTTTCAACAGTTGCTTAGTACAAAAACTACAAGAGACAGTCTATGGGATTGTATGCAATGGTGACGTAGGACTACGTGGTCTTATATAATAAATATTAATTGTTAACTGCAGCAGGAGCTTGTGTTTTATGTAGGAATAGGAATTTGAGCGGCATTCTCTCTGTTTATACACTTTAGTATGACTATGATTGCTCTGAAAAGAACCTTTTGATTTGAATTTTAGTTAGGACATGTTCAGGAATTTAACTCTTTTGGAAAATCTTGGTGACCCTGAAAAGGGACGATGGTAGTACAGGCTTAGAGCCTTTGGACGATGATGAAGATGATGACGTGTAGGCAGCTGGATCAGCAAATCGAACCGGGAGATCCCATATTCTTCTATTCAATGATTGGGCACTCGCAAGAGTCTCGGCCCGTCTACTGCTGGACAGGGGTTGAACTGGTGTCTGCGACAGCTTGGAAGGCCGCAGAATATCAGTGTCCACCAGCTAAAGCTCCACCCCTTTTTAGTTTTTCTCGTTAAACCCCTTTTCTATCTGTATCAGTTTGTAAATATTAGCCTTTAGCAGAAAGACACTTAACACCTTTTTCGACGAATTTATGATTCTGTTTCACGTCATGTATCTTCTCTATGCCTGTTCAGATAAATTGATACTTTTATTTATTTTCTCTACTACGCCAAATCTTTCTACTCGATTGATGTAGGTTACGCGCTCAAATAATTGAAAATTCGATTAATATTTAATCGAATAGCTGGGAAAATCTTTACGATTAGTCGTTAATCGAATAATTGGACTTTTAGGCATCCCTAGAAAAAAGTGTAATTTCATGTTTTTTGGTGGTCCTTGAAAAATGTCGAACAGCAGAATTGCAACCAGCAAGTGCAACCCAAGAACCAAAAGCGGTGCGATGCTAGTTTCTATTGCTTTGACGACAACTGAATTAAGGGGCTTCGAAGCAGAGGGGTGAAAGTCAATTCTCGTCATCGATTTCCTCTTTTGATGGCCATGGCTTCACTAACCTATTTCTCATTATTTCTGCCATACACTTCTATCATCCAGAGCAACAAACGTATCAATGAATGTGTTTGCCGTCGAGTTATTAACGAAACAGAAAGTCGATGAAGAGAATCGATCAAAATCACATGCACCCTGCTTTCAAGTTTGGTTACAAAATTTAAACTATGGAGAGCATTTTTTGTGTCTACTAACAACTCTCTGATGACAGTGTTGGATGGATTTGTTAGTTATTTCGACGCTTTTGGACAATACTTTACATTTACCATTTTTTCATAGTTTCATTTTGGAAATCAACAGTCGGAAGCATTGCTATCGATGCGTACAAATATTTTTGATCGATTGGTGATATTTTTTGTTTAATTGGTACAGGGGCAGCTGAGTTATTAACGTTCAAATTCTTTCAAAATTTCGTTACATGTTCCATTGTCGGTTTTCACAAAGTGTACCCCCATATAGAAATCACAGACGTAGTCCTACGTCAAAACACTAGAACTTTTGTCCTGCTCAACTCCCATTCTGGACCACTGTGCAGTTGCATGAGCTCAAACGAAGCACCAAAAACTTATTTCCCTTTCCTTGAGCTTATTAGAAGTTCCTTTCGCTTCTATGAAGCCTCCTGGACTTCTACGATTTCTCCTCAGCTCATACAAAGTTTCCTTAATTTCTAAGAAATTCGCTGAAAATCTTTCAAGTTTCTGCACTTCTTCAATTTTTCTATAACCTCTACAATATTTCCTGAACATCATCAAAATTCCCTTAGCTACTAGAAAAGTTCCTCAACTTTTACGAAGTTCGCTGAACTTCATTCAATTCCCATATTTTATTAAAGCTCTCTTAATTTTAACAAGACCTCAGAACATCGGGAAGACCCGCCTTCTTTTCTACGAACATTCCTGAACATCTGGGAAGTTCCCTGAAATCAAAAAGAGTTCCCAGAACTTCCAGCAAGTTCAGTAAGTTTTGTTTTAAATCTCTGAAAAACTGATGTAGGCCGACATTACCTACATTTCCCCTATTATATTGTTATCTCTAGCGCCGGAGATGAACCAGCGTCTGGCTGAAAAACTCCCTTATAAAAATAACCTAACCTGAAATTATCTCTAGAATTTATTCTAAAATCTCCTTAAAATTGCTTTGGAATGTCTTGTTAATAAAGATAGCCTAACCTAACCTAACCGTTGGAATTTTCGTCAAATTAGTTTTACCCGGAAAATCTAGTCCGTTTTTTTTCTTTCAAGATCCAGACTCTTATTTTTTTCCCACGATACGATTAAGTATATGTTTTCCGATTTGCCATCGAAACTCACTGGCATTTCCCGGTTATCCCCAGTGGATTAAAATTCCCGGCTTTTTCACTGGTCATCCTGCACTACACTGCTGGCGCTGTTGAACTGAAGAAAAATTTAACCCTGAAAATTAAAAAAAAATAAACCTAGTCCCAGAAAGATGAAGATCTTGAAATTGTGTTCCTGGATATCATTTATTTTAAGCTCATAATTTATAAAACTATGTAGGGGAAATTACTCTAATGTTGGCCAATGGATCTAAGATTGGGCCCATCGCTAAAAATCTGCTATTTATCAATTTTATCTAGATGAACGCGTCATTGGGACGGCATATTTTTAATCGATATTGAAAATTTAGTCGATTCCTGAAGTTATCTATGGGCCCCCAAATTAGGGGCATATAAGCCGACATTACATCCATTTCCCCTATAAGTGCGATCTCTATATTTCTCAAATTCGGTCGACTGCCCTATTCTAGCTTAAAGCGTGCCTGACCTTCGTGCATGTAACTCCGAAGGATTCAAACTATTAGAAACTATGACAATTCAAAACAATTTAAGTTTGAAGAACTTGTACAAATTTACAGGATTCTTGAACTCAAAATCGAAATTAAAAAAATAGGGGAAATGGGTGCAATGTCTAAATGCCCCTAATATGGGCTCATACATAAATTCAGCAATCGACTAAATTTTCAATAGTGACCAAAAATATCCACTAGTACCGTCCCAATGACGCGTTCATCTAGGTAAAATTGATAAATAGCAGACTTTTAGCGATTGGCACAATCTTAGATCCATAGGCCAACATTAGCGTCATTTCCCCTACTACTCAAACGACCGAAAGAGTTGCGCATAATTCAGTGCCAATCTCTCTACTGTCAACATTGCCTACACTTATCAGACATTCTTTAAATTGAATATTTGATAACATGTCTCACCGATGACGAATCATCCGAATTCCTTTCAATTCAAACTGATTAGTAAAAAAAAAATAGACTAATTTGGTTTCGTCTCTGCCGATTGCAACCCTGCTGACAGAATCCATCACCGCTCAGCATCCATTATCGCATACCGTCGTCCATTAAACTGATGATGACGCATTTGCTATTTTTACTGAACATGTAATGTGGCAATAGCAGAAAATACATGCCGAATGCTCATCATCCGCTAGTTTGTTCCTGTGTGAGTGCACCACATGTTAAATGTGCAAGCAGATGCATCACTTGCAGCAAGCTCAGCTGATTACAGCACCAACGGCATCGATTTGTTCGTTGATTCGGCTGACCGACTGACTGATGGTGATGATTGTTATGGTCAGTCCCCTTTTCCCTCCGCACAGAATGCACATCGACGAATGCAAAATATGATGATGAGCACCATTCAAACTGTGTAACTGCTAACTGTAATCTCACCGCCCTTTAAGAGGAAATTTTAAGGGGGCAATTTGCTTTTGCTACACGCTTGTGACGAGAAGCGACCCACAAAAGTCAATTGGACGGCTTTTCAAATTAACCTCGACTTGGTAATTAATCACGGTATTAGTAACTGCCGCATGCTGCCTTTTGATGACCGCGCTTGGGCAGGGGAAAGCAAGCAACTTTTCAAACAATATGAATACTAAGTGAGTCGAGCAGGCAGGATTGTTTAGTCACACGCAGCGCTGGGCTTGCGTTTATTCAAGCCATAAAATGCACACAAGTTGCTAATAGCTTTAGCAAGAGACGTCTGCCAGGCACTTCGGGTTGATGCTGGTCTGAGTGTATGTGTAGCGGTAAAGTTTCAAATGTCAACCTTGGAGAGTGCCGGTGAGCAAATCCACGCCAACTGACGAACAGATTTTACTTTAGCCTCTACGAGTTCCATGAAACTTCGCATATTTGTTCGCTAGGGCAGGGCGGTTATTAAATCACAGAATCTTTGACAAAAGGCTGAAAGGACAAACAGTCTAAAGACATATGGTCGAAAGAACAAAATGCCAAAATCCCAAAACAGGTTTTTTGTTTGTTTTAAGAATAAATGTAATTTTAAGAAGAGTAAATTGTATCGATTTTTTTACATTACAGCACTGTATAAAATAAGAAAAAACTTTGAAAAATGTGAGATTATAATATCTCATCTAAGTTTTATAGATTTTCCAAAAGAACTGATCATGTATTAAAGAAGGAAAAATCTAGTAAAATAATAAGATTTTGATTCCTCATCAATTTTTCAAATCCTAAAACTCACAAGTTTTCCAAAGTACGACGTGTACATTTTTAAAACTCACAGTCTAAAAACCGAATTTCAATCACAGTATCTCAAATAATTCTCATGATTAAACTTTCTAAGAAGGGTACATTGAATAGATATTAAATTTTCATTACAGCAAAATCAATGAAAACCAAATTTTAAAGAACGAGCATCGGAGAAAATAAATTACAAATACCTAATTCTTGATCCTGATACCAAAATTTGGTGTGTATAAGCCTGACCTCTTATTTCATACTAATCCACGCCAATTTAAGGTATCGAGATATTCCAAGCAACACGGCAAGTTTTGTCGAAGTTCTAAAGCGTTCTACAAGTCTAAATCATGGTCTACGAACCCTCACAAAACCAGAAATGTTACTTGGGATCAGTCTTGTAAGCGGTCATGGTAGTCGACACATTTTCTGTGATAATCGACTGCTTTTGCCTCCTACATTTGCAAAACGAGCTATCATAGTACAGTACCAAACTAAAATGTCATATGACATGCTCTGTCGTACGAGACTGTCTTCGAAGACCGTCACGAATGTATGTATTGTAGATGTTCTCATAATAAGAGCTGCTGATGTTGTGCTTGTGCGAATTTTGAAAAATAGCAAGCAATGATGTCCTAGTAATAAAATTTCTGATCAGAAATGGTTTATTTTACATAAAATTGAGGAATTAGAACGAAATCACACATGTCATATGATAGCTATTTTGATAATTTTCTTTTAGCTCGAATGTTATTCTACCGCTCGTGTTGTGTGAGAGAGACGACGGTAGAGCATGAGTGTTCGAATACAAACAGACTGTCGAGCACGATAACGAAGCGAGTGTAGTAAAAAACGTCGACTGTTTCAACCCCTGCTTGGGATTAGTTCCTGGCTCGGGTAATGACTTTTTGGTGAAAAAAGTGACTTTTTGGTGAAAAAAGTGACTTTGAGTCATGCTTGGCATGCACAGTTATACATACTAACTGCTCATTTGTTAATAACTTTTCACTCAGTTGTTGAAATTTCTGTCACAAAATGCACAAACACTGCAAAAAACGTCACTAGCAAAACAAGTACATTGGATGATTTTAAACTAACTTTTTTTAAGCTTACAATTATCAAAAATACCATATTTTCTGATATTGGACACAATGGACACTTTAAAATTGACCAAAACCGTAGAACATCAACTTTTGGTAAATTTTTGAACTTTTCTTTTCACACGATAGAGCAGGAAAAACTCGACCTTCCCCGATTGGCATGAACCTTTGCATAATTGCATTCACATTATTGCAAAAATTCGGCCATTTTGGGTCTTGTTTTTTTTTATCAAAATGGAGTCGTCGCATAGGAGTATTGAGCGAAAACCCAAAACTTGATAACTTCAAAAAAATATAACTCAAAAATGAAAAAAAAAACGCATCGTTGATTTTGTGATATAATGTGTAAAAACGCCAAAATTTTCAAGGAAAAATATAAAAACATACTGTTGCCTACAACTACAAACCATGAAAACCATAAAAAAAAAAACAAATAAAATCAATGTTGTTAAATACAAAATTTCAATTATATATAATATATCAATCAATCAGACAATATAATATAATCTCAATTATTAATATCATTATATGTTACGTTTCATTTGATATTTTGATCTTTGAAATCGGGCCAGTGATTCAAAATTTATGAATTTTTGAAGACAGTCATTTTTGAAAAAAAAATCGTTTTTTTTTTTCGACCATCCTAACATGAAAATGGTCACCCTAATGAAAAAATTAACAATAATGGAGGTACGGTATTATCCTCGGATTAAATCCCGATCAAGAATATCCGGCTGCTTTGATGTCGACATCAGATTTAATCAACACGACTCTAAGCAAACATTATGCAGATCATCCAAACAGGGACGAAATTAAAAGTTAATCTTAGTTGACACTTACCACCATAAGGGTCTAATATTTTGCGATAAGGAACAAAACTATCAATTTTCACGAAATTCTGAGAACCACTGTATCGTTTTGCTATGGAATGGCGGAATTTAGATAAATTAATGAAGTTCGATGTTTGAAATGTTGTTAAACGTCTCAAAATTTTGAAATTTGTCGGATTTACACGTAAATTATTCGAACGTCACTAGACCATCATAAATTTATTTATAAAACAATGAGATTCACGAAATAACATTTGAATTCTCGGATTAAGATTTTTTTTTCGAAAATGGCATGGGACAATTTTCAATAATTTGATTTTTGGGAGATTTCAGACTTCATATATGGTGTATTTTAAAGATCTCAGATTGAAAAAAAAAACATGCCTCTTGGACTTGGACAACATTTAAGGATTCTGACACTGCGAAGAAAATTATGATGAGAATGCCAAATGAGTTTTGAGGATGAACTCTATAGAGACTTTCAATAGAATTGGAATAGAAATTTCGGGTAATTTTGAGAACTATTTCAAGAAAATTGTAAGTTGAATTACAGGTGATTTCTAAGGTAGATCTGAAGAGACTATTATGGAGAGATTATGAGTAACAAATCGGAAGGAATTTCAAGGAGCATTTCGAAGCGATTCAAAGGGAATCAAGAGACAAATTTAATGATGATAGGACTACAATCTTGAAACTGCACCTAACGATCACCCACGCCTGAAAATCTCTTAAATGTTGATCGATCGTTTAATCAAAGAGAAATTCTGAGGAGAGGTTCAGCTAAATACACCCTTCTTCTTTCTTCTTCTTCGCATTTCAAGCTTATTGCATATCGCATATTAGCTTATTGCGTGCTCTCAACTTAGTGTTCTAGATGCACTTCCACAGTTATTAATTGAGAGCTTTCGATGCCTGTACCATTTTTGCATTGGTATAATTGTGGGGCAAGTCCAATCATACTTCTATGCCCAGGGAAGTCGAGAAATTTTCCAACCCGAAAAATTACTAGACCGGACCGGGAATTGAACCCAGCCACCTCCAGCATGGCTGCGCCTTTACCGACTGAGCTAAGGGAGGCCCAAAAAAAAATAATACACCCTTAGAAATACCTAATTTTACACGTGACGGAATCCATCTTTGACATAAAGGATGAGACGTAAACAAACATATCATGTAAAATTGAGTGCTACGAGACTGAAAAGATCGTCACTCGACGAAAAGTATATTTGATTGAGCTGAATTTTGCGTCTATTATGACTCAATTTTATGTCAAAATTGACGTCCGTATATGTCAGTCTCAGAGCACCTAAATTTACATGATTTTTTCAAAGTGTGTATGCATAATATTTCTTAATATAACTAAACAAAATCTTTGCAGAAGCTTAAGCTATCTTCAAACGGTTTCAAGAAAATTCCCAAAATAAATTTGGGAAAATTTTGAAGAAATATCCAAAAGTTTGAGAGGACTTGGCTTGAAATTTTGAGCTGTTTCCAAAGAAACTCTGAGCAGTGCTCCAGGAGTATCTGAAGAAAATTGAGGAGAGTTTCAAGAGAATTCCAAGAGATCCTTCTCCAGAGCATTATGAGAAGCATTTCAAGGAAATTCTGACGAAAATTTCTGCAGAACTCTGAAGTGAAGACCAAGAATATTTTGCGATGACCCTTTTTTAAAGCCGATGGATCTAAAGAATGGGCCCATCGAAAAAAAACGCCTGTTCTTCAATATTTCTTGGAATAATGTGCCATATCTATATAGGAAAAATGGCTCTAATGTTGACCTATGGATCTACGATTGGGCCCATCGCTAAAAATCTGCTATTTATCAATTTTATCTAGATGAACGCGTCATTGGGACGGTACTAATGGATACTTTTGGTCGCTATCGAAAATTTAGTCGATTGCTGAATTTATGTATGGGCCCAAATTAGGGGCATTTAAGCCGACATTACATCCATTTCCCCTATATAAATGAATTTCTGTCTGTCTGTTCTGTCTGTTCTGTCTGTTCTGTCTGTTCTGTCTGTTCTGTCTGTTCTGTCTGTTCTGTCTGTTCTGTCTGTTCTGTCTGTTCTGTCTGTTCTGTCTGTTCTGTCTGTTCTGTCTGTTCTGTCTGTTGTCTGTTCTGTCTGTTCTGTCTGTTCTGTCTGTTCTGTATGTTCTGTCTGTTCTGTCTGTTCTGTCTGTTCTGTCTGTTCTGTCTGTTCTGTCTGTTCTGTCTGTTCTGTCTGTTCTGTCCGTTCTGTTTGTTCTGTCTGTTCTGTCTGTTCTGTCTGTTCTGTCTGTTCTGTCTGTTCTGTCTGTTCTGTCTGTTCTGTCCGTTCTGTCTGTTCTGTCTGTTCTGTCTGTTCTGTCTGTTCTGTCAGTTCAGTCAGTTCAGTCAGTTCAGTCAGTTCAGTCAGTTCAGTCTGTTCTGTCTGTTATGTCTGTTCTGTCTGTTCTGTCTGTCTGTCTGTCTGTCTGTCTTTGGGGTCGGAAAAGGTTCTTATGATGGTTTGAGACCCCTCTCCTTTCTGTAAGGGGGGGGGGGGCTACCATACAAATGAAACAGAAATTTCTGCATAACTCGAAAACTAATCAAGCAAAGGGAACCAAATTTGGCATGCGGAGGTATAAGGAGATAGAAATAGGGGGTAGCCCCTTAGATAAGAGGCGTGACTACGTACAATTAAGTATGTTTTTTTTAATCGACGCATAAACTCAAGCTAATATTGAATCGCGAGCAAGGCCCGGGCACACTCAACTAGTGGACTATACAAATGAATATTTTTGGATGCTAGAAAAAAAAAATACAAAAAATGCTATCCTTCTAAATGTAAGTATGGGCCCAATATTAGGGACACTTAGGCCGACATTAGAGACGTTTACCCTAGCACGAGATTTTCAGGAATATTACAAGCGAATTTTAAATAAAATTATGGAGAGATTTTAAAGCAATTTCTCGCAAGAATTTTTAGGAAAACAAAAATAATTTCATGAGTTTTCTGGGGGGATTTCCTAAAGTGATCAGCACAAAATTCCAACATTCATATAGAATACTTCAAGAGATTACCGAACAAACCGTAATATTATTAAAGAGAATCCTGATAGTAAAAGTAGTTTTGAAAACATTCTGAAATGATCCTAAGGAAATCCTTCAGAAATGTGCTACATATCATGAAATAAGATTCAAAGAAATAATTTAGTCAAGTTTTTAATTCCATACAGAGAAATTTAAGATCCAAAAAGATTACGAGACTTCAGTTGAGAACAAATCAGGTCTCAAAAAACTGTTCAAGATTGTGGGACTGGATTCAAATTTCAAAGAGAAAATTCGAGACATCGGACTTTGAATATTTATATTATAAAAAATGAATGTAACATAATTCCCGGTTTTTTCCGGTTGATTTCGATTTGTGGATCTCTCGTTTTCCAGGTTCAGTGGCCACATCCTGTTACTTAATTATTCTCAAGCATCTCCTTTAAAATAATACCGCTTTACAAAGTTCTTTTCAGAATTTTGTTCTAAAATAAATCTGAGATTATCTCTAAGCGGTCCTTGAAAATGTATTTATTAACAATCCAGAAATTATCTGCAGAATACTCCAGAAACTTAAGAAAATTCTAGTTTTAATCCTTTCTAATAAATTCATGGAAGCATCCTTATTTTTTTTTAATTCACTTGAATACTCCTTAAAATTCCCGTGCCATTCACTTCAGATTTGCTAACAATTATCTTGGAGTTTTCCTCTTCCTTCTTCTGAAAAATTATTTGAGGTTCTCTTTAAAATTAAAATTATCCTAAGAATTTTCTTAAAACACTTCACATAATTCCTTTAGGTACAGTACCCGTTAGATTTTGGCAACAAAATCACAGAGCCGGATGAAGCAAAAGATCAAGAGAAACATAAATGCTGGTATGAGCAGAAGACGCAGAATGGATGTACAAGAAGCAGAAAACGAGAAGATGATGGACGAGGAACAGAAAAACCGAAGATGAAAAAAAATTGAAGATATACGGAAAAGAAAATGAGTGAAGACAGGGCGGCAAAATTACCAAAAGTGTACAATAGACTGATGCAAAACTTGAAATTTTCGCTCCACAGTGCTCAAACGGTTCCAAATTGGGTCCTGCTTAGCCTCCCAAAATTTGAGCTACTTTAGTAAGAAACTGACTTGGCCCAAACCATTTCAAGTTTATATGAGAATTACTATGGGAAAACTTATGTTTTTGTTCATATCTATCTAACAATTCACCACATCACTATGCTTTTAATAATGATAGCAGAGATTGTAGCAATTTATCTCAGCAACAACTTTGTTGAAAACCACTTTTCAATCAAATGTAAGGAACAAAGGTTAATAATGATTCAAGTCACTGATGTCTTATGATTATGCTCATTCAACTGTTCAGCAGGCAACATTGGTGTATCTGATGCCAAGAATAGAGCACAAATATCATGGCTACTATTTCACACTGCAGAATACAGTGTTGCCTACAGAACAGTTGCTTGAGATCATTCCATAATATTATCAATCTCTTAAACAATTAATAACCATTTAATTAGACATTTGGCTGAAAAACAATATTCCACAAAGTTGTAGCTTAGAAAATTTCCCGTAGGAATAGTATGCAATAGAAAATTTTCGAAAAACCAATATGAAAAATGGGTAGAAGACAATGAACAAAAAGTTTGGTTTTTCCATAGTAATTTCCATATAAACTTCGAATAGTTTGTGCCAATTCAGTTTCTTACCAAATGAGTTTAAATTTTGAAACCGTTTGAGCACTGTGGAGCGAAAATTCCAAAATTTTGCATCAGTCTAGTGTACAAGACTAGAAGCAGAAAGATGAACAAAATGCAGCAGAATTACAATGAAGAACGAAATGGCGATTTCTGACGAAGAGCAGCAGAGAGCAAGGAGACAAAAGCTAAGTGAAAATTTACCACACTTACACAAACATCACACAAAATACATTTGTAACACTGATGGTGACACGAATGCATCTTTCGGATGTAAAGTGTTGTAAATAAATAACAACAACAACAACAGAGGATTCTAGTTCACAATACAAAACTATAGTCAAAAGGGAAAACACAATAAATACTTTATCTTCCGCTATCCAATAAACCTCCTCCATCATAACGGGAGTCGCTTCCAGTGGTTTCGTTATATGGCAGTATCGCCAACGGGGGGCAGAGCGCTTCCATTGTAGCAATAGACGCGTGAAAACCATCAAGTGCTTTCATGTTAGTCCCAAGCCACTCCAGATTCTAAGATTGAATTCCTAGTAAGCCCTGAATAGGATTCGAAGGAAATTTTAATGAAAATGCATAGCAATTTCTGAAGTTAATTCCTAAGAAATTCTGAAGAGGATTCCAAGGTAATTCTAAGAAGAATTCCAATGGAATTCTGATGATAATTTCAGGAAGATGAATCCAGGAAAACTTCAAAGCAACACGGAATATAATTCCAATAGAGTTCTGACATTAATCCCAACAAATTTTTATTGAGAAATCTAGGGAATTTGTAATTTCACCGCAAGCGAATTCTTAGGAAACTTTCAAAGTGAGTAGAATTCCAAGGGAAGGAATAAAATTTAAATTGCATTCTGAAAAGAATTCAATGAAAATTCGGAGAATAATTCCAATGGAATTCTTACTGATGAGCATTTCGGGGTAACTCATAGAAAATTCCACGGGAGGATGATTCACACGAAATTTTTAGGTAATTGCAAACAAATTTCGGTGATAATTTTTAGAGCATTCAAAGGAGAGTATCCTCTTCTGTGAAATCTGAGAAGCATTTCAAAGCATTTATGGGAGTCCTGAGCAAAACTAAAACTGAATTCCTACAAAAATATCATACGAATTTCTGGAGAATGCAAAGGGAATGCTGAGGAGAACTTTAAATGAATTTTCCTGAGAAATCTCCAAGCAATTCTTAGGTAATAATACTGCATTAATTATTAACAATTTGAAGAGCATTGAAGAGTGAATTCCAAGAGTGAATATTATGAAACAAGTTATTAGGTGTAGGAAAGTGATGCTGTGTTATCATAATAATATAAATAATAATAAAATATAAAATAACAACTAAAAGTAAACTTACTGTTTAATCACATCTGTTTGTGTCCTCCGAAAACTGGATGATTACGATTGGTTGACTATAAGATCAAGCATTATCATTTTTCCCGGCATTCAATTGGCGGACGGCGAGGAGCGCACATCTCCATAAAAACCAGCAGCAGTGCCCACACGGGCTCATTCGATTGACGGACGGCGAGGAGAGCACATCTCAATAAAATCCAGCAGCAGTGCCCACACGGGCTCATTCGATTGACGGACGGCGAGGAGAGCACATCTCAATAAAATCCAGCAGCAGTGCCCACACGGGCTCATTCGATTGACGGACGGCGAGGAGAGCACATCTCAATAAAATCCAGCAGCAGTGCCCACACGGGCTCATTCGATTGACGGACGGCGAGGAGAGCACATCTCAATAAAATCCAGCAGCAGTGCCCACACGGGCTCATTCGATTGACGGACGGCGAGGAGAGCACATCTCAATAAAATCCAGCAGCAGTGCCCACACGGGCTCATTCGATTGACGGACGGCGAGGAGAGCACATCTCAATAAAATCCAGCAGCAGTGCCCACACGGGTTCATTCGATTGACGGATTTTTGACGGAGGAGAGCACATCTCCATAAAACCAGCAGCAGTGCCCACACTGGTTCATTCAATCGGTAGGCAGCAACCGCTTTGGCCAGCTGAGGGTTTTTCTGAGTTTACCTCACAACGGCTTTAAGCGATCTGCAATCCCCATTCGACGAACCCCCAGTATACCCAGACGGTGCCACATCCGCGGCGGATCTGCTCGACGGACGGTGAGCAGCCGTGTCCATATTCCGTGGCCGACGAACAGTGAGAGATACGCTTCGGCCAGCTGAGGGTTTCCTTGAGTTTACCTCACGGCCCCAAAGCGATCTGGAATCACAACCCAGTGGTCATCCGGACAGTACTGGACAGCAGGACACCCAGTAAGGCTCCCTCGGACTTGATACATCCCACACCTGGCACCATGGAGCAACACCATTTTGTGAAGGCACCCGACAGGAGCGCTGAAAATCACGACAATGGCGCAGCTGGTACGACGAACGACGAATCAAAAAGGTAAATTTTTTTCTTTTTTTTCAGGTGCTAATTCTGTTGAGGCCTCCGGTGGGAAGACGGAGAGCTATAAAAAGTTATGATTAAATCTTTCTCCGATGAGTAGGCGGAGATAAAAATTAAATTGAATTAAAAAAAATTAAGCAACCTCTGATGAGAAGGCAGAGGTTGATCAAAATCGGTTTCTGATGTGAAGACAGAAAACCAATATTACGATCTAGTTAAAACCTTAATACACTAGCGACGATATTGCGATCAGTAACGATGTTGTATGGTTTATTCCACAGGAAGCGCAAGAAAGGAATTACAAAAAAGATGCTCATGGAGGAGTTATCATCCGTCAAAGCGGAGTTAACTAAAATGCGGAACGAAAGGGAGGCTTTACTCCTCACCGTATCGAGTTCAAATGTGTCCAACGAGTTTGAACAAGCAAGCACTGTACGTGAGGATTCCGCTAACGACGTAAATGAAACACTTCTTGCAAGCGTGAACAACATGTCGCTAAGCACAATGAGCATCCCAGAGTGTAAGCCATCCGACGGGGAAGTTGACATAGATAAAAAAGGCTACGAATATTGGAAGAATATTCTTGTCGCTTCGTTGAACCTTATTCAAGCGAGCGATGAGAAGACCAAAATTGACGTATTCAGAATTAAGGCGGGACCTAAACTCTTGGAGTTGTTGCAAGGAACCAACTCCTCGGCGGATATGCCTGACGAAAACACTCACCCTTTTGCAAACGCGCTGTCTCGGTTGGATTGCTATTTTGGGTCGAGAGCTTACATGCTTTCACAACGAAGCAAACTTCTGAACACGATGCAGCGTCCTGGAGAAACAAATATCCAGTTTGTCCGACGTGTGGCTGCATCCGCAAAACTTTGCGGTTACGACAAAGATGACGATGAAATGGAAGCAGTTGCACGCACAATAATCAAAAGCTCAACCGACAAGCGTGTGCGCACGTTAGCGCACCGTAATTGGGTCAAGCAAGGTTCATTAAATGACCTAATAGACCTTGTACGAGATCATGAAACCGAATTGTCCAATGAAGAAGAGTTCCAGAAATTACGCAAGCCACAAGGAACCGCTACTGTCGCAGCAATCACTGGTAATACAGATGGACGCGGACAGTTCTATCGAAATGCTATGAGCAGAATCAACCACGGAAATCGCGGTAGGGGAACATTTCACCGTGGAGCAATCCGCAAGCGAGAACTGCCGAGAAAAGCTTGTTCGCGTTGTGCAAGCATTTACCATGGTCCTGCGCAATGCCCATGCATCGACAAAGTTTGCCACAACTGCAACAGGCGTGGACACCTCTCTCGATGCTGCCTACAACGGAATCGAGCCAATCCGTCAACGCAACGCCAAGTCGACTCAGACGATGAAGCCCCTCCTCGTAAAATTGCGGCTATCAAGAACGAAGAAGAAAATGATGCAGCAACAGTTGATGTAAGTGAAATTGAATAATCTCAAGCGTGATCTTTATTTTTTTATTTGACATGTTATCTACGAAAACGGATTTGCTGAATTCTGAGAAAATGATTAAATAAAACTTGTTATCGATAAATTTGTTGGTTCATTACATATTAAAAATAGTACACTCACTCCCATGCTTCGATATCAGACTTTCATCAGTAAGCGTTAATTTCCTTAAAAAAAAAAAAAGAAATCTCTAAATCAAAAAAACTTGCGACGCTGCTCGCGAGAAAATTGGTGACAGGACCTAATTTTCAAATCACTGTTCTTTCGCTTCGAATTTCCCGTTGATATCGACTCATGGTTGACCGAAAATAAAATCAAGTTTTAACCGTCAAAACAAAAACAATCTTTCAGGTACAGATTACACCGCCGAGTTACTCCGTATAAATTGATAAAGTTGCCTCAACAATACAAAATTATCAAGATGAGGAGGATGCCTTTGTAATAGCACGTGTAGCCGGAACGCGTGTCATATTCTTCATAGACTCTGGAGCGCAAGTTAACACAGTAACAAAGTCAACCTTTTACAAGATCCTTGAAAAAGAGTCAACACGAAATAAGTTGATTGACTTGAGCTACACACCAGATAAATCACTTAGAGCCTATGCTGCAAACTCCGATATCAAGATAATAGCCACGTTTTTGGCTAAACTGTTCATATCCAAAGATCGGCCTGTCTGTATCGAGAAATTCTACGTTGTAGATGAGAAAAGATCTCTATTAGGGTTCGACACTGCAACAAGATACAGCGTTCTTGCGGTGGGCTTGAAAATCCCAGTCGGTAATTTTCATGAATACAGCAATTGGTCATGTGAACTAGCATCAGTAAATACAGTATCTAAGTCACCCGGAGAAGAGTTCCCCAAGTTTAATGTCCCACCAGTTGTTCTGTACTACGACAAAAATATGCCTCCATCCAGAAATGTGTTCACCCACATCCCGGCCGTATACAAAGAACTGACAAAGCGTAAACTAGACGAATTGCTAGCTTCTAGCATAATAGAGGTTGTAACTGAGGACATGGATCGTTCATTCTGTTCGTCACTTTTGGTTGTGCCAAAAGGTCGTGACGATATACGACTTGTTATCGACCTAAGAGGCCCTAACAAATGCATCCATCGGACACCGTTCAGTATGCCGACATTTGAGGAGATATTGATGGATCTTCATGGAGCCAAATGGTTTTCAACCATTGATCTCAAAAGCGCTTTCTTCCACGTCGTTCTTGACGAGAGCTGTCGTCACCTTACCAACTTTTTCTCCGGCGAGTCCATATATAGATGCTGTCGATTACCATTTGGGCTCTGCAATGCCCCTGATATTTTTCAGGAGATCATGCAATCGACTATTCTTTCGGGATGTAAAGGTGTAGTCAATTATCTAGACGACGTTCTTGTTGTTGGAAAAACAAAAGAAGAGCACGATGACAACCTGAAGGAAGTTATGGCACGATTAAAAAATCATAACGTGAATATCAACCTGAATAAATGTGCACTAAATCAGCAAGCGGTAACGTTCCTGGGTTTCAGGTTGTCCGAAAAGGGTTGGAGTATTGAAGATGACAAAATCCAAGCAATAAAGCAATTCCGGAGACCAGAAACTCAAGCCGAAGTAAAGAGTTTTTTGGGCTTAATAAATTTTATAGAGAAGTTCATACCACAACGTGCAGATAAAACACGATATCTCAGGGAGCTTGCAAAAGCGGACAACTACTATTGGTCACACGATGAAGATAAAGAGTTTGAATATCTCACACACAACGCCTGGAAAATGATTCAAACATTGGGTTACTATAATCGAGAGGACGTTACGGAGCTTTTTGTGGACGCTTCACCATATGGACTAGGAGCAGTACTTGTACAGTTTGATCAAAACTTGAAACCTAGAGTGATAGCCTGCGCTTCTAAAGCACTCTCAGCTACCGAGATGAAATACCCACAGACACAAAAAGAGGCTCTGGCGATGGTGTGGGGGGTGGAAAAATTTTCTACTTATCTCATGAGTATCAATTTCACAATAAGATCTGACGCAGAATCGAACGAGTTTATATTCGGCGGCATGCACCGTATTGGTAAAAGGGCAGTATCACGTGCAGAGGCGTGGGCGCTCAGATTGCAACCGTACAACTTCAAAGTGGAGCGAATACCCGGAAATGAAAATTTAGCAGACGCACTATCCAGATTAGTCCAGGAGCCACAACCAACAGAATCGTTCGATGATACAGCAGATCGCCACCTTCTGTACTTGTTGGATGCAGGAACAATGGATTTCTCATGGCATGAAATCGAAATACATGCCGAGGACGACGAGGAACAACAAGAAGTCAGAGAATCCCTCAAAACAGGTCACTGGAAAAGACAGCATCGTTGTTACGAGTCTCAAACAAAGCTTCTTCAAACCTTAGGAGCACTGATTTTTAAGGTGGATCGTATAGTTTTACCAAACATACTTCGAGAAAAAGCTCTCAAGATAGCTCACCAAGGCCATATGGGAGCTGCTGCTATGAAAAGGATTCTGAGGAATTATTTTTGGTGGCCTGGGCTGAGCAAAGATGCAGACAACCACGTTAAACGCTGCGAAACATGTTTAAGACTATCTCGAAAAAATGCCCCATTGCCTTTGACGAGTAGAGAACTCCCAGAAGGACCGTGGGAAATACTTCAAATCGATTTTTTTACTGACCAAGATTTCGGCTATGGAGAGTTTCTTGTGGTCGTCGATACATACTCCCGTTATCTACATGTTATCGAGATGAGAAGTATGGATGCTGATGCTACTAACCAAGCTCTTATGCGAATCTTCGAAGTTTGGGGCTATCCATTGGCCATTCAAAGTGATAACGGCCCACCATTCCAAAGCGACAAATTCGTGAAGACATGGGAAGAAAGAGGAGTCAGAATTTACAAATCTATTCCCTTGAGTGCTCAATCAAACGGAGCGGTTGAAAGACAGAACAAGGGAATAAAAGATGCTCTGGCAGCAGCAAGACTGGATAAAAGCAATTGGAGAATGGCACTTGAAAAATACATTCATATGCATAATAAAGTGAGACCACTTTCACGGCTAGGTGTGACACCATTTGAGATGCTAGTAGGATGGAAATTTAGAGGTACATTTCCGAGCCTCTGGAGTACAAATCCAACGGAACAATTAGATCGAACGGATATAAGGGAGAAAGATGCGGCATCAAAGCTGGACAGCAAGAAATATGCAGACACGCGAAGAGGAGCGAAATGTTCGGACATCGTTGTCGGCGATAGAGTGCTTATTGCGCAGCAAAAAAGGCGAAAATCAGACCCAACTTTCTCAGAAGAAAGGTATATTGTAAAACTAATTGAAGTGAAATTAATTTCTGTTTAAAAAAAAAATAATAATAATTACAGGTTTACTGTTGTTGCCAGAGATGGTGCCAAGGTGGTCATCCAAAGTGATCGAGGTGTCCAGTACTCTCGGAATGTCCAGGATGTAAAAAGATTACCTGAAGAACAAGAAGCGGAAGCGATTAACCCGGCAGATGACCAGATTGAAGGAGATGTAATTGGTCCCGAGTTACAGGATGAAGATGTAAATAATAACCAAAATAATATGCTGGTGCGACCTCAGCGAAACATTAAGAAACCTAAGATTTAAGGACATGGTATTGTACTCAATTTTCGAGTGAAGAGTAGGGGAAAGGGGTAATGTAGGAAAGTGATGCTGTGTTATCATAATAATATAAATAATAATAAAATATAAAATAACAACTAAAAGTAAACTTACTGTTTAATCACATCTGTTTGTGTCCTCCGAAAACTGGATGATTACGATTGGTTGACTATAAGATCAAGCATTATCATTTTTCCCGGCATTCAATTGGCGGACGGCGAGGAGCGCACATCTCCATAAAAACCAGCAGCAGTGCCCACACGGGCTCATTCGATTGACGGACGGCGAGGAGAGCACATCTCAATAAAATCCAGCAGCAGTGCCCACACGGGCTCATTCGATTGACGGACGGCGAGGAGAGCACATCTCAATAAAATCCAGCAGCAGTGCCCACACGGGTTCATTCGATTGACGGACGGCGAGGAGAGCACATCTCAATAAAATCCAGCAGCAGTGCCCACACGGGCTCATTCGATTGACGGACGGCGAGGAGAGCACATCTCAATAAAATCCAGCAGCAGTGCCCACACGGGCTCATTCGATTGACGGACGGCGAGGAGAGCACATCTCAATAAAATCCAGCAGCAGTGCCCACACGGGCTCATTCGATTGACGGACGGCGAGGAGAGCACATCTCAATAAAATCCAGCAGCAGTGCCCACACGGGCTCATTCGATTGACGGACGGCGAGGAGAGCACATCTCAATAAAATCCAGCAGCAGTGCCCACACGGGTTCATTCGATTGACGGATTTTTGACGGAGGAGAGCACATCTCCATAAAACCAGCAGCAGTGCCCACACTGGTTCATTCAATCGGTAGGCAGCAACCGCTTTGGCCAGCTGAGGGTTTTTCTGAGTTTACCTCACAACGGCTTTAAGCGATCTGCAATCCCCATTCGACGAACCCCCAGTATACCCAGACGGTGCCACATCCGCGGCGGATCTGCTCGACGGACGGTGAGCAGCCGTGTCCATATTCCGTGGCCGACGAACAGTGAGAGATACGCTTCGGCCAGCTGAGGGTTTCCTTGAGTTTACCTCACGGCCCCAAAGCGATCTGGAATCACAACCCAGTGGTCATCCGGACAGTACTGGACAGCAGGACACCCAGTAAGGCTCCCTCGGACTTGATACATCCCACACCTGGCACCATGGAGCAACACCATTTTGTGAAGGCACCCGACAGGAGCGCTGAAAATCACGACATTAGGGAATACCAAAAAGAGGTCTAAAACGAACTCTGATGGACGATGGTATTCTGGGATGATTCTGAGGAAATTCTTCACAAAATTCTGAAGAAATCGTTAAATTATTTTATTTTTCCGCTATTTATCGTGGATTTGCTCCAGTCAGTTGTAGGCGATGTGAATGCGAGAGGAATGTGCACTTGTTTTCAATAATTTTATCTTGTTCAATCGAATGTCACTACCTAGATACGAAAATTGTTGTTGTATGCAAGATTCTGTGTGAACATAACTGAACTGATAAGTGAAAAATCATTTAAATTAAAAAAAAAGTATGGACCATACAAACTCGCCATCGCCTCCCTCTTAAACTGTCCACATATGCTGCACACTTTATGCACAACAAAAGTTTGATTGTTTGTGGAGAGCAAATTTTGGCACAATCCGTTTGACATTTGATCCACTTCACGCTGCATGTCCAAAAAAACCAGCTTTGAATCTTTCAAGGTAATGCCTTTTTTTTTATCCGTTTCGTGATCCGGAGAGTTCCATTGTCGAACCGTTTACGAATTTTACAAAAGAGAACGTTCAGCGATTTGTGTGGTTTCGTATTATGTAGATAGATTTGCGTTCAAGTTCAGACCGCACGCCAACGCGCATCATGGTTTGCCGGGTGTGGTCCATTCGATTCCAAATTTGGCACGAGTTGCTCGAAATAAGGAAATTAATTTCATCAAATAATGATGCCGAAACTGCGCACCGCAGTTGGAAAATTATTCAATGCTATTTTAATGCCGATGATCATGTGCTTTACCTATCGCAACACAGCGATTAAGCCACGATCAGTGACATCATCCGAACCAGCTGGACTATCGCTTCTTCAATGACTTCAACAACGAAAAATACGACGCAATCCTAAGAGTGTTACTCATCCCCTTTTCAGAGTCGTCGTCGTCGTCGCGAGAATCCCCAAACACGATCTACGCGTGCGCAGCATGATTATCTTCTGCCCAACCTCTGCCCCCACCATGATGTGAAGGCGATCGGACACTCTGTTTTGCATTTCAAGTTCGCTGCTTTTGATATTCATATTATCTTCTCGATGCCCCGGTGGCTGCCCCCAGTCGGTTCGTTCAGGTCGTTCAGGGCCGTTCGAAAACAAACAGTATTGTCAAGTTCTACTGGAACTGGTTTATTTTATCGCTGCTGCTAGTTGGCACATTTTTTTTTCTGCCATGCTGCTCTTATCATTCCATTCTATGGCCCTCCTCTCCTCTGTGTACTTGTGCACAGCAAACAGACAGCCAGAGAGTGTTTGTGTCAAGGTTGGCCGTAGCTGTCAGCCACTATTGAAGCTGGCTGGTAGGCTCGTAAATCAATTCAATGGTAAATTTGCGCTTTGCAATTCAGCAGTGCGGCGTGACATTCCAAATCCACGTTTCTATAAATTCTATTGAACTTGTATGCTACATAGTTTGAGACTTTATTCTGCGAATAGCTCGCAAGATGTCGCTAGTGAGTTTCGTGACGATATTTTCAAGGGAAATTTGTTTAAAGAGTTACGCCCGTTTGTCTGCGCTTTAACTAATTAAATCGGTGGCCGTGGCATGGATGTGAACTTGGATTTGAATTTCGGAAGGGTTTTTCCAGAATAATGCGTGTATGGACAATAGTTTTGAAAATGTGTCTTACTTGTGAAGAAGCTGGCTTACAAATCTTATGCAATGATGCTTTTTCATACAACATTTGAAATACTTCACCGTTCTGATTACGGGTCTGTCCTGAGCGAAGAAATATAGGGCATTGCATCATTCTCCCAACAACAACCGCCATCCATCGGTATCATGACGCTTGGATCTATTTTCATCCCGAACCATACCAGGATCTAAAATAGGGCAACACCTACGTGATTGCCCGGTACAGGAACAAACGGCTAGCTATAAATAATCCCATCGATCTTTTCTCCCCCGTACTGAACCCAAATCAGGACCCTTTTCCTCTGGCAATGACACAACGGAACGGATTTAATTGGAGATTGGAAGCTCCAATTTGCAGACGGAGGAATGCATCTCCTCAGCTGCGATTACGCCGATCCAAAGTAAATATTATTGTTTGTCATTCCATAGATAATCGCACACACATTTACATCCTCCTGGAAGGCAGAAAACGGATGTTTTGATTACATACATACATGCTGTCGATTCTCCGTATCGTTTATGTTCTTTAATGCGAATCGTTATCGTCGCAGCACCCACTTCAACTCCGTCATGGTGAAACGATTAAATTACACGACCATCATCAGTTGTTGGAAGCGCATGCATGTTCGGAACAGACACAGACGGAGGCGAAATTTGGCGGAAGGGCTGCTATCGCTGATTTCGGCCAATTTACTCTTCCAGCGAATGATGCTTTACCGTGAAATTTGTGCGTGACGATGTTTGGAGAGGTACCCGTTCAAAATTGCACGATCGGTCACAGTCGTCAGATAAACTAAATCTTTCGTTCAGAAGATTGCATACGTGCTGTAAGCAAGGTTGGCGATTTGATGCAATATTTAAAATATTTCGAAGCACTTCTGAAGGTGAATTATTGTAGAGTCTTTATTACCATTACACTTTGCAATTTAACTAAAGGGCGAACACGAAATTATTGCGACACATTCAACAGGGCATAACTTTTTTACCATTGGGTAAAAATCAACCAAATTTTGCACACTTTCTCATTGATGTGTATTGTGTACATGCTGTCAAACTCGAAGTCGTATTTTTCGATTCAACGAAAATGGAGGTGAACCAACGCGAGTTGAGAGAACAAATTCTTTCCAAACATCTGGAATTTCCTGACCTGTCGCATCGGCAGTTGGGAAAAATGGTGAACATTCACCATTCAACCGTCTCCAGAGTGTTGAAGCGGTTCCAGGAGCGGTTGACGTTGGACCACGGCAAAGGAGCTGGAAGAAAACCGGGACCGGAGAACAAAAAGACGGAGGGAAAAGTGAAGCGGATGATTAAAGCAAATCCCAACGTCTCAAGCCGTGATTTGGCTAAAAAGATCGGCATGTCGCAGAGCTACGTCCAGAATGCAAAGAAGAGACCTGGACTACATACATACAAGGTAAAGAACTTCCCAAACCGCGATGAGCGGCAACAATCGACGGCTAAAACTCGGGCACGGAAGCTCTACGAGAAGATGCTGACAAAATATGGCTGCTGTGTGATGGACGACGAAAAGTATATAAAAGCCGATTTTAAGCAAATTCCGGGGTTGGAGTTTTTCACCGGCAAGAGCAAGTTCGATGTGGACGACAAATTTAAGAAGAAGAAAATGTCGAAGTTCGCCTCCAAATATCTCATATCTGCTCTTGCGGACTGAGGAGTGAGCCTTTCGTGACAAAGGGCACAGTAAATGGCGAGATCTACAAATCTGAGTGCCTCGAGAAGCGCCTTTTGCCGTTCTTGCAGCAGCACGACGAAGCTCCGCTATTTTGGCCAGATTTGGCATCATGCCACTATTCTAAAAGTGTCCTGGAGTGGTATGAGGCCAATTCTGTCCATTTTGTTCCAAAGGACATGAATCCGCTAAACTGTCCGGAGCTGCGCCCGGTGGAGCAGTACTGGGCAATAATGAAGCGGGAACTTCGGAAGAGCAAGAAGACAGTCAAAGACGAGAAGGACATGTTAAGAAAATGGAAAAAAAACTGAGAAACTGGTACCGGATGACACTGTAAAGACTTTGATGGAGGGCATCAAGCGAAAATGCGTTCAATTTTACACTCAAGGCTCCATCGATTAACTTTTCTTTTGATTTTTGAAGTAAATATATGTATAAAACTACCCTAAAATTTTGGTTTGATTCTAAACATTATAAGAAAATTGGCACGACATTTTCGGTGTCGCAATAATTTCGTGTTCGCCCTTTAGTAAAAATATCAAGGTTTTTGTGAGTGTACTTAGCTGAAACCAGAACCGGTTGCGGGACCGATTGTTTACTGTGAAGAAACAAGCAATGTGTGAAATTTACAAACCTAGTGAACCTCAAGAATTGTGCTCTTCAAATGAAAAAGGCTCAGTGTTCACTCGGCTGTCAACAAAAGCAGGCCACTCTCGATGTGTGCTACGCGATCGTCTGTTTTCTCGGCAGCAACCATTGTGTGGTCCTCCTCATTGTTCTTCATCAGCAGTTCTTTCGGTCGATGCGTCGTCGACTTTGGAAAGCAACCGTTTCGGGATGAGTGTGTGAGTGCTGACCACGTTTTGTGTCCATTGCTGCAATGGACGCGCTCTGACCCTCGTTGGCATACAACAATTTGCCATACAATGAAACTACTGGAAGCGGCTCCAGTTCTGATGGAGGAGGCTTTTTGGATAGCGGAAGATAAAGTGTTTATTGCGTTGTACCTTTTGACTATATTTTTAAGATGTTTTGTATAGTGACCAAGAATTCTCGGCTCTGTAAAGTTAATTCGGTTGAGCCTTATCAAATAAATTAATAAACAAAAAAAAAAAATGAAAAAGGCTGTGTTCCATTTTATGAATTTTCACTTAAATTTGACAGGTGATTTTTTTTTATAAAACGAACCTATTTGTGACAGATAAGGAATCAATTTTTAAGGAACACCTTCTCAAAAATCAGCCGATCTATAGCAGAAGGAATTTCGAACATTATAAATCTAAGTGTCAAAATTAAGTAGAAATTCACCATATGGAACACAGTCAAAGTGTGATAAGAATAAGTTCTCTGCATGGAAACATCTTGACATGATCTGCTAGGCAAAGCTGTACACAAATACATTTTTTGAATATTACATGTTATGTAAACTTCCGAGCGTATAAACTAGTATTTCATTTCACTCAAACAGGCACTTGATTTTTTTTTACTCTCAAGCTTGTTGGCAAGTTAGGTTATGACAAATTACAGAACAATCCATAGAATCCTGAGGACAACGTTGGAATTTTAAGAAAAATTTAAAAGGAATCAAAGTGTTGATTTCAAAACAATACCGAACAGGATTCCTACATAATTTTGGAACGAGAAGTTGAGGGCAGAATTCCAAAATTATTCTGAAATAAAGTCCTAAGAAGTTGTTAGATGAATTTGAATGGACTTCTGTGAAGAAGTAAGGAAGTTCTAAATTAAATTCTCAGGAAATTTTAGAAGATTTCAAAAGGAGTTGTGAAGAAGAATTCAAGTTCCTTCCAAATCCTGCATGATTCCGAGAAGAGTTGTACGGGGATTGAGAGGAAAATGACAGATCAATTTACAGGAGAATTCCAAGAGAATTATGATGACAATTCATCAGGAAACAGAATTTTAAGAGTGTTTTGGGGATAAATTCAAATGAATATTGCGGAAGATTCATAAGATTAAACTGATTCCAAAAAATGGCTGTGAAATCGAAAACACTTGATAAAATTGCTTCAAGGTGTTTTTGAAGAATGTTTTGACTAGAGTTAATGAAAATTTTGAGAAAAAAATCAAAGAAATCTAATTTTCAGAAAAATTTCAATCGAAATCTTCGACGGGGATCAAGAAAATTCCAAAGAAAAATCAAGGGAAATGATTTCTTGCCCGAGAAAAGCCTGAGATCAAATTGAAATCTAAATTTGATGTTGTGATTTCGCTTATAATGATTACTCAGGTTGCTGTCATTTTTGTCGTTTTAACGGTTAAAATATCAAAATTAAGAGCAAAAAATCTTCCTGTGACATCACATTGAAAACTAATTCTGCTATCAGTGAGAGCAAACTGAAAACTCAATTTGATATCTATTTTTCCTGTTGATAACAAAACAAGTATTCAATTTGATGTTATGCTAAGGCAATGAAAACAACCCCGCAACAACATATTTTTGAAGAGCAAATGTACAGCAAAATTTAAACAAAATTTAGTATCAAATTTGTCAATTGCGTAAACTGAAATCAAATATCAAAACTTGATTTCAATTTGCAGTCATTTTGATGCTGGACTTTACTCGGGTGGAGAGTTGCCTGGTCAGCTTAATTTCCGGAATTCATGTCATGGGAATTGTTGATAACATTTTGTGATTTCGAATTGAAAACAAAAAAAAGTTGAGGGTTGTGTCCAAAGTTGACATAGAACTGCGAAATTATTTTGCTGTTCCATTCAATAATATATAAAAAACAAAATAAATGGTTAAGAAATTGAATTGAAAATTCGAAACTCTAGATACTTTCCACGGATGTCCCTTGGAACTTTAATTAGAATTCACTTGAAATTATTTTTCTAATTCCCTCAGAATTTAATACTTTCGGAATTTCTTTTATGTTCTCATAAGAACTCTCTTTACATTCTTCTCGGAATTTATTTAAAATATTCATTAGAAATTAACCTGTAACCCACTTCACAATCATCATGTAATTTCACACAGAACCACCTTATAATTCTACTTTGAACTTAAACAATTGACTTGGCGTTGTAGTCAAAACACTATAAAGATGTACTTCCAAAAACTCCATTGGAATGTGTATCTTACATACCTCATTATTTCTAGAATTCATTCTAAAATTTCCTCTTAATTCCTTTGGAAGTTTCATCAAAATTATCGAATAAGTTCTTCAAAGTGATTGTGAGCAGATTATTATTTTCCAAAGAGAGGACGAAGTATATTTTTCCCAGTTCATCATCGAATTTCACGGACTTCTTCAGGTAATTTAGAATTTCCGGCTTTTTCCCGGTTCACTAGATAGAGCTAGAATTAGGGCGTAACAGCTTTTGTAATCAATGACTTCTCTCGGTGATTTCTAGAAAGTTAAGGCTCGCCCACGAAAATCAAATCATCATGGGATAGACGAAGACTTCCCCTACCCGATGGTTATGTTGATTTGCGTGGACGTGTTTTGAATTCCTAGAAAACATCCTAGAGAAGTCATTGTTTACAAAAGCTGTTTCGCCTTAATTCCAGCTCTATCTAGAATAGGTATTAACCATCTGAATAACATTAATAGAGATAGCAATTACCTATCTAGTCGAAGCACAGAAAACGAAACTTACTCAGAGAGTGAGTAACTTTTGCTCAATCGTAAGGATACATTTCTAAAATCGTTGGTCCTTCAGCGCATGAGTAAGCTACGTATAAGTGACTCACTCTCTGAATATGATTCGTTTTCAGTGAATGTAGACTGCTTAAGCAATCCCGTGAATCAAATGTCACTTGCGCTGCATTATGAGTGAATTATAGAGGCCAATCATGCAATAGGTATTGTCCATCTGAATATCTTCACTGAATACAGAAACCTGCTTTCTGGCCGTGCTGTCAAGTTAAAACATGGAATTTGATACAAATTACACACTGAGCTTGAAATACATTGAAAACGAATATTACTCAGAGAATGAGTCACTTTTACTAATTCGCATGACGAATTTTTGACGTAGGACTACGTCTGTGATTTCTATATGGGGGTACACTTTGTGAAAACCAAACATGGAACATGTAACGAAATTATGAAAGATTTTGAACGTTAATACCGCAGCTACCCCTGGACCAATTTCAATAATTTTATCACCAATCGATCAGAATTATTTCTACGCATCTGTCACTGTCACACAAAATGTCACTATTGAAAAATTGCACGAATGTGCAACTGTTGCTGCGATAATTAAAATTATCACCGATTGCGAAAAAGCGAGTTCCCTAACACAGATTTCAAAGTTGTATTCCATCCGGTCTCCGGTGGTTCCATCCGGTGAGTGGTGGTGTTCTCCAGTACACAACGAAAGGCTCCCCGTCAAGCAGCTAGCTATCAAGGATGCCCCAACTGCCCAACTAAAAGGCATATCAAAAGGATCTTTTCAGGGCAAACCTAGTCATACTAAATAGTATAAACAGAGAGAGCCCCGCTCAAATGTCTATTCCTGCACAAAACACAAGCTTCTGCTGCAGTTAACAAATAACATTTATAATATAAGACCACGTAGTCGTACGTCGCCATTATGTACCACTCCATAGGGCTGTTCCTTGCAGTTTTTTTTTTAAATTGTTGGTTACTCATGCGTTGAATCACCTACGCTTCAAGGAAAATTTCCATACGAATGAGTAAAAATGATTCACAATTGAATAAAAGTTATTCATTCTCTGAGTTTCGTTTTCAGTGTGCAATGCAATGAACACCCCTGTTTATCACTCGGCAGCCAAACGATGACTTCAATCAAACCTTCTACGTTTCGCTTACATAAGCATTTGGATCCCCCGTAACGTGGGTAGATCACCTTTTCGTGGTACGTTACGGGATGTAAGATCTACCACCGATTCCTAGTCCTGACTACTTCAAATTAGGGAACAGGATTTTTCAGTAATCAAAGGAACACATCTTAGTCCTTGTTACTTTTTATGCCTTGTTGATAGTGACAAGACTCGGCTTTGTCTACCGAAGATGATCTTGAAACAAGGAAAAAGATGAGTTAGTTGTCTTCATCTATGTGATTCCTAATCTTCTATTCGTTGTTCCCTAGTTTGAAGTGGTTAAGACTAGGGTTCTGATGCATGGTCATTATCGGTGTCATACCTTAATTTTGTTGCTAAGGAATCCAATTTTGACTGACAAAGGGGCGCGCCTTTGGAGGGTGTTTCAACACTCCGAAAGGTATAAATAGCGGGACCTTTTAATAAGAGTCGGATCCTGCGATAAATGCAAGAGTGGCAACTGTAAAAAAAATCGAATACGTCATCATTTCTCAATAGTGATGGAGTAATACGACATGCACTAAACTAAGGACACGGGATATAATACAATAGATCAATTTACTGGTCGCAATAGTGTTAGGTCCCGAACAGAGGAAAAAAAAAAACATTTGGATTATCATTCTATGCCCCTCCTTTTATGGTGAATGAATAGAAAAAAAATGCTACGATGTCCACGCTACTGCGAACAAGCTCGCTGAATGATTATGCGGCTTCGGCTTGTGTTGTTAGGGACCAACTTTCTGATGGCTGTGTTAGGGGTGAGCACCTTGCGGTCGAAGAAAATGTATGAGAAATTTGAATGTATCCATATTTCTTAATTTTTAGCTATACAAATATTTAACATTTATAATGTGTGACATACCACACAAATTTTATAAAACTATCGAATCGATCGACATACAAATCATCAAAATCCATTGATTACTGGCCAAGTTATTAGCATTTAAAGTCTGACCTAATTCCGTTGCAGTTTTGGTTTTAACAAATATTATTTTCCAAAGTCCAGCATCTTCAATATTTTCTATTAAGACCAAAACACACCTAAAATTGTAATAGCTGGGTGTTAGGTTAGCGCGAATTCATAAACGAGTGAATAGGATCACGTTGAATGTTCGCATGTTTTACCATTTTCTATCAAAAAACCAGCCAAACTGCTAATGTTTTAAAAGTAGCTTGTGAAACTGAGTAGAAGTTAATCCACTTTGGCTCGTTTTCATGTAGAAAATTACAAAACACGATAACGTTCACCGTGACCCTATTCACTCATTTATGAATTGGCGCCAACCAAACCTTCACTACATTGTAGTACAAAGTCTAAGCTTTATAAAGAGAAACTGATATGGTTTCGCGGTTAGCCACTTTCTGCCCTACACAGCAAAAAATTAATTTTAATAGTGGCGTTTCCTTAACCTCAATCTACCTGTGCACCAACTCTCAAAACATAAACAATCATCAAAATATTGCTTGCAATGGATAGATATCGAGTAAACTAGAAGATTAAGTGTATTTTTCAACCGATTCGAGTATGAATATGGCATTAAATCTGGTTTTGAAAGATGGAGCACAGGTAAAAAGTGAGGTTACGGGACGCCACTGATGACATCCAAGACAATGCACTTCAATCATGTCGAAAATCTCATGTAATTTTGATGGTCACAAAAATAAACAAAAGCAGTAAAGGCAGCGTAATGTCAGTTCATTCACTGTATTAATGATAATTTTGTCCTTTTCGGCAAGTAATATTAAACCACATTTTCGACACGGTTGAAGTGCATCCACTTTGATGTAATATTAAAATTATTTTTTTGCTTTTATTTTAAGTAAAATAAAGATAAAAAAGTGCTATAACTTTGCAAGAAATGCACAAAGCCACATACAGTCTTCAGCTAAAAATATGTAGTTTTACTTTTTTCACGTTTGGCTAGAACATTATTTGCTTGAAAAATTCTTATGAAAAAAAAAAATAATTTTAATGGGGTAACCATAGAAAACGGACGATATCTCCCAAATTATTAAATCTAAAAAAAAATGTGTTTTCCACAAAATCTCATGTGGAGCTTGTTGAGTTTCATATTTTTTTCTATCGATTTAGAGGACAAAGTAAGGATTTTAATTTTATTCATAGTAGGCCATGAGACATTTTGGAAATTGAAAAATTGTGGGCAATTGTAATGAAAACATTTTCTCTCAAGACACTTTTTAGATTAAGTCAATAGTTTATACACAATTCAACTAAGTTCGTTTCCAAGCAACATTGCAAGTTTTATCGCGGTTTTATAGCATTCTACAAGTTTAAATCATGCTCGAAGGTACAAAAGGTCCAATGAACAAAATATCAAGTGGAGAAAAGGTCAAATGACTCACGAAGAGCTACTGATTCCGATCATTACCGGTGCTGCTTCTTCCACCTTCTATGGATGCTCATGTGGGCTGCAGCTTGCTGCTTGCAGGCAGCCTTTCGTTGTGTACTGAAGAACAATATTCAACGCCACGCGCCGAAAGCACACCACCACACAGGTAATTGGAACTGAATCCGATCAGCGGTTCAGGGCAGCCTTGATAGTTAGCTGCTTACGGGGAGCCTTTCGTTGTATACTGGAGAACACCACCACTCACCACGCGGTGATTGAATAAACACCGTTTGGTGAGACCGGATGGAATTCAACTTTGAAATCTGTGTAAGGGAATTCGCTTTTCGCAGGCAAAATATATATATAATATAATTTTAATTTGATCCCTGATGAATTTGGGCGTCTTAGTGGAATACCTGTATAATGAGAGAGAGAAGGATTAGTATTTTCCATTTAATTCCACTACTTTATTTGCTTATCCTTGACAGATACGCGTATTTCGTCTACATTGTGCAGACTTCTTCAGTGTCTTGTACTAATACTCGACTATCGAGTATTAGTACAAGACACTGAAGAAGTCTGCACAATGTAGACGAAATACGCGTATCTGTCAAGGATAAGCAAATAAAGTAGTGGAATTAAATGGAAAATACTAATCCTTCTCTCTCTCATTATTTAATTTGATGATAATTTTAATTATCATAGCAACAGTTGTAGTGCCTTTTTGAAAAATGATTAAGTCAACGTAACAATGACAATAGATGCGTAGACATATTTCTGATCGATTGGTGATAAAATTATAGAAATTGGTCCAGGAACAGCTGAGTTATCAACGTTCAAAATGTTACATAATTTTGTTACATGTCCCATTTTCGGTTTTCACACCCATAAAGAAATCACAGACGTAGTCCTACGTAAAAAGAATACGCTATAATGAGGAAGGGTGATCTGACTCTTGGTTCCTTTGAAAAAATACTCGAGAATTGTGGAAATAGATGACGTTTCTCACATAGGTATATTTTTACTCGGGCATCATCCGAAAATGGTTTTACACACAGAGCGCTTTATCGTTGATTTTATTATGCCCGTTACACTGGGTGGAACATCTTTTATTCGTCGTTGTTGCCACCGCCTGGAATTTTACAGTATCGGCTTGACTTGGAGGAAGTAAAAACCGCGGCTTGGAGGAAGTACAGACGTGGGTTAAAGCGATTAACGGTAGTTAGTAAATTAAAACCATACATTTTGGACCCACGAATCAATCGAAATGACTACGGAGTTTGCTTTTCAATGGCTTTGAACATCCTATCCGATCGTTTATTTGGAAGATCTCCACTAATTCAAGCGTATCTATTCAAATCGACGTATCTGATTTTGTAAACAATCACTTCAATCGACGATTTGTGGCAACTGCTAGCTCACTCATAGAAACTAGCAACACCAGCTAGATTCCAGGAAAGATTCCCCTATCTGATGATGGTGGTTGTTTGCGTAGGTGAGTTAGCAGTTAAGAAAAATTGTCGATTGAAGTGATTGTTTACAAAAACAGATACGTCGATTTGAATAGTTACGCTTGAATTGTTAGTTTAAACCAGAGATGCTTCCACTCACTTACTTCGCTAGATGCTATAATGATATTCTGTACATGTGAGCTACAAGAAGAAGTTGAAAGTACATTAATCAACACACTCAAAACTCTTCATAAAGGGATGCCGTTAAGAGGTTCGACAAAATTAAAAGATTTTGCATAAAACACGCCAATTTTGATTTCAGAGACTCACAATCAGTGATTTTATTACTTCTGAGCGTTCACTCAGAGTGAGTTCTCGCCTCATTTACCATAAAAGCGTTTTCAATATTTTTAATACGGTGCTAATTGTCGTCAGTGTTACAAAAAGTATCGCACACTGCTGTCAATATTGTGTTTACCGGACTTGAAATGGAGCTGAACAAGAGCTGAAAAGACTGCTCATTAGACTGATGCAAAATTTGAAGTTTTCGCTCCACAGTGCTCAAACGGTTCCAAATTGGGCCCTGATTAGCCTCGCAAAATTTGAACTCATTTAATGAGAAACTAACTTGGCACAAACCATTTGGGAATTACAATGGAGAAACCATAATCTCTGTTCATATCTATCTCAAAATTCACCAATTCACAAAATGATAGCTGAGCTTGTTGAAAATTTTCACCGCTCCACCTTTCTTTCAAGACCAGTTTTCGATCAAATGTAAGGAACACAAGTTATTAATGATTTAAGTCACTGATGTCTTATGATTATGCTCAATCAACTGTTCAGCAGGCAACATTGGTGTTTATGGCGCGTAGAATAGAGGACAAAAATCATGGCTACTATGTCGCACTGCAGAATACAGTGTTGCCCACAATACAGTAGCTTAATCTTGCCATAAGATTATCAATCTCTTAAACAATTAAGAACTATTCAATTTGACGTTTGGCTGAAAAACGATTTTCTGAAAAGTTGTAGCTGATAAAAATTCCCATAAGAATAGCAATAGAACTTGTTAACAGTACAATATGTGAAAAGGCTAGACGACAATGTACAAAAAGTTTTGTTTTCCCTTAGTAATTTCCATATAAACTTCAAATGGTTTGTGCCAAGTCAGTTTCTTATCAAATGAGTTTAAACTTTTGGAGGCTAATCAGGACCCGATTTGAAACCATTTGAACACTGTGGAGCGAAAATTTCAAATTTTGCATCAGGCTACTACTCATATCGTATATAGACTCTACTGCGGAAGCTTTACGGAACCCTAATGTTACAATTTGTTAGTGTTTTTTTTCCATCTGCTATTTATTATCACGACAACACGATTTATCAAATCAATTCCATTTGAATAGCTTCATGTCACAAAGCTTGAACGATCGTCATCCGTTGTCATCCGTGTGATGTAAAGAGCTCGGTGGCCCAGTAGCGACAGATTTAGCATACTGAGCTCAAATATATAAGATTTACGAATTAACTATCTACTTTTACAACTGTTCGGGATCTTCCAGCTACTGTCTTCAGGAACGCTTTCCAAAGATACCATGGTTTTATCTATACATACAGTGAACTCTCCACAACTCGATATTCTATTATTCGATGGGTTCTGCGGTCTCTTCAATTTCCCATGTATCGTATTCTCCATAAGTGGATATTTCTACAAGTCGATGCCTCCTTTGGTCGATGATCTATGTAGTGTTATCATGATTCTATAACTCTATAAATAAAAGGTAGGGTTTCAGAATTCTGTGATGTTGATGTTAAAATCAGGAACTTTAAAAATATAATAACTGGTGGCCATATTGAGTATCCAGGACGCATCGACCATTAGGGAAACACGTCTAAATTTATTTAAGTCTGTGCTAGTGACCATTCGGTCTAATGATCTTCAGCCTAATGGCTGGACACCATCATGGTGACATGCCAGAAATGTTACAGATGCTCCCAGAGAAGTGTTCAAAATCAGACTTGACGTGTTCAAATCTCATGAGCTATAAATGATTCAATCATTTTTAACGTAGGATTACGTCTGTGATTTCTATATGGGGGTACTTTTCGTGACAACCGAAAATGGAACATGTAACGAAATTATGAAAGATTTTGAACGTTAATAACTCAGCTGCCCGTGGACCAATATCAATAATTTCATCACCAATCGATAAGAAATATTTTTACACATTAATATCAATGATTCCGACTGTTGGTTTTTACCAATATATCATTGAAAAAGTGGTATATGTCAAGTATTGTCTGCCTACACGTCATCATCATCTTCCAAAGGCTTTAAGCCTGTACTACCATCGACCCTTTTCAGGACCACCCAGATTTTCCAAAACAGTTAAATTTCTAAACATGTCCCAACTAAAATTCATATCAAAAGTTTCTTTTCAGGGGCAATCATAGTCATACTAAATAATATAAACAGAGAGAGCTCCGCTCAAATTCCTACTTTGACCACCATAATTTCTTTAACATAAAATGATTGACCAAAAAATATGAAGAAACTTTCCCGAAGATAGTATACACCTAAAACTGACAGTTTGGGCGCAAACATTTTTGTCTTCCTAAATTCGAATTTGGGACTATTGTGCACTGCCCTCTGTTAACAATTAACGGAACTAAGTGTACGTGTAATTTCCTATAGATGTCACCATAAATACCAGCAGTGATATCTGAAATAAAACTAACGCATGAGCATGATAACATGATTAATTATTAACTCTCGTGGAAGGAGACGCCTGAATTTAAGGTGGGCGCCCCGCTCATATGAACATTCAGCGAGTTATCAGCTCTAAATTTACCGTGTCAACACTTATTCATTCCAAGATATTCAGCTATATCGAATGGTTGACGAAACCAGTGATGCAAAATATCATGACACTCACGTGACACTCGTCTTCGCATCAACCGACTATCGCTGACAGATCGTTTTGTCACGCAGTGAGAGTTAGAGCCATGGCAAACAACAATCACCAGTAATGGTCGCTGCTCACAAGCAAAACGTTACACTCGCTGCTGATGATGAAAAGCACAACGAAAACAATGAAGACTTCTGCAGTACGATCATGAGAAAAAGCGAAACGACAGAAGAAAATGAAAACAATGCCTACGCATTCCAAGTTCGTCTCGGCAGGCGTGACTGTGTGAGTTACAAACAAAGCAGGCAACATTAAACGGAAGCTGTTGGGCTCACTCACCAACACGCTCACATAAGCAAGCAAAGCAGCAACTGCTTCAAAACGAGCACAGATGAGTGTCGTGATTGTCGGGAATGACCAGATCGGTGATGGATCACAACAGAAGACGACATTCACCAGTTGCTTTTTACTTCTTTCGTCAACTTGATGGATGGTCATGGAGAGAGCTTCGACGAGCACATTGATAGGAATGTACAAAGCGTTACTACCATCAGCTGTTTGACGATCGTGATTGTGATAGGTCGCAACTCTGGACGAAACACAGTATCAATCAAATGGGATTAGTTGGAGTGACTCGTTCAAAAAATCTTAAAGCTGAACAAGTAATGTTTGGTACAGATATGACAATTACAGGACTCCTGAACATCTCTTGGCTGCACAGATGTCACCCTAATTAATTACTTAATACCATCTCATCATCCACCGAGCTTTGACACTCTTACACGCCTTTCTGACACTTTCACATTTGTGTACCATTCAGAATTTCTTTAGTTCCTTCAATATGCAGTCAGATAGAGTTATTTATGCTAAGCAGTGTTGCCAGGAATTCTGTTAAAAATTTCCCCATACTCAATGCGGAATAATTTTTACAGCGAAAACGCACAGATTTGCGGTCTTCAGCAAAGTTCTATATGATTTACTCAATCTTCATTGCCAGTTTCGATTATATTGCGCGATGTAAGTTTATTTTATATCGTAATTAACAGTTTGTTAAATTAAAATTCAGGCGCAAATCCAGATCTAGATTTAACTCTTCAAAGTTCAGACAGTTTTTAGAACCTTGTTGGCTCAGGCGTGATACTTATGAACATGCCTCCTAGCAAGTTGTTTCTCAACTAAGCTGAACTCCATCTACTAGACTATATATATCCACTTGAAGATCTGCCGGACACAGCAGTAGGCATCTACCTCAATCTATTCAATTAACGCTATTCTAAGTGAACAAAGCATTCTGAAATTGAGTGTAAAACTATCTAAAATTGCTTAAAATATGTTGCTCTAAAACAAGAATTTGAGACATGCAATAACTACAGTTGAAGATCACCCCAAGCAGACACTAAATTGACTAAATCACTCGAACTCCACTCAATCGACGTTTTTAATTTAAAAGCAATCCACAGTCCATTTTTTTCTTCAATCAACCGGTTCTTGGTTCAAATTTTTGCACAAGGGTCACAATTGCACGCTAGTGCATTTCCTTTCTCTACTGTCACCGAATGTGGCACACTTTCCTTCTTTCGAATTCTGGGAATTCTTTCCGTGCTGGACCACTTTTGGATTCCCTTTAAATATGACCCCGAAAATGAATGCCGCATCAGTTGACTGGAAGTGCAGTCGCACCTTGGAAGACACATTGTCATCCTCAAAATACCTACAGGTAAGTTTGGAAATTCAACAGGCATTTCAATTGCGATTGACCTATATAATTTCAGGATGATCAAGCTTCGATTGCTGATGCCGATTCTGGTGTTGAATTCAATTCAACCTGGCCGCACTAACAGTAGCACCCAGTGCTTGATTTGGTGTAACTTTGGACCAGCCGTTCAAACTCCCGATGGATGCCTCTGTGGAATCAAAATGAACGGGCTGGAACGGGGGCCATTTGACGCCTTCATGGGAATCCCATTCGCAGAGCCTCCAGTTGGGCGGCTAAGGTTTTCTGTAAGAACTCCTAACCCAATATTTAGCAATTGATCTTAATTTGTTTGATCCCCCGCAGAACCCACTTCCATTGGACCCCTGGGAGGGTTACCTCAACGTCAGCGCACCGAAACCAATTTGCATTCAAAAATACGACTTCTATCTGGGTGCAACTGTTCACGGTCAGGAGGATTGCCTGTACTTGAATGTCTACCGGCCAAAGTCCGCAAACGATAAACCATTACCGGTGATGGTATTCATCCACGGAGGAGGCTACATCGGTTTGAGTGCTCGTCCATCGCTCTACGGGCCGGAGAAGTTCATGGACAACCGAAAGGTCATCCTGGTAACCATTCAATATCGACTGGGAGCATTAGGTTTCCTGTCGACCGATGATCGGTCGGCTCCGGGAAACTTTGGGCTCAAAGATCAAGCATTGGCACTCCAATGGGTTCAACGCAGCATCGGCAGCTTTGGCGGTGATCCTCGAAAAGTTACCATTTTTGGACAAGGTGCCGGAGCTTCCTCGGTGCAGTTTCATATGATGAGCCCACTGAGCAAAGGGCTCTTTGCGAAGGCAATCTCCCAAAGTGGGAGTGCATTATCTTACTGGAACGAGGCTTATCCTGATCAGCTAGGATTGGCGCGACGACTAGCGCTTGCCACAGGAGTTGATGAAGCTGAAAATATTAACTCGTGGCAGCTGGTCAATGCACTACGGAAGGTAGATGCCACACGACTCGTCAACAGCGTTGACGAACTTAAGATTTGGCATAACCAACCCATCATACTGTTTCGTCCGGTCGTGGAGAAATACGTAGATAAGGAAACGTTCTTGGATGAGGATCCTAAAGTTCTCTGGTCCAGAGGTCGCTACCAGAAAGTTCCATGGATGACGGGGTACCTCCCGGCTGAGGGAATGGCACTGATGCAGGCAATTTATACGAATTCAACTCTTCTTCAGCAGTTGCTTGCAAATCAGCAACATCTTGTACCTCTATTGACGGGAATTCCACAAACGGTTGTGTCCGATAGATACTTCGGAGGGACACCAATAAGTTCTGCAAATGCAATTGGATTGACCCGGGTGGGTATCGAAATACCTTGAACATTCAGATTGAATGAATTTGTATTTTTTACAGGTCATTACCGAAGTGGGTTTTACTTTTCCCATGATGATGGGTATCCATCAGCACTTGAAGAAAGTCCCACAATCCGAAGCTCCCGTAAGTTTGTACTACTTCAACTTCAAAGGTCGCTACTCTTGCTCAGTAGTAGCGCCGTTGCTAACCAATGCGTACAACAGTGAGGCTTGCCATGCCGAAGAATTGATGTACCTGTTCCGTCAATACCCGGATTTTCCCAGTGATTCACCCGAAGCAGCCATGTCACGACTGCTGGTCAACGAATTTGTCAATTTTGCCTACAAAGGAAGGATGACCGTTCCTGGAAGAAAGTGCAAACATCCAGGACAGCAAATCGAACTGGTCGAGTTTACCAACTCTGATGGTCCCTCTGGAATAAGTGTCGTGCACCGTGAACCAACGGACGAAGCAATGATTGCCCTATGGGAAATTCATTGGTGGAACCAGTTGCTGCGTGAGGGAACTCAAGTTTCAGTTTAATAAAAATGACTTTATTTCGAACAAAGCCACGGTGAAACCTCTGTCGACAACATCCTAGCCGCATTGTGGTCGATGCACGTTCAGCAAACAAGTCACTTTGAGTTACCGCTCATTGTGAACGCCCTTCCATAAACGAGTTTACACGGGACGTTTAGCATTACGTAAGGATGCACAATGCAATCGTTTTTTTAATAACACGTACCTACTCAATCTCATATCCGAGATAAGCTCGCAAACAGTGACTGATTGGGCGGCGGTGGAGTCACCCTTCTTCCTATATTCTATTAATACGGCACATCACAGACCGTGTAGCAAAGCCACAAAGGCCGACGACGATGATGACGATGATGATGATGATGGTGGAAGGCAGCCTCGACTGCGTAGTGGTTTGTGGTTCGGGGTAAGCCAATATCCACACCGAGAACGGCTAGGATGGGAAGCGAAATCGATAGCTTCCTCCAGGCTCTGCGGGCCCGGTTCGGTTCAGGGATGGAAAATTAAAGTCACCCACCGCCGGCTGCCGCCGCCGCCGCCAAACCACTGAGTGTAGGATGACGGTTAAGGCGAAGTCAATTTAAGACCGACTTGTCAGTTCGGATCGGGATTTTGCTCTAGGGAAGCATTCGCCTCTGGCAGTGGAAGGATCTTGGTTGAAGAGATAAACCGCCAGGAGTCATGTTTTTGGGATGCTGGATTAATCTTTTGATTTGTTGGTACTTGCTATGGCATAATAGATAAGATTAGATGGATGTGCAGAATGGATAAAAAGATGGATCAAATCGTTCAAGTCCCAGTAGGGCAACTTGAAATTAGCCAGTGGCTAAATTGAACTACAAAGTTTTCCACTGAACAACATAGGTATATGATCAAGTGTTTGAAACTTACTATTATTGACGCATGATAATCTTCTAGAATAGGATTCTAACAGTAGGATAAGACATTGAGACACTCACCTGAAATTAAAGAAAGAAGAAAGATAATTAGTAATAATGTTAGCAATAGATTTTTAAATTTTAGTTCAAATTCCATGACATAAAAAAATACAAACGGACATTGCTTCAAAGATAATTATTGATAATGAACTCCATAATTGCGGACCTAATAAACAAAAATTGGTGATCGACTAAACTGGTTTTGAAAAATTTCAGGTTAGATTTTTTTTACATAGAATATAATTTTGCTTGCCACACAATTTACAAATTCATGCAGTGGTTGGTGAAGAGAGCTCTAAATTAATAGCTGTGAAAGTACTTCAAAGCACATCATGTTGAGAGTATGCGTAAGCTCGTGTAACAGCGCCAAAGCCAGGAAGAAACTGAGAAATATGGGAAACCCTAAAACTTCAATTCTATCTGGAAATTTAATTGAGATCACCTATGAGCTCGGTGGGAGGTGTTAAAGAGATTTTCAGCCTTCATCTAGGTGATTCATCTCTAAAAAATTAATGAATATTTTGATGCACACAATTGAAGATTTCTCTTGAAAGGTAATATTCAAATTTCAAACAGCTTCTTAAAAATTGTAATCTTGAGCAAAAGCATTTAACCAGGTTTAAAAAACGAGTTACCCTGGTAGATAACCTTTCCGTGTTCACAGAGCATTTATAATCCTTTTTCCCTTGTCCCTCTCCTTTTCCTTTCCCTCTTCGCTTTTTAGAAAGAGAGTAATGGCGCTATAACCATAAGCCATAAGAGGCTAGGACAAGACATAGTGCTCATGTCCCAACCTTCAGAGAAAAACGGAGCATCACTTAACCTTTCTAATCGAAGATTTCAACAGGCCCGATGTTTTCTGAATCATCTTGCCCCTTAAACTCTGCATAGTTGACCTGGCCGTTTTGGTATGTGTGACGTATATTCGATACTATATATCAAATAAAAAAAATATGACGCTATATCCACCATTTTCCACGATGCTTTCAATAACTGGATGTGTTGGTGGTGGATTAGATTAGATTGGAAAGCATATTCAATTAGAGGCGCCGGTGCACAGTTGTGCCAAGGGTATCAAAACACGCGCTTTTTTATTTGCTCTGCAATGGTTGAAGTAAATCCGTTGGTCCCCGGTTCATGAGTTGATGGGTCGATAGGTAGGGTCCAGGTGTGGGAGCTGCCTCCCTGGCGTCGGTAACATTGGTCCTCAGCTCGGAAAAAAAGATCGACGGAAAACAAATCAAGGAAAAAAAAAAAGGGTGCCCAAGTAACAATTCAGCCACCATTTGGCATCCACTCTATATTATGATGGTTTTATAATGGCAATAAACAATCCATTTAGTTTAAATACAGCATTTTAAAGTGTACTAAACATTGCTGTTGAGTAATTCAGCTTTTTGCTGTTTCAAAAACCTTTTACAGTCTGGCGAGAAAGTCGACGAGTGCCTAGTTTTAAACATTAATTTAAAGCTTTTCTCAATCCCTCCATAAACTGTTCTGTAATTCAATCATAAACTTCATCAGCAATTGTTTATTAATGTCTTGATCACATACTCTATAAAAGTGTTCTATCATTATAAAAGCAACCATAAAATCATTAGTGTTTAAATGAGAGCAAAAGGCATATTTTGATGCTTTTAAGTCTTTTTAAAGTGTATTATAAAATCCACAATTACTCTGTTTATAAATTGAACTTAAAAGATATGGATCCTCTTAGTGAATAAAACCAGAATTTATGACAACGAAATATCGAAGGATAGACGAAGTAGGATGACAAATTCAAGCGATTCAAACGATCGAAGAAAAGTCGATTTCAGCCAAATTTACTGCTTTAAAAGAACCAGGACGTCGACTGAACCGGTACCAATAGGTGACGATCGGAATTACTTGGATCAGTACCGACAGCAAACTACCAAACTGCCAGTTAGCAGAGATTAACTGGTTTCCGATCCATGACAGCGATTTTATTCGGGAACCATCCGGAAGAAGGCGATGTTTTTCGGGAAGAAGCTGTTCGAAATGCTAAATATAGTACAAAAGTATCGCACACTTTCTGAGTAATTGCTTCCAATTCCATTGCCCGGAAGAACGCTGGATCGCACAGCGCAACTATAGAAAGATAAACAAACTTTGACATTTAAATTTTTGCCGGCAGATTTGCCTCCAAAAATGCTGACATAAATCTGAACGGGTTAGGTTCAAGCAAAATGGCTTTAGATCAATACAATTCAGTTGTCAAGTTCATAAAAACCTTTTGAATTTGTTAGGGACAAGAAAGCAAAACAACTTTTTCGCAAATGGTCCATGAAATCAACTTTTATGCCTCCACCATAGGGTTTTTGATCTAATTTCCGACCTACTAAGCACAACCCGCGCTTTATCTCTTTTTTTTACGGGTTTGAACAAAAAATTTAATATTTCTGTCAAAGATGCCTTTTAAATTTATTCACCTTTCGATACGTACCGTTGGATTCGACAAAGAGTCACAAATTGTTGAGATATTGTTTAAATCCTAACACTGATTCTAAATTCGTTCTACGCGTTTCATTCCCGTCCTAACGCATTGAAACGCCATTAGATTTTCTTCATCCTACGCATAAACGTAGAAACAGGGAATTCGCTAGGAGCGCTTCTTTTGTTTTGAGAACAATGAGCGTAAATCGAGCGTAATTCATACAATGCACTCTAATAGGATTTATGTTGTACCTTAGACTAAGCCACTTTATGAGAACTATTTAAATAATTTTGGTAATTCAACAGGATTTTTATACGATCAGTTTTCATTTTCGTTATTTTGATAAGATCTGATGGTAATTATGAATTCTTTTCGATATTGATTGATGCTTGTCTAGCTGATTTAGCAAGCAGCTAACTACATCAAGAAAGGGTTTTATTGTTACCAAACAGCTTTTATTGTAGCTTAAATACGGGTTTCAAATGGTTCTCAATGCGTTCGCCATATAATCTTCTGGCAGTAAATCAATCTTGAAGAGCTCCAAGAATACATCTTTAAGAACCTTCTCCAGGGTGGGCCAACTAGACAGATTCCAGTCTTAATGAGGCTTTGGTGGATGCATCAATGGCAAAACAGCTTTGACCAGGGTTTTATGAATGTTGTGTTAGTGTAGCTTTGTAGCATTTAATAAAACTTAACATGTTACTTGGGTAACCAGGTTTAAAATTACTGGGAAAATCTAGAATGAAGAGACCCAACTTCAAAGAAAGAGAAATCAGTGCTGAAAAATAATGTCATTACGAATATTGGAAAATTTGTTGAAGTTTGCATTATTTAATATTCGCTCAGTGTGGATTATCTTGAAAACATGTAATGTCCTTAAGTTTTAAAAAAAATGTCTTTTATCTCAGACATATGATATATTTTAAGTTACAAATTAAAAAGCCCAGCATTTATCCGAGTCCCAATGTCTTGATGAACTAAGATATTAAAATCTCTTCTGCATGAGAATTCACACATTTTGACGTAGGACTACGTCTTTGATTTCTATATGGGGGTACACTTTGTGAAAACCGAAAATGGAACATGTAACAAATTAAGAAAGATTTTGAACGTTAATAACTCAGCTGCCCTTGGTCCAATTTCGAAAATTTTATCACCAATCGATCAGAAATATGGCTACGCATCGATAACATTGCTTCCAAATGTTGATTTTCAACAAGAAACTGAATTGAAAAACTGGTAAATGTCCAGCATTGTCCAAAAGCGTCAAATTAACTAACAAATCCACCAAATACCTACATGCATATGCTGCTTCCCCAGCACAGTCGTCAGAGAGTAGTAAGTAGACGAAGTGGCATTCGCCTCCGATCCTCGGGCGCGTGCTAATAGGGAGGATGGAATTGCGTAATACTCAGAACCACACGCTCCCGACGACCACACCACTGTGTGGTGGTGTTTGGTCGTCGAAATCAGTAGCAGCAGTAGCAGTGCTTTCGACGTGTGGCGTTGAAAATTGTTCTCCAGTAACAACGAAAGGCTGCCGCGTGTAAGCAGCGAGCTGCAGAGCCCACATAAGCAACCATCAAAGGAGGAAGAAGCTGCACCGCTATGCTATGGATCGGAATCAGTAGCTCTTAGTGAGTCGCTGCGGGTCGGTCATCTATGCCATGCGCTCCAAACGACATACAACTCGACAGCCTCATCCGTGTTGAACACTCAGCTCAGAATTACTCAACCATCACTACAAAACGGTCGTTTTCAGGGCCACCAAAAATTTGTTAAAGAGTATTATTTGGACATTGGTCAAGGTCATCAGTTCCCACAAGCAGCTAGCTATCAAGGCTCAACCTGGTCTCTCTATAAGGTGTGGAATTGTAGGCCCGAATGTATTGGTGAGATTAATCATCGTCCGATCATTTTCCAGAACACGCTGGTAGGAGTTTTTTTTTTTTTTTTTTTTTTTTTCTTTATTAGAGAGATTTTTAGCCATAGGCTAGTTCATCTCTAAAGCTGGTAGGAGTGTTAAAAATCCATATAGAATTTGAGAGAAGTGGGAATAATTCGCTTAGGGTGTATATTCAGTCCCCAGAAAGCCAATAAAATCAAATTTGAGAGAAAATAAGTTCTCACGAGTTCAATCTCTCGAAATCCCTCCTTTTTACATATTCTGTACAAACGATACTTTCCGCCTCGCCTCATTCATATTATTCGGAAGGAAATCCTGTGAGACGTGAATTGAATACACTTTAATACCAAAATGCACAAAACTTAAAAATTCATAACAAAAAAATCAAAATTCACCTTTTAAAGTCGGGTAGATGATTCGAAAATACTTAAGTTGACAGTCCCTTGGATTCTCTTCATCAACTTTCTCTTTGAAATAAATACTACAAATTTGATACGTTTACAAATAAAAAACGGTAGATAATTGATGATTGATCAATTAAAAGAACTAAATGTTCACATTTGTTCCGTCCACTAGCGGTCCTACGTCAAGCTTCCGTTCGTGCCCCTAGGCACAGACCCTTCTACTTTTTCGAAGTCTCGTAATTTTATATACACTCCCAAATCTGGAACTTGATTTTTCTTCTGTATCTGGGATATTATTTTTTTTTATAAATGAATTATCTTAAAACCCTACACAGGATATATTATTCAAGAACATCCTTTAAATTATCTATTTCCTCAAAATCCATCCAGCAACTGAATTTTCTTGTATAAATTCCTGGTTAATAATTCAAAAATTTCCGAAATTATAAAACATGTTCTTAGAAAATATCTGTATTGTTGTTGTACCAAATTTATATATTCCTGACAATTTATTTGTAAATTGGTTTGATTTATCCGAAAAAATTATAAAACTGAAAAATCTATAATTTTTAACCAACTAAAGTGATCTCCAAGCACAATTTTGATCTTATTCTGATTTTAAAATCACATAATTGTTAAAAAATTTAAAAACAACGCTGGTCTATTAAGCTTGACAAAGCACTGCAATTTATATAGACTGGTTAAAATTTGATGATTCTGTGTGTGTTCAGATTTCTGTATAAATTATTAAGTCCCCTAAGTGGCACCGGTGGTGTAGTAGTCAGTGTGAATGCCTCTCACTCCAAAGGGCCTGGGTTCAACCCAGTCAACGCCGTCGGGATTTTCTGAGGCATAAAATCTCGGATCACACCTGGTCCATGAATTGATCAGTTGATAGATAGGGTTCATGTGTGAGAGCTGCCCTCCTGGCGTCAGTAACATTGGTACTCAGTACGGAAAACAAGATCGACGGAAAACAAATCAAGGAAAAAAATAAGTCCTCTAAAATTTCTTAAATCTAGTTCGGTGAAGCCAATTTAGAAGTCCCATTGAGGGCACATATTGACCTTTAAAGAACCTTTAGTATGATCAGAAGCTATTGTGACTGTTTGACTATTACTTTAAAATATTATTTTTAATGTTTCCACATTTTTATCACTTAATGTTTTGGAAAAAATACCATTTTAACTGATTTTGAGGGAATGCGGATATGGGTAAATTCATTAACTCAGAGAAATAGCAAAATAGCCATGCTTGCTTACTGAAATATAACTGAACAAGTGTTAGTTCTAACAAGCAGATGACTGCGTATATCCGGGGAGTGATTCGAGATTTGGGAGTGATTGCTTTTGTATACGAACACGTCAATCACCGATTTCTTGCGAATAAAAGCTCAAGATCGAAAACTAATAACCTAAAAAGGTAGAAGAATGTTTCCTCTATCATTTGTTATGGTTTGTTTACGAGATTGAGCTTTTATCCTCCACAAATCGGAGATTGACGTGTTTGTTTACAAAAGCAATTACGCTCAAATCTCAAATCACTCCGGATATACTCGCCACAACTGACAACAGTAGAGCGAATCAGGCGAGAAACTGAAAGAATATGAGAAACGTTCTTTCCGAGTGCAAACTTTAAAACGATAGATTAATGACTAAACGATATAAATATATCTCAAATCACTGGCACGAATTTAAATTAATTTTATCTGCTAACACATTTTAAAGCTAGGAAACAAATGATTGATTCGTTCTACTAAGCGACCGCTTCCCGAGCAAAACCGTAACCGTAAATCAGCAAATATTGATTTCTATTTGATCTCCAGCTTCGCTAGGGTTACCTGTCACAAATTCTGTTTTTACGAGATTTTTTACGGCTCTAGATTTTGATCGTGTGAATTCAAATTGCAACCAAATTTAAAACAAGTTGTTTCAACAATCACAAATAAATCAATGAAAAATATGGCGGTATTAAAAATGCTGTTCCCATGCTGCATGGCGGTAAAATAAAAATAATAAAAATGCGTAAAAAAAATAATTTAGTGATGACCACTACATCGCTCAATTTTCGTTTCTCAAAAATGCTAATGTTGTGGAATAATTTGATCAGTATTCGATTAAATAGCTTTAATGAGAATTTTATGTTTTACCTAACAAACGATTCATTCTACCGCTCCAAACTTACAATTGTTCTTCAAAATCCAATCATAATCAGCAGTTATACTGGTGCTGTGTTTGGCGTAATTATTTATTATAATATTTGATTTTTGGTCTCTGAATCCGAATCTGAAATCAGATTTCGTTGAAATAAATAATTTACTACCATAAAAAAGATTTTTTGTGATAATCTTCTGTAAATTGCCTACATTTAGGCGTCTTTTAAACTGTTTTGCGATAACATAGGGAAATGGCTCTAATGTTGGCCTATGGATCTAAGATTGGGTACATCACTGAAAATCTTCTATTTATATATTTTATTAAGATGATTGGGACGGAACTTATGGATATTTTTGTTCGCTATTGAAAATTTAGTCGATTGCTGAATTTATGTAAGGGCCCAAATTAGGGGCTTTTAGGCCGACATTACATCCATTTCCCCTATACAGTTATTTTTTCGCAAACCACAACCTTTTTAGAAATTTTAAAACCAGATTCGTTTTGAGCAAACACAAAACAACTTTAAATGCTAACCACTGGATATTGCCTTGCATGACAACCAGCATGAGCTCCAACTTCACCCCAGAATTGAAAATGTGCATTTTTGACCTCATAAAAATGAACTATCAAATATATGGTTGGAATAATATCCGAATTTATCGGTAAAAAGTGATCAACTTTTGTGACGATTCACTCAGCTGTCTATTGCGCTGAATTTTGTAATCAACGAAGCAAGTAGTTATCGTTGCCGAATCCAATCTTCCAGGAATGCCTGGACTCCTCCATGATGTGTACTGAATTTCTACCAAGATTTCTGAACTTGTACGATTTTTTTTTGCTGAACATGTATAAAGTTTCCTTCAGTTCAAGAAATGTTCTCAACTTTTTAGAAGTTCCGTGAACTTGGTTCAAGTTTCATAAGCTTTAATTCTACCAAGATCATAGAACATCTACGAACATTTCGGAACTTCTAGAAATATTCTGCAATTTTTCTACAAATGTTTCTGAACATCTCGGCAGTCGCTATGATGAGACAACGAAACCTTACCCCCAAACTCCTCCCCTGATCCTATCCTTTGACAATGTACCTCTCTAACCTCGAGTAAGCCGCGAGTATTCGGCCCAACTCCTACTAGACATAGAATTAAGTGAATTTTGTTACAAACAAAGAACAATGAACTATCGGCTCCGTAAAGCTAACGCGATTGAGCCTTCCAAATAAACGAACTAGTTAAAAAAAAACATCTCGGCAGTTCCCTGAAATTGAACGAAGTTCCCTAAACTTCATTGAACTTTTTTGCCGAAGTTCCCTAAACTGATACGAAAATCTCTGAATTATTTAGTTAATAGTTTCAAACTGAAATAACTTCGGAGTTTCTTATCTTATCGATTTGCTATGTTCAGGATGAATTATTCAAAAACATTTGCTCAATCTCATAAGCGTTGGTAGAGAGCGAGGGAGGGCTTACTATATGCAGTTTTTAAAACGAAAATTGTTGTTGTGAAAATATTTAATATCCACTTGTCCGTTCATTTGTTAGTGAGGAGATGTTTTTTGAATAATTAGCAGCTGGACAATTTAACATTTCCATACAAAGCTTTTATTTGAAATATTTAACTGCCATTCGGGCCACCCACATATAGAAAACACAGAAGTAGTCGTACGTCAAGAACCAAAAACAAGAGAAAACGAAAACTGTATTCACCTTACTTAAGGCTTAGTTTCAGTTGGGATCCCAAGCCAAACGTCTCTTCTAACAGTGCTGATTCCTTTTCGAAATTTCGACCGGCTTCATGCAAAAACCGGCAAACGAGTGGAGCAATGATACAGATTATTTCAATGCGATACAACGAGTTGCTTCCTTGATGGTTGTCAATGATATGGCTGAATGAGGGATGAAGCTAATTTCTGACATATCAAGAAATCCATCCAAGTTCAACAGTAATATTTGCTTCAAGGGATAGAACAGCATCGAAAAGATTACCCTGAGAAATCGTAGAATATATTAAAATGAAATATAATCATTACAATCCAATAAGAGATGAACTAGCCTATGGCTAAAAATCTCTTTAATAAAGAAAAAAAAAAAAAAACATTACAATCCAATGACATTTGTGTGAATATATCTGGCACTGTATATTGCATCAAACGAATAGGGAAGAGAATAAGAGTAAGCCCCCCCCCCCCCTTATCTCTTAATATGCCTATGAGATTAAAAAATTGTTAATTCAACTGAACGTACCAAATCGATAAGATAAGAAGCTCCGAAGTTATTTCAGTTTGAAGTTTTACATCTATTGATATGAATGACCCAACCCCCCCCACCCAATCCTCCATCCGACTACGCATATGAGATAGATCTATTGTTATTGAATATTTCATCTGAACATACCAAACCGATAAAATAATTAACTTCAAAATTATTTCAGTTTGGATTCTGACTTTCATTGGTACACGGGCAGTGTTGTACATCCTTGAGCAAAATTGTTTGGAACTTTATGGGGTATACTTTAACATATTTAGATGCGTGGTTTGTGAAAATTGTGTGATCCCTAGTAATAAAGATGCAAAAAAATAGGTTTTCCCATGCTAATTTCCATACAAATTTCAAACGCAATGCGGAAAACCTGGTAACAACCAATCGTCCCCAAATTTTGCACAGTTGTTTGGGACCCCAAATGGTACCAAAAAAAAACATTGTTCTGAAAAAATGATCATGATGACCCATCCTAAAATACATAACTTTGAACCACTGGGCCAATTTCGAAGATCAAAATATCAACTGTAATTTGGATTTTTGGACCACCCTAAAGGCAAAATAATAAAATACGGGTCTAATATTTTGCGATAAGGAACAAAATTACCAATTTATACGAAATACTGAGAACCACGATATCGTTTTGCTATGGAATGGCTGTACATTAATATTTTTCCCATACACAAGTGGTACGTTCTTGTACATCTCAAGTATAATAATATACAATTTATAATTATTTTCTAAATTTTGAAATTTGCGCTGAATCAGGCCATTACGGCACTTAACGATATTTTTTTTTACAGGCTATTATTTGTTTATTAATTTATTTGATGAGGCTCAATCGAATTTACAGAGTCGGGGATTCTTGTTCACCCTACAAAACATCTTAGAATTATAGTCAAAAGGTATAACACAATGAACACTTTATCTTCCGCTATCCAATAAGTCTTCTCCATCAGAGTGGAATCCGCTTCCAGTGGTTTCATTGTATAGCAGTATTGCCAACGGGGGTCAGAGCGCTTCCATTGCAGCAATGGACGCAAAACGTGGTCAGCACTCACACACTCATCACGAAACGGTTGCTTTCCAAAGTCGACGTCGCATCGACTGAAAGAACTGCTGATAAAGAACAATGAGGAGGACCACGCAATGGTTGCCGCCGAGAAAACAGACGATCGCGTGGCACACATCGAAAGTGGCCTCCTTTTTTCGATAGCCGAGTGAACACTTAAAAGAAAGTGATTTAAATTGTCTCAAACAGTATGTTCTGAGCATTAACTACATTAAACAATGGTTTTGCAAAATTTTCAAAAAATTTACCAAAAGTTCTTGTTCTATGATTTTGTAAATGTTTTAGTATCCATAAATTTTGACATTTCGAAAGTTAGCATTTTTCATAATCTTGTTAAAAAAAAATCAAACATAAGTAAAGGACATTTCGAGATATTTAGGTTTTTACATTTAATTACCAGAAACATTTGTTTGTATATTTTTCCCAGGAAAACATTAAATTTCTCGACAACTTTGTCTTAGACATCATTTCGATTAAAAAATTCCGTTTCCGTACTACATTTTTTGAAAAATTTCAAGGACAAATTTTTACAAAATCCAAAATCGCCGAATTTTATCAAATATGTGAATCATTGCCCATAGCAAACAATTATGCAAATCGGAGAAGGTCGAATTTTTCCGATTCGTCATTTGGCGTGGAACTGCTCAAAAGCTACGAATGATTTTGAGAGAACAAAGAAAACGTTACTCACGAACGGCCTCTTTCTAAGACGAGATCTTTTGGCGAAGGGCTCTTTTACAACGAAATTCCATTTCGAATTTTACATTGCTCCAGTAAAAGTCAAAAGCCCGGGAATCAGGCAAGCAAGCATTTCCAGCAGTCTCTGCCAAAGACCCACTCGAGCTGACTACATTTTTACGGCCCATTGAGTCATGTTGTGCCATGTGTGATGTGATGTGGTGTGCTTTGTGTCTCATATGGTGCACACTTTCTCTCTCCCTCTCTCCGATTCGTCGAGCAAAGCCAAAAACCTATTAAACCATAAGTCGGACGCCCAGCCGGCTGCTTACAGCCTCTAACGCATTGCTTGTAGAAGGGAAAACGTCTCCCTTCTGGTGTATAGGAGAAACAGCTGTAGAACCACATGACTTAGTAGGACGCACCTCGACACCATCGAGCAAATAATTTATCCTGTAAGAAAGAATTTACAAGATGCTTCCTTGGTTCCTTTTGTATATGTGTGTCCCAAATGCCTTTCTCCGTCTGCGGAGCAAGAATTCCCATTCCAAACCATGCGCTTCGGGGCTTCAGCCAAGAACGAAGGAATTCCCATCAAGATGACAGTCGAATGGAACAGTATGGAGGTTAAAAATAACGTCGACACACGTCGCCGACGCTAGTGTGGCGGCGGCGCCCCATTCCAATACCTTCCCAACGATGATGCCGTGCGGAGATGGCGGATGTGAGTGCGAATTTACAAGGGTAAAATTAATTTCACTGCGGATGTGCTCTGTGTGAAAGCGAAACTTCCCTCGGAGTGACAGCAAATTTGCGCCGACAGGAAATTGATGGCGGATTTGGGGCTATATTTGTTTTTGCAAGCGTGGGGATCGTGGCTTTGCTTCATTCAGGAGGGAAAGGATTGATTTCTGTTTTCCTAATTGCGTGCGGGATTAGAATTGGGCTGTAGTGTAGAATCAAATCAAAACACTTCCTCAACCCAAGATTAAAAAAATGCTGATCGAAAAAGTCAGCATAAATTAATGTCAATGTCATCGAATGAATTCTGATACCCCCACGATTCGAGGTACGACTGTCACGACCAGGCAAAAACAACGATAGCGGTCATTGGCAAACTAGCGCGGCATGACGAGTTAATATCAGCACATTTTTTCGACCCTTACCTTGTTCAGACCGTGCTCGGATATCGAGCGTTGGAAATTTTCGCGTTAAAAAAAACGTTTCCAGTGAATTTCGAACCTCGCGAATTGGCACAAAAGGTTAATTGGGTTTGCATCGGGATTGAGAATTCGTTATTGAATTTGCCGAAGGCATAACCCGTTTTGGCTTGACGCTCCGACTGGTTGGTCAATTTTTGTGGCATTTCCGTCCATGACTGTCCAAAAGAGCGAATTGGAACTTTTCAATTTTCACACTCAACGCAAATAGGAACTTTTCCATTACTCAGCAGTAGCATCAGTACATCAGTATGGAAGTGAAAATATCATTCAGGGAAGCCAATCTCTGTTGAGTAGAAGTTCATATCAACCGTAGGTAGCACATACACTTTCGCCACAGAGCACCAGTAGGGTAACAGATCAGATTCGAGATTTTATTCAGCTATATACTTCACAATCAATGTACAATGTATTTCGAGAAATATTTCCTCGCCAAATAATTGACCCTTTACCCTAGTCCTACCACGGCTAGTAGCTTCGCAGGTAACGAGTTTTCAAAATTAGATCAAACACTTCCATTCGAACTCGAGCGAAAATTATCCATCTGCAAGTACGAAGTCGTACTATTTGCAGGGTGTGAATCAGCTTAAAATTTTGCTTTTCACTAGTTGAATACATTTTTTTTTTGCAAGCGTAGGTGGCATATAAACGGAAGCATATGGTTCCACTTGGGGAGCAATATTAAGCTACTGATGATTACAACCCATACACAGAGGGAGCTAATATTGATGGTAACAGACGAAAGAATTGCCTTCAGGGGAAATGTTTGCTAAGGTTTATTGCCTAATAATGATGATTAAATGCTCCGCATGTTTTTCCGACTGATTCCGAAAGCACTTTGAGTGTGATCAATTATGGGTTTTACGACCTGTTGGAATAAGCTTAGGCTCGATAGATACAAACTGGGAAATCGTGAAGCAATGGACGAAACGAATCCCAGAAACAGATGGAATAGGGGAAGTGTGCCAGTTATGGCACTAGTGCTCTCCTAATTGGCCATAGGGCTTAAATCAAGTTCAAATTAAGTTTTTCAAAAATGGCATACATTGAGACTAACATCATTGGGGCTTTAGGCCGTATGGTCAACTATAGGCCCACTAGTGCCATAACTGATACACTTCCGCTAAATCGAGATTATCCTTTTCGAGACAAGGAGGAGAAGATGATCGGGGGAAAGGTTTCTGATTAGGGTGGGTTTGTTTTTCAAAATCGTTCAGGGACATGTTTTCCATGTGAAATATGATTATTGGGGCAAGTTAAGAACATACTAAACATTGAGCATTTTTCGTTAAAATTTAAAGGTGGTTCAAGAGGTCTAAGTCCAAAATATTGAACGGTGAACTTTTTCAAATAAAGCATATGCATTTACAGTGTTGGAAATAAAAAAAAGGAAACGGACTAAACGACTATAAAGATTTATGATTTTTTTTTGTAATATTAAATAAACAGAGCAATGATAAGAACATTCCTAAACCATCTTATTTTATTTTCATTTGATTATTTTTCTACAAATCACTTTTGTGTTAATCAGTGGAATTTCAATGTTTTATGTAAACAAGTAAACGAAGTAAACAATATAAAAAAAGAATTTCAAAACATTCGATGCTCATGGATCAATTATCTTAGTATTTTGTGTGACCTTTTTTATTTTCGATTACAGCCATCAGTCGCTTGGGCATACTTTCAACCAACTATTGCAACATTTATTGAGGAATTACGTCCCATGCTGTTTCAATACCCTGGCAGAAGTCATTTGGGATTTTCCGTGAGTTCATAAAAAAAAATGTCACCCAGGATTGTCCACAAATGCTCAAAAAGGTTGAGATCTAGGGACTACTCAAAGATTTTTTTTTTCGATTGGAAATAGCGTTTCGCAACGTTCGATGTGTGTTTGGGGTCATTGTCATGCTGGAATATGTAGCCATTCATGCGACGATTTGAATTTTTGTCTATGATCTTCACATATGATTCTCCTGTCCGAACAATGGTTTCAACTCTTTTCTAAGAAAAACAGCCCCAAACAAGAAGTGATCCTCCTCCATGCTTTACCGTTGCTTGCGTAAATCTGGGTTGCAGACGCTTTGACTTCAGGCAACGTGTTCGCTGATGGCGTTTGCTGTTTTTCAACTCGAATTAATTCTCATCGGACCAAACAATCTTCTTCCAAAAGTAGGTAGGTCGGGAAGCATACTTCTTTGCGAATTCCAGGCGCTTCTTAATACTCACCTTCCTTAAAAATGGCTTCTTCTTTTCGGAGAAGCTCTGTAGGCCTGATTCGCGCAATCGGTTGCACACAGTTCTGCTGGTTACTTCAAGATTTAATTCCTCATGGATTACTCGGCATGATTTGTCGGGATCCAATCGAGCCAAATTACGAATACAGCGATTTGTCTGAAGTGAGGTTTTCTGTTGCCTTCCACTTCCTGGTTTATGTTCTACTATTCCCTGCGTTTTATATTTTTTCACAATTTTCGAAATGGCCTCAATCGAAATACTATATCTTTCCGCTATTTTACGGTAACTAACGTTTCATTTGACGTCAGAAACTATGAGCTTCCGGATTTCTGCTGTTTTTTGCCCCATTATCTAGAAATCAAAGATATATTCTTCAATATGTGCACTGACTATTGACCACAGTTGTTTTTACCACTTCCACAATACCAAATGCGTTAATCTAGTGAAAAATAGCAAGGTTGCAAATACTCATTTCAGCTAAAACAATGTTTTTTTTTTCATTAACATTTTGAATTGGTAAGAAACAAGAAGAGGTTGCAAAGAATGTGTTTGACATATTAAACCTGTTAACTTAATGAGAGTCACAATCAGCGATTTTTCACCCACTCACTCACTCACTTACTCACTCACTCACTCAGCGATCAGCAAATCGCTGATTGTCACTCATAGAAAGTTTGATTTGTAACCTTAAAGGTCGAAAATCTCGTCCGTTTCGCTATATCTTCACTCGTTCTTGTGATATATGGCATAAAGATGAACGCGCATATGGACTTACGCTTACATAGTGATGTACCTAACACAACCAGCATCCCTGCATTGTTAGATGCAGCGTGTGTATGGGAATGAGAGATAATCTTCTTCTATCTATCTATCTATCTATCTATCTATCTATCTATCTATCTATCTATCTATCTATCTATCTATCTATCTATCTATCTATCTATCTATCTATCTATCTATCTATCTATCTATCTATCTATCTATCTATCTATCTATCTATCTATCTATCTATCTATCTATCTATCTATCTATCTATCTATCTATCTATCTATCTATCTATCTATCTATCTATCTATCTATCTATCTATCTATCTATCTATCTATCTATCTATCTATCTATCTATCTATCTATCTATCTATCTATCTATCTATCTATCTATCTATCTATCTATCTATCTATCTATCTATCTATCTATCTATCTATCTATCTATCTATCTATCTATCTATCTATCTATCTATCTATCTATCTATCTATCTATCTATCTATCTATCTATCTATCTATCTATCTATCTATCTATCTATCTATCTATCTATCTATCTATCTATCTATCTATCTATCTATCTATCTATCTATCTATCTATCTATCTATCTATCTATCTATCTATCTATCTATCTATCTATCTATCTATCTATCTATCTATCTATCTATCTATCTATCTATCTATCTATCTATCTATCTATCTATCTATCTATCTATCTATCTATCTATCTATATCTATATATATAAATTAATTTCTGTCTGTCTGACCCTTATAGACTCGGAAACTACTGAACCGATCGGCGTGAAAATTTGTATGCAGTGGTTTTTTTTTTGAGAAATGATGAAGTATTCGACTTTTTTTACAGTTGCTACTCTTGCATTTATCGCAAGCATCCGACTCTAATTGAAAGGTCCCGCTATTTACACCCTTCGAAGTGTTGAAACACCCTCAAAAGGCGCGCCCGTTTGTCAGTCAAAATTGGATTCCTTAGCAACAAAATTAAGGTATGGCACCGAACGGCGCCGGTGGTGTAGTGGTAAGTGTGATTACCTCTCACCCCAGCAGGCCTGGGTTCAATCCCAGTCGGCGCCGCCGGGATGTTCTGAGGCATAACATCTCTGATCACGCTCTCCTTCGGATGGGAAGTAAAGCCGTTGGTCCCCGGTTCATGAGTTGATGGGTCGATAGGTATCCAGGTGTGGGAGCTGCCTTCCTGGCACGTCGGTAGCATTGGTGCTCAGCACGGAAAACAAGATCGACGGAAAAAAACAAACCAAAAGGGGGGAAGGTATGGCACCGATAATGACCATGCATCAGAACCCTAGTCTTAACCACTTCAAACTAGGGAGCAACGAACAGAAGATTAGGAATCACATAGATGTAGTCTCATTTTTTCCTTGTTTCAAGATCATCCTCGGTCCAGACAACCCGAGGACTTATCGCTATCAACAAGGCTTAAAAAGTAACAAGGACTTAGATGTGTTCCTTGGATTACTGAAAAATCCGGTTCCCCTAATTGAAGTAGTCAGGACTAGGAATCGGTGGTAGATCTTACATTCCGTAACGTACCACGAAAAGGTGATCTACCCACGTTACGGGGAAGGCGGTATGGCTCCCATACAAATGAAACAGAAATTTCTGCATAACTCGAGAACTAATCAAGCAAATGGAACCAAATTTGGCATGTGGCGGTCATAGGGGGTAGCCCCTTAGATAAGAGGGGAGGGAGCTTCGTACAATATAGCATGCTTTTTTAATTGGCGCATAAACTCAAGCTAATATTGAATCCCGAGCAAGGCCGGGCACACTCAGCTAGTCATAGATAAAGGGAGAGAATGCGTGAACGCAAGGAAGGTGAGGGATTACTTCAAGCGCATTCCAAACCTTTCGATTCGGGACGTGGCCAAAAAGGCCAATTCTTCCGTCTGGTTCGTCCAGCAGACAATGAAGCAGGCCGAACTTCATGTCTTCAAGGTACCAGGACAGAAGCTGGATGTCTTCGTCTTTCAAGGTGTGTTTAGGGATGAAATACAAGCTCTTTTACTGGATGACACGGTACCGACGAAACTAGAAGTTTTGCGGGCCGTAATGAGCATCTTCGATACCATTGGGCTAGTAGCTGTCTTCGTCGTCCATGGAAAGGTGCTCGTGCAACACACTGACGCACTGCTTGAACAAGATAACTGAGCTTGAGCTTGAGCTTGATTGACCGCCCACGGTTGCTACTCTGTTATTGCCAGATCAGCTGTAATTACACAGAGAACCAATAGACGATGCTTGGGACTAGCAATCATCCTCAATGTGTAAAAACTGGTGATCTTGAATTAGGCAATACCAGCGCCGGCCGCGCCCGAACACAGGTCAAGAAAGGAATGGGAAGGATTGTGTTGACATGACACTCGCTTTGATGGAAGCCGAGAACACCTCTGCACTTCCACGAGGAATCACTGGGATGTTGGATAAGAGGGTTGGGTTTGCAGCAGGGTTCGTTTTGGTAAACGATAAGCTGAATTAATGTCCTAACGATCATATAACGCGAAGGAGCTTGGGACTAAACCCACGGTCTTCTGCTCAGTAAGCAAAAACGTTTGCCACTAGGCAGACGAGCACCTTTTTAATCACCGAGTTGCTGTTATTACCATGTAGTCATATTAACAAATAAAACGATTGACGAATCTTGATTGTGGATGGGCCTGAGATTAGACTCATGATGTTCTGCTCAGTAAGCAAAAACGGTTGCTCTAAGGCCACCGAGCCCCTCATATCACATAATACCGTTGCTCAAATTTTTGTATACATTCAAACCCGGAACCAACGACAACAACGAGTTTCGCAAAATACACGATACACAAGCGATTTTACTATAAATCTCTTTGATATGTAAGGACCTGGGACCGCGTTTTTCTGCTCAGTAAGCAGGCTACTGTAACCGACGATCTTTCAAATCCGAAAACTAAAAACTACGAAAAAGTACTTAGGCCTTCATTAAGTTCCACATTCACGCGACGTACAATGTTTCAATTTGCTCTTTACGTATTGTTCAGGCTAGGCCCTTTTCAAAATTTACGCGAGAAATACGCACAATCGTCACCTACCTCGCAAAACTGGTTCCAAACGACAACAAAGGCATAAGCAACGATGGATTGTTGAACTTTGCTGGCTCCGGTGGTGTAGTGCACAGCAAAAAAAATGTAATATCGATCAACGTAATTCAAGCTGATGTATGGAATAATGATGTAGGGTAGATGTACCAGTTTTGGCTATACGCTCCCATTATGATGTGTTCCAATCATGGCATATAGGATTTCCATAGGCCATGACTGGAACACACCACAACAGGAACGCACAGCCATAACTGGTACATCTACCCTAATTGTAATTTTGTAATTTATCCGCACACACCTTGGTCGACCACTGTAAACCAATCTGCCGTTCAGCGTTTTCGGTTTTTGTTTCTGGATCTTTAGTTGCCTCTGTGATATACTTACTTGCGGCATACTATTTTGGGAGTGTATATGAGCGTGTACCATGTACGGTAGCTCATCTCTCATCGTGATGGTGGGACATAGCAGACAAATTAGAGAGAAAACAAGGAGGTATTAGTATTAGTTATATGTAAACAAACAAAACAAAAGTTAGATAATGCGGCACTGTAACTACTACTATTTTAGAGGTATGATTCGTCATGTTTAACTCAATGTTTCAATTGAGGCAAACTATCTATCTTACAATTACAAAAGCAAACCTAAACTTACAATTATATGCAAATGCAAAATGAAACTTGACAAATCATCGTCAATTCCCTTATACCAGGGCAGGGCCTGACGATTTGAATCTAATTTTGATCAGTGAACGGGCACCATATGGTACATTTTCTCACCATGAACCTATCATTTCCAGCCTATCTGAACTATTTAATAAATGGAAGCCATAACATGGGTTACGCTCCCCCTAAGCGGGCCCTCCGCATCCTGTCTCTGTCTTATCTCAAATACAAAATGCCAATGGTATGAATGTATCTATATATAACTTGGAAATGACGTACAATCAAATAAACCCGTAACCCACTCACTTGGTCAGGCTTCAGAATCGTCCAGTGGGCAGTGCACTCTACACTCCAAGTTCTCTTTTTTTCAAATTTTCCGCAAATTTGATATTTTACCCATTGAGTGTTGATTAGTCACAATGAAACATTGTGACAGAAGTTGAGGTTACTAGTGTATTAAATAATCTAGGTCCTATTTAGGATTATATCTGAAAAATCCAAATCTGGCCAACGCTCACCCTAAACCTAAACCTGTTCTAATCCACCTGAAATGACTAACGAATGGAAGACTTTGACTACCCAGCCATGCAATAGTCTCATTCCGTGCCTTATGGCAACTTGATGATTCTATTGCGCTCATCTTCTGGCACCACCCAGGGGAGACTTGGTCCTGTACCCAATGCTTAACTTATCTCCATTCCACTCAACTACTCGCAATTTCGTGTGATATAGTGGGCGGAATATTATTATATGAGACAATTCAATGCAGACGTCTTTCCAAATTTGGCAGATCGACAGGTAATCGGTGAGTTAGCACGATAGTTGCTATTCAACAACTCGACAACGTCCCATCGTCAACGCCTGCTATGAGAATTTCCCATAGCAGACGCCAACGAAATGACGTCATCGAGCTATCGATCAACTACCCTGGTTATCGCCTGGTACCTTATAGCACGATGCTAGGAGACGAACCGGAAGAATCGATGAGCTACCTCCCCCCGCACTGCTTGAACAAGGTAACTGAACCGAAAAACAGAATACGGTGGTTAAATCCCGCGCCAGGAAGCTGTACCGCGAGTGATTGGTGCAGCCGAAATGCATCGTAATGGACGACGAGACGTACATTAAAGCGGACGCCAAGCAGATCCCCGGTCGGGAGTTTTTCGTCGGCAAGTCCCGCATGGATGTTCCGGTCGACAAATTTGCCAAGAAGTATCTGTGGGTGCGGCAAATACAGCAAGCCGTACATAACGACCGACACCATCAATGGCCAAATATATAAAGAAGAATGCCTCCAGAAGCGCCTGCTGTCCTTCCTCCGATCTCACGAAGGTTTTACTTTGTTCTGGCTGTATCTGGCATCGTGCCATTACGCGAAACCGGTGATGGAGTGGTTCGAAGCCAACGATGTTGTTAACCATTTTCGGTAAGGTCAGGTTATGGTTTGCGTTTATGCGGGTAGCAAAATACGACGTTTTCGGGGTATCACCCAAACAATTTGTGGAATAGTTCAATTATTTGGTTTATGGTTAATTTATCGTATTTTTTCATTAAGGAAGCATGGTTACACGATTAATAATTCAAATATGTTTGCTATTTTTAATGGAAGTAGTTCAAGTTCTATTGAAAAAAAAAATGTTTCCTTCATTTGAAACATTAAAAAATAAAATAATACAAACTTCTGAACCATTAAGTTGTAATGAAAAGATTTGTTAGATCGAAATCAACAGTTAACTCAGCTACGGTTCATGTTAGTTTTCATAATAGGCACACAAATCCAACCGAATTTTTCATGAGTTTAAAATTTTGCACGTGGACAATATTTTGGGACGCTGTAGTTTAAAAGCATTGCTCGCAACAGTCGGAGTCAGATTCGAAGTCGGTACTTTTTGATCGACTCCGACTCTGATTCTACAGTCAGAGTAAATCCACTTTTTACGAAACTGAGTAAAGTTTGTATGGGAAAAAACAGAGTTAGTCAACTTGACTCAGTTTCTGAGTTATTGTTCCTGGGCGTGTAGCATTGCACCAACATCATGAACGCAAAACGTATGCAAACGGCAAAAACCAAATCTTGTTTTGGTTTAGCTAACTTTCATAATATCTTCAGTTTCATGCAATACTGTCCCAAGTTGAAATTTTTCATTTTTGAGATTTTGATGGAAAATGACAGCAAATAGTGTGAAGTTTCATTGCACAAAAACCCATTTTGAAATTCGTGAGAAATCATCCTAAGTTTGCTACTTTTTCAAAAGCCAAAATTCAAGTAGCATCAAAGGCACATTTTGAGTTGTGTCTATGTTGCCATTATAAATATGCAATTTTGTTTTCCCCTTAGAATGTTGCAATATGGTCACATCTTAAAAAAGTAAACCCATTTATGCATGACAACTAAAAAGCTGTAAAAACTGTTGGACAGTTTATTTTTTAATCGGATATTTGATACAATGAATAAAACACACTCGATTCAGTCCAATCGAAATGAAAAGGTTCATAAAATTGAAACTTAACATAGAAATGCAGTAGATTTTTTTTAACCCAAATTGTTAAACGTTATTGAGTTGTGCCAGTATTGCACGAAACCGACGATTCAAAAACGTTAATCGAACAGAAATAGATCTTCTTTGTGATCACATTCAAACATTTCCACACTGACAACCCGTTGTCCCGTCTGCTTGCGTCGAACTAAACAGAACATATTTTTTTTTTATTTCATCCAAAAAAAAGCATAATAAATTTTAAATCCCGCTTAAGCCACCGATCCAGCAGCTCGAATCCATCCATAAGCTGAATGGAGTTGTTTATAAACAAACCGTCGTGAATGGCAGAGCATGCACGCCGTTCGTCTATACGTCTACGTCTACAAAGACTTCCTCTTCACAATGAATCGAATCGATACTAGCGACAACAACGCGTGCCTGCATGGGAGCCGGATGCCATTCCATCGTGGGTGGCAAGCCCCATTCACTTGGCTCTCGGCAGCTCTATCTAGACCAGCCTGTTAGTTCCTGATGTGTGTGTGTGTGTAATGTTGGCAAAGCTGCTGATCGACTCGGCTCGAAATGGCAATCAATTAAATCATTGGCCGGGGAAAATTCCTCCGCACCGTCGTCGTGGTCGTCGTCGCGACCCAATCCCAAAAAGGGAAACGGCGAGAAAAGCCAATCGAACAAAGGTCCATGACTTGTTAGGCCTATAACTGTAGCATGTCAGCAATTTATTAGATCTTTCCCCGTATAGACAATTTATCAAATCGGGCGTTTGCGCGCGTTGTCTTTGTTTGTATACACTTTGAGCTGTGAGCTGGGGCTATTCAGCGACTTTGTTATGATGACTTTATGGTAAGAAATTCCGAAGAAAACGAATGTTTGCACCCTCCCTCTCTCTCTCTCACTCACTGCTAGATGGCGTTGGCACGGTGACGACCGCAGGAAAGCGAGATGCGGCTTGTACATATACAAACTGGGACTTTGTTCAACATCGACGGTGGATCCGTCGGGCACGGGCAGAGTCAAGCCGAAAGGGACGGAAGACGACACACAAAGTCAAGATTTAATGCGCGCCAGATGAAAGGAATTATGTTTCAGTTAGACCCTGGGTCTGTTTACATCGTCGGCCGAAGCTGGGAGTTTGTTTTTGTTTGCATTTCGATCGTTTCGTATGAAATTTATGCTCCGATGGGTGTTGTTACATGTGTGTAAGGTAAAGAACGGTAGGTTCAAGAGTTCAAGAGGAAGTGATTTTGGGCGGGGGGAAGAAACGCAACCCGAAACGGATGGGGGTCAAATTTCCCGTTTTCCGATGTTTGCATTCGCTCGGAACGAGAATGTTGTTCCGGAGCAAATATTTCCCAATCATTGACTGAATTAGAATGACAGATGCACCAGATCAGCGGTTCTGTACCATGGCTTCCTTGCGACCAGCAAATTCTCATTTTACAAACCCAACTTAATTCAAATGGAAGATAGTGGACCCCCGAGTCCCCGTCGCAAATCACCAATGTCACATCAATTATCCAACACTGGACTGCCCTAGCCCATAGCTAAGCAAGCATGATTCAGCCATACGAAGGAGGCTCCCGGCGAGAAGCGAAAGCTTCAAGCTCCATAAACCGGAACGTTCCGATTTATACGGGCATGAAGGTAGCTACATTCTAATCGTACGCCCGGGTTGCGAAGTGGAAACTTCACCAAAAGAGTAATTAGTTATGTGTAACACCCACATCATGCAAATTTGGTCTGCTCTCCACGCAACATCTGTGTTTGTGTGCTAGGGCTTTCTGACTGTGACCCGTACCTATGTACAACCTGTCTGGCTGTACCGAAAGGTGAAAATGTCATTCCGGATGTAGAAGGTGTGTTTGCATTCAGAGCTAGCACTGAGAGATGTGCCTTTTCTAGAGCTAATTAGCGTAACGAGCGCTCTCGGTGTTGATTAGAATAGTAAGTTCGCTCCCATGTTGGAACAGACAGGAACGTGGATCAAATGTCTCCCTAGGTGGTGATTCTGAGTGTTTGCATTTTGTAGCATTTCTAGCTGGAATATCATCTTACAATCTTCTGAGAATTGTTGTATAGTTTAGTTCACTAGGTTTATCTAGGAGGCTTCAGCTATTTATATTAAAACATAAGAAGATTTTTATTCAGTGAGTCATGATCATATCTGCCAGCTCCGCGTTTACTCAATCTATGGGTCGTGACAGACGATTCGAGATCGAAGTAGGTCGCGCTGGAAAGTTGACACGTTTTTAATTTTGCTGCTGATTTTAATTTGGTGATTTTAATCATTTTAATCATGTTAACAAACTTACGATTGTTCAATTGTTCAAAATCTCACGCACGGGATCGAGAGTTTCGGGAGAGAGCGACTGTTGAAGAGAAATTCAATTGCATTTTCATGAGAAATCTCCGTTAAATATGGAATGGACTATTCGAAGGTCTTCACAACTGCTCACAAAGTTGCCCATCATATTTCTAAACTTCCCTGAGCTTTTTCGGACTTCCTAAAGTTTTCTCAATTATAGATAGATATATAGATATGTATAGATCATGAATCTTCTCTTAACAAATCGCTGAAGTTATCGAAACTTCATCAAAATGTAGGTATTTCTATAGTGTTAAAGAAACTGCTCTAAGGTTATCTGTTCTTTAATAAAGTTCTCGATGTTTCTTTAAAGTTTGTGCAGTTCTCATGAAGCTTGTTGTACAGCCCTGAAACTGTCCTAAAAATGTTTAAGCTTTCCTGAACTTCTGAACTTGTGTGAATACCTCAATAATTTTCTTAACATCTCTGGAGTTCTCTGAACATCAAGGAACTTATTAAAAGTTTCTGCTAATTTTCTGAAACCAACTTCTCGTGTTTTAGGAGCTTACTAAACTTCTTTTCTTTTAAACCACATTTTGCTAATGTTCATGAAAGTTCCTGAAGTTCTGGAATCTTCCCTTAAGTTCCATAGAATTCTATGCAGTTCTTGAATTGTTTCTGAAGATCTCTGCACTTCTGTGAAGTCTTCGAAGTTATTCTGAAATTTCTGGAAGTTTCCGCATTTTTTTTTGGAATCAAAACCGAAATAATTAACACAGTTCTATGATTTTCAATGAAGCTTTCAAGATTTTTCTGAAGTTCATTCATTCAACTGCCCTTAAATTACCGACTTCATAACTTCTTCAGTAGTCTAGACTTTCCTTATGTTATTAAAACTGCTCAAAATATTTCTGAATTTGCTTCAAGACTGCCCAGCATATCTCATCATTTTTTTTATAAGAACCCGTCAGTTTACTTAATTTCCACAATTTTCTTTATGTTTTATAAACTTTATAAACGCTCACGGAATTTTGCCTTAAATCACTAATTTTATCTGAACTTATCTGATGTTTTCTATTGATTCCCTGACGCTGCTGCAGTTTTTGAATCAATGAGAGAATTCTCGGAATATCCCATAATTCCACGGAACTCTTTGCAAGTCAAGTTAATGGGATTGTTTTGAAGTTAACTGGTCGTCCTCAAAGTACTCGGAACTTCGCTGAATATCATGAAACGATCTAAACATATCTAAATTTTTCAGAAGTTCTTTGGAATTTCTTGAAGATATCGGTGCTTGCATGTTTTTTTTTAATTTAATGGATCTCGTTGATGTTCTCTAATCAACTTAGTTAAATTTTAGGAATTTTAATAGGTTTTTGAAATTCCCATGATATAACACTTATAAAATATTCTCATTTTTCCGGATGTTCTCTCTTCCGGATGACATTCTCTCAGAGCTTTGCTGAAGTTTCCGGAAATTCCATTTGAAACTTCTGTAAGGTTTCTGCAATTTCCTAGAAATTAATGGAATTGCCCTTTCATTCTCTGATCTGTCTTGATGTTCTCGGAGCATTCCTGAACCCCTCAATTTTATTTAAGTTCTGCTTTGAAAAAAAATTGAATTCTCGGGAACACCATTACACTTCCCGAAAATTATCTGGACTTCCGTGACTTTCCTGAAATATTACTGAAGTTTTCAGGAAACCACTGTACTTCCCTGAAGTTCTCGGAATATCTTAAGGGTTAGCGTGAATGCCTTCAATCCGAAGGGCCAGGGTTCAATATATTCTGAGGCATACAATCTCTAATCACGCCAAGCAAGGGAAGAGTAAAGCCATTAGTCCCTGGTCTATGAGCTGATGGGTCTATAAGTAGGGTTAGGGTGTGGGAGCTGCGCCTCCCTGGAGGCGGTTTGTTTTCCGTCGATCTTGTTTTCCGTACTGAGTACCAATACTGCGTTCGATTCCCGGTCCGGTCTAGGAATTTTCCGGGTTGGAAAATTTCTCGACTTCCCTGGGCATAGAAGTATGATTGGACTTGCCACACAATTATACCAATGCAAAAATGGTACAGGCATCGAAAGCTCTCAATTAATAACCGTTGGAGTTCATTGTAACGCAATAAGCTAATATGCGATATGCAATAAGCTTGAAATGCGAAGAAGAAGAAGAATAATCTGTCCCCCGTTGGCGATACTGCCATACAATGAAACCACTGGAAGCGGATCCTATTCTGATGTAGGAGGCTTATTGGATAGCGGAAGATAAAGTGTTTATTGTGTTGCACCGTTTGACTCTAGTTTTACGATGTTTTGTATAGTGAACAAGAATCTTCGGCTCTGTAAAGTTAATTCGATTGAGCCTTATCAAATAAATCAAATAAGGAAAAAAAAATCCTCGTTATTAAAACTAGGATACGGATAAAATGTGTCTGCAATCAGCTCGCCTTAAAACATAAAACTACTGGGGTATTGGCTTTTCAGATTAACAAACTACGATATTAAATGTCTGACGTTTCGGTCGTTGAACTTGGCTTTCTTAAGGGGATATAAAGTTGTACCCTCTGTCGTGTAGCGTAAAACGCTTTTAGATCTAAAACTAAAACTAGCCCGATAAAGATTCCAATCCCTGGATCGGAACATTGACGATGATAAAACTGTAATCAGCACTTTTTCTTGAAGACTTAAAAGCCGAAACAAATTACTAATTCTTCAAGATTTTTTTATTTATCTTTATTAAGGATACTTTCAGCATCTTCAAGATATTTAAAGTTCCCTGAAAGACTTTTCTGAAGTTTTCGGTGCTTTTCTAAAGATATTGGAGCTGCCCGTAAGCTTTCTGAATTTCTCAAAACTTTTTCAAAGTTCCCGCACCTTAAGTTCATTGAAGTTAGTTTTTCCAGTAATGTTCGAAACTTGTATGAAGCTCGTGGAATTTCTCTGAATTTCTCGCACTAGCATAAAGTATTTGTTTATTTATGAAGTTCCCTAAATTATCATTTCATTTAATTCCTCGGAACACTTTGAACTGCTCTGAAGTTCTATAATCTTCCTTGAAGTACTCAGAACATCCCTGTTAAAAATTAAACGAACTCAACTTTTCTTTATCAACACTTCGGCGAAATTGCTTTTGTAAACAATGGCTTTGGTCGTGAATTTCTCGTGAGTTTAGGGCGACGCAAGCAAGCTAACAACATCATCAAGTAAGGAAATGTTTCCTCTAGCAGTTAGTATGGTTGGTTTGCAAGAGTAAGCTTTTATTTGCGTGCGGTTGAAGTCATTGATTACAAAAAACGGATTCGCCCTAATTAAATGAGGGCATCGATTTCTTTCACTGGCGTCCCGTAACCCCACTTTTTACCTGTGCACCAACTTTCAAAACCAGATTCAATGGCATATTCATACTCGAATCGGTTGAAAAATATACTTAATCTTCTACTCGATATCTATCCATTGCAAGCAATATTTTGATGATTGTTTATGTTTTGAGAGTTGGTGCACAGGTAGATTGAGGTTAAGGAAACGCCACTGATTTCTTTGAAGTTCTTTGGACATCCTTGAAGATCTTAGAGCTTTACTGAACTTTTCTTTGATCTTAGACCTTTACTGAACTTTTCTTGGAGATTCTGTAAGATCCTATAATTATCCCATACTGTCCTGATTATTCTAAAGTAATTGAAAATCCCCAGAAATAAATGGAATTGTCCATATGCTTCTTCCTCGCTTTTCAAGCTTATTGCTTTTCGCATATTAGCTTATTGCATGCTCTCAACTTAGTGTTCTAGATACAGTTCCACAGTTATTAATTAAGAGCTTTCGATGCCTGTACCATTTTTGCATTAGTATAATTGTGTGGCAAGTACAATCATACTTCAATGCCCAGGAAAGTCGAGAAATTTCCCAACCCGAAAAATTCCTAGACCGGACAGGGAATCGAACCCAACCACCTTCAGCATGGTGTTGCTTTGTAGCTGCGCCTTTATCGACTGAGCTAAGGAAGGCCCCGGAATTGTCCAGCACACCTTTAAACTTCCTTGAAAATCTCTGGACTTTCCTGAAACTTCCGGAACGTCATCTCAATGACCATCCCCAGTTATTGTTAAAGTCAATAAGTGACCTGAAGGAATGTTTAAAATAGTCATGATCAAACATAACACCGTTCACATGAATCTGACTGGCTTCACAAAAAAAAGCATCCAACTGACCTAGCAACATCCAACTAAAAATAACACTCTGCATTTCAATGAAACACACACCACTTCATTCGATCTGAACACTCAAAAGCAGCACTTGATCCGCTTCCGAAACAGTTTAAACAGAAAAGAGCAAACCCGATTCCCCATTTCCCTTTCAACTGTGCGAACACCGATTCCAAACCCGGTTCAGGGTTAAGGCCTACACTTTTATTCCCCACCCAAAACTGCAGCCCTGCAGCCACCGCCCACAACTTGCTTCGACCCTGATTGGCAGAAAGTGTTTCAACATAAATACAAACAGCAGCGTGTGACCATTCCTCTCCGATCGCAGACTTTGGCCATTATATCACACGGTGCGCCCCCAACTTCTGTGTCAACCTCTGTGCTGATGAAACGGTTGACCGACGACGAGAGACGACGCACGATTGGCGTCAATCAACCACCGAGCGGGCCGTAGCCATTTTTGTACACACCTGAACTCTATAGAAGAGAAGATAAATGTGCACACATGGATGATGTTACAGTTTTTCAATTGTTAAGAGTGAATGAATTAATTGCGTTGTCGCGCCACCGTCCATTCTCGCGCTCGGCCGACACCGGCTAATAATAGCCATTTTTGGTTGTAGCTGCGGAACTCGGGTAATGGGTTTCCACTTTAGGGATGGTCATCATCACCTGCGTGTGCGAGGTCCGATGATGGATTCGTGATGATAGATTACACACACCTGAAACCCGAACTATCTGAATTCTCGGGTAACTTTTAAAAAGGTCCTAGGTAACAAATGTAAACGAATCGAGTTAATCGATACAAACTGTTGCTGTTCATTGTATGTGATACAATATACAATTTACTTCCAGTTATTTAAGATAATCATAGGTCAAAAATTGTCCAATGTACAGTTTGAAATGATGGGTACTTGATTGTAACTTCGGAAATTTGGACTGCTTAACATGATTGGTGCTCATTTTCTAAAGAAAACCCAATTTAAGGTTATAAGTAAGGGTACCAGTAATTTTTCCGATGTTAAGTACCACTCTATTAGTTAGTTAGTTTTCTTCATTATCGAGACTTTCAGCCGTGGCTGGTTCGTCTCTTCGTGGTACTCTATTCTGAAATCTGTGAAAGGGAATCTAGTATCATGTAGAACAAAACGTCCAATGTAACACTCATTGATTATGTCATTGAGAAAAATCGTCCAATGTAACATGTCCCATCTATAACTTGACCAGTCACTAGTACTAGTACTATTTGACATTTTCTATATTGTAGCATGCTAACGGCGCCGGTGCTGTAGTGGTAAGCGTGATTACCTCTCACCCCAGCAGGCCTGGGTTCAATCCCAGTCGGCGCCGCCGGGATGTTCTGAGGCATAACATCTCTGATCACGCCTTCCTTCGGATGGGAAGTAAAGCCGTTGGTCCCCGGTTCATGAGTTGATGGGTCGATAGGTAGGGTCCAGGTGTGGGAGCTGCCTTCCTGGCACGTCGGTAGCATTGGTGCTCAGCACGGAAAACAAGATCGACGGAAAAAACAAACCAAAGGAAAAAAAAAAGATATTGTAGCATGAAATTCAAAGCAAAATGGCAATTTTACCGTTTCTACTGAATTTTCTACGGTATTACTCACTGACTACGTTAAAACTAGTATTGCAAAATGTATTTTTTCTAAACAATTAAAATAATAATCTATCTAGCTTCAACTTGTCTCATTTTGAATATGTTACATTGGTTCTTTTGAAAAGTTACGCGAGAATTGTATGATGGAGGGTGGCTGAAATTGTAATTATCTTCATTTGAGAGGGGGACATTGGTCTCACAGGAAATTGCATTAGTTGTGGCGGTTGATGACGGAGCGATGATACCAGTCTGTCAACAATAATAGGAGCCCGCTGCTGCCGCTAGTTTTTGCGTCTTTCAAACATTTTGATTAGCTTGAACTTTTAGTCTAATGGGTTTCACATGTTGATCACCATACACAGCACATACACACATGACCACCGCCCGTGGTTAAATAATGGGGAAGCAACGTGACACATTACGGGTGAGCTTGGGACCTTGGTTTTGTTCGGGTAATTTGCATATCACGGTTTGCTTTGCTAATTAGAACATGGGTAATCAACATTTAGTGCGCAACTGCGAGCAATTTTTGATAGCTTTATACCTTGTAATGTAGTTGCAATAAACTTAATTTACCGACATACGGTGATGGCCTCGACGAGTTATTGAAGTGGCATATGCTATCATAAGTAACATTTTTAATTCACGGAGTAAACTCACCTGGAAGAAAACAGAGGAGAGAGAAATAATTAGTTCACATGTACGATGTATGAGTTGTAGAATTTGTTTGATTGTATAAAATTTCTAAAATAATGTGTCGATCAAGCAATCTAAGTAGCGAAAAGTAAAAAAGAAAAACCCATCCTAAGCTTGTGACCGATTACCAGTAGCATAAATCTTGGAGTAGAATGATATGCGGAGATTCCATACAAACGTCATAAAGAAGCTTTATCAACAATCTACTGAATAAAGAAACATCATCAGTCGAGTCTTATCGTTTTCTTTTAATTCGTGAGCCACAATTCATCGACGACACAATCATCAACCCTGGAAAGTCTGCACAATTCACCTGAGGATAACTGAGAATAAGTCCAACGACATATCATGCACAATTTCAATGGAAAGGGTGTCGATTCCACGATGAAACATAAATTCCCTGATTTACCCTGATTTTTCAGTCGTTTTTTGAAACACTCCAGACAGGCTTGGAGTGATATAAATAAAGGAAATAAAAAAAAAATAACCCTAATGATTGAAGTTTAATACGTGAATAATACAGTTTTCATTTTCATTTTCATTTTGCAGCGTTTGGTGGGGCAATGGGAGCGCAAGTCAATCCAAAGCCGAGGATAAAGGACGGGTAATGGCTGAATAGTCTATGCGGACCACTTGAACGCTATGGGAAAAGGAAGGGATTGACGAGGCCGGTTATTGGGGGGTTTTCAGGAAATGACACATAGTGATGCTAAATGTAAAGAAACCGAAAATCCATCTCCCACTGATTCATCCTTTCACATATATACCAAATTGATATTTTAAAGCAATAATAAATAAACAGACAATACATGAAAAGGCTAAACAGTTGCTTTAAAGGCTAGTTGCCTCCCTAAGCGGACCCTCCGCATCCTAACTCTTCTGTTAATCCACTTAATGCTACTAGGCTGTCTAAATTTTCTTATTTAAGTTCGTTTGATGATTATGATATCTCTAGTCTAATTTAATAAATAATTGAAATCTCTAATCTACCTACCATGCTTTATTAAGTACTTGCACTTGTGAATGTAATCTAAAATTTAACGTGTTTTAAGTTGTTTTTGACATTGACCTATAGTTAATATATATTAGTTCGTCCTTCAAGTGACTAAAATGCTTCACTTTGAAGTTAGTTTCCTAGCTGATTTTTAAATTACATAGGATATATGCTTCAACTACGCTCACACGTTCCCACTATGTCGCACCACAAAAATACGTATGGTTATGTCACAATAGAAGCACGCCACAGTGGAAATCCCGATCCATAGTTCAAACACTTATCTCAAATCAAAATGAAGCACATATAAGATTAGTTGCAATACCATGTACAAAAATGGTGTTTTGTTCCCTGAGTAATACCTCAATGAAAACAACAACGAAAGCATGTCACGCAAATAGAAGGAGCACTGTTGGGCACTTTCTGAAATATTTGAATAGTATAATTCCCTTGCAAACCCAAATAAATCTATCTGCGTAAAAATAAATAAAATAAGAGTTATTTGCGGCAAAACCCGCCAGTATCGCACCCAACGTCAGTGCCTATACGTAAGCGTACTACAACGCGGCTCTCAAACAAAGGAGTAACAAGTGTGATACTATCACTTTAGGCTAGAACTTTGGTTCTCTTATGCAATGGTTCATCAGAGAGGGCAAGCTCAGTAATCCTCATCGCATGCTCATGACGCTATTCTGTCACGGTATGAGCCAACGATGCCGGACCTAAACCAACCGTCTCCAACGCTCCACTATGAAGCATAAGATTAGTCCCGCCCACCAACGTCCAGGTTAAAAATCTAGCCAAGGGGAGGGAATACGTGAATAATACTGTTTTGGTACTATACTTTTCTGGAAAATTATTACTTTATGGTTTGGTTACAAAGTACATTATTAAGCTCGTCACCATTTTTCACAGTTGTGGAAGTTCATAATTTTGGTTCCTATAATATAAAAAAGCATAGAAAACGCATATTTTAATAACACTATCGCAATTAAAGGTGTAATACAAATTTATTAATTTCCGAGCAAATATCAAACCTTTATATATAAGAAAATCCACCATTATTCGCGTGAAAGTCCCATACTACAGCTACAGAAACTCCACTAGAACATCTACCCTATATAAAATTTTCAATTTGTTTAAATTAAATTAGCTTGAAGGTTTTGAGAACATGCTGCACGGAGTGTTGTTCGTAATGTACTTTAAAATTTGATATTTCAGATATTTTTGATATTTCCTATACGGGTAATTTAATGAATATATTTTTTTATTTAGTTATATAAAACGGTAGACATCTTAAATCTACAATGAAGCTTATCTTTTGAAGTAAATGTTTTAAGTGATTTGAGAATTCAACTTCTAGATCTCATTTTTTTTTTATCAAACTCGAAATGTTGTTCGAAATTTGTCAACGTTGTAATGCTTGAAAATGTGAACAAATCCGGGATCCATTTTCTCAATTCCTACAACTCAAATTTTGGTTTGTTTTTTGGAAGATTTTTAATTTTTTTATGCCATGATTTTTTGACGTAGGACTACGTCTGTGATTTCAATATGGGGGTACACTTTGTGAAAACCGAAAATGGAACATGTAACAAAATTATGGAAGATTTTGAACGTTAACTACTCAGCTTTTGGAGACGAACCAGCCCAGGGCTGAAAGTCTCCTTAATAAAGAAAAAAAAATACTCAGCTGCCCCTGGACCAATTTCAATAATTTTATCACCAATCGATCAGAAATATTCCTACGCATCTAATAATGTTAAGACTTTACCATTTTTCAAAATGTCACTGTCGAAAATTTCACGAATGTGCAACTGTTGCTATGATAATTAAAATTATCACCGATTGCCTGCGAAAAGCGATCGCCCTAACACAGATTTCAAAGTTAAATTCCATCCGATCTCACCGAATGGTGTTTATTCTTCAATCATCGTGTGGTGAGTGGTGGTGTTCTACATTTCAAAACGAAAGGCTCCCCCCAAGCAGCTAGCTATCAAGGTTGGCCTTAACCGTTGATCGGATTCAGTTCCAATCATCGTGTGTGGTGGTCAAGGTCATCAATCGGGTCACCATCAGGTAGGGTAAGACTTCCTCTACCCGACGGTAATGTTAGCTTGTGTGGGCGTATCTTGAATTCCTAAAAATCATCGAGATAAATAATTGTTTACAAAACTGTTACGCCTAATTCCAGCTCTATCTAGATTTGTTTAAATCTAACATACCATGTACTTTAAGGCAACATTTGGGGTGCAATTTCAAAAACCAAAGTCGGTCGTGGCTTGAAAGTGGTCTGATTTTGATCCAGAGATGATGGATTTTAATTCTGAATGCACAAATCGATAGGAATTTTTTCTTCGATTCTGTTAAAATTAAGAATATATCATTTTTCAAAATGTCACTATTGAAAATTGCACGAAGTTGTAACTGTTGCTATGATAGTTAAAATTATCTGCGAAAAGCGATTTCCCTAACACAGATTTCAAAGTTGAATTCCATCCGGTCTCACCAAACGGTGTTTATTCAATCACCGCGTGGTGAGTGTTGGTGTTCTTCAGTACACAACTAAAGGCTACCTGCAAGCAGCGAGCTGCAGCCCACATGACCATCCATAGAAGGAGGAAGAAGCCTCACCGCTATTGATCGCAATCAGTAGCTCTTCGTGAGTCGCTGTGGGCCATCTATGTCAAGCTCAAATTCCTATTTCTACACAAAACACAAGCTCCTGCTGCAGTTAACAAATAAGATTTATTATTTAAGACCACGTAGCCTACGTCTCATCATAAATGTCTTAGTTTAGAATCTAGAAAATGTTTCTTATAGCGAATTCGTTTATTATTCAGTTTTAACCTGGAGCTGATAAACGTCAGCTTGATTGTTTGTTTTTAAAACCTACCTCACACTGATGTTCGCACTTACTAAAAGTTTGGTTTTTCTGTAATACTGATAAATTCCAGCATCATAATTGTGTATGTGTAGACTAGACTAGACTAGACTAGACTAGACTAGACTAATGATAAATTCCAGCATCATTAAAAAATTGGAAAATTCAGAATATTAACCCTTCTCTTAGGGATATTACGATATTACAAGTCCAAAAATTTTTAAATTTGCTCCAATTCCGAGATGTTGTTTAATATTACAGAGCCTTTATTTTGGTTTTTTTAATCCAGGATATTGATTAAAAAGTTTGTTTTACACTGTGCCTTAATATTGTTTTCCATATCCCAAGATCTTCATTAAGCTCTTTCGAAGTCCGAGATCCGATAAATTTCAAATGACTAAATATTTATAAGTTTGCATTCGTTGAAACTCAAATTAATCTTGTTTTTAAGCCTTATATTTTAATTGAAACCTAAGTCAGCAATCTTCAAAATGTTGCTCATTTCATACGACAGATGAGGAGATGAAAGTTTAGAGTTGATAACTCCGTTAGAGTACGGCAGTGTGAAAATTTTATATAGAGTAGAAAGCGAGCAAAGGTCAATTGAGGAAGGCACGAATACAATTTTGACACAATTCCTAGAAAATTTTGACGTCCATTCCCCAAGAGAATTATGATAAGAACTAAACTGGATGTAATTTCAATCTGTAGAGAATTCCCAAAGGATGCTTAAGATAATTTCAACTTTTTGGCGGCATTCTCAGTCTAGGGTAATCCAAACAGTTAGTTTTGCATTTCCCGACGTTTCGGTCGTTTATTGTGGCCTTTTTCAAGGGTTAAACAACGGTAGACTGTTAAACCCTTGAAAAGGCCGAAACGTCGGGAAATGCAAAACTAACTGTTTGGATTACCCTAGACTGAGAAAGCCATATAAAAGAGATAAAAATAATGTGTTCAGAATAGATCAGACACGAACCAATTCATAACTTTTGCATGTGGGTTCATGGCTTAGCTAAATATTTCCCGCGAACATAGAACCAGATGTCAGTAGTGTGCTTTGGTCACAAATTTTATTGTTTTTGATATCGTCATTAATGTCGGTTTGTCGGTGCTATTAGCGCTTCTTGTTTCCCTTTAGCTTTTACATTCCCATAAGCGTTGATAGAGCAGTGATGAAGACACAAGCCTTATAATCACAACGTTGGTAGTTCGAATCCGTTTTGTACACATTTTAAGTTTTTTGTATTGCTTCCAACGATCATCTTTTTTTTGTCCAACAATATGGAACGGTTGACTAAAACGTGCAGTTTTCAATCCTCTTCGAGTAACCGACAGATTTAAGAGAGAGAGAGCGTATTGAGATAGTTTTTTTTTTCACGAAGTAAATGAAAAAGGACTGTCTTGTCTTCATACGGAATTTGTCATGCGCAAGGAATCAAAAATATCTCCAAATGACAAAATGACAAGTGATCAACGAACCGAATAATAACGCTATGTCAGAAGTGCAAAGTAATAATGATATAATCTTCTTCCTTCTTTTTCATGACAAGCAGCGCGTGTGACTCAACTCACTCGGGGCGGTAGAAGGAAACGAGCAAATTGTTGGCAAGCTGCTTCACGAAGTAAAGCCGAACATGATACACGTGTGTTAATAGGATTTTTTTTTGTTATGTCTTTTCTCGATTCATATCAAGCTATGTCCTCATCCGTGTATATTGCAACAAAGCAGGCAAGCAATATATCATTATCCTTCTACGACTCGGATCGAGCTATGTTACAGAGCGAGTTTGTCATGGTAGTCGTAGCAACCGTTTTGTCTGTATCGTTGGTTGCTTTATGTGTTTGGATTCGCTGGTCATGCGCTGTTTGGAGTGCGACGAAGATAGTAATACAATATTATTCATCACTGACTTTTCTCTCGCTCTCTACGTTGGTGCACGACAGCCCTGCCTGCTACTCTACTAGACTTATTTTTCACAGATAAGGAATTAAATTTGGCGAATACTTTTTCGAAAATCTACCAATCGCAGAGGGATTTTCGAACATGTTAAGTTACATTCAAAGTGATTTGACGTAGAACTACGTCTTTGTCGACTATACTGGGGTACAAATCAAAAAATATGTGTGGTGAAATAGTGTTAGGTTTTGAACGCTTGTAACTTGGTCATTTATAGATGAAATAAAAATCCAAGTACGCCAATCGATAGGATATTACTTAATGGATCTGCTGAAATAAATACTTTTCCAATTTTTAATCAAAAAACTTTTGAAAAATGCGCAAATGATAATTTTATTACTGTTTTCATGAACTAACACGGATATCAAATTCGTTAAGTTAAGATAACAATCTTAATAGTTACTTTCACATGGAAAAATATTGTTGTTTGAAAGAAACCTATAGTTATTCCAACATTAATTTGACCGTCAACTCAATCATATCTACCTTATAGATTCAACTGTTCATCTTATACTCAATTCAACTATAACTTTGATCAACTATAACAACCGTCAAATGTAATTTATTTATATAATTTGGTTTCAAGTGATCATTATAAATCCACATACTTTTAACTAGTGAAGCGTAGAGCAAGCGATAAGATAGCTCACGCAGATGAACACGGTTCAAATCTAAGTTGAATGTTCTTGTTCACTTTTTTATGATTTTGCAGTTGTGTTTTTGAGATCGATAAAGAAGCAAAACAAACTTCCTTAATATGTCGATAATGAAGAGCAGTTCGTTTAATAAACATTGTAAAATTTTACTTTCATAACAATAGTTTTCTTGAATCTACTAAAGCATAGTTGTATTTTGAAGTTTGACGTTTGTTCATCTACTGAAAAATATAATTGGGCCAACCGAGGAGCCAACTATGGACTATAGTTGTTGGTCTCTATATATAGTCAAGTCAACTATAGTTTCGGGTTATCTCTAAAACAATTGAACAATATAGTTATTTTGACCGGAAAAATAATTGCGTCTGCTATAATTTGTTCTCCGTGAAACGTTTTCCCCAAACCCAGTCATCATAAACGAATACCACTTGGTTGCACATCATTCTGTTTGAACCTGAAAAGATATAAAACAGCGCTACTTTCCTGCCTCTGCTCATTACCGCTTCGGACGGCGTGGCGCTAGGTCCTGCAGCAAGCAGGACCAAGACAACGGCTAAAGGGGAATCACGGCGTGATCACCTGTCACATAATGAGGAATGAGACTAGGATATGCAAAATACCCCTCCCCCGTCTATAACGTCAACTCAAAAAAGACATGGATTTGACGATCACTTTTTTCCGGCAAATAAATTTTAAGCAAACTACAATTATAAGTAAAAACCAAAGCCAAAATTTTCAAAACAATTGCTTAAGAGGAGACATACATCCGATGATATTATGTTGGTAAATTACCAACAACTCACTGTATAACATAGCTGGTACCTCTATTTATGTAATTAGATTAACATCCAAAGTTCATCCTTTTTCCATATTTTGCACAAAAGATACGTTCTTCCCCGCCCCATTCATAATAATAAGTATAATAGTCAAAAATGCATGACAAACATCAATTTTGCGTGGTTCTACGTCATACTGCGGTCGTGTCAAGGACACAACCCCTTAATTTTTTTATGTTACTTCATACGCGAAGTTTGCGATTTTCAGAGTTGGTTGGAAATGCTATCTAACATGAAGCTTTAGTGTAATTATTTATAAGCTAGAGAATGATCTTAGAAGAGGGTAGGTAGATAGTTTCGTTAGAGTACGGCAGTATGAAAATTGAATAGAGGTTGAAAATGTGCCAAGGACCATTAATGCGAGAGTGCAAGTCAAATGAACACTCTTTACCTAACCCGTACGATGCACGCGGAGATTTGAAGTATGTCTTGAAGTATGTGTATCGCTTAACTTTGCTCAAATACTGTCTACGGCTGCGGAATAGTTCTAGCGACGTTTCATCACTACCATCACTACCCATTAATGGCCCTTCGCTCATTTTCAACTTCTATTCAATTTTCATGCTGCCGTACTCTAACGGAACAATCTACCTACCCTCTTATAATATCATTCTCTAGAAAATAATTTATCACACTAAAGCTTCATGTTAGATGGCATTTCCAAACTACTATGTTAATTTATTTTCGAAGTGTCAAATTTAAGTGAAAATTCGCCAAATGAAACACAGCCCTAAGAACCCAACTGGACAGTTAAAGTTTCCGTCTGTTCACAACTCTTCTTGTCAGACGTTGAACACGGATTTTGAATTAATCTTTCGAATACAAATTTGTTAACTAATAAAGCTGTAATTTGATGTGAGTTTTTTAAAGACAAATTCTGTACTATCAACATCCCAACGTTTCAACGTATTTTCTGGTTCCGAGTATCTGATTGATTAACTGAGATTGGACAGACTTTCAGCTTAACTTTGATTGACACCCTTTGTCTGTTTCAATTGGGAAAATTTACTCAGCAAAATGCTACCGAGTTTCATCGGGATTTCTACTAAGAACTCCAAATATCGCCACAAGCAGCCGACTGATTGTCATAATAATTGCTATCCAGCCGAGATCCACTTGAACAACACGAGATCCATTTTTAAACAACCATTCATGAGCAATGTAAACAATTTTCCTCGAAACCAGAACGCCAAAGCCATACTCAACGCATCTCTACCCACCTCAGGACCAGTCAAGCCGAAGAGTGTGCTCTATGTTTACGCGTGGGTGGTCCCGAAGTAGTGCTTCTCCAGCAGAATTCGTTTCAATTAGGCAACTTGTCTGCGTACATCTCCAGTGCAGTCCGTTAATTCTGTTCCATTCGGCACTTCGTGGAAGCGCAAAACCCGAGGCAACGAGAGAAAAAAGTGCGTTTCTGACGGTCGCTACGGTCTCATGAATTGAGCCAGTTTTGCTTCTTAATTCCGAACACAAGAGAAATAAATCACTCCCTTGGCGGGTGTCACTTCGTTTCGGCGGTGAGATTCGAAAAGGATGAGGCCTACGGTTGAACGACGACCTTGGCACGACCGCCATATCTCTCTCTCTGGCAGACAGTGTGGTTGTGTTTCGGTTTTTCATCTGACGACATGAATTCCTAATTTCTATTACCACTTCTAATACGACTTCAGATTCAACCCTCACCGTTTCAGTTGAATATTGCAATCTACTCACTTACTTCAATCAAATTGAATTAACTTTAATCTTGTTTCATTTGCGTTCTGAAAAGTGCAAAATTTATCGCCACTGCACAGAACAACACAATGACGATATCTTCCGGTGGCAGTGGCGATGGTCCTTCTCGACCTCGTCACTTTCGTTTGCCTCAAAGTTCCGAGGAAATTTAATTCAATTAAGCTTTTTATAATGCTTGCATTTGTGGCTGGCCTTTGATATGACGATCCAAAATTAAATTCGTTCTCCTACCACAACCGAGCCAAATATCCATTTCGCTCAAACTTGCATAGATCGAAGCTCGTCGGGTCTAGACTTGGCACAAATTGGTATTCGTGGCCGAAAGGTTTGCGAGGCCAATTAAAAGACGCGCGTCGACTTTGATTTTCGTTTGCTTCCTTCCACTTGGGAACGTCGCAAATTTGAATTTTGTCACGCAAAAGGTCGGACCAGTTCCTAGGGAGGAGCCGTTTCAACGGAAAGATTAATTTGAATTGCTGATTTGCGAGAAAGTCCTTTGCGGAAAACCGTTGGTCGTTGGAAAGAATTTATGTCAGAGTTGGAGAAATGAAGGCAATCACAAGCTGAGGACCGGCTGGAGAGGCTTTGTCAGGTTGAGTATTTTTACGATTACCATCAGGGCGGAAAGGATTTCCATTTCGGCATGATAAGACGTAGAAAAGCTATCTTCCCTTGATGATTGCATAATTTGATAGTCTTGCTCGTAATGGTTCTTTTCTTCTCGATTTCTGCCGTATCGTTTGCGACATCTTTTTGTAACCCATGTCACCGTGATAGCCTCTTAGAGCATTTTACTACGATGTATTGAAAAGCAAGTGCTTTGTGTGCAACTCAGGCTCACCAGTATTTCTGCATCCAGTATGAAATGCATCACTCAAAGCGAATGTCAGAGACTTGACTGTAATCAAAACATAGTACCAACTGAAAATGTTGTCCACAAATTCCCAACCGTTTTGGCATCATTTCGATGATTTATTTAGAAGCATGAATGATGAAAACTCAACGGACGGACCAAACGCAACCCGTCAGCCTTGTTTTTGGCACGCGAGCAAATAGAATTAATACGCTTCCATTGCTCGGTACAATTCATCAAGTGGGCAAATATTTACTGCCAGCATAACTATATTACATCTGCCAAGAAGTTGTGAAACGGCAGCGAGAATGCGAATGGCCACTGCAACTTCACATCGACGGTTTACTACATCGTAAAACAAACTCTGAATCACACCCATGTCGCCCTGCCAGCAGCAGCTCTTTGGATGAACAACGGAGATAAAAACTCCCTTTGTGATACAAAGTTGTACTTGTTTACCGAACACCGTTGTAACATTTTGATTCACATCGTGCATTTCTTGTTTACTTTTTAACTCGCTCGAAATCAGCATCTGATGCAATGCGTTTCTCCCCGCAGCCATGTCGAGACGGATGCACACAGCCATAATCGCATGGATGACCCCTTTCATAGTGATTAGTACTGTTTTACGTTCCCAATCGACCTTAGCAGCACAACAGTTTTGCATTACATGTGTGCCACACTGTGTACAAATTGTGCATCGGAAATGGGTTGCACCGTTTGGCACCCGGTCTGTGGTGGCACGGAGCCAGCAGAGGGCAGCCGCTTCATCGGCTTCACATAAGAGCGTGGTTCCGGTTGCATGCAAATTTTATGCCGCGTTCTGAACTGGCGTAAAAGGCGTGAAGCGTAAACAGGAAAATTATTGAGCGAATTTCGAGGCGTTGCAGCCGGCTCGAGCAAATCGGGAAAGAATGGGAAAAATCGTATCGCAGGGCTGGTAAAGGGTGTCCACGATGAAATTGCCACACACAAAATTGATTCGCAAAATTCGAGTTTTCATCCGATTGCCATCAAATTTTCAGGGATTGAGAAATAACTATTAAACTTCATTTTACCATTTTACTCGTATTTTATTTACAGTCCATACGCAAATGCCCGCACCTTGGCCTTAACCCCGGCCATAAGATTCTGCACAACCTGTGAATCAACCGTTTTTTGCATGTAAACCCATACTTTCTTCAGTTCCTCGACTGTCTTCACTACCTTAGGTCGTTTAAGAAGGTGCTGCTTCATAATCGCCCAGTACTTCTCGATGGGGCGGAGCTCCGGAGTGTTGGGAGGGTTGAACATTTTCGGCACGAAATTGACCTAATTGTCCGCATACCACTTCAGCACGTCCTTGGAGTAGTGGCATGAGGCCAAATCCGGCCAGAAGATTGTTGGGACGTTGTGGGCCTTCAGGAGAGGAAGCAGCCGCTTCTGGAGGCACTCTTTTATGTACACCTGTCCGTTCATCGTGTCCTGGGTCACGAAAGGTACACTCCGCTTCCCGCACGTGCAGATGGCTTGCCAAACCAGGAATTTCTTCGCAAATTTGGACATCTTCTGAGTGCGGACATGCTCCGGAACGCTGAACTTATCCTTGGCCGTGAAAAACAGGTTGCCGGGGATCTGTTTGAAGTCGGCCTTCACATATGTTTCGTCGTCCATGATGCAGCATTCAACTTTCGTCAGCATGTTGAGGTACAACTTCCTGGCACGGGTTTTGGCGGACTTGTTCTGCTTCTCGTCGCGATTAGGGGCCTTTTGTACCTTGAACGTTCGAAGCCCAGCCTTAGTTTTGGCCTTCTGGACAAAACTTCGGCTTAGGTGCAGCTTCTTAGCCACATCCCTAACGGAGGCGTTCGGATTTCGGTTGAAGGCCCCAACTACGCGGTTGTGATTTTTGGTGTTGTACGGAATACTTTTTCCTTCACTTCTGGGCTTCCGATCGGTGGTCAACCGTTCCTCGAACCGCTTAATCACTCGCGACACCGTGGAATTCGCGATTCCCAACGTTTTAGCGATGTGATGAATGCGTTGTTCTCGTGATGAATGCGCAAGATTTTATCACGCACGAGCTGTTCTTTCGACTCCATTTCCGCGAGTTTTGATCACAGGACTTTAAAACTTGCAGGATGTAAATAATGCACTATGAACTAAATCCACCCAAATTTTCATTAAATTCTACCAAACGGTTAAAAAGTTAGAGCAATTTCATAGTGTGGCAATTTCATCGTGGACACCCTTTAGTGCTGATGCGATATAATAGTAGTGACTTTAGTGACTAAAATTACGGAAATAGTGACCAAATAATGACTTGTAGATACTTAATCAGTAACCATTTATATGGTAACTTAGAAATTTGATATTTAAATAAACTTTTTATGTCATGGAACTTAAAATCAAATTTCATAAATTGATCATTTTGTCAAGTTTCTGCATTCATATTCCATTTTTTAAAGTGATTTTTTTTAACTATATTTCGAAAACAATCCTACTGAGATTTTTGTTTTGGACTACATTTTTGGATTCAGCGATTTTACATGGCAGGGTTGGTAGCGATGAATGCTGTCAAAAATAGTGATTTTAGTGACCATATTGAAGAAGTAAGTGACCAAATAGTGACTTATAGTTGTAGAAAAATGACTAAAAAGTGACCTAAGGGAAGAAAATTAGTCGTTCTGATTGGCATACCAAATGAATGTTTGATGTTTTAGACTTATTCAATCAGAATCTCAAAAACAAGTGACTGTCTGGAAATTCCGGGAATTCTCAGGGATTTCTATTTCTCCTGAAAATACCTGGAAGTCTCCGGGAATCTTATCATTACTCAGGAAATTTAATAATTTTCTTACTAAGAATGCATTTTAAAATAAAAACATTTAATATGTCTAGTTATTTTCATTCACACATTGAACTTCATAGATTCAGAATGAATTAATCTTCAGTAGCAAATACATAAATTTATCAATTCTGACCTGCAAAGTTATAATACTTCAAGAAATTTTCAAGAATCTGGAGTCAAATCCCTTGTAAAGTTTTAAGGCTCTTGGAATTTTATTATAATTTCGAACGACCTCATTCCACGGGAGTTCTGGGGAAAAAATCTAAATATTCCTGAATTTAATTAAAATGCCTTGAAGTTCTTTTGTAGTTTGAGAAACTAACCTGATGCTCGCAATACTTCTCATCATTTCTAATTCATTTCTTTTAATTTCTCTAAACTTTTTCGGACTTCCAAAAGTTTCCACAATTTTCCAAACGATCATGAATCTTCTCTAAAATGTTAACAATTCAGTGAATTTCTAGAAACTTTTTTAAAATGTAGGGTAAATTATGGCTTCGGCACCCATTGACTGTTTTCGGCAACCGAAATTGAAACGTTAATTTCACTGTATTTTCCAATCAAAACTCTTCGCTGAATGTATTCAACCGATTCCTTACCCCTTCAACTTCAATCTGATTACATTTTTATGACTGAGCAATCCTGCTATGCCAGATTTTTCTTGAAATGAAATGTACACACTACAAAATACGGCTGATTTCGAGTTGCCGATAATAGAACAGCTGGTTAACACGCAGTTCAAATGGAAAGGGTGCCGAAGAAAAATAGACTGCCGACAATAGTCACACTCACCTGAGAAGTTAGGAGCGTTGTAAAAGCGTGTTCAACCCGTTTTGATCACTTCTGTCGATTGGAATTGATAGAACAACAAGCAGCAGATAAATGTCAATAAACAAACTCGTCATATAAGTGTGTGATGCGGAGAAATTGCTAATAGAAGTCCAGACGCTGCTTAGATTGACGAGAATACGTAAATTCCCCTATGTAATTTCTCTGCTCAGGAATATCTCAGCTGTGAGGATATCTGTTCTTTATTGAAGTTTTTTTTTGTTTAGAGCTTTATTAGCGAGATCAATATCTTTCTCGCAGTTCTGGAAACTTCTCTGAAGTGTTTGCAGTTCTCATGAAGCTTGTAGTACTAACATGAATGTAATTGAACTGTTCTAAAAATGCTTAAGCTTGCATAAACTTTTGGACTCAATAATTTTCTTAACATCTCTAAAGTTCTCTGAAAATCTGGGAACTTCTTGAAATTTCCCGCTAATTTAGTGAAAGTAATTGAACTGAACTCCCGTGAAATTCCCTTTGTTTTTGGAGCTTTACTAAATTTATTTGAGATGCTCCCGAAATGTTCATAAAAGTTGCTGAAGTTCTCGGATCTTCCCTTAGGTTCCATAGACTTTAATGAAGTTCTCGAAATGTTTCTGAAGATCTCTGTGTTTCTATGAAATTTTCGAAGTTATTCTGAAATTTCATGAACTTCTGTAGGCTTCCGCTCCGCATAGTTCTATGATTTTCACTGAAGTTCTCAAGATTTGTCTGAAGTTCAAATTATCGAAACTAATTCATAACTTCTTCAATAGTCTAGAGTTTCCTGATGTGTTTAAAACTGCCCAAAATATTTCTCAATTTCCTTAAAATGCTCTAGACTCACGGAACTTTGCCTTAAATCACTAATTTTCCCTGCAAGAAGTTTTCTATGCTTACCTTAATTCCCGTCTCTAAATTGATCAAATGTTCCGGTAAATTTTCTGATATTTTTATAATTCCCTGAAGCTTCTAAAATTTTCGAATCAATCATAGAATTCTTGGAATATCCCATAATTCCAAGGACTTTGAAGTCGCTGCAAATTTCCTTAAGTTAATGTGATTTTTCTGATGTTATCTAATCGTCCTCGAAGTACTCAGAACTTCACTGAATATAATGAAACAATCAAAAATATCTAAATTTCTTAGAAGTATTCTGGAATTTCTTGTAAATATCGGTGCTTGCTGGAAGTTCTCGATTTTTTTTAAATTAATGCAACTTCGTTTATGATCTCTAATCAACTTAGCTAAACTTTCGAATTTCTATAGATCTTGAAATTCCGTTGAAATACTCTCACATTTTCGGGATGTTCATATAATTTTTATTGCATTCCAGAATTTTTCTCTGAAATTTTGGTTTCTGCAATTTCCTTGAAATTTTTTGAACTGCCCTTTAATTGCCTGATCTGTCTTCATGTTCTCGATGCTTCTCTAAAACTCTCAAATCTAATGAAGATCTCAGTTCTGCTTTAAAATAAATTGAGTTCTCGTAAACACCTTTAAACTTCCCTGGAATTCTCTGGATTTCTGTAAAGTTCCTGAAATATTTCTGAAGTTTACATAAATTTTCTGAAAGTCTCTGTACTGAATCTTTCGTGGAACTATCCTGAATTTGTCTAAGCTCACGCTTATAGATTTTTCAACCAATTCAATAGTCTGGGCTAAAGTTTCGGGGACTTCCCCTTAAGATCTCTGGATTTCCCCAAAGATCTCTAGATCTAGCTTTTCTGAGATCAATAGAACTTCATTAAAGTTTCCACATTTTTGATAGTACGAATCGTCAAGACATTAAAAATGTTGTGATCTTAGACTTACTAAAATGAAGTAAGTGTTCAACTTCAACATTTAATGGATTTGAGCTAAAGCTGTTTCTTTAAAACTGATTTTCATGTCTTAAAACGTTTGCGTTAAAAACATATTTTTAACACATTTCATAAATGACATTCTTATTATAAACCAGGAAATTATTCACCAAAGTTATGGAAAAACCTGAAAAACTCAGGGAACTTTATTTAGCCAAATGAGTGGACCTTGTAGACCTTGTAGATAGAGAAGAATGATTAAACGTAACAAAAACTCTAACCAGGTCGTCAACTTCGAATTGTTCAAAAATAGAACAAAATATAGGCCTATCCAGAAGAATGATCAATCTTGAAATAAATTCACGTTTAAAAAAGTTTGAAATAGTGACTTATTACAAGAAAAAGTGACTTTAGTGACTTGGCCTTAAAAAATAGAGACTTTTAAGTGACTGGCTTGAAAAAAGTGACCAAGTCACTAAAAAGTGACTCGCTACCAGCCCTGACATGTCCAATGACCATCAGCGTACCAAGTTCAAATAAAGGGTGATACGGTCAAAATTTGGTCAAGGGAAAACGCGTGTAAATCGGTGAAATCGTTTATTTAAAAAATCAAATTAAATTTCTTTTTCAAGTTCAATTAGTATAAAATTCAGGAAAAATATTCAGTTAGGCTTCCGCTTTTCCAAATCCGAATTGCCGGGCCTTACGCTTGACCCCTGCCATCAGATTTTGTACAGCCACCTTGTCCACCTTCTTCGCCGCAGAAAGCCAGTTTGCCTTGAACTGCTGCTCGCCCTTAGCAGTTTTTTTGGTCTTCTTTAGGTTCCGCTTGACAATAGCCCAGTATTTCTCAATTGGGCGGAGCTCTGGCGTGTTGGGAGGGTTCTTGTCCTTGGGAACCACCTGCACGTTGTTGGCGGCGTACCACTCCATGGCCTTTTTACCGTAATGGCAAGATGCCAAATCCGGCCAAAACAGTACGGAACAACCGTGTTTCTTCAGCAAAGGCAGCAGACGTTTATTCAAACACTCTTTCACGTAAATTTCTTGGTTGACAGTCCCGGAAGCTATGAAAATGCTGCTTTTCAAGCCACAGGTACAGATGGCTTGCCAAACCAGATATTTCTTTGCGAACTTTGACAGTTTCATGTGCTTGAAAACATCTGCTACCTTTCCCCTTCCTTTTGCCGTATAAAACTCCTGTCCCGGAAGCTGCTTGTAGTCGGCTTTGACGTAGGTTTCGTCGTCCATTACCACGCAGTCAAACTTCGTCAGCATCGTCATATACAGCCTCCGGGATCGCGCTTTGGCCGTCGTATTTTGTTTATCATCGCGATTTGGAGTCACTACCTTCTTGTAAGTCGATAGTCCGGCTCGTTTTTTGGCTCGATGCACGGTTGTAGACGATACACCCAGCTTATTTGCGGCATCTCGGAGAGAGAGGTTAGGGTTTCGCTTGAAACTACCGGCAACTCTCTTTGTCGTCTCAGCGGCTTCCGGTTTTCGATTTCCCCCCGATCCAGACTTCCTGGCTGTCGACAAACGTTCCCCAAACACTTTAATTACATTTGTAACGGTTGATTTGGCAACTTTTAGCGATTTTGCCAACTTTGCGTGCGAGTAGCTCGGATTTTCGCGATGCGCGAGCAAAATTTTGATACGCTGCTCTTCTTGCTTGGACGGCATTTTGACAACTGAAGAGTGAATTCCAAAATCAAAATAGGAGCAACATTCTACACACACACACCTTCAAAATGAGGGGTGTTCAGGTTTTTAAATGCAAAATTGAAAGAAATACGTCAAGTTGATATTGACCAAATTTTGACCGTATCACCCTTTATGCTGTAAACTAGTATGATTGATTAGAGGGGTTTCCCGCTAATATGTTCTGATCTACAAAATTTCGCCAGAAAATAGGTGCAGAATTGTACACCCCATTTTTTCTAGCTTTCACAATAAAGCACTACCCTAAATAGAGAGTACTTAATTGTGTGGCCATTCTGAAATAGCAATTATGGGCGCTCCTTAGAGGGGACGATGATACCAATGAGTAACCAACTCTAAATTTATCATGACAGCACTGCATATGGGCAACGATAAGGCCATAATTCAAACACACTATAATATAACTGTTACATCTGCTCTGATTTCGATCGTTAACTTCGTCGTTAAAAACGTTAACTTTTTAAAATTGATCAAAAATCAATCAAAAACTGTCTACGTAATTTAAGGACTCTACAAATTTGGACACAACCTTGAACTGCAATTGCATTTTTGTTTGGTCCATTCACAAGTAAAGTTTACTCGCCGAAAAAACACATCATTATGATGTCATTGTACCCTTTTCAAAACAATAATTACTTTTCATCATCGCCGTCATCATCATCCTACCAGATATGTTGTTTCATGGGACAATGTTTACCTTCATGATGAGTTCATGAATCTGACGACGAAGACCCGCACTGGGTGAACAGGGCAGCAGTGTTGTTCCACCTTCTCGTTTTCCCCCCTTGACTGTAGTTTATCGAGCTTCATGCTGCACAGGTGTAGGTAGGAAGTTGTGCTTGTGATGATAACGAAGCTCGAAAACGAGTTGACAACGTAATCACTCACTTCCGCTCCATTATGGTGCGGCATCCATGCCTCGTCGCGACGGTATTCAACCGGTTCACCCATAAACTTGACTGTGCACGGTTAAAAAGTAAAGTGTATTTTTTCCCCAACGAAACTTATGTGAAAAAATGACCTGGCATTCGAAAAGAAGCTTAAAATTTGAACCGATTCCGAGAGGGAAATTTTACTGCGTGCATCGCATAAGAACGAAGGTCCGTTTTGTGTACATGCATTCTACCGGATCCATTTGTGGCCTAGCTTCCCTTTCCACTAAACTTCTTTCAGCAGTGTGTTTTATAGAAATGTTCATACTCTATAAAAACAAACTAGCGACCTGGAAAGGGAAGGAAAATCGAGGGAAAGACGCGGAGTTTGACACCGTACTTTGTCGAGCTAGACGGGAAGTTGGGTTCATAAAACATTGTTGGACGCATACATAAGACTTGTAGGGAGGGGGTGGAAGGACGGTGGCGTTGGTGGCGGTGAAGCGTTCATACGAAAGGATTTTTTACGATGAAAAGGGATGGCTAATTGAATTACTATGCTTGCCAGTAAGGGGACTGAGCTTTTCCGAATAATTTCTGTTTAGGTTGTGTTCTGCTTTCGTTTAGCCACATTGTTGCTTGTTAAATATGGTGGCAAAGTAACGTGGAAGGAATAATTTCAGCTTTTAACATTTCATCATAAGTAAGATTTGGTGCTACCAGAAGTCGAAAAAATCGATTTCATGGTTTACAACCAGAACAACAATCAAGACCGGACAGAACTGACACGCGTAATCTTCAGGAAATCAATTTTATTTCAACAATCTCTTGTCTACAATCAGCCCAAAGGTGTAACCTTTTCCAACGGATTTAGCCATGTTTAAATCCCCGACATAAGAAGATAACTTGCTATCCCGGGAAAGCATCCCTCGGCTCTCTCTAAGAGCAAATAGTAAGCAGGGAAAATCCTCAGAAAAAAAACACGGTAGAACAATGACAAGCAACAGAGAGGAAACGGTACCCGAAGGGACACCCACACTGTGCTTGTTGTGATGGGAAATCCTAACCGGAGAAAAAAATTGAGGGGCGAAAAAATGTTGAAACAAGGTTAGAGTGAAAAAAACAAATTCGGTAAGTGAACCCAATAAAAATAAATAACACCATAATGACACTGGAACTTGATTTATGATCCGCACTCAACCCCTAGGATATTATGCCGTATTTGTGTCCATCACCTAACCTTAAGGTTCAGGACGCTAGGAAAAAGCAAAAAAAAAATGGGGTAAACAATTCTGCACCTATTTTATGCGAAATTTTGCAATTGATAACTAATATCTCGCGATCAAACCATTTTAGTGAGAAATCCCTCCAATCAATAATCGGTACATCTTTTATGTATCGATTGAGCAATAACATTGACTAACTATTGCTTTTCTTAATGATATCGAGCGTTGTGTAGATGCACATTCATCGTTAAGCATAAGAAAACGGGGCGTTTGTGGTGGAAAAAAATTGATTTCCCTAACACAGATTTCAGATTTCAGTACCTAGCACTGTAAAAAAAAAGAGGAACTTACATTTCGAATCAAAACGCATAAATAGAGGTACCGACTACCGTACTCAGTTTTACACACCACAGAAATGCCCCGTTTTCTAATGCAAAATGATGATTGTGCGTCCACAAAACGCATATCAATTCTTTTAAAAAGCAATATTTTTTTTGTTCAATCGGTACATAAAAGATGTACCAAGAATTGATTGAATGAATTTCCAGCTAAAATGATCTGATTGCCAGATATTCGCGATAAATTGCAAAATTTCGCTTAAAATAGGTGTAAAATTGCGCATCCCATAGTTTTTTTATGGTACCTTTGGTGAAAACCGAAAATGGAACATGTAACAAAATTATGAAAGATTTTGAACGTTAATAACTCAGCTTCCCCTGGACCAATTTCAATAATGTTAACACCAATCGATCAGAAATATTTCTACGCATCTGTTAAATTTCCTGAATACTGGAACACGAATGTGTAACTGTTGCTATAATAATTAAAATTATCACCGATGGCCTGGGAAAAGCGATTTCCCTAAAACAGATTTCAAAGTTGAATTCCATCCGGTCTCACCAAACGGAGTTTATCAATCACCAACCACGTAATGAGTGGTGGTGTTCTCCAGTACGCAATGAAAGGCTGCCTGCAAGCAGCGAGCTGCAGCCCACATGGGCATCCATATGATGAGGAAGAAGCCGCACCGCTATTGATCGGAATCAGTAGCTTTTCGTGAGTTGCTTTGGACCATGTATATCAAGCGCGTCATACTAAAGAGTATGAACAGAGAGAACCCCACTCAAATTCCTAATCCTACTCAAAATTGTTAGCTGCTGCTGCAGTTAACAAATAAGATTTATTATATAAGACCACGTAGTCCTACGTCACCATTGCGCACAACCCCGTAGGGCTGTCCCTTGTAGTTTTTCTTTCTGCTTTTTTTTTCTAGCGTCCCGAACAAAGCCCTACCTTAAAGAAAATATTTTACCTTACGCGGGAGTTCGATCGGAAGCCACAAGTGATATCATTCTTCCGGGGAGGGTGCCTCAACTAAGCGAAAAATTGGCTCGGAAGTAATTTAAACTTTTCCCTTCGAAACAGCGGAACGTGTGATGCAACAGATGGTTCCTTGTAAGCGTAGAACCGAAGCAAAATTATCGATTTCATCACTTTTCCAAGAAGCAACGCACCGCAGTAGCTCCAGAGTTACGGGAACCAACTGTTGACGATTTGAATGCATACGTATTCATTGCCCGTCAGTGGGAATCGGCGAGAGGGAGGTGGTGCCGAATTTCGATTGATTCGCTTCATGGGGCAATCACAATTTAACAGAACAGCAAAGTGGTGAAAGTCCTAAATTGACTGATTTGTGCGGTTGGTGGTGCAAAATTTTTGGACGGAGATACAATTAGCCATCGTGCGCTTGATGAAGCGTAATTCAAGAGTTCCACTTGGGAAAACATGTGGGGTGGGAATTTTTGTTTTGGTTCAATTGACAGCGGGGCCAGTTGAGGCAGCCCGACAGGGCGTCAAAGTCAGCCGTTATTAAATAATGGATTAAATTTATACATTCAAAAATGGCTATGGTATTGAGACTTTTAGAATGGTGGATTCCATAAAAAGTCGTTAAAATACATAAACACTAATCCAGACCTTCGTTGTTCGGTAATTTTTTAACTACAGAACTGTTCGAAAAAGTTACAAAATCAATCAAAAATTCAAAAACTAGAACTTGAACAGACTTTGATCAGTTAACCCCATTGAATAATATAGAATAAAATATGTCGATTTACTTGATTTCTTACGTGCAACGGTCATTTGAAATTTTACAAACTGTTTCAGCCGGATAAAATTTTACCGACTTCGATGATCTCAAATCAGAACGTAGGAGTTAAGAATGTGGATCCCATGTCTTACACACATCAGAATTATTTTAATCGTATTGAGATTTCGTCAAATACTAGGCGAGATCCTCACAAATACTATGCGTCGAATAACTGAATTCCGATGATAATTCTCTAAATTCCAAGTTTACACAGTTCCAGTTCGGTCAATTTCCAAATACAGAACTGTCAGTGTAAAAATCAGTGAAAAATCCAATAAATAGTAAATTTATTCCGAACTTGTAAAGATTTTGTTCAGTTTACTTCATTTATTAATAAAACAAAAAAAATGTACATTATATTCATTTCTCACGTGTAGCTGTTATTGCAGAATTGAACTGACTTGTTCTGCTGTTCAAAAACCCGATAAAATTCAACCGACTCCGGTGATCTGAATTAAGTGTGATTCCAATGGAGATTCCAGGTTTGCGATTAGGATTCTCTGTATATCGGTGGATTCAAAATAGATCTGGAGAATCACGACTGGGATCGGAGGAATGCTAACTTGCATCCGGACAAACTGGAGTAAAATCAGTATCTATTCTTTAAACTTCTTGTTCCTTCATTCGAGGACATTAAGTTGTTTTCTTTATTAGGGAAGGCTTTCAGCCTCCGTACTTCGAGGAAATTAAATAAATATGGCATTTTGTTAGTATTTTTATCTGGAATACTATACGGAGTATCCTAACAACAATTTGAGCTGATTAAAAGCTGAATAAGCAATTGTTTAGCTGAATAAGCATATTTAACCTGAATAAGCGCTTATTATTAAACTAGTTGGTTCGAGGATGCTGTGGTACCCGTTGAAGCTTGTTTTGTTAGCAATTGTTATTGGCATTTGAGATTTTTTTTGCTTGAAAATAAAAAAAAATAAAAAAAATAAAAAAAAATATTAAAAATAAAAAAAAAACATATTTCAAAAATAAAAACTATTTTATGGTCTGTTATCTGTGATCTTTGGCCTAACTTCTGCGTCTGTTTCAATTGTCTAGGTGCATTACGGAGGGACGCTGGGCTTTAATATATTTTATATGATGCAAAAAACCCAATTTAGCTTACAGGGCATCCCGGCAACCCGTATCAAGTGTTGTAACTTTACGTCTGCACAATGTTGAAAAAACATAAAAAATCAAATCTCAAAAAAATCCTCAAGATCACGCTTGATTTTCGTAGACAAAAATCAATCAGCACACAACTGCGGTTGATATTGTAAGTTGTGATGTCGCAGCTCGGAATATCAAGCTAACAAAACTCAACAGCTGCAAATATCTCCAAACTGAGGTGAGATCAGCGTTGCCAGGTCATTTTCAGGAAAATCTGGACCAGTTAAAATATAGAATCTAGAAAAATCTGGAATGCTCCAAAAAGTCCTGTTTTTAACTTTATGCTATTGAAATCAAAGTGATTTGCAAATTTCCCGTAAAAACTGGTCAGTATAATGATCTGGAATTTATTTAAAGTACTAGAACGGTTATGAATTGCATGTTTAAATAAATTGTATAAGGTAAATAACTTGTTAGCATTGCTAAAATCATACAAAATTTAAGAAAAGTATTCACACAGTGTGCCCAAAAAGTTTAAATATCCATTACGTAGCTTTTCAAAAATTGAGTTAAATTGTGGATAAAATACTGCAGAAAATATTTTTTTTTTTTTTTAAACTGTATCTTTTTTTAAAAAAATGAGAAGCAAAGAATCAAGCAACTTTGTGATGGGATGGATTTTTTAAACTAATAGTCGATGTGGTCCTTCCTATTTGATGCAGTACCAGATTTTAAAGATTTTATTAGTTCTAAATAATTCTAATATTACCCTGAGGTTGATCAGATTTACAATTCAATTCTTAACATCATACAACAGAGGGTTACAAAATGGTGAGTGACAATCTGGAAGGAGCGATATACCTAGCTCCGGTCCTCACAAGTTCCTACCTCACGCCTCCACGAGTCATATGATCACAATAGACTGCCAGCTGAAACATGGACACAGCTGGTTGGCGTAGCCTGGGCAATGTTGTCAATCCGACAATAGCAGAGTGAGGAGGTGCGACGCAAACACTGGCGCGGTAACCATAGCACGGTGATAGAGGAAATGCTTCGCCAACCCGAGCGTCTGTTCACCATGGAGGTGCGGCTCAAACAACGTCTGACTGGCATACAGCGGCTGAATAAGACGGCAACGACTTTTAGCGCAAAACAACGGACACGAATTGGATCATGGAATGTATTGACGTTAGCCCAGCAGGGTAAACTGGCACAACTCGCCAACGAGGCGCGACGCATGAAGCTAGAAATCCTGGGACTGAGTGAAGTTCGTTGGCCAAACTTTGGAGAACACAAACTGCCGTCGGGACAGGTACTACTATACTCTGGTATTCGAGGTGAAAACGCTCCCCGCCATCGTGGAGTTGGTCTCCTACTTAGCGTTCAGGCAATTGCTGCGCTCATCAAGTGGGAGCCTGTTAATGAGAGGATAATTTTTTCCAGATTTAGAACACGGGTTCGTAACCTTACCATAATCCAATGTTATGCTACGATATCTCACGACGCCTGAGTGGAGCAAGGATGAACCCGAGGATGCCAGTGAAGGACACGACTGGACAACTGCTTACCGACCCCACTGACCAGCTAAAACGCTGGTTTGAGCACTTCGAACAACTCCTTCAAGTTTCGACGACCAACCAGCCACCTACATCTCGGCATGATCCGCCTAGGGTGCGGCGCATCACTCGCGTCAATTCCGAGGCCCCATCACTGCAGGAGCTATCCGAAGCATGAAATCCAACAAGGCTCCAGGGGTCGATCGCATATCAGCAGAGATGCTCAAAGCTGACCGCATGCTATCCGCACAAATGTTGCATCAACTATTCTGTAATATCTGGGACACCGCGACTTTTCCGGCCGACTGGATGCAGGGCATCTTAGTGAATGTCCCAAAAATGGGGAATCTGACTGTGTGCGACAATTGGCGAGGCATCATGTTACTGTGTATTGTTCTCAAAGTTCTGTGCAAAGTTATCCTGAATCGGATACAGGAGAAGATCGACGCGACTCTTCGACGGCAGCAGGCAGGATTCCGTGCCGGAAGATCTTGTGTGGACCATATTGTCATGCTCCGCATCATCCTGGAGCAGGTCAATGAATTCCAAGAGTCCCTTTATTTGGTATTCATTGACTACGAAAAAGCTTTAGACCGTCTCAATCACGAGAATCTGTGGGGCGCCCTGAGACGCAAGGGAGTCCCGGATAAAATCGTCAACCTCATCGAAGCGCAGTATGAGGCTTTCACGTGCAGAGTTCTGCATAACGGAGCCTTGTCCGACCCTATCCGGGTAGTCGCTGGTGTGAGACAAGGATGTATACTATCACCGCTACTGTTTCTCATCGTAATCGACGAGATCATGGTACGTGCAATTGACCGTGTACCGAACCGAGGGCTGCTTTGGCAGCCTATCACCATGGAGCATCTCAACGACTTCGATTTGGCTGATGATGTTGCTCTACTAGCACAACGGCGCTCTGATATGCAGAGTAAGCTCAATGACCTAGCCGAACGCTCCTCTGCGGCGGGTCTCACCATCAACGTCAACAAGACCAAATCGTTGGATATCAACACGGGCAACCCTTCCAACTTAACGGTAGCGGGGCAAGCAGTGCAGAAGGTCGAAAGTTTCCAATATCTTGGCAGCCAAATAGTGTCGGACGGCGGGACCAAGAGCGACATAGGTGCACGAATCAAGAAGGCTAGGGCTGCCTTTGCGAATTAACGAAACGTATGGAGATCCAACCAGATAAGTCCGAATTTTCAACTCGAACGTGATGCACACCACGCCAGCGAGACGTGGTGTGTATCAGCGGAGAACACTCAGAAGCTGCAGGTCTTCATCAACCGATGCTTGCGTTATATAAGGCGTGCCTGGTGGCCTCACAACTGGATCTCGAATGCCGAGCTCCATCGTCAATATCATCAGAAGCCGATAGCAACAGAAATTCGAGAGCGAAAGTGGAGGTGGGTCGGCCACACACTTCGACAAGGCGGAAACGAAATCTTGACCCTTTGCACCTCCGGTGGTGTACAGAACCCTTAAGTAAGTATCCTTGGTTGGCAGCCTTGGTTCGCAAAG